>NC_090819.1:129149877-129809877 GCF_000390325.3 Nicotiana tomentosiformis
TTGCTAGCCTTAGACAATTTTAAACTAACCAAGAGTTGCTCAATATATTTCCTTAGACATTGAAGACAAATGTCTTAATAATAGTAATTAACAAGACTTAGACTTGTGCACTCTCACCAGGTCCACCATAAAGAACAAAAAGCACACCTAGTGAACCATACCAAAGTGGTTCAAATATATAAAACCTTGTACAAATTAGGATTGTCGGTATTTGTTGGTCGTTTTATCTAATTCAATTATTTTTCCATTCTCGTTTAAAACTGTAAGTTTCGTACAATAAGCATCATAAGTAGTGTCTTCAACGGAGAAAAAGCTTGTTTGTAACAAAACCTGCCAAGCCAGTGAAGATCCTTTGCGGCCAGAAACCAACTTGTTTATAGCTTCTTTCCATTAAAAGCCACCAATTTCCATTGGCTAGATCCTTAGTTTTTTTTTAAAAAAAAAAAGGTCAATGTTAATTTATATGAGCTCTCTGAATTATAATCCATATACTCGTACAGACTTGATAAAAGCTCTGAAGAAATGAATTATAAAATGTACCCGATCAATGTACATTGTAACCTCCCAAGTATTCCTGCCACGTTGTGAAATAGTATCCTGGTATGAAAGATCAAGAGGTATCTCGTTGTTTACTTGTACAAATCCAGGACATAGCGTATTGAAGCAGTGAGCTCTACCAGCCTAGAAAACATGAAGATATATCGGCTACATGAATTCTTGTAATTAATTGAGGTAAACAGTTAAATATAGCTAGTTTCTGAAATCAAGATGGAAATCATCAAGATAAGTTACCTGGAAATGAATAAAAAACCTGGTTTCAGTATCCCCATATAATGTTGGGTCCAATATATATATATATATATATATATATATCATGATTATTGAATATTGAGTGTTTTACATAATAAATGTACAATATTCAATGACTACAAGTTACAACATTTCCTTCTTCCATGAAACAATTAAATAATTGATGAAAAAGGTTGTCACACCTCCTTTTTCCGCAGTGGGATAGGGGATAAGGAAGTTTTTCCAATTAAAGTGACATTAATCGAAATGAGATTATTTATCAAAATCATAGTCGCCACTTGGAATAAGTTATGGTGTCCCAAGTCACCGGTTTATTTTAAATCCTAAATCGAGGAAATTTGACTCTATTTATGGTCTGCGAACACAGAAGACCGGGTAAGAAATTCTGTTAACCCGGGAGAAGGTGTGAGGCACTCCCGAATTCCGTGGTTTTAGTACGGTCGCTCAACTATTAATAATTGGCCTAATTATCTGATTTAATACATGTTTTAAAACCTAGTGTGCATTTTTATCTTCTAAACCGCTTTTAATTATTTATGGAATTATTTCTGGAACAAGTCACGATGTCGTACACTTGTCGTTTTGGCATACGTCGCAAACCGCGCCACATGAAATGCACCCGCGATTGACGACATGCTTATTTTTATTATTGGAAGTTGTGGTCGGGTCACATAAAATACACACCCGAATTGGGATTTACGTATAGTGACCACACCACGATAATTTATTTAAACAACACGCCTAAAGCAAGCTACAATGTTCGAGTTAATTATTTTCCTAAGTTACAAATTATTGTGAGGCTTAAGAGTTATACATTCTTCTGACTTAATACCACTCATGAACTATATATTATGTGCTATTGTTTAACATGCAATTTTGTTAAACAAAAATAAAAATGTAATAAGAAAAGGGTAGGCTATTTCAAGCACTAACGTAATTCAAGAAACAAACAAAAAATTATCTTTTGTTACAATTGTGGAGATTCTCTTCGTACCCAAAAGAAAGTAGCCAAAAGATGACTGAAATTGCATAATTTACTTATCAACAGTAAAAGAAAATACTTCTCTTTCCCATTTTTTAAAACAGAACCATCCTTGTGAATCGCAACTGAAATTGAAGTTAACTAGTTTCAAGAAATAATGAATCTAATTTCAGTATTACAATACAAGACTGTGCATTTACCACAAGTCACAATTTGGATTACCACTCTTCACCGAATTCCAAGAAGGTAAGCACATTGATAGTAGTTATTAAAAAATGAACAAGAATGAAATCTAACCTTAGTCTGAGACATGAGACAGAGAACTCGGCGGAAAAACCTCGCCGAAGTTTGAACGGAGACCTCACTTAACATCGACTGTTTTGGGTGTTTTTGGACTGTTTAGGGGTGGTTTGGTAGTTGTTGCCATGGTGGCTGGCCAACAGCTGATGAGAAGCGGCAAGAAAAGGGAAATGGAGAGTGATTGGGGGGTAGCGGCAGCTGACCTCTCTTCTCTCAGATCTCTCGTGTGTGTGTTTATGTGTAGCTAATGAGACGATCAAAATCTGAAGAAGGGATGGGAAACAGCTGGAATTTTGGAGTTGGAGAAAGGTGATGGCTGCCGTTTTTTGTGTCTGAAGTGGGGGAATTAGCCTAGGGGTTTTGGGTGTTAATTTGGTTTTTATATTATAGTGGGGAGTGAGTATTGTCCCTTGGATGAAAGTAGATCAATGGCTATGATTAAGGGAGGGGTTTGATGGGTGAGAAAAGGTTTGGGCTAAAACAGATTGGGAAGAATGGACATTTGTCTTGCTGGGCCACTAAAATTCGAAATGAGCTCCCAATTGGCCCAAACTTAATTCTTTCTTATTGAACAAAAATAAAAATACTATCAAAATATACTAATTAATAAGAATAAACTATTAAAGTGATCTATATATTAAAAATAAAAATTTATTTATTCACAGAATATTATTTATAATAATAGAATAAAAATAATATGTAATGACCCAACCGGTCATTTTAACTTTTAGAATCCCATTCCCTAAAATAAAACTTTCGGTATGTGCTTGTAATGATTTATGACTTGCGGGGATGGTTGGTTCGGGATTTGGAAGTGTTTGGGGTGAAACCGGAACACTTGGTTCCTTAAGTTGGCCTTAAAGTGCTAAGTTTGACTTCGGTCAACATTTTGAGAAAACGACCCCGGAATAGAATTTTGATGATTCCAACAGCTTCGTATGGTGTTTTTGGACTTAGGAGCGTGTTCGAAATTTTATTTGAAAGTCCGTAATTAAATTAGGCTTGAAATGGCTAAAAACAAGAATTTAAGTTTGGAAGTTTGACCGATGAGTTGACTTTTTGATATCGGAGTCGGAATCCAGTTTCAAAAATTTTCATAGCTCCGTTATGTAATTTATGACTTGTGTGTAAAATTTGAGGTCAATCGGAGTTGATTTGATAGGTTCCGATATCGAATGTAGAAGTTGAAAACTCTTAGTTTCATTAAGCTTGAATTGGGGTATGATTCATGGTTTTAGCGTTGTTTGATGTGATTTAGAGGTTCGACTAAGTTCGTATGATATTTTAGGACTTGTTGGTATATTTGGTTGAGGTCCCGAGGGCCTCGGGTGAGTTTCGGATGGTTAACGGAATAAAAATTAGACTTAAAAAGCTGCTGCAATTTTTCCTTCTACTGTATATTCTGGGCTGTGATCGAGCTCCAGATCGAACCCAGATATCGAGCCCACGATCGAGGCCTGAGTCGAAGCCAGGGACGAGGCTCAATATCGAAGCCACGATCGAAGGCAAGGCTCGAGGGCCATGATCGAAGGCAAGGCTCGAGGGCCAGGATCAAGACCCAAGATCGAACTTGATCGAGGTCATGATCATGTCCCAGGCTCGAGGCCCGATCGAGCCCATGACCAGCTCCCAAGATCGAGCTCCCATGATCGAGCTCCCAAAATCAAGCTCCCAAGATCGAGCTCCTTGATCGAGCTCCCTGAGATCGAGCTCCCGAGATCGAGCTCCTTGATCGAACTGGACAGAGCTGTAAGTTATAAAAACAAAGGACATTTGTCCCATTGCCATTTTTGACGAACTTGAGCTTGAGCAGAGGCGACTTTTGACAGATTTTCAAGGAAAAAATATTGGGGTAAGTGATTCTAACTCGGATTTGGTCTACATATACAAGTATATCATTGTTTTCACCATAAATTAGTGTTTTGAGATTTAAATTTGGGAAATTTTTAGAAATCTCATAGAAACGAATTTTTGAGATTTCGGTATCGATTCGGAGTCGGATTTGAGTGAAACTGGTATGGTTGGACTCGTAATTGAATGGATTGTTAGATTTCGTAACTTTTGTCAGATTCCTAGACGTGGGCCCCACGGACAAATTTTTAATTAATTTTGAGATTTTTATTAAAAATATAGTATTTTCTTATAGAATTGATTCCTATAATTTTTAATGATTGTATTGAATTATTTTGGCTAGATTCGAGCTAGACAGAGTTGGATAATCGTGGAAAAGGCCTTATAGTGGATTAAATTGGAGCAAGACGAGGTAAGTTTCTTGTCTAATTTTGTGAGGGGGAAATTATCCCATAGGGATTAAATTGAATAATTGTTGCTAATTGCGGGGGATACGTACGCACGAGGTGACGACAGTCCGTGCGTAGCTACTATTAATGCTAAAGTCCGGGTAGTTTAAGACTCAAAGCATGAATTACTTGTGTGAATTGTATTCTTTATGAATTAAAATAATTGATGTATATATTGTGAATTGTTATGAAAAGTAGAAAAATATAAAATTTTCATATGCTTAATTCTTTTGTTTAAATCAATTAATTATTAAAAGAAATTGTTCTCCTCCCGGATTACCTTATAATAAATATACTCTCCTTCCGGAGGCACATAAGAAAATGTCCTCCTTTCTTGTGGAGCGGGCCGAATGCCTCGGCAGGATAGATGCATCTATAGATCGCGTCGCACGTCCCTCGATAGTGTACACGACACTCTGGATCGGGTCGTACATCCTCGGCAGAAATCGTGCTTAAGAATAATAATTACACGATACTTTAATAATTTATTTCAGCTTGTGAAGCTAATTAATAAATTAGAAAATCCTTGGAATTTTAATGAATTATTATTCTTGCTTGTTAAGAAATTAATTGTTACTCCTGTAAATGAGATTTAATTGATAATTTGAAAATTATTTGAATTGAAGAAATTTAATTAATATATTGAAAATTGTTACATTTGAAGGAATTTGATTATTTTCGCTGATTAAATAAATTATTGTAAATTCTGTAAATCATGCTGATTTAAAAATCCTAGTTTTATTTCAGTTATTATTATTGACCCATAATGAGTGTCAAAGTTGGCCATCTCGTCTCTACCACTTTGAGATTAGGCTTGATACTTACTGGGTACACGTTGTTTACGTACTCATATTACACTTGCTGCACTTTTTGTGCAAGATCTAAGACAGTTACTAGTGGATGACCTATCATCATATATTTACGTCATCCCGAGGCATAGTGGTGAGCTGTCTTTCTGAGCCGTTCTGCAGCTACCAGTGTCTCTTCTCATATTTACATTCTGTCTATTTCATTTCAAACAGTATTTGGAGTTTTGTATAATCTACTAGATGCTCATTCACTTGTGACACCAGGTCTTGGCACACACATTGGTAGAATTTTGGTTTATATTTTTTTGGTTTTAAATTTTATCAATGTATGCTTAATTTATTAGTTGGCTTGCCTAGCTGTAATGTTGGGCGCTATCACGACCTACAGGTGAAATTGGGTCGTGACATAATATGTATCATCTATTATATTATAAAAAAAGTAGCACACAAAAATTTAAATAAAGTAATATGCTACTAAAAGTTTCTATTAATAATTCAATAATACTAAATATTGGATAATATAATAAGAAAAAATACATAACAAAACATTTATTTTATGCCTATATAAGTCTCATTAATTTAATAGATATTTTATTCATTAAATTTCAAATAATATTATTGAGAACAAAATGATAAAATTTAAAGTAAAATAAATATTTCAAGAGTAATAAAATATATATCTTTTATTATATGATAAAAAGGAAGCAGTATACAAATATATTAAACAAAGTAATATGTTAATAAAAGTTTCTATTAACACTGCAATAATATTAAATATTGAATAATATAATAAATAAAAAATACAGAATAAAAATGTTATTCAATGCAATAAAACTCTCTTTAATTTAATAGAAATTTTCTTCATTAAAATTCAGATAATATTATTAAGAACAATAGGATAAAATTTAAAATAAAAAAATATTTCAAGAGTAATAAAATATATATCTTCTATTATATTAAAAAAGAAAGTAATAGACAAATATTAAATAAAGTAATATGCTAATAAAAATTTCTAGTAACAATGAAATTATATTAAATATTGGATAATATAATAAAAATATATATATAACAAAAAAGTTATTCGATGACTATATAAATTTCTTTAATTTAATAGAGATTTTATTCATTAAAATTCAAATAACAACAAAATAAATTTTTTTTTTTAAAATCAAGAATAATAATAATATATATATATATATAATATATATATTTATTTTATTTTTTATTATTATTTTTTTCCTTCTCTTATATTACATAAAGAAAGCAAGCAGAAAAAAATATTAAACAAAGTAATATGCTAATAGGAAGGCCGGATCGTTACAAAATGAAATAAGTAGAATTTCAGATTAGTCTATTCCTCTAGTTTAACTGAAGAGGTAAAACTTTCATATTGGTCTATTCCACCAGTTTATAGGTTCAAATGATTTTGGGCCGCCTAAATTGATATAATTGATGAAACAATCTGCTGAATTAACAGATGAAGCAGGCCAACCCCATCTTTCCCTCTAATTAAACTATTAATCTAATTATCTAATTAACTAATTGTCTAACAAATTATTTTATTAACTGATTAAATATTTAATCCCAAATGAAAAATAGAGAAATATCTTTTTTTTTTATGTTATTTTTTGAATCCTTTAAAATGCAAGAAATTGAGAGAATTAATCAAAAAGTAAACTAGAATTAAGTAACATTGCAAACATTTATTAGAAAATAAAGGAAACGCAAAAATTCGGTGTTCACGCTGCTATTTTTTGAAGGGGCTGTTATTGGTGGTGGTAGTGTAAATTGTGAGTTTTTCCAATAACCAAAAAATTATCCTAAAAGATTCGATCTATATTTTATATAAGGAGAAGTTACATGATATACCCATTTGTAGAACTCACTTTCATGATATATCTAAGTTTTAAAATTACATCATATATCTCAAAAATATTAGACGCTATACCTCCATATATTTCAAAACATATCACGATATTCTACTTTGGAATACAATCCAAATCTAACTTACCATAATATTCTAATTTAGAATACAATATTCTAACTAAACAGGCCATAATGTTTTAATTTAGAATATATCAAAATGCCCTTAAGTTCAGCAATTTTCTCAGCTCTGATTTTGTCTGTACCTCACTTCACTCGTGGCTCTGACTCACTTTCAAGAGGGTTATATTTTTCTTGCTTCTATCTTCTTAGTTTTACTCTATTTAGTATCAACCGACCATTGAATTTCACAATGCCCTTAAGTCAAGAAAGGTATCATTCCCTCTACTATATATAGCGGCGCAGTCATTCAAAATTTCAAAGCGGTTCAAAGGTTACCCTAGGAAAAATTATAGTCTAAAAACATTTAAACAATGCAGCGGAGTTAGATTATTTCCTACTAAAATATTAATTGGCCGGCCATGTCATCATCAGATCCTACCTTCCATAGCGTTGGTGGTCTGGGCAATTCTCCTCCTATTGGTATATGTAGTTTATAAGGTGGTACGAAAACGCGCCTCTAGAAGACAGAGCCAAAGAATATATAGTTAGATTATTTCCGCGAATGCACTACAATGCAGTAGAGGGCATGAGCTACAGCAATAGTATGTGTGACATATGTCTGTCAGACTTTAAACGGACGGAATATGTGCGCCATGTTTACTACCACAGATCGATGCATTTCAACTTGGATGGCTCAGGAGATGACATGCCCGACTTGTCGCCGCGATTATAGTCGTATCGTAGCACAGTAGTTTAGTTTTAGTTAAGCTTTGTCTTGTTGTAATTGTTACAAAGTTGAATATCCTAAAATGTGCATGTATTAGCATTCCAACAGATATATTGACATTTTGATCTTAAGTTGTGGTCGTGGGCCATAAAACAAACTGTTCAAATCTCAAACCGAGCTGAATACAAAGAGTTTGCACTATTAGATATATGTAATACGACACTTTGTTTTACTAGATATTATGAAAGAAAAGGGAAGAAAGAGAAGAGCACGTGAATCACAGAATAAGAATAGATGTTTCATCTGCCATCAGAGGGCCTGAAGAATTAAGCTATGAAATGGAGAGACAAAGATTTGAAAAAGAAAAGGGAGAAAAAAAAGAAAGAGTCTTTTAAAAGAAATATTGGGCCATAACTTTCACATGCCAATCAAGAGCCCTCAAACTTCATTTTTCCTCGGTATTTTTTCTGTCTTTCACTGATTCTTTTGAGTTTCATATTAATGTTAGTTTTCTTATACATGTTCAATTTGTTTCACTTTTAGTCTTCTTTATATTATTATTTTTTGAGATAAATAGAAAATTACAACAGCAACAACAACAAAAATAGTCACATGAATATTCTTACGTGTTTTACGTTGGTGATTTTATTTATTATTCAAAGACAACAAACGATAGATCTACCTATTTCCGATGAGCTTTGTCAGCAAACCTTCTTTTTCTCTTTAACTACTTCTTATTCTTGTGTGGTTGGAATATATGCGTCATTCGTACACCCTTTGTTTCTTTGACTTCCTTTAACTCGATCGATCAGAGAATTAATATTTTTCTTAATTAATGCATGTCGGTTTTATTGTTTTTTCATGTTTCAATTTCTGTAATTAATAATCTGAAGTATCAAAATTGTTGTTTGAATTGGTTCTATTCATTTGCTATATATATAATTGTCTTTTAATTATTCTTCTCCGACTTTTCTACTTTATTCATTTGCTATACAAAGGGCATCTCAGAAAACTAATGTGATCTTAGTTTCTGGTGAGAGCTTTGTCTAGGAAAATGACTAGTGAAAAACTAGTTGTAATTTTTTGCCCTTAATTCCCTTTGATTTGGTTTGCATGTTCTGTTACTGCACAAGTTATGTCTTGAACTAATTCCGAGAGCTGCTGATCAATATATTTCCTTAGATATTCAAGACAAATGTCTTCATAATAGGACTAGTAATTAACAAGACTTAGACTTTCCGTCCCATCCTCAAAAACTTGATGGGCGTTCATCTGTGCATGTGGGCATTTATTATTCCAATGTGGTCCGCCGTGCACTCTTACCAGGTCCCCCATAAAGAACAAAAAGCACACCTAGTGAACCATACCAAAGTCGTTCAAATAAAACCTTGTACAAATTAGGATTGTCAGTATGTGTGGTCGTTTTATCTATTTCAATCGTCTTTCCTTTCTCGTTTAAAACTGTAAGTTTCGTACAATAAGTATCATAAATAGTGTCTTCAACGGGGAAAATGCTTGAGCCCATCGGAGGTTCAGGTACGCCTGGCGGACTATATACAACTCCTCCCATTCAGCGTTTGTAGTGTAAGCACGTAATTTATGACCCACACATTAGAATTACCTTTAATAGTCCTAGTATTTTTAGAATATTTATTTGAGTTTATTTCTATAGGATTTTACCTTATTATTAATTTTAATTCTATTTTTTTTAAAGCACAAAAATTGAAAAATACAAAAATAGTTTCATTTTCTCTATATAATTTAGGTATTAGGTATTTTTAGAAAGATATTATTTTTATTATTATTTGAAAATACCAAAAAATATGTTTTGTATTAATTATTATATTTTGATAGTATTAGTATTTTTATTTTTATTTTTTGTTCAATGAGTAAGAATTGAATTTGGGCCAATTGAGAGCTCATTTTCGTATTTTGGTGGCCAAACAAGACAAAGGCCTATTCTTCCCAATCCCTTTTAGCCCAAACCCTTTTCTCACTCATCAAACCCCTCCCTTAATCATAGTCACTAATCTACTTTCATCCAAAGGCCAATACTCACTCCCCACTATCATATGAAAACTAAATTAACACCCAAAAACCCTAAGCTAATTCACAAGAACCTAGCCGTTGCGTCCACACCTCATCTTACCGCATAATTGATTTTTTTACCAAATGACACTCACTACACGCATACACACACAAAAGCTACTTCCATAATCATCACTTTTTCGATTTTGAAGTCTTGGAAACGAAAGCTTTACAAAAGAAAATAGAAGGATTAGAAGGTTTTGCTTTAATACTACCTCTAGCTAATTCTTCCTCGTCTCAAAAGTTGATAGAGTATTCCGGTCTAAGCGGAGAGGGTCGATTTATCGCCGGCGCGAGGTTTTGTTGGAGGTTCCGTCGCGTTCGTGTCCCCGTTAGCATCTCTAGTCGCTGCTCAATTTTTCGGCCAGATTCTCGTTTGCTTTTCGACTAAACAGAAATGAAAATTCAGAGTTGCATTAATCAGAGATAAATCCGCTCACTAAGGTCCGTTTTTTTTTATACTCTTAGATTTGAATCTTCATTTTGCTTCATCTTGTACTAGTTCATCCCAAGCTTGAATAAAACGTGGCCACATTAATATGGTCTTGTATGTTCTGATTTACTCTCTGATTTAAAATGTTGCCATATTTTCATTTTATGTTTTGGATATTCTGCATATTTGTTAGGATATGCTTTAATTGTTCATGATTTGGTTTCTTCTTTTTTATTTGTTAGTTGAAAAATGCAAAAACAATTAGTGGTGGCAGAAGTTTAAATATATAGTTTGTTGATAGTATAAGAGATGGGTTTAATTTATTGAAATTATATCGTAATAGAGGAGCTGGAGCTTGTTACAAAAATATTGGGACATGGTATTGTTTGAGTTTAATAATAGTAAGATAAGTTCGGCTAGAAGCCCAAATAATTTATAGTTATTAAATTGTATACTTCATCTACAAAGTGATATCTATAACTAGTATGCCCCACAATGCATCTCAAATATTTGAGTGAACTAACAATCGTAGCTTGCTTTAGGCGCGATAAATAAAGTATTGTGACTATGGGTACGGTTCTCGTGGCATAGTCGCGATACGTAAATTTCAATTCGGGTGTGCATTTCATGTGACCTGACCATAACTTCAAACAACAATAAAATTAACATGTTGTGAATCGCGGGTGCGTTTTACGTAGCGCGATTCACAATGTGTACTAAAACCATAAATCCAAATTCGGGCGTGCATTTCATGTGACCCAACCATAACTTCAAACACTAATAAAATAAGCATGTCGTAAATCGCGGGTGCATTTCATGTGGCGCGGTTTGCGACGTGTGCTAAAATGATAAGTGTACGACATCGCGACTTGTTCAAACAAACTCCATAAATAATTAAAAGCGGTCAGAAGGCTAAAAAGCACAATAGGTTTTAAATATATAATAAGTGAGATAATTGGGCCAATTATTAATAGTTGAGCGACCGTGCTAAAACCACAGAATCCGGGAGTGCCTCATACCTTCTCCTGGGTTAACAGAATTCCTTATCTGGTCTTCTGTGTTCGCAGACCATAAAATTAGAGTCAATTTTCTCGATCTGGGATTTTAAAATAAACCGGTGACTTGGGACACCATAAATATTCCAAGTGGCGACTCTGAAATAAATAAATAATTCCATTTCGATTAATGTCACTTAAATTGGAAAAACTCCCCTAATCCCCTCGGGGAAAAGGAGGTGTGACAGTTCTGGCGACTCTGCTGGGGATAAGAACCCAGAATCTTTGGTTCAGGGTTCAGAATTCGAGCTTAGAATAGCTGCTATGATTGACTTTCATGATTGTCTGATTTTTATGTGTTTGAGCCTAATGTTCTAAATGCCACTTTTTTTTACCGCTTTGATATTGTATGAATTGTATATAAACTGCTACGAAATCCTTCTTCTTTTTGAGTCTTCTAAATTTTCTGGGAAGCGTGCACTTCGCGTGGCTTCTTTTCTGTTAGAGTTATATCCTAATTTTAGAACGAGGTTCGGACAAGTTGCAAAGCTGGTGAAGCTTCTGTATTCCCGGTACGTTGCCCCCCCCTCCCCGGCTCGAGTTGTCCGCTCGGATAAGCCAGGTCTAGAACAATACACCCAGGATTTAAACTTAGAATAACATAGCCTCATGTCGGTTCCCTAGTAGGAACGTTTGTTTGCATCACATGCATTTGACTTTGGGACTCAACACATGGGTTGGGTCCGTCCAGGACAGGTGTACCCAAATTAAAAGACCATCCTGATGCATTACGTTCTACTTGTGTATTCATTTGCTTCGGGTTGTATGTTAACCGACTTCTAGAATAGGGAAAGAAAATCAAGAAGAAAAAAAACTACAAGAGTGAGGTAGGTATTTGAAACATTTCGAAACTCTGCCGAAATTTGGAAAACAAAGAGAGAAAATAAGCTAATATTTTCAAAATTCATGTTTCCCCTGTTCCGTCAAAACTTGCAGAACCTCACGGGTCTGATTCTCACCGGATGTGAGATACGTAGGCAAACATCATCGGTTCCGACCAAGAATTTTTAAAAAATCTAAAAATATTTTCCTTTACCTCCTCTTTAGAAAGTCTTTCTTTTAGACCACAATTTTTTAAAAATCCAAAAATACTTTCCTTTACTTCCTTCTTTGGAAAGTCTTTCTTTTAGACCCAAACTTTTTAAAAACAAATATATATATATATATATATATATATATATATATATATATATATATATATATGTACAAAAACATTTTACTTTTAATTTCTTCTCAAAATCCAAAAATATTTTCATTCTTCTTTCGAAAATTGAAAAGAAAATTCAAGATTCAAAAATATTTTCATTTTTTTTCTTTATAAGTATTTCTTTCATAAATTCAAAATAAAATTCTAAAAATCCAAAAATATTTCCTTTCTTGTTTAGAAGTTTTTCTTTCGAAATTCCGGAAAAACAAAACTCAAAAAAATATTTTCTTTCTTCTTTAGAAGTCTTTCTTTTCAAAAATTCAAAAAATAATAAATCGAAATCCAAAAATATTTTCTTTCTTATTTATAAGTCTTTCTTTCAGAAATCCAAAAAAAAAGAGTTAAGTTATTTCCTTTATTTCTGATCTTCCCGAACTACGTAAGATCTGATTCATGTTCCCACATGATACGTAGGCAACCCACATCAGGTTCGATCGACCATAAAAAAAGTGTTAAAAAAATGATGATGATAATAATAAAGACTGACTGAGTCCATTCTAACGTGTCTCTTGTTTTGAATTGTAAAAAAAGTTTGAGGTGGTCGGTTTGTGGTAAGCTGGCAACACAAGATCCAAGGGAAAAATGCCATTGGCAACTGGCATTGAAGCTATTACAAGTGCTCGAGAGACTCAGGGTCAGAGGGTTCAACAAGAGTCTACTGTGGTTAAGGAAAATAGAGTACTGAAGCAGCAAATGACTGAAATGTGTCAAGCATGGGCCAATGGCCAAGGACCGCCTTTTTCTATTCATGGTTTCCTAGAGTTCACATCCATTTCGACTACTACCATTCCGGTCTCATTGCATGATCAATCTTATCCAACTGGGTTGAGTCTTTATCCCAATTGTATGACTACAACTGGAACTTCTGTTGCGCGCCCCCAAAGTGTGCCATTAGCAACCAATCAGACAACCACTACTGTTATGCCATCTTCACCATCCCACAGCCGACAGTGGTACAAAAGAAAACTCATGAGTCACAATTTGCTACCCAGCAAGAACAGTACCATTCTCCTGAGTACCACTCGTACCTATTTGATCTTCCTGCAAAAATTGAGAAACCTGCCCAAAAGATGGCACAAGAAGAAATGACCCAAAAAATGAAAAGCTTAGAACAACAGTTGAAAAACATGCAAGGGTTGGCAGGTCAGAAGAGTATTGCCTTCAAGGATCTATGTATGTTCCCCAATGTTCGTTTGCCACTTGGTTTCAAGATCCCCAAATTTGAAAAGTATGATGGACACGGCGACCCCATAGTTCACTTGAAAAGGTATTGCAATCAGCTAAGAGGTGTTGGAAGAAATGAAGAATTACTAATGGCTTATTTTGGGGAAAGCCTGACAGGGGTAGCCTCTGAATGGTTTATTGATCAAGACACCTCTCACTGGCATGTCTGGGATGAGATGGCCCGGTCCTTTGTCAGACAATTCCAGTACAACATCGACATTGCCCCAGACCGCAATTCCCTTTCTAACTTGAAGAAGAAATCGACTGAAAGCTTCAGGGAATATGCCATTAAATGGAGAGAGCAAGCGGCTAGAGTTAAGCCACCCATGGATGACCACGAGCTAATCACTGTCTTTCTTCAGGTTCAAGAGCCATATTATTTTCAAAACATGATGTCCGCAGTGGGCAAATCCTTCTCGGAAGCAATCAAAATTGGGGAAATGGTTGAGAATGGCCTTAAGACAGGCAAAATTATAAGTCAAGCAGTTCTCAAAGCTGTAACTCAGGCTGTCCAGATTGAATCTGATAATTTTAGTGACACGAATGAGAAGGATGAAGAAACCATGATGACAATAAGGTCGGGAAGAGGTCCTAGGAGAACATCTCGAAGGTATGAGCAGCCTCATCAGGTTTCCGATAATTCCCCTGAGCACTACTATCTACCTCAGAACCCACAATACTATATTGCTCCACTTCAGTACGTTGTCCAGCCACCAAGACACCCCAGAAGGCGAGCACCAGCACTGCAAAATCTCCACCAGCCTCCACAAAATTTTTAAGTGCCATATAACCCACATCCAAGCCAGGGGTATAGAGGGGAACAAAGGTTGAAAGAAAATTTTATACCAATAGGAGAGTCCTATGCAAGTGTGTTTGAGAAATTAAAGCATTATGATATGATTGCACCTATTCCTCCAAATCATGTGGAACCCACGTGCAAGAAGCTTTGACCCTTCTAAAAGGTGTAAATACCATTCCAATGCCCAGGGGCACAATGTTGAAAGTTGTCGGGATTTGAAAAGAGAAATAGAAAGGATGATCCAGGGAAAACTGATTGTGATCCAAGATAATGACACCCAGAATATCACGCAAAATCCTTTACATGCACATGATGATGCACACTTTGTGGGGATGATGTATGGTGACATGGAGTGTGAGAATCCTCTCGGGAACTTGCCAACTGAAATTGGAGAGGGCCATGGTGATTCTGATGAGCAAATTTGTGGCTAAATGTCAAGCTTAGCAATTGAAAAGTCATTCCCTCCTCACCTAGGAAGGAATCTTGGTAGCTTGTTTTGATGTTTTTTCTATTATCTGGGTTATTCCAGGGTGTGATCCAGATTTTATTTGTTTTATTGAGTCAAACCCTTCTATCCCTCTATTTTGTTTGTGTGAGTCTTATCTCTCCGTTTTGTTGCTATTTTCATTAGCCGGGTTATTTTAGGGCTGTAACTCAGATTTTAGGTTGTTTGTCTTGTTGTTTACTCAATAAAATACAGTTTGTCCTTTTGTGTCATTCCATGCTTAGTTCTTTTTCCGCTAGTTTTAGTGATATGACATGCAAGCGGAATTTTTGGCCAGATCTTAGAAAACTGATTTAAGCTTGAATTGGATAAATGAGAAAAAGGAACTTTTGAGGATGAATAAAGAGTTGAAACACTTTGGAATTAAGCTCGAATAAAATGGCCCGTTGAGGTTAATGATCTTTACCTTTAAATCATTGTGAAGGTCGGGTTTGAGGAAGAATCAATTGAAGTTTATTGGAAAGTTTGACATTAATGGGTGAACAGTGTCTTCCGACCATGACATACCAAGATGACAGACATGTTCATCAATGCTGTGTCGCGAAAGGAAACCATGATTGGCACTCTAGAGGCTAGGAGGCCCTTGTTCTGCTACCCAAACACTTTATACCCTTTGTTACACCTTTTGAGCCTGTGTTATTTTCTTTGATCACCCTCTTTTGGAATCAAGTTTAGAGTCAAAATTAAAAAAAAATGAAAAGAAAAGTTCTCCCAAAGTACAAACTAGAAAACTCTTAGAAAGTTCAAGTGAAAAAGAAAAAGAAAAAAGAACATTCGAAGGTCCATGCCCGTAGAAAATGTAAGCCGGGGCAGTTTATTTTGAAAACAAAAAAAAAGAGAAGAAAGAAGGAAAAAATGAGGAAAAAAGAAAGAAAAAGAAAAAGAAAAAGAAAGAAAGATAAAAAAAAATAGTTAGTTCAGAGATATGAACTACGTTTGACCTGATTCCTTTAAAAAAGTATACGTAGGAAGCCTTACACGGTTCGGTCCGACCAAATAAGAATTCAAAAAAAAAAAGAAAAAAAATCCAAAAATCCCCAGTATATAAAACTGGGGCATGAGTTTGTTTTAGTTTTTTTTTTAAAGAGTCGATTCCGAGAGTTGTAAGTGTACAACCCATCATATTGAGTCTACTTGAAGCCTTGTACTGTCCCTTCTTTCCAACCCTATCCAAAAACCTTCCAAATAAAGACCTCCTAATCATCTTTCAAGAATGCCAAGAGACACATGCAATGAGAAATAGTTGTCACACGACATAGAACACCATCAAGTTGCTCACACAAGAAAGCAAAGAAAAAGGAAAATAAAAGAAAAATGAGAGTCTTACTAGTGAAAACCCTCACGGGCACTATAAGGTGACGGTAAGTAGATATAAATAAATGAGAGAGGCTTGTTGGTGAAAATCTCTCGGGGCACCACTAGTCGAAAGTGAGTTGTGAAGCTGATGCCAAGGATTGGCACGAGCAAGCCCGACTTCAAAGGTAATAAGAATAGTAAAAGGAAAGATTGTCAGTTTGATAGATCAGACCGTTAAGTCCAAAATGCATGTCATGATCACTAAGGCTAGTTACCGCAAAATAAAAAGAAAAAAAAAACTCTTCCTTCTGTCCTTCCGACAGGGGCATTTCTTGTTAATACTTGTTTCTTTGCAACATTGTGCCCCTTCACTCTTAGTCAGTCCTTGTCAAAACAAGCAAGAAAAGATTTCAAAATCTGCTACCAGCTTTTCAGTTGCACAAAGTAAATTTGGCCAGCACAGTCATGTGTTACAATCAACATGCCTTGAGGATTCATGCAAAGGCTTCCCCCCAAAATACCTTTGTCAGCCTACTTGACTAAAGCAAGCAAAGATAACTTCAAGGTTAATTAGGGGCTCGGGCTCTCTGTAGTACTGAACAAGAACTATGAAGTGTGCACATCATGCAAAAGACACTTACCAGTTGTGATTCTCTCTGACAGACAGATTGCTAAAAAAGCAGAAAGACATTCAAGACATAGAAAAGGTCACCTAAGCAAAGATCTCCAATTGGGATAAGGCTGATTGAGCCACTAATACAAATGGTAGTGGGTGTGAAACGATCAGGGTTGATGTAAAGCAAAAAGTCTCTTGAAACCGACTCAAGTTGATTGAGCAAAAGCCAAGCTGCCCAAGACTCAAGACCACAAAAAAGAGGCCTTGGCTGATGAATTTTTTTCTAGGATCGAAATCTTAGTCTGATAAATCTTTCTCCTAAGATTGAAGACCTAGTCTGATGAACTTTCTCCTAGGATAGAAATCTTAGTCTGATGAATCTTTCTCCTAAAAAAGAAATAGACCTAGTCTGATGAATTTTCTCCTAAAAAAGAAATAGACCTAGTCTGATGAATTTTCTCCTAGACTCAAAATCTTAGTCGGATGAAAAGGAAAGTCTGGATTAAAATAAAAAAGGGTCAATTTTCAGTTTACTTAAGTTATCAATCTTTAGTTTTCTTGAAATCAAGGGTCCCGCCTGAAAAATAGGGTTAGTTTTTAGTTTAGTCAAAGCTCAGTTTATAATTTTTCTTCAAGATCTATCTCAAATCTAGGAGACGCACTTCCTAGTTTGGGTTTTTCAGATTTTTATTTCTTTAGGAGACATACTTCCTAATTTGGTTCATTCAAGTTTCACCCCTAGGAGATGCATTTGCTAGTTGAAATTTTCTTGGTTTTACTCACAGGAGACGCACATCCTAGTCGAGTCTTTAATTTTACTCTCATCATTGCATCATTCATCAATAACATAGGGGATTTATAGTTCTGCTAACAACTCACAAATCTTCCTAGTGCAAACTGGGGCAGAAAAGTTTCTTTTGTTTTGTCTATATTGTTGTAGCATCAGGCGCCCACCTGAAGAATGAGGGAATTCATTTCAAGTGTAAGTCAACATCAGGCACCCACCTGAAAAATGAGGAAATTCATTTCAAGTTTTTAAGTCAGCAGGCGCCCACCTGGAGAATGGGGGAATTTATTTCAAGTTTTAAGTCAGCATCAGGTGCCCACCTGGAGAATGAGGGAATTCATTTCAAGTGTAAGTCATCAGCCGCCTACCTGGAGAATGAGGGAATTTATATCAAGTTTTAAGTCATCAGGCGCCCACCTGGAGAACGAGGGAATTTATTTCAAGTTTTAAGTCATCAGGCGCCCACGTGGAGAACGAGGGAATTCATTTCAAATTTCAAGTCAGTTGCAGACACCCACCTGAAGAACGAGGGAAGTCATTTCAGAATTCAATTCAAGTTAGAAGTACAGAAGCTCGCTTCAAGAATGCAAGTCGACAGTCCGAGATGACCAAAAGAAGAAGGCTCAATCCAGAATAAAAGAAAAAAAAGAAGTGAATTCAAACTGTAGAAGCAGATGAAAAGATATAGGCTGCTCAAGACATGACTGAAGTCGCAAGCTTTGCATCCCCCGTCTTGATCCGAAGAAGCTGAAGAGATGAATCTGCACCTGCAGCTAGCAAGCATCAAGGTTCAAATCAAAAGTGTGCATGAAAAACCATTCAAGACTCAAGATCAAGCTTCAGAAGACTTATTGTCACACCTCCTTTTTACCCCAAAAATGATAAAATGAGTATTATTGATTGTGGATGGTGGGTTAAAGAGTTTTTCCAATTAAAGTGACAAACTTGAATAGGGATTATTTTATTTACAGAGTCGCCACTTGAAATTGATTTTTGGGTGTTCCAAGTCACCTTTTGTTTGAATCCCTAGTCAAAGGAGGATTTGACTCTTTTATTATTGGTCTGCAAAACAAACTCTGGGTAAGGAATTCCATTGACCAGAGAGAAGGTGTCAGGCATTTTCCGAATCCCGTGATTCTAGCACGGTCGCTTTATTGACTACAACTTGGCTTGAATTAATTTTAGATAAATTGTGATTTATTGGTTTCCATGTTTTATCTATCCACTTTAATTATTCAAATATGGAATTATCTTTGAAAACGAATCACGTGTGTGAACCCGTTTTATTTATTATGTCAAAATCATGTCACTCGCGCGCGTACGCCATTAATAGCGTTTTTATTATATAAGATTGGTTTTTGTCAAAGTTGCGTGAAACACAAACTTCGGTTTTAATTTTGGAAATCACAATCATGCCACGCGGACGTATATATAATTGCGATACATTAATTAAAAGCGTACCTAAAGCACTATAACAGTGTTCGTTATTCTTCCTAAACTTTGACATTATTGTGAGGCATAAGTTATGGAAAAGTAGGCTCTATCCGGGTTAGATTGTAAATAATTGTCCATTATTGCTAATCCTTTCATTATTCAATTAATCTTTGCAATTTTCATGACTAACAAGAAGATGCAGTAACAAACATGAGACAAACCAAGCGAAAATGATTTCTATGGCAAAACATTCATCACTCTTCATTTTTATAGTTTGGGGTTAAAAATTCAGAATTAAGCACTTATATTCTTCACAACAAAGTTAAGAGAACACAAAAATATTCCACCACACAATAAAATAAAATGTATTAACACGAAAAATTCAAACGACACAGCCATAACATATTATAGAAATTTAACCAAGCATGATCTTCCGAGCAAAACGGTAAAGAAGAAAATAACGGACCTTTAAAACCTTTCAATATAATAAAGATCTTCCAACTGGTTTATAAGAAGAACGTGACGCTAGCTGAACACGAACAAACCGTAAGACGGAGACCACAACGGAAATCTCGAAGCTCAAGCGACTCAAACGACGACCTTCGTTTATTGAAGACTGCCGATTTCAGAGTTTCTATACTGGTAGAAATGGACTTTTTTTTTTCCGGAAAAATCTGTTTCCCCTCTTCTCCGCACTGCTCGTTGCCCTCCCCTTTTTAAAGGGAGGGGTGCTCCTTTTGTCTTCTTTAAGGAATAGGGAAGATGTGGGGGGGGACCATCATGGGTGGACAAAATATGGGGGGGACAAAGCATGGGGGACAAAAACAATAGGGGGACAAAACATGGGGGACAAAAACAATGGGGGGACAAAACATGGGGGACCGGTATGGTGGGGACACGCGCGGAAAGACGGGAGCGGGAAATATTCAAACACGGTAAAAAATTAGGTGCTCACAGCATGCCCCTCTTTGCTTGGAAACATTAAAGGTTTTCAGGCAAAGATAAAGTGAGCCGAGTGACTTAAGTTTTGACCATATCGTTATTCAAGAGAGGAAGAAAATAAAAGAAAAAGGTACAACCGAGTCCTGGTTTTGGACAACCTACATATCCCGGGTTATAAGGGAATCAGGTCGCGTGTAGTTCAAGGAAAGTGATAGAATGATGAGTTGGAGTGTCGAGTGAGGTTCCGTCGAGGTTCCGGTATGTGGTCTTGCTATTACATCAAAATTGAAAGAAACTAAACAAGCCTATCAACTATGAGTTACAAGATTCCTATCTATAAGTCTTTTGGAGCTTGATCTTGAATTTTGACTGGTTGTTCATGCAAGCTCTGATCTGAACCTTGATGCTTGCTAGCTGTAAGTGCTAGTGCATTCTTCTATGGCTTCTTGTGAGCAAAACGGAAAATATGAAGCTCGTAACTTCAGTCATGTCTTGAATAGTCCGTATCCTTTCCATCTGCTTCTGCATGTGGATTCCCTTTCTTTTCCTTTTCTTTTCTTTATTTTGGATTGAGACTTTGTCTTTTGTTCATCTCGAACCTTGTGCCTTGAGGTAAAACCTGCTCAGACATCACAACAAACAAAAGAACGAAATTTTCTGCCCCAGTTTTCACTAGGAAAATTTCGTGAGTTATTGTAACAAAATTCTAAACTACTTGTTTATTGAAATGGTGTATCCTGAAAAGGTCATAATCCCAAAAGAATGTCTCAACTAAGTATTGGTGTACCTTATGTTGGAAAAAATATGGCAAGGGAATGGGATACCCTATACTGGCAATGATACCAGGGAGTGGTGTACCCTATGTTGGAGAACACAGCTAGGGATTGGTGTATCCTATACTGGTAAAGAAATATAATCAGGGTACACTTTTTCTTCTCAATAATACAGGGTACACCAATCCCCTGAAAAAGTTAGCGCCCTATATTACTGAAAAAGAAATGTAACCAGGGGTTGACGTCTTGTATTACTAAAAGGAAAATGTAACCAGGGGTTGACGTCTTGTATTACTAAAAGGAAAATGTAACCATGGGTTAGCGCCCTGTATTACTAAAAGGAAAATGTAACCAGGGGTTGGCGCCCTGTATTACTGAAAAGAAAATGTAACCAGAGGTTGGTGCCCTGTTTTACTGAAAAAAAGTTCTACCTGGGTTAAGCTACGTAAAATAAATCAAGAGCGAAAGTTACTTCTACCCAGAACTATGAGTTGTATCCCCCTAGGCGAAAAGGTTCTACCTGGGTTAAGCTACGAAAAACATCCTGAGCGAAGAGTACTTCTACCCGGAACTATGAGCTGGATCCCCTAGGTGAAAATGCTCTACCTGGGTTAAGCTACGAAAAAATAAATCCTGAGCGAAAATTATTTCTACCCGGAACTATGAGCTGTATCCCCCCAGGTTAAAAGGTTCTACCTGGGTTAAGCTACGAAAAACATCCTGAGCGAAGAGTACTTCTACCCGAAACTATGAGCTGGATCCCCCTAGGTGAAAATGCTCTACCTGGGTTAAGCTTCGTAAAACAGCCTGGGCGAAGAGTACTTCTACTCGGAACTATGAGCTAGATCCCCCTAGGCAAAAAAGGTTCTACCTGGGTTAAGCTACGAAAAGTAACCTGAGCGAAGAGTACTTCTACCCGGAAATATGAACTGGGTCCCCCTAGGAGAAAAGGTTCTACCCGGTTTAAGCTACGAAAATGGGAGGTATGGACAGTAATGATGCATGCTGCAAATAAAGGAAAGTTGAGATTTCGCGAAAACTTACCTTTGGTGACATTCGCCCGTTGAAAATCGCCATTCTGCACTGCTTTGATCCTGCTTCAAACAAAGAAAAATTTGTGAGTTTTTAAAGTGGTGGTCGGTTTGTGGCCTTGATGCCCTTAGTAGTTCGAATTCACCCCTCCGCTGTCGAAGAACTGATTTTGTCAGTGTGATACCGAGGTTCCCGAATACTCTGTATTGCTTTCTAGAGACATTGTCTTTCTGACGGTGCCCCTGGCTTTTTCATACCCGGATGTCCATGGTACCGCTAATCCTTGTTCCTAAGTCAAGGCAATTTTCCTTTAAAATCAAACTTAGTGGTCTTTCACCTAGAACCAATGTTTGTCTGTAGTGCTTATCAACTTTTCCCATGAAGCAAGTCTTGCTTAAGAGACCTTTTCAGTTTCTTTGAGACACTTTGTCCACCTTAAAAAGAGATCACATATGGATTACTACCTTCGTCAATGTCGTATATGCTCCAAATTATGCTTCGTATTACGGGAAAGCTGTAGCCAGTTTTGCAGCCATCTTTGCTTTGCTTTTGATGCAAGATTAGACCGAAAGAGAATCTAAGAAAAATTATGGAAAAGAATAGAAGAGCAATTGGAAACGAAAAAGGAATTGTGTCTAAAAAAAAGGTGTACCTTTCGCGGAGAGAAATAAGGAGACTTATCTGAAGATATGTGCCGACTTCAATGAATCATGACATGTATTTTGGATTGGACACCTTATCTGTCTGAGCTGTCTAATTCTCAAAATACGTCGCAAATGTTCATCTTGAAACTGTCTTAGTTGTGCTCATGTCGGAGCATGGAAGACCCTCATTCGGCTAGTAGCGCCCTTTGCAGGTTTTCACTAACTCACCTCTCTCATTTCTCTAATCACTGGCGCCTTACAGTGCCCATACGGGTTTTCACCGGTAAGACTCTCTCATTTCTTCTTTTTTTTTTTTTTTTAACTAAGATACGACCCGCGGGAAGGTTGGCTGATGCCCTTGGCATGGGGACTTCAAGTATTCTCAAAGATCGATCAGAAGTTCTTAACAGGAAAATGTGAAAGGAACCTTGAACTGAATTACAACCTTTGGAACTGTTTCTATAGGAAAACACTGTAAGATAAAAACTAGTTTTGGAATATTGGGAATATGGATTTTTGTTGCAATGGGACCGAACCCAGGGTAAGGCTGCCTATGTATCCTTTCGGAATCAGGTCGGACGTAGTTCAATGACTCAGAAAATTTGCTCTTTTTTTTTAAGTACACATGTTCCAAAAAGTGGAAAATAAAGGAAGAAGAAAAATACAACTTAAAAGGGGTAACAAAAGGGTGACACTTTCTTGGAATAACGAGCAATGGTAGCCTTCGTCATCTCGATCTAAGAAAATCATGCGCGAAAGTTCCACAGTGAGTATATATCAGACATAATATCTTTTGACTGCATCTGCATTAATAGTCATATCTGGTACCCGTCCTTCTTCATCTACCAAGTGCAAGGCCCCTTTTGGTAACACTTTCTTGATGATGTAGGGTCATTTCCAGTTTGGGGCGAACTTTCCTTTAGCTTCTACTTGGTGTGGAAGAACGCGTTTCAGAACGAGTTGGCCTACCTCGAAGTACCTTAGACGCACTTTCTTGTTGTAAGCGCGTGCCATTCTTTGTTGGTATAACTGGCCAAAGCACACTGCTGCTAGCCGTTTCTCATCAATCAACATTAGTTGTTCTAATCGAGTCTTTACCCATTCTGCATCTTCCATCTCCGACTCCACAATGATCCGAAGAGAGGGAATCTCGACTTCAGCCGGTATTACAGCTTCTGTCCCATATACCAACAGATAAGGAGTTGCACCAACCGATGTGCGAGCAGTCGTGCGGTATCCTAGAAGAGCAAAAGGAAACTTTTCATGCCATTGTCTCGAGCCTTGGATCATTTTCCTAAGAATCTTCTTGATGTTCTTATTCGCCGCTTCAACGGCTCCATTGGCTTTTGGCCGGTAAGGGGTAGAATGTCGATGCATAATTTTAAATTGCTCGCATACTTCCTTCATCAAATGACTATTGAGATTGGCTGCATTGTCAGTGATAATGATATTTGGGATACCAAAGCGGCAGATGATGTTGGAATGAACAAAGTCTACCACTGCTTTCTTGGTGACTGCTTTGAAAGTGACGGCTTCCACCCACTTGGTGAAGTAATCAATTGCCACCAAAATGAATCTATGCCCATTTGAAGCCTTTGGCTCAATTGGCCCAATAACATCCATTCCCCAAGCAACGAAAGGCCAAGGAGAGGACATGGGATGCAACTCTGAAGGTGGCGAGTGAATCAGGTCACCATGAATCTGGCATTGGTGACACTTGCGAACAAAACTGAAGCAATCTCGCTCCATTGTAAGCCAATAATACCCTCCCCGCAGAATCTTCTTCGCCAAAACATATCCATTCATGTGAGGTCCGCATACCCCCGAATGCACTTCACTCATGATCCGCTCAGCTTCTGTTGTATCTACGCATCTCAACAAGTTCAAATCTGGGGTCCTTTTGTACAAAATTTCCCCACTCAGGAAGAAACCGCTGGCGAGCCTCCTTATAGTTCTTTTTTGATCTCCCTTAGCGTGCTCTAGGTATTCTCTCATTTTCAGGAATCGTTTTATGTCATGATACCATGGTTCACCATCTGGTTCTGTCTCAATTGTATTGCAGTAACCGTGTTGATTCCGAACTTGGATTTCTAGTGGATCGATATGGGTGTTTCCCGGATAAGGGAGCATCGAGGCTAAAGTAGCCAAAGCATCTGCTAGCTCGTTGTGAAACCTGGGAATGTACCTGAACTCGATGGATTTGAATCTTTTGCTCAAATCTTGTACACATTGTCTGTATGGAATAAGCTTGATGTCTCGAGTCTCCCATTCACCTTGGGATTGCCGAATAAGTAAGTCAGAATCTCCCATAACCAATAGTTCATGCACATCCAGATCGAGGGCCATTTTCAAACCCATGATACATGCTTCGTATTCTGCCGTATTATTGGTACAGAAGAACCGAAGTCGGGCTGTTGCAGGGTAATACTGTCCAATAGGTGAGATGAGTATGGCCCCGATCCCAACTCCTTTGATATTGACAGCTCCATCAAAATACATTTTCCATAGAGGGTTGTCGTCTGGAACTACTTCCTCTATTGAGTTGACCTCTTCGTCTGGGAAGTATGTGGTAAGTGGCTTGTACTCTTCATCAACTGGATTCTCCGCCATATGATCGGCCAAAGCCTGTGCTTTCATCGCAGTGCGAGTGACATAGACGATATCGAACTCAGTAAGCAGGATTTGCCATTTTGCGAGCCTGCCGGTGGGCATTGGCTTTTGGAAAATATACTTCAGAGGATCCATTCTAGATATGAGGTAAGTAGTATAGGCCAAAAGATAATGTCTCAACTTCTGAGCGACCCAAGTCAAAGCACAATATGTCCTTTCTAAAAGGGTGTACTTAACCTCATAATTTGTGAACTTCTTGCTCAAATAATATATTGCTTGTTCCTTTTTGCATGTCGCATCATGTTGCCCCAGAACGCATCCAAAAGAATTATCCATCACTGATAGATACAAAAACAAAGGCCTACCAGGTTCAGGTGGGACCAGTACAGGGGGTTTTGATAGATAATCTTTGATCCTGTCAAAAGCATTTTGGCAATCGTCTGTCCACTTGATTCCAGCATCCTTTTTCAGCAACTTAAAGATGGGCTCGCACGTGGTTGTGAGCTGAGCAATGAACCTACTGATGTAGTTCAACCTTCCGAGCAAACTCATGACCTCATTTTTGTTCTTCGGGGGTGGCAGATCTCGAATGGACTTTATCTTAGATGGATCCAATTCGATGCCTCTTCGACTGACTATAAAACCGAGGAGTTTCCCAGATGGAACCCCAAACGCACATTTGGCTGGATTGAGCTTAAGGTCATACCTTCGAAGCCGTTCGAAGAACTTTTTCAAATCATTCACGTGGTCAGTCTGTGTCTTTGATTTTATGATGACATCATCGACATATACTTCAATCTCTTTGTGCATCATGTCGTGAAAAATGGTGGTCATGGCCCTCATGTAAGTTGCCCCTGCATTCTTTAAACCGAATGGCATGACCCTGTAACAATAGGTGCCCCATGGAGTGGTGAAAGCAGTCTTTTCTGCATCACCCTCATCCATTAGAATCTGGTGGTACCCAGCATAGCAATCCACGAACGATTGTATCTCATGCTTTGCGCAATTATCTACAAGAATATGGATGTTCGGCAAAGGAAAATTATCCTTCGGACTTGCTTTGTTCAGATCTCGGTAGTCAACACAGACTCTAGTCTTTCCATCTTTCTTTGGCACAGGCACAACATTTGCCACCCAGGTGGTGTATCGTACGGCTCTGACAACATTGGCGCTCAATTGCTTCATTATTTCCTCTTTGATTTTATCACTCATGTCCGTTTTAAATTTACGCTGCTTCTGTTGGACTGGTGGAAAATCAGGATACATGGGAAGTTTATGAACAACTAAATCGGCGCTTAAACCCGGCATATCATCATAAGACCAAGCAAACACATCTCTATACTCAAATAAAAGTTGAATCAAGGCATCTCTGGTTTTTTGTTCAGTGTGAATGCTTATCTTTATTTCTCTGACTTCTTCATGACCTCCGATATTAATTGGCTCAGTTTCATTGAGGTTTGGCCTAGGCTTGTTTTCAAATTGTTCCAACTCTCTTTTTATTTCATCAAAACCTTTATCTTCATCATATTCGACCTCTTAATTCATTATTTCGAAATTAGACAACTTTTTGAGATCTGGGCGTGAATTCCGTATGCATGTCATGTTATTAAAGCCGGCATTAACAAAACTGAAATGGAAATAAAATGGCAGGAATTAGGAAAAGGAAAAGATACAGAATTTAAATACGAAACTGAAGTGCATTTCATTGAATTTGAAAGGATAGAAGGGTTAACGTCAAAATAAAACAAACATACTAAGGTATTCGGATTACAACCCTGAAAGTAACCCAAAGTACAAAAGAAAAAGCTGCAAAAGTCAACTACCAAAACTCCTTCCTTGTGGGGAGAGGAGTTGCTTCCCAGTTATTGAGCATGGTTTCTGGGCTAATTAGTTGCATATCGGCACGATTAGTGCCTTCACCCGCCTGGATCATGTTCACTTCAGAAAACATCTGCCTGAGGTCATGGCAAATTTCATCAATGTTTACATGCACCGAGGAATTTTGACCATGCTTGAATCGTGGCTCGACAAAAGTATAGAAAATGTGGGGGATAGGTTTCTGCAAGACCCACCCGTGCTTTTTGCGGTGCATGTCTTTGTCTTCGTCTGCTTGTGTTGGCGTGAAGCCTAAACCAAAAGTACCCCTGTTACTTAACGGAGAAATGGGTTCTGAAATTCCTTTCAATGATTTCCCCAAACCTTTTCCTGGCTCATAACCTTGTCTCATCATAAGTGCAGCCACCATTACAGATGTGGCAGAGAGACGCGGATGTAGAATGGGTTTTCCTTCCTCAACATGGTCCACAGCAACTACTTAGAAAGCCTGATAGACAATGGACTCACATCCTTCCTTGGCCTCAATACATGGGATTAGCGGGTCTTTATAAATGGATGACTCGTCTTCTCCGTGAACAATAATTTCTTTCCTGTCGTGCTCGAATTTGAGTATCTGATGCAAGGTGGATGGCACAGCTCGGGCCGTATGGATCCATGGCCTTCCAAGAAGAAAGTTATAAGAAGTTTTCATGTCCAATACTTGGAAGACAATTTCAAAATCAACAGGCCCAATCGTCATGGTCAGGTCGATCTCCCCAATGGTATCCCTCGCTGAGCCATCAAAAGCCCGGATGAGAACATTGCTGGGTCGGATCCTGTCTGTATTGATCTTCATTCTTTGCAAGGTAGAAAGAGGGCATACATCTACACTCGAGCCTCCATCAACCATGACTCGCTTCACATAATGCCCCTCGCATTTGACAGTCAAGTGCAAAGCCCTATTGTGACCGGCTCCCTCCTCAGGAAGTTCATCATCAGTAAAGGAAATTCAGTTCACCTCAAAAAATCTATTGGCCATCTTCTCTAATTGATTCACAGTGGTATTCTCTGAGACATGTGCCTCGTTCAGGATTTTGATTAGTACACGGGCATGCTCTCCTGAGTGTATAAGCAGAGATAACAGAGAGATTTGGGCAGGAGTCTTTCTCAGCTGGTCAATGATTGAGTAATCCTGAACTTTCATCTTTTTCAAAAACTCCTCCGCCTCTTCTTCAGTGACCGATTTCTTTATTGGCATTTGGCCGTCTCTTATTTGCTTAGCCTTCCTCAACTCTTCTGGAGAGTAACACCTTCCTGATCGAGTCAAACCTCTAATTTCCCCCACTTCTTCTATGATTTCCTTACCTTTGTAGGTTACTACAGTTTTGTTGTAGTTCCAAGGGATGGTTTTCGTATTTGTTATACGAGGTTGTGTGGCAGGCTTGATTATGATCAGCTCTATTATACCCGTCGTACCGCCCTGATTCTCCTTTGTGATGGGGTGACCTCCAAGGACGTATAACTTTGGGCTTTGAGCATTGGAGCGAACCTCCAACCTCGAGATTTTTGGAACATATAAAATTGCCCCTTCTGAGCTCTGGGCACCTTTCACAATCAACGGTGCATCTAGGCTTGGATTTACTTCCAGTTTGGTTCCCTCTTGAATCGTTACCACTGTCATTTCTGCTCGACCAACCGGCTTGTATTCATGATCTCGGCCAATCATTCCCACAAAATGAACATCATTGTGTACTGGTAACGGGTTATTGGTCACATTAGGAGGGTCCTCACCATTCGTGACTACAATCAATTTTTCAACAATGAGTCTTTCTACGGCTCTTTTCAGGGTCCAACAATCATCAGTGCTATGCCCCGGAGCACCTGAATGATATTCACATCTAGCGTTTGCTTGAAATCCATGTGAATCGGGATGCATATGGTGGGGAGCGATGGGTCCAATCACTCCTATCTGCTTCAACTTCTGGAACAGACTAGAGTATGATTCCGCCAATGGAGTAAATTTTTCCACTGGCCTCTGCTCTCGACCATAATCCTGCCTAGGACGAGCGTTGTAGGGTGCCCGAAAATTTTGCTGCTGAGGTCGGGGTAATCTTGGAGCTGGTGCCCGTACCTGTTGATTAGGAGGATGAGCATATGATTGAGCATTAAACACTGTATATTGTGGCGGTCCCAAAGAGTACTGAGGAATTGGCGGGGGATAGTAATGTTGAGGGTAGCTGGAGTGCCCCTGCTGAGCTTGCACATAAGGGTGCGATGCCCCTCTTTGAACTTCCCTGGATCCCGAAGTCATCATGGACCCTTCATCTCTTTTCTTTCTATTTGCCAAACTTCCCGACCCATTTTGGATAGCCTGGGTGGTGGCTTTGAGAGCAGCTTGACTTACAATTCTGCCAGTCTTGAGGCCATTTTCGACCATTTCTCCTATTTTGATCGCTTCTGCAAAAGGTCTACCCATTGCGGACATCATGTTCTGAAAGTAATCAGGCTCTTGGGCCTCCAGAAAAATAGTGATCAACTCGTGGTTATCCATGGGTGGCTTAACTCTAGCTGCTTGCTCCCTCCACTTGATTGCATACTCCCTAAAGCTTTCAGTCGGTTTTTTCTTCATATTGGACAGGGAATTGCGATCCGATGCAATATCTATGTTGTATTGAAATTGTTTGACGAAGGCTTGGGCCATGTCGTCCCAGACATGCCAGTGAGAGATATCTTGGTCAATGAACCATTCAGAGGCTACCCCCACAAGACTTTCTCCAAAATAAGCCATCAGCAATTCTTCTTTTCCACCTGCACCCCTCAGTTGGTTGCAGTACCTTTTCAAATGGGCAATAGGGTCGCCGTGCCCATCATATTTCTCGAATTTTGGGGTCTTGAACCCTGGTGGCAAATGGATGTGAGGGAACATGCATAAATCACTGAACGAAACACTTTTGTGACCCCCTAGTCCTTGTATGTTCTTTATATTCTGTTCAAGACTTTTCATTTTCCTGGCCATCTCATCCGACTCAACCGTCTTGGCAGGCTTTTCATTCTCCACTGGTGACTCGTATTGAGGAGTCTGATTATATGGAGCCGAGACCTCGAAAACCATGTTTGGAGAGTAGTATTGGCCATCATAAGCATGAGATGGTGGCTCGTTGATTGGCCTCTTCACAGGATGTGGAGGCGTGATTGTGTATGCCGGTGCGCCAGACACGACTAGAGGAGTGTTCCCGACCGGTGCGACTGGAGGTCGCACATTAGAGGTACCGGGAGCAACGTGGAGGTTGTAGTTTGGCACATACCCTGGTGGTAGGATGTGGTTGCTCGTTGCATGGGGCGGTGGTTGAGTAGCCAGGGGTACGGTGGAAGTTCCCTCTGAGGGACCACGGGGTGGAGGCTGACCAGACACCCAAGCTTGATACACATCAGACAATTGTTGTCTCAATTTTCTTATTTCCTCTGACTCTTGTTCAACTGATTGACCCTGTGGATCGTCACTGATCAACTCGATCTCATCATCGTTGGCCATTACTACCGCTCCCTTAGATCTAGTGAAGTAATGGTGTGTTGCCAGTTTCACCACAAACCAACCACCCTAAGCTTACTTTAAAAGAGACGGCAAACGTGTTAGGGTTAAGCATTTTATAGATATGAATCACATAATGTGCCATGCTCCTATCATTGTCAATATTTCTAACATGCTTTTGGAGGCTTCATGTTTCATTCCGGCTTATGAGGTAGCTTCTTATTGACGCTCTTTCTTTCTTTTTTTTCCAGTCACGCCTCATTTTGATCCATCATCTTAGAATCATTGAAAAAATATTTTGATCTAACCTTTTGTGGATTGACTACGTATCATATCGCCGCATGAATCAAATCATTACGTAGTTCAGGAGAGACAAAATAACAATTTTTTTTTCCTTTTTTCTTTTTTTTTTCTTTTTCAAAATGACTCTAAAGACATAAATATGACTGAAAATGCGACAAATATAAAATTAAAAATACGACAAATGCAAAATGAAACTAAAAACTAATTGACTGCACTAAAACTTTAATCTTCATTGGCATTCTTTCTTAAACTGATATCATCAATGATCTGCATCCCTTGGCCTCCACTCTCCCCCCAACATCTCGTACAAATTCTGAAACACTCCCGGCAATTGTGGAACGAGGGCACGTGCCTGTTGACCAACTTGCTCATTGTTTAGATGACGATGATCATCATGGATATATGCTGCTTTCTCTGCCAATTGAAGTACTTGCTCTCTAGCTTGCCCCATATTCATGTGACAATTCTGCAACCATATCTGGGTAGTGTTGAGGGCGTTACCCATATCAGTCTCGCGTCCCTCATATTCTTCAATCCGGCGGTTTAGCACAGCTCTCTCAATCATCCACTGACGCCGCTCAACCTCAAAATCTGCATGTTGATGACTTTTCGTTTCTTCCAATTGTGCAAGAAACTGACCCTTTGAACGTATCGAATGGGCCCTTTCCCTTGCAAACTGCTCTCTCTGTTGATCAAACTCTAATTGTTGTTGGTGCGCATCCTCTTCAATGATACTCAAGTCTTCTTGCAGCTTACGCATTTCAGCATTTTTATTTGCCTCAACTCTTCTAACTAAACCAATAGTGCTTGCCAATTCTTCTTCTAAGCGGGCCGCCTCATTTTTAGCATGCTTTAGATCTTTATCCATGCCCTGTAAGGCCGATTGATAATCTTTCTCAACATTTAAACGAATCTGAGCGACTCCGGCTTGCATTTGGGCTTGTTGTTTAGATATGGTCATCCAGGAATGCTCCAATTCCTCTTTTAACCTTTCTATAGCTCTTTGATCGTTTCTCCTCCTGTTGGATCCTTCAATCCTATCTCTAAGAAACGAAGGGTTATGAAACCAGGTAATATATTCAGGGATCACCTCTCCACGATCGCGGTCTTCTACCATATCATTCAACTCCGAGACTTTACTTGCATACCAAATTTTCATAATTTCTTCTTCGTCATGAGGTTGATCTTTACCAAAATCATAACAGAACTTGCTCATATCTCGTGTTGGTGGCACCTCCTGTAGTCGTGCAAATTGGCGCATTACCCGAAGTGGAGCATAAGACTGAACACCATCCAATCCTATGAGTACCAAATAAGAGTGGTATGCAGACTCACAAATGACCTCTTTGGAGGAGAACCAATCGTAGTTCCAAGTGATCCGTTTGGCAGACAGAGTAAGAAGTAGTTCTTTCCAGGCGCCAATCCCCTCTGGTAAGTCACATTTATCAATCCTTTTCTGGTGATCGTAAGTATGATTGGGCCATAGCTCACTAAAATTAGTGATCGTAGGATGACGATAGAAATGCTCCAAAAACCATATCTGTAACAAAATGTTGCAACCATCGAAGTTTCGCGCGCCCATTTTACATCTAGTTAAAGCACGAAAAATGCAAGAAAGAATCATAGGAACCAAAGTATAATCACTCCCTTCTGAGGTCAGAGCCTCAACTACACCTGCCAAACGGATGTCAATGCGTCCCTCTCTTTCCGGGAAAACTACACGCCCCAAAAAAGTGACCATAAATGCAAACCTTCTATGTATCTTCCATGTTTCCTTATCTTCCTTCGATTTCAATTTTTCCACATTCCTTTCGAAATTGCATTCTAGGCCATACAACTGAAACAAAAGGCCCAACTTAACCCATTTGACTCCTAGACCTTCGTATTGTCCGTAATTTATGTTCAAAAGCTTTAGAAACCTACCCTGATTCATATTTTTTGGTACTATGGGCCTTTGGCGGCGAAGGTTGCGGCCCCACCCCTAGAAATGGGAGATTTCCTCCAAGGTCGGAGTCATTTCACAGTCGGTAAAACGGAACACATTATTTTCAGGATCCCAATGCGGAATCAAAGCTTCAATCACATCCCTCCTGGGCTTTATCGTAATCATGTGAACCAAATGTCCCAAGTATTTCTTTATCTGGTTCCGCTCATATTCCTTAAAGTCTCTCCACCAATCCCACAACAACTGTGGTATCTGATCGACAATCAGAAAATCTGGTATCCCTTCTGATCTGGGCCTCTTTTCAGACCTACCTCTTTCCCCACTCATGGTATACCTGTCTAACCAGACACGGGGTTAGGCCTTGATCAAACATATTATTGACACACAAAAATTCTGATTTCTCGGGTTTTGACTCCATAAAAGAATATAAATAAATAAACAAAAACTCAACTGTGGGACTATAAAAAATATTTTTGGATTTGGTTTTTTTTTTTTTTTTTCTAAGGAAAGAATTGTAAACAGGGAATTAAGGAAAAGAAAAATATTTTTGATTTTTTTTTTTTGAAAATTGGGGCCGGAACCGATGAGGTTTGCCTACGTATCTCACATCCGGTGAGAATCAGACCCACGTAGTTCGGTGAAAATCAACCCCCCTTTTTTTTAATGAAAATTAATCTTCAAAAACCATATGCGCTAGACTACATCATTTTTTCTCTGTTCGTTCAACTGTTTTATGCTAAAAGTCGGTCGACATGCAAGCCTCCCAAATAATGCAACAAGTAGCACATAACCTGACATAATGGTCTCAACTAGGTACCTGTCCTAAAACAGAACTCGGCCCATGAGTCGACTACTGTTAAGTCAAATGCACATGATGCAAATAAAGCACAACCTACTAGGGGTATTCATTGCTTGTGGCTTGTTCTTCTAAATTTGTAAATCCTAAAGGAGATGGTATCTAGACCTGGCTTACTCGGGCGGACAACCCGAGCCGAGGAGCGTCAAGCATTACCAGTAGTAGAACAACACTGGCTAGCTAACGGCTCTCCCGCCTAAACATGTGTGACTAAATCCTTCACCAGAAGCTGGTAGGCTAACTGGCTTTATCTCAAGACAGAAAATTTGTGATGCTGGTAGGCAAACACAACATAACTAATTATCAGAAGACTCAGAGGGATGCGAGAGAAGATACAATTTATATGTACAGTTCAGCAATATCAAAACGGTAAAAACTCGACAAGTAGCACATTAGTCCCAAATAAATCACAATATATACAAAAATTAATAAAGTCAAATAAAGTCAATGTACAAGCTCGAATTCTTGAAGTTCCCCAGCAGAGTCGCCAGAGCTGTCACACCTCCTTTTTACCCCCAAAATGATAAAATGAGTATTATTGATTGTGGATGGTGGGTTAAAGAGTTTTTCCAATTAAAGTGACAAACTTGAATAGGGATTATTTTATTTATAGAGTCGCCGCTTGAAATTGATTTTTGGGTGTTCCAAGTCACCTTTTGTTTGAATCTCTAGTCAAAGGAAGATTTGACTCTTTTATTATTGGTCTGCAAAACAAACTCTGGGTAAGGAATTCCGTTGACCGGAGAGAAGGTGTAAGGCATTCCCCGAATCCCGTGATTCTAGCACGGTCGCTTTATTGACTACAACTTGGCTTGAATTAATTTTAGATAAATTGTGATTTATTGGTTTCCATGTTTTATCTATCCACTTTAATTATTCAAATATAGAATTATCTTTGAAAACGAATCACGTGTGTGAAGCCGTTTTATTTATTATGTCAAAATCATGTCACTCGCGCGCGTACGCCATTAATAGCGTTTTTATTATATAAGATTGGTTTTTGTCAAAGTTGCGTGAAACACAAACTTCGGTTTTAATTTTGGAAATAACAATCATGCCACGCGGACGTATATATAATTGCGATACATTAATTAAAAGCGTACCTAAAGCACTCTAACAGTGTTCGTTATTCTTCCTAAACTTTGACATTATTGTGAGGCATAATTTATGAAAAAGTAGGCTCTATCCGGGTTAGATTGTAAATAATTGTCCATTATTGCTAATCCTTTCATTATTCAATTAATCTTTGCAATTTTCATGACTAACAAGAAGATGCAGTAACAAACATGAGACAAACCAAGCGAAAATGATTTTTATGGCAAAACATTCATCACTCTTCATTTTTATAGTTTGGGGTTAAAAATTCAGAATTAAGCACTTATATTCTTCACAACAAAGTTAAGAGAACACAAAAATATTCCACCACACAATAAAATAAAATGTATTAACACGAAAAATTCAAACGACACAGCCATAACATATTATAGACATTTAACCAAGCATGATCTTCCGAGCAAAACGGTAAAGAAGAAAATAACGGACCTTTAAAACCTTTCAATATAATAAAGATCTTCAAACTGGTTTATAAGAAGAACGTGACGCTAGCTGAACACGAACAAACCGTAAGACGGAGACCACAACGGAAATCTCGAAGCTCAAGCGACTCAAACGACGACCTTCGTTTACTGAAGACTGCCGATTTCAGAGTTTCTTTACTGGTAGAAATGGACCTCGAGGTGATGTGAATGGTAGCTAAAGGTGAGAAATTTTATGGTATTTTTGGAGAGGAGGTCGTCTGATTCGTCGGGGTGATGTGAATGAGATTTTTTTTTTTCCGGAAAAATCTGTTTCCCCTCTTCTCCGCACTGCTCATTGCCCTCCCCTTTTTAAAGGGAGGGGTGCTCCTTTTGTCTTCTTTAAGGAATAGGGAAGATGTAGGGGGGACCATCATGGGTGGACAAAACATGGGGGGGGGGGGGAGGGGACAAAGCATAGGGGACAAAAACAATAGGGGGACAAAACATGGGGGACAAAAACAATGGGGGGACAAAACATGGGGGACCGGTATGGTGGGGACACGCGCGGAAAGACGGGAGCGGGAAATATTCAAACACGGTAAAAAATTAGGTGCTCACACTTATAAATAGGAATCTTGTAACTCATAGGTGATAGGCTTAGTTAGTCTTTTTCATTTTTGATTTTGATGTAATAACAGGATCGCAGACTGAAAATCTCGACGGAACGGTATCTCACTCGACTCTCTCATCCTCTCCACACACTCCATCACTTTTAAACTACACGTGGCCTGATTCCTTTATAGCCAAGGATATGTAGGCAGCTCAGATACCAGGGCTCGGTCACAATCTTTTTGAATAAGTGTCGGGTGAGAAATCAATTACGTCGCTTACTTATTTCTTTGCTCAAAAACACTTTGTGTTTCCAAGCAAAGAGGGGCAGCTGTAAGCACGTAATTGTTTACCCACATATTAGAATTGCCTTTAATAGTCCTAGTATTTTTTAGAATATTTATTTGAGTTTATTTCTATAGGATTTCACTTTATTATTAATTTTAATTCTATTTTTTTTTAAAGCACAAAAATTGAAAAATACAAAAATAGTTTCATTTTCTCTATTTAATTTAGGTATTAAGTATTTTTAGAAAGATATTGTTTTTATTATTATTTGAAAATAACAACAACAAAAAATTATTAATTAGTATATTTTGATAGTATTAGTATTAGTATTTTTATTTTTATTTTTTGTTCAATGAGTAAGAAATTAATTTGGGCTAATTGGGAGCTCATTTTCGTATTTTGGTGGCCCAACAAGACAAAGGCCTATTCTTCCCAATCCCTTTTAGCCCAAACCCTTTTCTCACCCATCAAACCCCTCCCTTAATCATGGCCATTGATATACTTTCATCCAAAGGCCAATACTCACTCCCCACTACCATATAAAAACTAAATTAACACCCAAAAACTCTAAGCTAATTCACAAGAACCAAGCCGCTGCGCCGACACCTCATCTTACCGCATAATTGATTTTTTTAACCAAATGACACTCACTACACGCATACACACACAAAAGCTACTTCCATAATCATCACTTTTTCGATTTTGAAGTCTTGGAAACGAAAGCTTTACAAAAGAAAACAGAAGGATTAGAAGGTTTTACTTTAATAATACCTCCAGCTAATTCTTCCTCGTCTCAAAAGCTGATCGAGTATTCCGGTCTAAGCGGAGAGTGTCGATTTATCATCGGCGCGAGGTTTTGTTGGAGGATCCGTCGCGTTCGTGTCCCCGTTAACATCTTTGGTCGCTGCTCAAATTTTCGGCCAGATTCTCATTTGCTTTTCGACTAAACAGAAATGTAAATTCAGAGTTGCATTAATCAGAGATAAATCCGCTCACTAAGGTCCGTTTTTTTTAAACTCTTAGATTTGAATCTTCATTTTGCTTCATCTTGTACTAGTTCATGCCGAGATTGAATAAAACGTGGCCACATTAATATGGTCTTGTATGTTCTGATTTACTCTCTGATTTAAAATGTTGCCATCTTTTCATTTTATGTTTTGGATATTCTGCATATTTGTTAGGAAATGCTTTAATTGTTCATGATTTGGTTTCTTCTTTTTTATTTGTTAGTTGAAAAATGCAAAAACAATTAGTGGTGGCAGTAGTTTAAATATATAGTTTGTTGATAGTATAAGAGATGGATTTAATTTATTGAAATTATATCGTAATAGAGGAGCTGGAGCTTGTTACAATAATATTGGGACATGGTATTGTTTGAGTTTAATAATAGTAAGATAAGTTCGGCCAGAAGCCCAAATAATTTATAGTGATCAAATTGTATACTTCATCTACAAAGTGATATCTATAACTTGTATGCTCCACAATGCATCTCAAATATTTGAGTGAACTAACAATCGTAGCTTGCTTTAGGCGCGATAAATAAAGCATCGTGACTATGGGTATGTTTTCCGTGGCATAATCGCGATACGTAAATTCCAATTCGGGTTAGCATTTCATGTGACCCGACCATAACTTCAAACAACAATAAAATTAACATGTTGTGAATCGCGGGTGCATTTCACGTGGCACGATTCACAATGTGTACTAAAACCATAAATCCAAATTCGGGTGTGCATTTCATGTGACCCAACCATAACTTCAAACACTGATAAAATAAGCATGTCGTAAATCGCAGGTGCATTTCATGTGGCGCGGTTTGCGACGTGTGCCAAAATGACAAGTGTACGACATCGCGACTTGTTCAAACAAACTCCATAAATAATTAAAAGCGGTCAGAAGGCTAAAAAACACAATAGGTTTTAAATATATAATAAGTCAGATAGTTGGGCCAATTATTAATAGTTGAGCGACCGTGCTAAAACCACGGAATCCGGGAGTGCCTCATACCTTCTCCTGGGTTAACAGAATTCCTTATCCGGTCTTCTGTGTTCGCAGACCATAAAATTAGAGTCAATTTCCTCGATCTGGATTTTAAAATAAACCGGTGACTTGGGACACCATAAATATTCCAAGTGGCGACACTAAAATAAATAAATAATCTCATTTCGATTAATGTCACTTAAATTGGAAAAACTCCCCTAATCTCCTCGGAAAAAAGGAGGTGTGACATGTAGCAAAACCTGCCAAGCCAGTGAAGATCCTTTGCTGCCAGAAACCTAACTTGTTTATAGCTTCTTTCCATTAAAAGCCACCAACTAGATCCTTAGTTTTTTTTATTAAAAAAAATGTTAATGTTAATATTTACGAGCTCTCTGAATTATAATCCATATACTCGTACAGACTTGATAAAAGCTCTGAAGAAATGAAATATAAAATGTACCCGATCAATGTACATCATAACCTCCCAAGTATTCCTGCCACGTTGTGAAATAGTATCCTGGTATGAAAGATCAAGAGGTATCTCGTTGTTTACTTGTACAAAGCCAGGACAAAGCGTATTGAAGCAAAGAGCTTTACCAGCCTAGAAAACATGAAGATATATCCGCTACATGAATTCTTGTAATTAATTGAGGTAAACAGTTAAATATAGCTAGTTTCATGAAATCAAGATGGAAATCATCAAGATAAGTTACCTGGAAATGAATAAAAAACCTGGTTTCAGTATCCCCGTATCATGATTATTGAATATTGAGTGTTTTACATAATAAATGTACAATATTCAATGATTACAAATTACAACATTTCCTTCTTCCATGAAACAATTAAATAATTGATGAAAAAGGTCGCGTTAAACTTACTCTCCAACCAACTTGTAAGATATCTGATTCTTTTTGAATTTTTAATCGACTTGCACTGTGTTGCTGACCTTTAACATGAGGATTGTACAAACTAGTTACCATTGCAGCTCCCGCAAATTTATTATTTGGATTATTTGGAGTTCGAGCTATTGCAACCTGAATAAAAGAAATAAAGCTTTGTATTAACTCATACTGCATAGTATCCAAACTAATCTACGTATATACATTAAATCTTAAGTATTTTTTTCTTTTTTTCTTTTTAAAAGTCTGAGTACGACATAAGATGTTTAGGAAATGAGGGGAAATAGAGCTCATGTACCTTATATCCTTGTGAAGATATGTATCTTCCTTTTGGCTCACTATTGTTGTTGCTCTGCATTAAATGGACAACAATATATGATTAGTGTGCCGATAATTGAAAACTAAGCTTGTTTCTGTTTGTGCATGAACTGTAAAATAATTGATTCTCATGTTTAGATATGAATTATTCAAGACATAGGAGTAAATTGACATAAACTATCTTACATCAGCCAATTGAGCGTCGAATGTAACATCTTCTGACGGTGGCATACGTTTTCGTCTAATAAGATCATCCTTTGTAATTCTCTTAATAGGAACAGTTCCAAAAAGGCAACCTCCATCTTTTGACTATATCGTCGCTGACGGACTGGCTGTTGAAGAACCTGAGTTTTGCTTTATCCTAGATAGTGTAGGTTTCATCTATTCAACAAAATGTTTAATTTCATGTCAACGGTATCATATCATCGTAAAAAAAAATTGAAAGTAGAATGGAGATAGAGAAGAGATATGCCTTAGGATGAAAATTATATTCCTTCAACAACGGGTGATCAAATGCAGGTTGTTCGTAGAAAATCTATACAATCGTATAATTCCCCTCTTAGTCCGTGAACAAAAAAATCGTATATTAATGAGTAACCCAAGCTAAACAGTAATTACACATCTGGCTATTCAATACGTAACTTAGACCCAAAACAATTTCACTCAAACATGGTTTGTAGATGATGACTACTCTATTTTTTTTTAATTTATTGATATTATTAGACTTTAAAGTCAAAATATGTTTTGATCAAAGCCATTCTTATGCATTTTGTCTGCTAATTTGCAAGATTAATGTAAACAGAGTAATAAGTATGTAAAGAATATTATAATGTTGAGCGTTCAATTTCAAATACACGAATTTACAACAAGCAAAACAACATAAAGTTCATTTCCCCAAATTTAGGACCTTTTGTACATAGATTCCCAATTTTAATTTTTATTTGAAAAAGTTGATTTGGATGAAGTTTAATGTGAAATTGAAAATGTGTTTGGACATGAATTTTGGGGCAAGTTTTGACATGTTACAAAGTCCTTTTTGCAGTTAAAAAATCCCAATGGCCATGATTTGGCCCAAAAAGAGGTCTTCAGCTATATTTGGGGTTTGAACTTTTGGTTTTCAAAATTTCCCAAAAACTAGATTAATTCTATAAATAAACACATATTTGAATTATTATTTTTTTAAAAAAATTCAAAACTTATGGCCAAATTAAATGCCCAGTTAATTTGATTTGGAAACTCTTCTGGGCAAAAGATCATTCAATAGAGGAATTGCATTTTTTCTACAAAAATGAGATTATCAAATAGAAACAATATTGGCTCAAGAGATTACTAATACAGTGATCATTTTAAATCCAAAACAAATATCTTAACTGTTTTACGGCAGGTTTGTTCATAAGTTTTAGTTGCTTTTCCAACTCTGCATCTTCTAGTTCAGATAGCTTTTTTTCTCCTTGAACACAATTATAACTCAAAAGAAAATATAGCACCAACAAAGTTTGTCCAACAATTCTTTGATGCATCCCGAATTCTTTCATTTTTTGTCTGTGTGAATGTCAGAATGTTTTAAACAATCGAATTAATTATACAATATGAAATCTCTAAAAAGTATACTTGGTTTGCTAGGTATATGAGACCTTTGCTACTGTGAGGATGAAGTTATATAAAGATGTAGAAGAGCGTTAATTTGACTATTATACCATGATATTAAATTTATGTAATCTTCTGAAACATGATTAACAGAATCTACAAAGAAGTTCTTTTAATAAATGTTTATTGCTCATTTCTAAGTAATATCAAAGGCCGGCTCTAACAGTATGGTGGGTAAGGCATGTGCCTTAGGCACCCAATTTTGAGGAAACTCATTTTTCAGAAATAATATATATATTATAGATATTTAAAAAAAGAATATGTAGTAGTACTTTTGTGTTTTTTATATAAATAGAAAGAAAATATTTTAGAGTAAATAAAGTAAAAATTTGACTTACTTAAAAATGATAGATGAATAATTTTCAATTTGAGTTGATTTGATAATTCCATTTTTTACTCCTTTTCTTTCAATCTTACTCTTCATATTCTAGAACCTACATATCTTCAAGTTTATAAAAAATATAATATTTTTAATATTCCAATAGTTCTATACTTTTATTACTTTATAAAAAATATAGTATAGTTTTCAAGTTTTACAGCAAGAATTTTGAAGTAGACAAGCAATAACTAGATATTTTGGACTCAAAGTCTTCATTCTTCAAATTTCCTGAATCAGTAATCGGGTAATATCTTTCTAGTATTGTTTATTTTGGTATTTGGCATTTCATTAATTTTACTCCATACATATCATTTAAAAATTTAAATACTTAGGCCTTACATTTGACTTTGATCTTAAGCTCAAATGCCCCGGAGCCGCCCCGGTAATATCCAAAATAACAATATTAGAACATAGATTTCAGCAGATTAATGAATATTGATTGTTCGACATAATATCCAGAAAAGAACTTTTGACCAGAGATTGTCACTCTCTTTGTCAAAATTTTGAAGATATTTACTTAGCCTCTTTAGTTTTTCCTACTGAACTGGATTTCCCACTTCAGTAGGAAAAGTTTTTCAACAAATTAAAAACTCGATCGTATTTCAATAATTTTTCAATAAATTTCGCATTTTCTTTGTTGACCATGGCACTCTAAAATCCAGAATTTGAGGGTGTTTGAATTTACGTTTAAGATAAAACTAACTTTTAAGCTCTTTTTATTTAATTTCTTAAAAAATATTTTGGCATGTTGAGAAATAGGGGCGGTCCTTCCCTAAAGCACGTAAAGCAACTGCTTTAGATCCCACATTTGTGGGGCCCCATTTATTGTTTCACCTAATATGTTATATATAAGATTTAAAAAAAGTTATGTGAAGTAAAAATGTTTGATTTCATTCTTTAATAAATATAGCAAAGAAAAATTTGCAACTGCTATAATTTCTGTTAAGAAATTGCATTTGAAATGAATATTGAACCAGAATATAGTAAGAAACGTGTGATATATAGGAAGGAATAATTTGATGATAATGTTGATAATAAAATCTCATAAGCTCTCGAAAATTCTTTTAGAATTTATTACTTTTTATACATAGTAGATAAAGCTATTTTTTCATTTTAAAATAGATTTGAACAATTCGAAGCATATGAAAATATTTTTGACTTTCTAATTTAGCTGTAAAAAACTGAAATCACCAGAAGATGGAAATTTGAAGGAAAAAAAAAGTCTTAATCTTGCATGTTCCTTAAAGCATAATAATCAATCTGATATTGATGGTTTAAATTTATTTTCTGAATTAACTGTTTAGAAAAGTAGTACAATTAGAAGATAACAATTTAATTGATATACTCAATCAAATAAAAAGATTTGTTTCTTTTCAAATGCTTATATTGCTTATAAAATAAAGTTTGTAACTCTTGTTATTGTTACTTCAGCGGAATTTTTTTTTTAAAAATTAAAACTGATAAAATCTTACCTAAGATCAACAACGTATCAAGAGAGGTTAAATGGATTAACTATATAGTCAATTGAGAAAGACTTATTAGGAGAAATTAATTATAAGTGTTTTTAATAATTTTGCATCTAAAAAAACTAAAAAATAGACTTCAAATAAAAAATATAATAATTGTTTTGTTCCAAAAAAAGTCAAGATCTCTCATAAATATTGGCTTTAGGCCAGAAAGATGTTAAAATAAGTTAACAGTACTTAAAATAAATCAAAAGCTATAAGTTTGACAATAACAACTTAATGCTTTTTAGTTTAAAAGTTATGCATGTTTGACTGAGCATTTTATTATTATATCCCTTATATGTTTTTATAATTCCAAAAATACCTTCAAATCAATTCCCACAATATTTCTTTTCTCTTCTTTCTTTACTCTACCATGGACATTCTTCTTCCTTGTCTCCATCTTTATCTGGCCTCTCGCAATTTCCCCGTTCTTCAGTTTTTTTTTTTTCATCTTTAGAATTTATTTTGTGCAATCTATTTTTAGTGAGTTGGTATATCATCAAAATTCAAAAGAAAATATTGATATTACTTTTTCCGATAAAAATGGAAAAACTAAAAAGGGAAGCTCACGTGTACTAATATGAAACTGAGTATTCCTGCCTACCATGTTCATCTTATTTCTTATCCAGAGAAAGTCACCTGAAAATAAAATTGCAAAAAGTTTATGCGAAAAAAATCATTTATGTCCACTGTTATAATTTCGGTTTACTATTAGCTTCGACATTACAAAATTGGTGCAAAATACCTCTCGTCCGTTAGAGCACTCCACTGTGGCCAACAACATCCACACGGTCTGATATTTCGCTGAGATGGACGCCACGTGACATGCCACCTCATCGCCACTTCAAATTTTATTCTACCTCTCCCCCACTCCTTCTACTGATGCTTACGGGCTTCTCCTAGAAGTGTAAGATGGATCGGCGGAGCCCCAACGTTCAAGGTATTTGTGAATATGCCTCAGTGAAACTTGATAACTTTATGTCAAAAATTTACTTCACTTCTCATGATTTGATGTGGTTACCGTTAACGATTTTGCTGTTTCAATCATTGAAGGCTGGATATGTTTTTGATAAAGATATTTTAAAAGTCAAATTCGTCACATTTATCTTAGATAGCAGGTTGAGATAACAATGGGGTAAAACTGAATTGGAGGCGGTGATGAGGTGATATTCTAAGTGGCGTCGTCCATCTCAGCGAAATATCATACCACGTGAATATTGTTGTCACAGTGGAGTGCTCTAAAGGAAGAGTATTCAATTATATAACGTCGAACAAACTCCTTTGTAGTGTTAACAGTTTGAAAGATATTTCAGTCTTTTTCGAAACCTCAAATCGCATTAAACAACGCTAAAAACGCGAATCATACCCCAATTCAAGCCTAATGAACTAAAAAATTAAACATTCTATATTCGATGCCGAAACCTATCAAATCATGTCCGATTGACCTCAAATTTTATACACAAGTCATAAATGACATAACTGACCTATTTCAATTTCCAGAATCGAATTCTGACCCTGATATCAAAAGGTCAACTCCCCGGTCAAACTTCCAAACTTAAATTTCTATTTTAGTCATTTCAAGTCTAATTTAACTACGGACTTTCAAATAATTTTTCGGACACGCTTCTAAGTCCAAAATCACCATATGGAGCTATTGGAATCATCAAACTCTATTCCGGAATCGTTTACACATAAGTCAACATCCGGTCAACTATTTCAACTTAAACTTTAAACCTTGGAACTAAGTGTTCCAATTCATTCCAAAATCTCACCCGACCTGAACCAATTACCCCGGTAAGTCACATAACAACTGTAAAGCACTAATTGAGCAGTAAATGAAGAAACATGATTGTAATACTCAAAACAACAGGCCGGGTCGTTACATAAACCGAAAAAAATATCGAACCGTACCGAATAAATTTTACATGTGAAAAATATATTTATATATTAAGTTTAAAAATAATAATGCATTAAATTTTTCTTTGGGCCTTGGAATTATGAAAATTGTTACAAGCTAACAAGTAATTAAACTCAAAATATTAATTCCTAAAACCTATTATGCTACTTCTACTTAAACTAAATTATTTCAAGTATCTTCATTAGCAAGATCCAAAGTATTCTAGCGATTATGAGTAGCAAACTATAATGTACTGAATATGTTTCCTTTCATATAGTTTAGATTTATCTTTTTGAATATTTAATCTTCTATAGACTTTATTCTTGAGTCTCAACTTGGTTAATATCTTTCCACTCGTGTGCTTTATATATTTTTTTTGTCTTTGTTGGATTTCTTTTACGTTGTTGTACAATAGTTGATGGATCTATACTCTAGCCATCTTTCATTTTTTTAATTCATCACCCTTTAAACAGTAAAAATGTCTAGTGAGTTTTGCTAAGTTATATAAAAGAACATATGTTATTGCATTCTACTTCTACTGGTGAATTTTACATGATATTTAAAAAAGTATCAAAAATTAACCGAACCGTACCGATACTGGAGAGAAACCAGCATGATTGCGACGGTTTCGAAAAGTTTAATTTGGTTATACATAATAGAATAATTAAAAAATTGGTATGGTACAAATTTTATAAAATAACCGGCCGAACCGAACCATTGACACCCCTAAATTGTTATCCACTGAAACGACTAACAAAGAGCTCTTTGGATTAGCTAATAAAAGTAGCTTTCAAGTATTTGGGAGCTGAATTTAAAAAGAAGCAGTTTTAGGACTTGTTGGTATATTTGGTTGAGGTCCCGAGGGTCTCGGGTGAATTTCGAATGGTTAATGGATTGCATTTTGGACTTGGTGTTTTGCTGAATTTTTCTGGTGTAGAGGTCCGGTTTCCTTCTACGCAATCGCGTGAGAAGGTTCGCGATTGCGTAGGCTTAATTGGGATTGCTGAAAAATTTGTTCTATGCGATCGCATAGATTGGGCTGTGATTACATAGATGGAGAAACTCACGCATCGCGAACGCGTGAGGCGCGTCGCGTTCGCGTAGAAGAAGTGAGGCAGCAGGGGGATATACGAAGTTACACTTCACAATCGCGTGGACAAGTCCGCGATCGCGTTGGTATGTGCAGCTGAAACTTCGCAATCGCGTGCACTTATCCGCGATTGCGTAAGGTTAAGTTGGGCAGTGGAAAGCTTGTGCTTCACGATCGCGGGACTTGATCCGCGATCGCATAGAGGAAATAACTGCGCAACAGAACGTCCCATTTTCTATTTTTAACGATTCAGAGTTCGAGGAGAGGTTTTAGGGAGATTTTCAAGGTAAACAATGGGGTAAATATTCTTAACTCAATTTTGGTCAAATTACCCGAATCTATTGCTATTTATAACATTTAAATTGTGTTTAAAGTTGGGAAAATTATGAAAACCCTTAAGTTTAGATTGAAGATTTGAGGGTCGAGTTGATGTCGAAATTTGATAAAATTGGTATGGTTGGACTCATGGTTGAATGGGCGTTCATATTTTGTAACTTTTGTCGGGTTCCGGGACATGGGCCCCACGGACGATTTTTGAGTTAAATTTTAGATTTTGTTGAAAAATTAGTATTTTCATATGGAATTAATTTCTATAATTTGTATTGACTGAATCGAATTAATTGTGACTAGATGCGAGGCTTTCAGAGTCCAATTCGCGACGCAAAGGCATATTGGAGTAAAGAATTACACGATTTGAGGTAAGTAACACTTCTAAACTTGGTTCTGAGGGTATAAATCCCTAAATTATGTGTTATGTGAATTGTATGGAGGTGACGCACATGCTAGGTGACGGGCGTGTGGATGTGCACCATAGAAATTATGACTTAAATAAATTTTGTGGAGTTATATAATTAAAGAATCATGTTATTTTCCACATATCCTCCATATGTTAGAGGAAATTGAGTTGAGGCTCATGTTGAAGATCATGTTTATGCTACGTGCCGATATTTTGGGACCCATATGGTCGTGTTGCTGTTGAATTAATTGTTTAAATTTAAAATTATGTACTCAGTCACATCTATCATTTTCATATCATATCTCAGTCTCTATTGTCATTCATTGATACATCATATCATCATGTCGGTTTGATTTTCATATCATTGAGAGCCCAAGAGACTGGAGATTTTGAGTGATAATTATGGGATCGGGCTGCACGTCGCATCATGTTTTATTTATTTATGCCTGGATCTGGCTATTATAGCGCTTGGGCTGAAGAAGCCTCTCAGGAGTCTGCACCCCCCACAGTGAGTGTCGTTGATTTATATTGAGAGATGGATTTTCCTTGGGCATGGATCTTGCCCAATGCATTTATATTGGGGGATGGATCTTCCCTCGACATGGATCTTGTCCGAATCATTTACATTTAGGGATGGAGCTTCCCTTGGGATGGATTGGCCTTATATAGTACTGAGTGGCTGACTGTCAGTTGGTGTGTGTGTGTGTGTATATATATATATATATAATGCATCGTCCCTGGGTTGGATTGGCCATATACATTATTGAGTTGAGTATCTTGAGATTTTGAGTACGCGAGATTTTCACTGAGGTTCATCACACACAGTTCGTACATTGGCATATAGATACAGTGATGTTATATTCCTCATATAATTTAGAATTGATCTATTTTACTTGTATTAAGTTTAACTGTTGAACTTGAAAGCATGCCTATATTTCTGTACGGTTATTTCTATATGGGACTATACCTGTTGAGATCGTCACTACTTTCAGCCCCAAAGGTTAGTCTTGTTACTTATTAAGTTGGTTCTACTCATACTACACTCTGCACCTCGTGTGCAGATCCAGGTACTTCCGGATACGGCGACTGCTAGATATCAGAGTTTCATCTGTTGGAGACTATCAAGGTAGTTGTTTGGCGTCGGCAGACCTTGACTCTCTTTTCTTTAAGTTATTGTATTGTTCTATATCTTCAGACAGTGTTTTTATCAGTCAGACTTTATTATTAGATGCTCATTTACTTAGTGACAACTGGTTTTGGGAGTGTATTTATATCCGAATTTGTGGGATTTCCTCTTAAATTTAAATATTATATTTTTCAAACTTAAAAGAAATTGTGGTTTACTGAAGTTGCCGGCTTGCTTAGTACTGAGATAGGCGCCATCACGACATGCGGATTTTGGGTCGTGACAAGTTGATATTAGAGCCTAGGTTACATAGGTCTCACGAGTCATGAGCATGTTTAGTAGAGTCTTGCGGATCGTTACAGAGACATCTGTACTTATCTTCGAGAGGTTGCCGAACCCTTAGGAAAATTTCACTTTCTTATATTCTGTCGTGACAATTTATTAATTCCGAAAACTAAATTTTTGTTATTATATTCTCTCACAGATGGTGAGGACACGTACTACCAGATTGGACGGTTAGTCACCAATGCCACCAGTTAAGGCCACGAGAGATCGGGGTCATGGTTAAGGCAGGGGACGAGGTAGAGGTCTAGGTGTAGCTCGTACCACAGTTGGAGTAGCACCTATAGTACCACCAATTGCCCTAGCTTAGAAGTAGATACCAGGTATATTTGAGCCGACGGGACCAGCTCAGGCACCAGCTGCGCTTATTGTGATTCCAGGCCTTTAGGAGGCTCTAACACAGATATTGACTATTTGCACTGGCCTTGCTCAAGTGGTTTCGGCTCAGGCCGTGCCAGCCACTTCTCAGGCCGGGGAATGTACTCATACCCCTATCGCCCGTACTCCAGAGCAAGTAGTGAAGGGGCTTTAGATACCGGGGGCACTACCAGTACAGTCGGTTGCAGCTGCTCAGGCCCAGGTGGGTCGTATTATGAATGGCGAGGAGCAAAAGAGATTAGAGAGGTTTGGGAGACCCCATCCTCCAACTTTAGTGGAATTGAGTTAGATGATGCTCCGGATTGTTTGGACAGATGCCAGTGGATGCTTTGTACAATGGGTATTCTTGAGACCAGTGGGGTCTCATTTAATACTTTTCAGCTGACTGGATTAGCCTTCATATGGTGGGAGACTTATCATAGGAACATACCAGTTGGTGCAACACCACTTTCATAGCATAAGTTCTCCGTATTATTTCGGGAGAGGTTTGTTCCACATACCCACAAAGAGGAACTGCACAGGCAATTCAAGTATTTACGTCAGGAGGACTTGTCCGTGACTCAGTATGAGATGCGGTTTTCAAAATTAGCTCGTCGTGTAGTTTGGTTGGTTCCCACTGAGAGGGAGAAGATTAGGAGGTTCATTAATGGACTCAACCAGAGATGGTCCGTACTCAGGAGCATGAGGAGATGGAGGCCAATAGGTCTCGTGGTCTGGGTAATTCCAGCAGTGTTCCTTCTAGGGATAACCCTATTACAGTAAGGGTCAACCATATAGGCCCGCTCAGATGGCTCGTTGAGCTCATCGTGGTGCATCAGCTAGCCATAGTTCATACAGTGCTCGACAGAATCAGTCTTCTCTTAGTTCACTTCTAGCTTAGAGTTCATCTCGTGCACCATCCGTTTAGGGTTCATCTATACCAGGTTCTTCTGGTAGTTATTCTGGTTCTCGAGGTCTGCCTCAAAACTTGTCGACATTTTCAGAGAGGGGGTTCTTTAAGTGCGGAGATTTGGGTCACATAAAGAGATATTGCCCTTGTCTTACAAGACGTTCAGCTCAGCAGAGGAGTTAGGCTATGACTTTTGCACCAGTTGCTTCACCTCCTGCCCAACCAACTCGGGTTGGGGCTCAGTCAGCTAGGGGTCGCTCAAGAGGGGGAGGCCCATCAGGTGGCGGTCAAGCCCGATTCTATGTTATTCCTACCAGGCCAGATGTCGTTGCTTCAGATGCAGTGATCACATGTATTGTCTCAATGTGCCATAGGGAAACTTCTGTATTATTTGACCCTGGTTCCACATATTCATATGTATCATCATATTTTGTTCGTTATTTGGATATGCCCTGTGAGCCCTTAGTTTCACATGTTCATGTATCTACGCCGGTGGGCGATACTATTATTGTGGACCGTGTGTATCGGTCGTGTGTGGTAACTATTGGGGTACTGGAGATTAGAGTTGATCTCTTATTGCTTAGTATGGTTGATTTCGATGTAATCTTGGGTATGGATTGGTTATCTCAATGTCATGCAATTCTGGACTGTCATGCAAAAACTATGACGTTGGCGATGCCAAGGTTGCCGAATGTCAAATGTAGAGGTTCTCTAGATTATGTTCCCAGCAGGGTAATTTCTTATTTGAAGGCCCAACATATAGTTGAGAAGGGGTGTTTGTCATATTTGGCCTTTCTGAGAGATGTTGATTCATACACTCCTACTATTGATTCTATACCGGCAATGCGAGACTTTTTATATGTATTTCCTGCAGACCTGCCAGGTGTACCACCTGACAGGGATATTGATTTCGATATTGACTTGGTGTCGGGTAATCAGCCCATTTCTATCCCTCAGTATCGTATGACTCCAGATGAATTGAAAGAATTGAAAGAGCAACTTCTTGATAAAGAGTTTATTTGGCCTAGTGTGTCGCCTTGGGGTGCACCAGTTCTGTTTGTGAAAAAGAAAAACAGTACTATGCGGATGTCCATCGACTACAAGCAGTTGAAATAAGTTACAATCAAGAACAAGTATCCTTTGCCGTGCATTGATGATTTATTTTACCAGCTTCAGGGAGCGAGGGTGTTCTCCAAAATTGATTTGAGATATGGGTATCACCAGTTGAAAAATTGGGATTTGGATATTCTAATTATGGTATTCAGGACTCATTATGGTCACTATGAATTTCTTGTGATGTCTTTTGGGCTGACCAACGCTCCATCAATATTTATGCACTTGATGAACAGTATATTCCAGCTATATCTTGATTCATTTGTCGTAGTATTTATTGATGATATCCTGTGTACTCACGTATCCAGGAAGAACATGCACATCACTTGGGTATTGTATTACAGAGGCTGAGAGATAAGAGACTTTATGCAAAATTCTCTAAGTGTGAGTTCTGGCTTAGTTCAGTGGCATTCTTGGGACACATAGTGTCCAGTGAAGGAATTAAGGTGGATCCGAGAAGATAGAGGCAGTTCAGAGTTAGCCCAGGCCATCTTCAGCTACTGAGATTCAGAGTTTTCTCGGCTTGGCTGGTTATGATCATCGCTTTGTGGAGAGTTTCTCGTCTATTGCATCGCCTTTGACTAAATTGACCTAGAAGGGTGCTCCATTCAGGTGGTCGTATGAGTGTGAAGAGAGCTTTCAGAAGCTCAAGTGTGCCTTGACCATAACTCCAATTCTAGTTTTATGTTCAGCTTCAGGCTATTATATAGTGTATTGTGATGCTTCTCGGATCGGTATTTGGTGTGTCTTAATGTAGAAGGGTAGAGTGATTGCTTATGCTTCGCGCCAGTTGAAGCCACACGAAAAAACTACCCTGTTTATGATTTAAAATTGGAAGCTATTGTTCATGCATTAAAGATTTGGAGTCACTATCTCTATGGTGTGTCTTGTGAGGTATTTACAGATCATTGGAGTCTTTAACACTTAACCAAACACAAGGATCTAAATTTGAGGCAGCGGAGATGGTTGGAACTGCTAAAGGATTATGATATTACTATTTTGTATCATCCCGGGAAGGCCAATGTGGTGGCCGATGCGTTGAGTAGGAAGGTGTAGAGTATGGGTGGCCTTGTATTCATTATTATTGGTGAAAGGCCTCTTGCAGTTGATGTTCAGACCTTGGCCGATCAGTTCGTGAGATTAGATATTTCGGAGCCCAGTCGGGTTCTAGCTTGTGTGGTTTCTCGGTCATCCTTTAATGACCGCATCAGAGAGCGCTAGTATGATAATCCCCATTTTCTTGTCCTGAAAGACACAGTTCAGCACGGTAATGCCAAAAATGTTACTATTGTAGATTATGGGATGTTGAGGATGCAGGGTCGTATTTGTGTGCCAAATGTAGATGGGCTGCGTGAATTGATTCTTGAAGAAGCATACAATTCATGGTATTCCATCCATCCGGGTGCCGCTAAGATGTAACAGGACTTGAGGCAGCACTATTGGTGGAGAAAAATGAAGAAATATATAGTTGGGTTTGTTGCTCGGTGTTTAAATTGTCAACAGGTGAAGTACGAGCTTCAGAGGTTGGGCGAATTGCTTCAGAAACTTGAAATTCCGGAATGGAAATGGGAGCATATTACCATGGACTTCGTAGTAGGAATCCCACGGACTTTGAGGAAGTTTGATGCTATTCGGGTGATTGTGGATCGATTGACCAAGCCAGCGCATTTTATCCTAGTTGGTACTACTTATTCTTCGGAGCGGTTGGCTGAGATTTATGTTTGCGAGATTATTCGCCTACATGGTATGCCAGGATCCATTATTTTATATCGGGGCATACAATTTACATCATAGTTTTTAAGAGCAATGCAACGAGAATTAGGTACACAAGTTCAGTTGAGTACAACATTTCACCCTGAGACGAACAGTCTGAGCGCACTATTTAGATATTGGAAGATATGTTACGCACTTGTGTTATAGATTTTGGAGGTTCTTGGGATCAGTTTCTGTCACTTGCAGATATTGCCTACAATAACAGCTACCAATCAAGCATTCTGATGGCTCCGTATGAGGCTTTATATGGGAGACGGTGTCGGTCTACGATGGGTTGGTTTGAGTCGGGTGAGGCTAGGTTATTGGGTACTGATTTGGTTCATGATGCTTTGGAAAAGGTTAAATTGATTCAGGATCGACTTTACACGACACAGTCTAGACAGAAGAGTTATGTCGACCGGAAGGTTCGCGATGTTTCTTACATGGTAGGAGAGAAGGTACTACTCCGAGTTTTGCCTATGAAGGGTATTATAAGATTCGGGAAAACGGCAAGTTGAGTCCTAGGTATATTGGGCCTTTTGAAATACTTAAGAAGGTTGGAGATGTGGCTTATGAACTTGCATTGACGCCTAGTCTATTGGGTGTTCATCCAGTATTTCATGTATCTATGTTCCGGAAGTATGTCGGAGATCCGTCTCATGTTTTGGATTTCAGTACAGTGTAGTTGGATGGTAATTTGATTTATGATGTAGAACTGGTGGCTATTTTGGACCGGTAGGTTCAAAACTTGAGATTAAAGAACATAGCTTCAATGAAAGGGCAGTGGAGAGGCCAGCTAATCGGAGAAGCAACTTGGGAGACTGAGCGGGAGATGCAGAGCAAATATCCACACCTATTTGAGACTCCGAGTATGATTCTAAACTCGTTCGAGGATGAACGTTTGCTTAAGAGGGGGAGAATGTAACGACCGGCCGGTCATTTTGAGTATTGCAATCTCGTTCCCCCATTTACTGCTCAATTTGTGCTTTACAATTATTATGTGACTTCCGGGGTAATTGGTTTGGGTTCGGTGAGTTTTTGGAATGAAATGGAACACTTAGTTCTAAGGTTTAAAGCTTAAGTTTAAATAGTTGATCAGATGTTGACTTATGTGTAAACGACCCCGGAATAAAGTTTTGATGATTCTAACAACTCCGTATGGTGATTTTGGACTTACAAACGTGTCCGAAAAATTATTTGGAAGTCTGTAGTTAAATTAGGCTTGAAATGGCTAAAATAGAAATTTTGTTTGGAAGTTTAACTGGAGAGTTGGCTTTTTGATATCGAGGTTGGAATCCGATTCTGGAAATTAGAATAGGTTTGTTATGTCATTTATGACTTGTGTGCAAAATTTAAGGTCAATCGGACTTGATTTGATATGTTTCGACATCAAATGTAGAAGGTTGGATTTCTTAGTTCATTAGGCTTGAATTGGGGTATGATTCGTGTTTTTAGTGTTGTTTGATGTGATCTGAGATTTCAAATAATTTCGTATGATGTTTTAGGACTTGTTGGTGTATTTGGTTGAGGTCCCGGGAGCCTCGGGTGAGTTTCGGATGGTTAACGGATTGAATTTTGGACTTGGTGTTTTACTAAAGTTTTGGTGTTGAGGTCTGGTTTCCTTCTACGCGGTCGCGTGAGAAGGTTCGCGATCACGTAGGCTTAATTGGGACTGCTAAAACATTTGTTCTATGCGATCGCATAGATTGGGCTGCAATCGCGTAGCTGGAGAAACTCACGCATCGCGAACGCGTGAGTCACGTCGCATTCATGTAGAGGAAGTGAGGCAGCAAGCGGTCACACGAAGTTACACTTCGCAATCGCGTAGGTTTGTGGAGCTGAAACTTCGCGATTGCCTGCACTTATCCGCGATTGCATAAGGTTAAGTTGGGTAGTGGAAAGTTTGTATTTTACGATCGCGAGACTTGGTCCGCGATCGCATAGAGGAAATAACTGGGTAGCAGAAAATAAGTTCTGAAAATGGGATTCGTCCCATTTTCCATTTTGAATGATTTGTAGCTTGGGAAGAGACGAATTTCGGGAGATTTTCAAGGGAAATAACGGGGTAAGTGTTTTTAACTCAAATTTGTTCAAATTACCCGAATCTATTGCTGTTTTAGCATTTAAATGGTGTTTTAAGTTGGGAAAATTATGAAAGCCCTTAAGTTTAGATTGAAGATTTGAGAGTCGAGTTGATGTAGGAATTTGGTAAAATTGGTATGGTTTGACTCGTGGTTGAATGGGAGTTCATATTTTGTAACTTTTCTCGGGTTCCGGGACATGGGCTCCACAGGCGATTTTTGAGTTAAATTTCAGATTTTGTTGGAAAATTAGTATTTTCATATAGAATTAATTTCTATAATTTGTATTGACTGAATCGAATTAATTGTGATTAGATATGAGGCTTTCAGAGGCCAATTCTCAACGCAAAGGCATATTGGAGTAAAGAATTACACGGTTTGAGGTAAGTAATACTTCTAAACTTGGTAGTGAGGGTATAAATCCCTGAATTACGTGTTATGTGGATTGTATGGAGGTGACGTACATGCTAGGTGGCGATCGTGTAGATGTGCACCACAGAAATTGTGACTAAAATAAATTTTGTGGAGTTGTATAATTAAAGAATCATGTTATTTTTCACATATCCTCCACGTATTAGAGGAAATTGAGCTGAGGCTCATGTTGAAGATCGTGTTTAGTCTACGTGCCGATATTTTGGGACCTATAGGGTCGTGTTGTTGTTGAATTAATTGTTTAAATTTAAAATTATGTACTCAATTACATCTATCATTTCCATATCATATCTTAGTCTCTATTGTCATTCATTGATACATCATATCATCAGGTCGGGTTGATTTTCATATCATTGAGAGCCCGAGAGACTGGTGATTTTGAGTGACAATTATGGGATAGGGCTTCACGCCGCAGTATGTTTTATTTATTTATGCCTAGATCTGGCTATTATAACGTTTGGGCTGAAGGAGTCCCTCCGGAGTCTGCACCACCCATAGTGAGCGCGATTGATTTATATTGAGGGATGATTTTTCCCTGGGCATAGATCTTGCCTGAAGCATTTATATTGAGGGATGGATCTTCCCTGACATGGATCTTGTCCAAATCATTTATATTTGGGGATGGATCTTCCCCTGGGCTAGATTGGCCTTATACAGTACTGAGTAGCTGACTGTCAAATCTTCCCTAGGCTGGATAGGCAATATACATGTAACGACCCAGACGGCCGTTTTGAGTATTACAATCCCATTTCCCCGTTTACTGCTAATTTATGCTTTATAGTTGTTTTATGACTTACCGGGTTAATTGGTTCGGGTCCGGAAGGATTTCGATGTGGATTGAGACATTTAGTCTCATAATTGAAAACTTAAGTTAGAAAAGTTGACCGGATATTGACTTATGTGTAAACGATCCCGGATTTGAATTTTGATGGTTCTGTTAGCTCCGTTAGATGATTTTGGACTTAGGAGCGTGTCTGGATTGTAATTTGGAGGTCCGTAGTGGAATTAGGCTTGAAATGGCAAAAATTAAATTTTTGGAAAGTTTGACGGGGGAGTTGACTTTTTGATATCGGGGTCGGAATCTGATTCTATAAATTGAAATCGGTCTGTTATGTCATTTATGACTTGTGTACAAAATTTAAGGTCAATCGGAATTGAATTGATAGGTTTCAGCATCAAATGTAGAAGTTGCAATTTGTTAGTTTTCGTTAAGCTTGAATTAGGGTGTGATTCATGTTTTTAGTGTTGTTTTATGTGACTTGAAGGCTCAACTAAGTTCGTATGATAATTTAGGACTTGTTGGTGTATTTGGTTGAGGTTCCGGGGGCCTCGAACGAGTTTTTGTATGGTTAACAGATCAAATTCAGACATAAGAAAAAATCTGGAAATTTCAGTCTTCTGGTGCAATCGCACCTGCGGAATTTTGGTCGCAGTTGCGAGCTCGCAGGTGCGACCATGAAGGAAGCTGGGCAGAGCTTGCAGGTGTGACGATTTTTCCGCACTTGCGTGGTCGCATGCACGGTGAGGGGCTCGCAGAAGCGCGCCTGTAGGTGCGGGATTTTGAGCGCAAGTGCGCGAGTCGAGGACTGGGTGTGCCTTCGCAGAAGTGAGAAATTTAGCCGCATGTGCATAAGCACTGTGCAGTGTACAAAACAGAAGAGTTCCAACATTTTCGTCATTTTTGACATTTAAAGCACGGTTTTGGGCGATTTTTCGAGAGAATTCACGGAAAATCTTAAGGTAAGTCACTTGTAATCATTGTTAGTCAATAATATTGGATTATCATTGAGTATTTCGACTAGATTACATGTTTTTGAGGTGAAATTAGAGAATTTGGGCCTAGGAATTTCAAATTAAGAATTTGAGATTTGGAGGTCGAGTTGATGTCGGGATTTGGTAAAATTTATATTGTTGGATTCGTGGTTGAATGGTCGTTCATATTTTATAACTTTTGTGAGGTTCCAAGATGTGATTTTGGTTGAAATTTTAGATTTTGTTGTAAAATTAGTATTTTCATATGGAATTAATTCCTTTAATTTGTTTTGACTGAATCGCATTATTTATGACTAGATTTGAGGCGTTTGATTTTTCATGTCATTGAGAGCCCGAGAGACTGGAGAATCTGAGTGATAATTATGTTTATTTATCTATGCCTGGATCTAGCTATATAGTGCTTGGGCTGAAGGAGCCCCTCCGGAGTCTGCACCCCCACAGTGAGCGCAGTTGGTTGATGTATATATATATATAGGATGAACCTTCCCTGGGCATGTATCTTGCCATAGATACATATATTGAGGGATGGATCTTCACTTGACATGGATATTGTTCGAATCATTGATATTCGGGAATGGATCTTCCCTTGGACTGGATTGACCTTATACAGTACTGAGTTACTGACTATCAATTGATGGATATACATATATACTTGGGATGGATCTTTCCTTGGCTGGATTGGCGATATACAATACTGAGTGACTAGGTATTTTTAGATTGTGAGTACACGAAGTTTTCACTAAGGTGCATCACATACGGTATGTGCATGGGCATGTAGATATAGAGATGTCATATTCCTCAAATTGTTCAGAATTTGTCTATTTTATTTGTACTGAGTGTAATTGTTGAACTTGAATGCATGCCTACATTTTTGTATTGTTATTCTATATTGTATTGTACCTGTTGAGCTCATCACTACTTTTATCCCAAAGGTTAGTCTTATTACTTATTGAGTTGGTTGTACTCATACTACACTCTGTACCTCATATGTAGATCCAAGTGCTTTTGGGCACGGCGACTGTTAGAACTCAGAGTGCTATCCGTTGGAGACTATAAAGGTAGCTGCCTAGCTTCCGCTGGCCTTGACTCTTTTTTTTTCCAGTTATTGTACTGTTCTATATTTCCAGACAGTGTTTTTATCAGTCAGACTTTGTATTCATTTAGCTGCTCATGTACTCAGTGACACCGGGTTTTGGGAGTGTATTTACATCAAGTATTTGTGGGATTTTCTCTTAAACTTAATTATTATGTTTTTCACATTTGAAAGAAATTGTGGGTTATCGATGGTGTTGGCTTGCCTAGTACTACGTTAGGCGCCATCACGACATGTTAGGATTTTGGGTCGTGATAAGTTGGTATCAGAGCCTAGGTTACATAGGTCTCACGAGTCATGGGCAGGTTTAGTAAAGTCTTGTTGATCGGTACGGAGATGTTTGTACTTATCTTCGAGAGACTGCCGAACCCTTAGGAAAAATTTCACTTTTTTGTATTCTGTCGTGCAAATTTGTTCATTCCGGAAACTAAATTTTTGTTATTCTATTCTCTCTCACATGGTGAGGACACATACTACTGGATCAGATGATCAACCACAAGTGCCACCAGTTAGGGCCGCGAGAGGTCGGGGCCGTGGTAGAGGCAGGGGCCAAGGTAAGGGTCGCGGTGTAGCTCATACAACAGTTGGAGCAGCACTTGTAGCACCACTAGTTGCTCCAGCTCAGGAGCAGATTCCAGCTATAGCCGAGCCGACAGGACCAACTCAGGCACCAATTGTGCCCATTGTGATTCCAGGCCTTCAGGAGGCTTTGGCCCAGATATTGACAGTTTGCACTGGCCTTGCTTAGGTGGTTTCGTCTCAAGCCGTACTTGCTATTTCTCAGGCCGATGGAGGTACTCATAACCCTGTTGCCCGTACTCCAGAGCAGGTAGTGTAGGGACTCTAGATACCGGGGGCACTACCAGCCCAGCCGGCTGTAACTGCTCATGCCCCAGTAGTCCTCGTTATGGCAGATGATGAGCAAAGGAGACTTGAGATATTTGTGAGGCTTTGACCTCCATCTTTTAGCGGTGCTGAGTCAGAAGATGCTCAGAGTTTTCTGGATAAGTGCCAGCGGATGCTTTAGACATCGGGTATTTTGGAGACCAGTGGGGTCTCATTCATTACTTTTCAGTTTTCTAGGGTTGCCTCCAGATGGTGGGAGGTTTATGAGAGGTGAAGGCTGGCCGGTGCAGCACAACTTACATGGCAGGATTTCTCTGTTCCCTTTTTGGAGAAGTTCGTGCCGCAGTCTCGTAGGGAGGAGATACGCAGACAGTTTGAGCAGTTTCGGCAGGATGGCATTTCTGTGACCCAGTACGAGATGAGTTTTTCTGAGTTGGCTCGTAACGCAGTTTGGTTGGTTCCCACTAATAGGGAGAAGATTTGGAGTTTCATTGATGGCCTAACGTATCAGATGCAATTGCTTATGACTAGGGAGAGGGTATTTGGTGACATTACTCGGTAGATAGAGGCGGTCCGTAGCCAGGAGCGTGGAGAAAGGGAGGCCAAGAGACCTCGAGGTTTAGGTGGTTCTGGTGGGGTACCTTCTGGAGGGAAGTCCTACCACAACAGGGTTCGTCCTTATAGGCACGCTCAGACGGGTCATCCAGTTCACCGCGGTGCATCATCCAGCGATGGTTCATACAGTTCTCATCAGTGTCAGTCATCTCTCAATGCCTTTCCAGCCCAGATTACGTCATATGCTCCTTTATTTCAGGATTCATTTACACCAGGTGCTTCTAGCAATTATTCTGGTTCTCGAGGTCCGCCTCAGAACTTATCGGCATTTTCAAAAAGGGGTTGCTTTGAGTGTGGAGACTTGGGCCACATAAAAAGATATTGCCCTCGCCTTACGTGAGGTTCAGCTCAGCAGAGGAGTCATGCTACAACCTTTACACCAGTTGCTCCACCACCCGCCCATCCAGCTCGGGATGGGGCTAAGTCAGCTAGGGGTTGCCCAAGAGGGGGAGGCCGATCAGTTGGCGGTCAGGCCCGATTCTATGCTTTTCCTACCAGGCCAGATGTTGTTGCTTCAGATGTAGTGATCACAGGTATTGTCTCAGTGTGCCACAGGGAGGCTTCTATATTATTTGACCCTGGTTCCACTTATTCGTATGTATCATCATACTTTACTCATTACCTGGATATGCCCCTTAGTTTCACCTGTTCGTGTATCTATGCCGGTGGGCGATACTATTATTATGGACTGTGTGTATCGGTCATGTGTGATAACTATTGGGGGACTAGAGACTAGAGTTGATCTTTTATTGCTCAATATGGTTGATTTCGATGTAATTTTGGGTATGGATTGGTTGTCTCCATGTCATGCTATTCTGTACTGTCACACAAAATCTGTGACATTTGCAATGCCAGGATTGCCGAAGGTCGAATGGAGAGGTTCTCTAGATTATTTTCCCAACATGGTAATTTCTTATTTGAAGGTTCAACGTATGATTGGGAAGGAGTGTTTTTCATATTTGGCCTTTATGAGAGATGTTGATGCAGATACTATTACTATCGATTCAGTACCGGTAGTACGAGACTTTTCGGATGTATTTCCTGCAGACTTGTCGGGTATGCCACCCGACAGGGATATTGATTTCGGTATTGACTTGATGCCGGGCACTCAGCCCATTTCTATTCCTCCATATCGTATGGCACCAGTTGAGTTGAATGAATTGAAAAAGCAACTTCAAGAACTCCTTGATAAGGGTTTTATTAGGCCTAGTGTGTCACCTTGAGGTGCACTGGTCCTGTTTGTGAAAAAGAAAAATGGTACTATATGGATGCGCATTACAGGCAGTTGAACAAAGTTACAATCAAGAATAAATATCCTTTGCCACGTATTGATGATTTATTTGACCAGTTTCAGGGAGCAAGGGTGTTCTCCAAAATTGATTTGAGGTCTGGGTATCACCAGTTGAAAATTCAGGATTCAGATATTCTAAAGACGGCATTCAGAACTAGTTATGGCCACTATGAATTTCTCGTGATGTCTTTTAGGATGACCAACGTCCCAGCAACATTTATGCACTTGATGAATAATGTATTTCATCCATGTCTTGATTTATTTGTTGTAGTATTTATTGATGATATCCTGGTGTACTCACGTAGCCAGGAGGAACATGCACAATACTTGGGTATTTGTATTATAGAGGCTGAGAGAGGAGAGGCTTTATGCCAAATTCTCTAAGTGTGAGTTCTGGCTTAGTTCGGTGGCATTCTTGGGGCACATAGTGTCTAGTGAAGGAACTAAGGTGGATCCGAAGAAAATAGAGGCAGCTCAGAGTTGGCCCAGGCCATCTTTAGCTACTGATATTCGGAGGTTTCTCGGCTTGGCTAGTTATTATTGTCGCTTTGTGGAGGGTTTCTCGTCTATTGCATCACCTTTGACTAAATTGACCCAGAAAGGTGCTCCGTTCAGGTGGTTGGATGAGTGTAAAGAGAGCTTTTAGAAGCTCAATACAGCTTTGACTACAACCCCAGTATTGGTGTTTCCTATAGGTTCAGGATCTTATACTGTGTATTGTGATACGTCGCGTATTGGTCTCGGCACAGTGCTGATGCAAGACGGTAAGGTGATTGCCTATGCATCCAGACAGTCAAAGGTACATGAGAAGAATTATCCGGTCCACGACCTTGACTTAGCAGCTATTGTTCATGCCTTGAAGATTTGGCGGCATTATTTGTACGGTGTCCATTGTGAGGTTTAAAACGATCACCGGAGTTTACAACATCTGTTTTAACAGAAGGATCTTAATTTGCGGCAGTGGATGTGGTTGGAGTTGCTTAAGGATTATGATATCACCATTCTCTATCATCCCGTAAAGGCCAATGTGGTGGCCAATACCTTGAGTCGTAAGGCGGAGAGTTTGAGCAGCTTAGCGTACTTACTAGTAGCAGAGAAGCCTTTAGCCTTGGATGTTCAGGCCTTGGCCAACCAGTTTGTCAGATCGGACATTTCTGAGCCGAGTCGAGTTTTGCCTTGTGTGGTTTCTCAGTCTTCTCTTTATGATCGTATCATAGGATCCCAGTATGATGACCCTCATCTGCTTGTCCTTAAGGACACAATTCAACACGGTGATGCCAAGGAAGTCACTATTGGGGATGACGGTGTATTACGGATGCAGGGCAGGCTATATGTGCCTAATGTAGATGGTTTGCATGAGTTGATTCTCTAGGAAGCTCACAGTTCGCGGTACTCTATTCATTCAGGTGTCGCGAAGATGTATCAGGATTTGAGGCAACACTATTGGTGGAGGCGAATGAAGAAAAATATAATTGGGTTTGTAGCTCGGTGTTTAAATTGTCAACATGTGAAGTACGAGTATCAGAGACCAGGTGGATTGCTTCAGAGACTTGAAATTTCGAAGTGTAAGTGGGAGCGTATTACCATGGACTTCGTAGTTGGGCTCCCACTGACTTTGAGGAAGTTTGATGTTGTTTGGGTGATTGTAGATCGGTTGACCAAGTCCGTGCAATTTATTCCAGTTGGTAATAATTATTCTTCGGAGTGGTTGGCTGAGATTTATATCTGCGATATTGTTCGCCTACACGGTGTACCAGTGTCTATCATTTCAGATCAGGGCACGCAGTTTACATCACAGTTTTAGAGAGCAGTGCATCGAGAATTAGGCACACAGGTTCAGTTGAGTACATCATTTCACCCTCAGATGGATGGACAGTCCGAGTGAACTATTTAGATATTGGAGGATATGCTACGCTCTTGTGTCATTGATTTTGGGGGTTCTTGGGATGCGTTTTTGCCACTTGCGGAGTTTGCTTACAATAACAGCTACCAATCAAGCATTAGATGGCTCCGTATGAGGCCTTAAATGGGAGACGGTGTCGGTCTCAGTGGGTTGGTTTGAGCCAGGTGAGGCTAGGCTATTGGGTACTGACTTGGTTCAGAATGCTTTAGAGAAGGTTAAATTGATTTTGGAGCGGCTTCGCACTGTGCAGTCTAGATAGAAGATTTATGCCGACAGGAAGGTCCGGGATGTTGCTTACATGGTTGGGGAGAAGGTTCTGCTCAAGATTTCACCCATGAAGGGTATGTTGAGGTTCGGTAAGAAGGGCAAGTTGATTCTTCGGTATATTGGGCCTTTTGAAATACTTAAGAAGATTGGAGATGTGGCTTATGAACTTGCTTTGCCACATAGTCTATCGGGTGTTCATCCAGTGTTTCATGTATCCATGCTCCGGAAGTATGTCGGGGATTCGTCTCATGTTTTGGATTTCAACACAGTGCAGTTGGATGGTAATTTGACTTATGATGTGGAGCCAGTGGCAATTTTAGACCGGCAGGTTCAAAAGCTGAGATCAAAGAATATAGCTTCAGTGAAGGCACAATGGTGAGGCCAGACAGTCGGATAAACTACCTAGGAGATTGAGCGGGAGATGCAGAACAAATATCCACACCTATTTGAGATTCAAGGTATGATTCTAAACTAGTTCGAGGACAAACGTTTGTTTAAGAAGGAGAGAATATAACGACCCGGCCGTTCGTTTTGAGTATTACATCCCTATTTCCCTATTTACTACTCAATTTATGCTTTATAGTTATTTATGACTTACCGGGTTCGTTGGTTCGGGTCCGGAAGGATTTTGAAGTGAATTGAGATACTTAGTCTCAAAATTGAAAACTTAAGTTGGTAAAGTTGACCGGATATTTACTTATGTGTAAACGACCCCGAATTTGAATTTTGATGGTTATGTTAACTCCGTTGGGTGATTTTGGACTTAGGAGCGTGTCCGGATTGTGATTTGGAGGTCCGTAGTGGAATTAGGCTTGAAATGGCGAAAGTTAAATTTTTGGGAAGTTTGACCGGGGAGTTGACTTTTTGATATCGGGGCCGGAATCTGATTCTGAAAATTGAAATCGGTCTGTTATGTCATTTATGACTTGTGTGCAAAATTTCAGGTCAATCGGAATTGAATTGATAGGTTTCGGCATCGAATGTAGAAGTTGGAATTTGTGAGTCTTCGTTAAGCTTGAATTTGGGTGTGATTCATGTTTTAGGGTTGTTTTATGTGATTTGAAGGCTCGACTAAGTTCATATGATATTTTTTGACTTGTTGGTGCATTTGGTTGAGGTCCCGGGGGCCTCAGACAAGTTTTCGGATGGTTAACGGATCAAATTTAAACTTAAGGAAAAATTTGGAAATTTCAGTCTTCTGGTGCAATCGCACCTGCGGAATTTTGGTCGCAGGTGTGAGCTCGCAGGTGCGAGCTGAGGAGCGCAGATGCGACCATGAAGGGAGTTGGGTAAAGCTCGCAGGTACGACGATTTTTCCGCACTTACGTGGTTGCAAGCACGGTGAGGGGCTCGGAGAAGAGCGCCCGCAGGTGCGGGACTTTGAGCGCAGGTGCGCGAGTCGAGGACTGGGCGTGCCTTCGCAAAAGAGGAATCTTCGCCATAGAAGCGGCCTCACAGAAGCGAGAAATTTAGCCGCAGGTGCAAAAGTACTGGCCAGTGTACAAAACAGAGGAGTTCTGACATTTTTGTCATTTTTGACATTTAAAGCACGGTTTTGGGCAATTTTTCAGAGAGAATTCAAGGAAAATCTTGAGGTAAGTCATTTATGATCATTGTTAGTCAATAATATTGGATAATCATTAAGTATTTTGACTAGATTACATATTTTTGAGGTGAAATTAGAGGATTTAGGCCTAGGAATTTCAAAATAAGAATTTGAGATTTGGAGGTCAAGTTGATGTCGGACTTTGGTAAAATTTGTATGGTTGGACTCGTGGTTGAATGGTCGTTCATATTTTATAATTTTTGTCACGTTTCGAGATGCGATTTTAGGTGGAATTTCGGATTTTGTTGTAAAATTAGTATTTTCATATGGAATTAATTCCTATAATTTATTTTGACTGAATCAAATTATTTATGACTAGATTTGAGGTGTTTGGAGGCCGATTCGCGCGGCAAAGGCATTGCAGAATAAATAATTACACGGGTTGAGACAAGTAACACTTCTAAACTTGGTTCTAAGTGTATAAATCACTGGATTTTGTGTTATGAATTGGAGATGACGCATATGCTAGGTGACAGGCGTGTGGGCGTGCAACATGAAAAATGTGACTTAAATTGTATCCATGGAGTTGCATAATTAAATAAATGTCATTGTCCGCATATCCTCCATGTGTTAGAGAAACTGAGCTGAGACTCATATTAAGATCATGTTTAGGCTACACGCTGATATATTTTGGGACCCACATGGGTCGTATTGTTGCTGAATTATTTTGTTTAAATTTATAATTTTGTACTCAATCACATCTAGCACTTGCATATCATATCTCAGTCTCTGTTGTCATTCATTGATACTTCATATCATCATGTCAGGTTGATTTTTCATGTCATTGAGAGCCCGAGAGGCTAGAGATTCTGAATGATAATTATGTTTATTTATTTATGTATGTCTGGATCTAGCTATTATAGTGTTTGGGCTGAAAGAGCCCCTCCGAAGTCTACACCCCCACAGTGAGCGCAGTTGATATATATATATATATATATATATATATATATATATATATATATGGGGGATGGATCTTCCCTGGACATGGATCTTGCCATATATATATATATATATATATATATATTGAGGGATGAATCTTCCCTCGACATGGATATTGTCCGAATCATTGATATTCGGGGATGGATCTTCCCCTGGATTGAATTGACCTTATACAGTACTGAGTGAGTGACTGTCAGTTGATGGATATACATATATACTTGGGATGGATCTTCCCTGGGCTGGATTGGCCATATACAGTACTGAGTAATTGAGTATTTTAAGATTGTAAGTACACGAAGTTTTCACTAAGGTGCATCACATACGGTGTGTGCATGGGCATGTAGATATAGAGATGCCATATTCCTCAAATTGTTCAGAATATGTCTATTTTATTTGTACTGAATTTAATTGTTGAACTTGACATCAAGTCTACATTTCTATACTGTTATTCTATATTCTACTGTACATGCTGAGCTTGTCACTACTTTCAGCCCAAAGGTTAGTCTTGTTACTTATTGAGTTGGTTGTACTCATACTATACACCGTACCTCGTGTGCAGATCCAGGTGCTTTCGGACACGACAACTATTAGATCTCAGAGTGCTATCCGTTGGAGACTATTAAGATAGTTGCATGGCGTCCGCTGATCTTGACTCTCTTTCTTTCAGTTATTGTATTGTTCTATATTTTCAGACAGTGTTTTTATTAGTCAGACTTTGTATTCATTTAGAAACTCATGTCTCAGTGACACCGGATTTTGGGAGTGTATTTTTATCTAGTATTTGTGGGATTTTGTCTTAAACTTAATTATTATGTTTTTCGCATTTAAAAGAAATTGTGGGTTATCGATGATGTTGGCTTGCCTAGTACTACGTTAGGTGCCATCGCGACATGTTAGGATTTTGGGTCGTGACAATACAGTAATGAGTGATTGAGTATCTTGAGATTTTGAGTACGCAAGATTTTCATTGAGGTGCATCACATACAGTACGTACATTGGCATGTAGATGCAGATATGTCATATTCCTCATATCATTCAGAATTGATCTATTTTACTTGTATTGAGTTTAACTGTTGAACTTGAAAGCATGCCTATATTTCTGTACGGTTATTTCTATACAAGACTGTACCTGTTGAGCTAGTCCCTACTTTCAGCCCAAAGGTTAGTCTTGTTACTTATTGAGTTGGTTATACTCATACTACACCCTACACTTCGTGTGCAGATCCAGGTACTTTCGGATATGGTGGCTGCTAGATATAAGAGTTTCATCTGTTGGAGACTATCAAGGTAGTTGTTTGGCGTCCGCAGACCTTGACTCTCTTTCCTTTCAGTTATTGTATTGTTCTATATCTTTGGACAATATGTTTATCAGTCAGACTTTATTATTATTTAGATGCTCATGTACTCAGTGACATCGGATTTTGGGAGTGTATTTATATCCGTATTTATGGGATTTTCTTTTAAATTTAAATATTATATTTTTCAAACTTAAAAAAAATTGTGATTTAATGAAGTTGTCGGCTTGCCTAGTACTGAGATAGGCGCCATCACAACATGCGGATTTTTGGTCGTGACAATTTATTTTCATAAAATAAAAAACCACCCTAATTATCGGTGCGATTATAGATTTATATAAAAACCTATAGTTTCTTTAAAAGAAACCTAAAAATCGATTTGGTACGGTACTGTTCGGTAGGTTTAGTCGGTTTTCGAATATCCATTGACACCCCTTGACAAGATCCAGCTTCCGCGGTTCTTTGGTAGATAAAATGACAAAAGTGGTCCCCTATCTTTAGGGTGCATTTAAAATAGTCCCCTTAATATACTTTGAGCGATTTAAGTCATCCAAAGATGAGCAATGTCACACACTATTTTCACCTTAACAACCCCTTTAAAATATATAAAAAGATTTTGTAAAGCTCAAGAGGGTTTCAACTTGAAAAGTGACAAAAGATTGTGTTTCGAAGAATTTTTCAGAGTCGCCACCTGACATTTAGTTTCGGTGTGCCAAATCATCATTTAAAATTAATTTTCCCTTAAAAACATATTTGACTCTAAACTAATTTGCACAGGAGATTTTAGATAAGGGGGTTCATTTGACTCGGGGAGAAGGTGTTAGGCATTACCCGAGTTCCGTAACTAGTACGGTTGCGTATTGGATCTAGTTGGCTTTTAAAATATTCAAATTGAGGTAAAAACATGAAAAAGAAAAATAAATACAAAAGAGGATCGAGGTCGTCCCCACTTAATAAAAGGAAATAAAAATAAAAATAAAATACTACAAGTTCTCCTTTTGGCCTCCAATTACAGAATACTACGGGGCATTCCCGGAATAAAATATCTACAAATCCTTCGGGGCATTCCCCGAACATATTTAACTAAAGGAACAACCTCTTACCTCAATAATTACTAAAACGTCCTAATATTACCTACCCAAGTATGATCGGCCTAATACATGCTGCTAGCAGGTGATATGGTAATATAAATGAAAGAAAATTAAATAGAACAAGTCATGACATGCTCAATGTCTTTTTCGTTCTGATTCCCAACCCCATGGTCTAACACTTGTTGCAATATCCAAGCCGCCAATCAATCTAATCAATTAGTTAATTTAGTTCTTATGCTGGCAGAATGTTAACCTTGAAGCCTAAGAATCTATATTTCAATGAAGAATTGCAACGGTGAATTTATGCCATTGAATTCATTCCAACCCATTAAATTAAACAACAGACAAGTTGAGGAAATAAATATTAAGACATACTGAAAACAGAACAATGAAGCACGAAGTCATTCAACAGAACAGAGCAACGGCAGAGAAATAATAAAAGCAAGATATGATATTAGGCATAAAACAGTAGAATAAAGAGAGAAATAGACCTCGAATGAATCTGAAATTTAATTGTTTGACAGTTTGGAGATGTGGCGCGACAAAACGTCAAACAAGATCTCCACTGAAGACTGAAGAACAGGGCCTAGACCGGAAAATCGAACGGGGACCTCGAACGGGTGCCTCAACCGGAGCTTTGACGGGGAACCTCAAACATACCTCGAACTTCGCCGGAGATATTTGAACCCTGCCGACGAACTCGGACACTACCTGAACCAGAGAACGTTAATGGTCGCTCATGGTGATTGTCTGGTGGACCTCTATGTTGATTATGTAATATTCCAATAAACCAAGGGGAACATTACGTAAAGAGTAGAAGTATGTAACTTTCCTTTTCCCTTTTGCAGGCACCAATATCATTGTTATTGCTAAGCAAGTTTAACGTTAGACTCTTAATTTTCAGAAAACATGAGTATAAATTTCTTAGCGATGGCAACTTTTAGTGACTGGCAGTGTAAATTATGCCATTTGTGAATGGAAACGGTGGCGGGGTGGTTAAGAGATGGAGGTTTATGGGTCTCGATTCTTGTGGGGTGTCGCTGCTCACTTTTGAGATTAGTTCCCTCCTATGTTGGGCGTTAATTTGGTTTTTATACGGTGGTGGGGAATAAGTATTGGCCATTGAATTAGAGGGGAATAAATGACTAAGATTAAATCTTGCATTTTTAGTGAAGAGTGGGCTAATGAGTTGGAAAGAATGGACATTTGTCTTGCTGGGCCACTAAAATTTCAAAATGAGCTCCCAATTGACTCAAATTCAATTCTTTCTCGATGAACAAAAGTAAAAATAAAAATACAACCCAAATATACTAATTAATCGTAGTTAATAAGAATAAACTATTAAAGTGAACTATATATAAAAATAAAAATATTTTTGGTATTTTTTTTAATGTTATAAAAAGGTAGAGAAAACTATGTTAAAGTAATGATAAAAATTAAAATATTATCATTATAAAATACTGATAAGCTTAAATAAATAAAAAAGGATAAAATAAAAAGATATATAATAAGAGAAGAAATATTACAAAACTATTTTTTGCGTTTTTAAACTTATGTTTTAAAATTAAAATTAAAAGTTGACTGAAATCTTATTAAAATAAAAATAAGTAAATATTTTAAAAATACTGCTTTTAAAAGTTGCGCGGGTCAAAAATTACATGCTTACAAGCAGTTTTGATTTTCTATCAAATATTTCAACTTAAAAAATTATTATTGATCCCAAAAATAGTTAGGAGGGAAATGCAGTTCATTGGGCAAAGTTTGAGGGGCAAAGTGAATTTACCCAAATTTTTAAAACAAGTTGACAATCTATGGTCAGATTTGTCTTTTTAAATCACTTAGAGTTAGAGGTGAACAATCAAGCTTAAATGCTTAATAAACTTTGACACCTGTCGATTCTACTAATTTTACTGATAATCTATGATCTGATTATCTTTTTGGATTATACATAGAAGAGAACAATCAGCATTCATTACCAGAAAATCTTCCCTGGATTATGTTAATCACGCTTTAATAAATTACACTTATTTATTATATATATGTATAATAGTCATTTCCTCTGCCCCTTTATATAACATCTTCCCAATAGTAGGAAAAATTATAGGTGCTCAAAATCTTCAAATTAAACTCTCATACATCTTTTAAGTCAAGTAAGTTAGCTGTTTAGTATCTTCAATGTGTTAATAATTTTGTCTTTAAAGTAGTTTTAAAAAAAAATATATATATATAAATATTTAGCATTCAAATCTGTAAAGATAATTTAATGTATTCAGGTTATGCCGATTCGTCAAAAAATTGTTCGACAAACTGTACTAGTGTTATATTTTCTTCTGAGCTATGACGGAGTTCATGGAGAAATAAAGCTATCCGAACTAGAGGATTTAGAGTTGGAGAAGCAACTTAAACTGTTGAACAAGCCAGCGATCAAAACAATTAAGGTATATATTCTGAGAAAAAAATCATATTCATAAGTCTCTGGAGTGATTATTTTATAATTGTGCTAATACTACTTTCATAGAAAAGAAAAAATAAAATACACTTCAATTGAATAACTTTTATACCTGAAGATTTCGAAATAACACTAAATTGTTTTAAATTGATTTTATCGTATATTCTTTTCTTATAAAGTGATATTGTATTAGAAAATTAAGATTTTTGTATGTCGTAATACTTTCCGCCTAGTTTCTAACTTCATTTTATCTTGAAAATTACAAAATGAATGAAAATGGCTTTGATAAATGCATATTAATTTCCTTTGAAACTCAACATTGATTAATTAATCCAAAGATGGAATAGTGATTATCATCTCGTGGACTTTTTTTATTGGGTAAAATTTTTACGTATTCAGAGGTCACATATTGAACATCAATTAGTGTAATCAAGTTTACGTATCTTATAATGTTTTGGATGACAGACTAAATATGGAGATACGTATGATTGTGTGGATTTCTACAAATAACTTGCATTTGATCATCCGTTGCTAAAGAATCACAATTTCCATCCAAAGGCATGTATCGCCTCCTTTTATTTTACCTTCAACTTTTTAATAATGATTTAGAATTGTTAACATGCCGCATTTAAGTTTTGATGAACAGATGAAACCTGTTTTAACAAGGACACTGCATAATTCAGATATCTCACCAGCTAATAAGTTATCGAACATATGGTCAAAGAAAAAAGGTTGTCCTTTTGGAACCGTTCCTATTAGAAGAGTTACTAAAGATGACCTTATTAGACACAGACATATTCCGCCGCCAGAAACTATCGTTGAAGCTCAATTGACTAATGTAAGATAATGTTATCCTTAGTCATTGCTTAACTTGAATATTCATTTAGAAAAACAACTATTGACTTCATTTGTAGAATTAATAAGCATTAATAAAATCATAATAATAAGAAGAAAAAGTACATAAAGAAAATAAAAATAATGCTTAGTTTCCTCATTGCGGCAACTCATACATTGTTTCTTCACAGATTAACAATAATAGCGTGCCCAAAAGAAATTACATATCCTCGCAGGGATACAAGGTACTTAAATATGAATGTTTATCATCTTTTAGTTTTGCAATTTTGTATTTTCCTTTATGATAATCCAATGACCAAGCAAAGAACCAGCTTTTAAAACGGCTGTCTTTTCTAATAACAAAAAAATGCATCAAGATTTAAAGTCCGACACAATAAGGGACTTTTTAGAATGTCATATTGGGTAAAGATTTATGCGCGATCGGGAATTACACTAAATTATACTAATTTATCGTAGTTAAGTCATAAATTAGAGTGAAAATGTGACATAACTAAATTAGGATTTTAGGCGAATATAAATAGGCTAAATTTGATATACCCAGTCATTTGTTAACAAAAATATTCTTTTTTTCTATGTTCAGCGTGCAATAGCTCAAATTCCAAATAATCCAAATAATAAGTTTGCCGGAGCTGGAATGACGGCCAATATATATAATCCTCATGTTGAAGGTCGTCAACACAGTGCATGTCGACTGAAAATCTTCAAAGGATCAGACGTTTTACAAGTTGGTTGGAGAGTAAGTTTAGCCGATTGTTCATGAATAGTTGGTTGCTCCCATTTAATAATCATGATAATCCTATTTCACATTTCAGGTGGATCCAACACTATATAAAGATACTAATACTAGACTTTATATACATACGCAGGTAAACCGTCTTATCTACTTTAAATCGTCTTAGCTATTAACCTCAATTGGAAACATATGATCCATATATAATTTATGTTTACTAGGCTGGTAATATGCATTGCTTCAATACACTATGTTCTGGATTTGTCCTCGTAAATACTGAGTTACCTGTTGATATGGTATTTGATGAGATTTCACATCGTGGAGCTAAAGTCGTAGTGGAGATCACAATGTTCATCGAACGGGTACGTTTTATAATTTTTTTTATGTATAATTATTTATGAAGTTTTTGAAGTTGGCTATAATAATACAATTGCAAGGATTAAAATTGAAATGTACAAAATTGTAATACATATATTTTCCTATGAAAAAGGATCCAGTCAATGGAATCTGGTGGCTTTTGATTGGTGAAAACTACGACGAAGTTGGTTTTTGGCCTCAAAGAATTTTTACTGACTTGGCAAGCTTTGCTACTCATGTTGAGTTTGGAGGAGTCGTATATATTCCACCAGGTGGGCCTAAACCTCCGATGGGTTCTAGTTGTTTTCCTATTGCAGATCCTAGGTATGATGCTTATTGTAGGAGACTTAATGTTTTATACGATAACAGTCATGAGACGGTACATGTAGATACAACGACTGCACGAGCTGAGGATCCTAATTTATATGAGGTTAGGGATGTACCCCATTGGAGACATGAAAAGTTTCAGCATTTTATATTTTATGGAGGACGTGGTGATATCGACACATGGTGTTAATTACTGATATGACGATGTTTACTTTCCTATGTTTCAAATAAATATGATTTTTTTTTTTTTTTTTTTGCTTTTTGTCATAAATTTCGCACGTTGCCCGACTTAAAAAATTCTTCTCACAAAACTCTCTCATTCTCACTAGAAAAAAATATATGACATCTAGCCTATAAAGCTTAATTTGAACGAAGAAATCATTAGACCAATCGTATAATATTTAGAAAAATACACTGATTTAATCATGCTTTAAAAAATGAAACCTTCCCTAGATCTTGTTAATCATGCTTTAGAAAATTAATTACGCTAATTTAAGATATCTTATAGTAGGGGTGTGTACATAGGTTGTTGTAACGACCCGACTTGTCATTTTTAAGAGTTTAAGCCCCGTCTGGCGACATAAGGCCCTAAGCAGCTTCTTATTATGTGTATTGACTTGCGTGCGTGGTTGAATTCAGTTATCGGATGATTTTGAGTGATTTGGGATACTTGGTCCCCAAAACGGAAGTTTAAGTCTTAGGATTTTTACCGTAGTCGGAACTGTGTGAAGACGACTCTGGAATGGAATTTTGATGATGTCAATAGCTCCGTATAGTAATTATGGACTCAGGAGCGTGTCCGAAAAATTATTTGGAGGTCTGTAGAGGAATTTGGCTTGAAATGGCGAAAGATGAATTTTTGGGAAGTTTGACCGGGGGTTGACTTTTTGATATCGGGGCCAACATCCGATTCTGGAAATTGGAATAGCTTCATTATGTCAATTATGACTTGTGTGCAAAATTTGAAGTCGTTCCAGATTGATTTGATGTGTTTTGGCACAAGATATAGAATTTAAAATTTCAAAGTTCATTAGGCTTGAATTGGGGTATGATTCGTGGCTTTGATGTTGTTTGATGTGATTTGAGGCCTTGAGCAGGTTCGTGTTATGTATTGCGACTGGTTGGTACGATTGAACGGGGTCCCGGGTGCCTCGGGTTTGATTCGGGGTGGTTCCGGACCAAGTTTGGGTATTTTGATGTTGCTAGTTGCTGGTTCTGGTGTTGTTCTTCGCGTTCGCGAAGAAGGATTTTGCTGTTAGTGTCACACCTCCTTTTTTTGGAGGGGATATGGGAGTTTTTTCAATTAAAGTGACATTAATCGAAATGGGATTTTTTGTTTAATCAGAGTCGCCACGTGAGATAATTTATGGTGTCCCAAGTCACCGGTTTATTTTAAATCCCAAATCGAGGAATTTTGACTTTGTTTAAAGTCTGCGAAAATCAGAAAACCGGGTAAGGAATTCTGTTAACCCGGGAGAAGGTGTTAGGCACTCCCGAATTCTGTAATTTTAGCACGGTCACTTTAATCATACATGGCTTAATCAAATTGTTTAATTACGTGTTTTAGAACCTATGTGCATTTTACCTTTTACCACTTTTAGATATGGCGCTTATGGATTTATCTTTGAAACGGATCACATGTGTGTGAATCTATTTTATTCGGTACACTAAAATTATGTCACGCGTATGTGTACACAATTAGTCTCGCTTTATTAATATTAAGATTGTTGGTCAAAGTCGCGTGAACGCGTACTTTGATTTATTTTGGAAAATCATAATCATGTCACGCGAACGTGTACACAATTACGACAGTCGATTAAACGCGCGCCTAAAGCATTGCTACGATTATTTATGATTCTATTATCCTAAAATTTGGGATTTGCGTGCAAAGTCTAGATTTATGGAGTGTATTTTGTTGGGAAAGAGTATCAATTTAGCTTCTGACTCAGAGGATGCGTATGTTTAAATCTCAAAGGCTTGTTTCAAAATTAGTTAGTGAAATCCCATATCAAAATCATTTGAGCTAATTAAAATAACTTGAAAGGTGAATATGGACGGAGGTAGAAAGCAAAGAGAAACATAATTTCTTTCAAATACGATAGCTACTCTAGCATTAGAATATCTAGCATTAGAACATCTGGGATAAACAAAGAAACCACAGCAGATAAGAATAGAAAGAGCATTAGAAAAATAGTTCCTTTTCAAACAGCTATTTTCATGTGAAGAATGTATAAGGCATGTTTACTGCCCCAGGCCTCAGAGAGAAGACAGAAACATCCATATAAACTCTTTGAAAAACGTAGAACTAGCTATCAATCGAAATTATACAAAATGGATAATGAATTTACATAGCTCTAGTCATAAACAAAATAAACTTAGCGATCCTTGTATCTAGCTAATTATCAGCTGTGACTTCATATAAAAATAAACTCCTGGCTTCCCATCTCATTATTTTCTGCTAAGACATTCAATTCCGACCCATGTGACACTTTGTAATTCTCAAAAACAGTGTTGCATTTATAAGGATAGTTACAGAGCAAACTTGCAAATCTGCATCCAACTTATCACAATTGAAACAAACAAAACAACAGTTTAAGATTCAAATGATTATTACTTTCCATGATTTCAACACACAAAGGGATAATCAGAGAAAAGGCATGCCAACAACTTCTTTCAATATGTTGTTTTAAAGAACTGGAGGTTGCAAGAGAATCTGAATCCCCAAACATCACAAATTATGTTGAGCGTTTACATACCTAAGAGTATGAAAAATAGTAAATAGTTGGTAAATGTAGATTTGGAGGTATAAGAATGAAGCTCGGCTCAAACAATTTCATAAGACCAACAACAAACAAATAGGAACTACAGCAATTCAAAAACCCAAAAGTTAGGCATACTATTGCTTGTAAGTTCATGTTATTAACTTAAATCATGCTCATATTACTACTTAAACTACTACAGACTTCACAACGACATTCATACTCAATTAGATCCCTGAAAGCAAATAACTCACACTCGGATTTAGCTTTTAAAAGAAAACTACAGATGCTAATATACCAATCAAGCTTGTTTCATTCATAAATTAAACTTGTACTAGCTTATTTCGACTTGAAATCAAATAGTCCTATCTTAACTAGATTTACAGCAGCCCAATATATAATCACAGCTGAAATAAAGCCCATTTATCAAGACAGAAAGCAAACAATGGGTGGATTTGACAACACACAAGAAAAACCACTCAATTTTTTATGCACAAAATCTAAACACAGGGATAATAAGAACAAATTACATCTTTGAATCTGTATTTACTGATGATCCAACAGGATAAGTAGATTACATACCTATCAGCAAGAATAATAGAAGAAAGAACGACCAAATAAAGGCCAAACTTGCGAGCAAATAGAGCTTGATTGAACAAGAGCAGCTAAACTGTAATCAACAACCCATTGTGTTAAGATTTAGCAGCTTCTAAGCCTAGAAAATGCACCCGGAAACAGTAAAGTTGGAGCAGCCTTTTAAATTTCTCTTTTTCTGTCTAAGTTTTGATACCTTTTGAGAGTGAAGATGCAGAAAATTTTTTAACCTCCCCCTTTCTGTCAGTGGAGTTCCCTTTTTATAGGAAAAAATAGGATCAGCTCCACTCCCATGTGCCCTCCCTGAAATTAAGGAGAAAGGGTATCTTTTCTAACTGATTATGTTACAACTGTCCCTTTCTTATCCAATTTCAACATATTTTTCTTAACAAATTGGGGCAGCTGTCCCTATTCTAGAAGCTTCTTTTATTTTCAGACCCTTTTAACTTTTTTTTAACTCTCAATTCTTACCCCCACATTTAAACTGATTTCCTATTTTAGTGAGTTTTCAATCAAACAAAACAAATTCCTCATTTTTCATTTCTTTTAGAATCCTGAATTTCAGTAATTATAAACAATTATCATAAAAGCTTGGGATAATTCAAAAATCAAAGCACAAACAACAATATTCAACTTTTAAACTATTCTAAGTACTTAACTAATTAAAAATATAATTAACTGATTATGTACCTAATTAAACATGTGAACAAAATTAATCTAACCAGATTTAGGTATGATCTGATCAGAATAGAATACAAGGAATCAATGATTAAAGACAGACTTGGCCGGAAGAGAAACGGAATAGAAACAATAAGAGAAGAGAAAAGTACTAATTTGGCCTGAAGAGAGTCAATAATTGAGGCGAATCAACGAGCAATTATGGCGACGAAGCATGGACGGACAGTGGTGACTTGGCCGAAATCTGGCGACTTCGAAGTGACCCAAAATAGGTGTCAATCTATTATTTTCGGATGAAAAACAATCAATTAGCACCAATTTTGGTCAATCGAGTAAAAAAGGATTCCAAGAAAAAGTAGAGGGAGGCGGATTAGGGTTTTTCTTGAATTTCATATTTGCAATTAAAGAAATATGGGTGGGGATTTTGGAGAAACTGAAAAATGGCTTTGGCCCAAACCGGAACCAAACAAAGCCTTTCTTTCATTTTTTGTTTTTTTGAATATTTAAATCATAATAAAATTGATTAAAAAAACCTAAATTAAGTTATAAAACAATCTAATTTGTAGAATTGAATTAATTATCTACTTCTAACATTAATATAATTAATTAACTTGAAACTAATGAAAGAAAAATACTAACTTTAAAACTAAAAGCTAAATATGTAAAAATGACCATATTTTTTGTGATTTTCGTTTAGTAATGCAATTAACTCATGCAATTAAATCCTAAAAAATTCTATATAAATTAAAATAATTAGAAAATCTATTTTTTGTGAGTTTTATAGGAGTATTTTCAGTCGGGCAAAAATTACATGCTCACAGTTGCCCCTCTTTGCTCGGAAACACGAAGAGTTTTTGGGCAAAGATAAAGTGAGCAATTACGAGCAATTTTTCCCCGTTTGGATACTCCATGGGAAGCATTTTGAAAATGTTTGACCGAACCTTGCTTCCGAGGTTGCCTACATATCCTTGGCTATAAAGGAATCAGGTCAGTGTAGTTCTGGAAATTTTTGATAGCTGGGACTACCGAGAAGCTGTGATTTCACTGTTGTTGCTGCTGTTACTGCTTGCTGAACTCCCTATGAAAAGAAAAGAAACTAAGCAATCTATTAGCTATGAGTTACAAGATTCCTATCTATAAGTCTTCAGAAACTTGATCTTGAATCTTCTACAGTTCTGTTGTGCATCTCGAACTATCGACTTGCATTCTTGAGTGGATTATTGCTACCTCTTACTTGAACTTGAAATAAATTCCCTCATTCTCCAGGTGGGCACCTGATACTGACTTACAGCTTGAAATACATTCCCTCATTCTCCAGGTGGGCACCTGATGTTAACTTAAACTTGAAACAAATTCCCTCATTCTCCCGTGCCTGCTGACTTAAAACTTGAAATGAATTCCCTCATTTTTCAGGTGGGTGCCTGATGTTGACTTAAACTTGAAATGAATTCCCTCATTTTCCAAGTGGGCACTTGATGTATTAAAACTGAAATAAATTCCCTCATTCTCCACGTGGGCGTCTGCGCTGACTTAAAACTGAAATGAATTCCCTCATTCTCCAGGTGGGCGCCTGCGCTGACTTAAAACTGAAATGAATTCCCTCATTCTCTAGGTGGGTTCCTGATGACTTAAAATTGAAATGAATTCCCTCGTTTTCCAAGTGGGTGCCTGATGCTGACTTAAAACTTGAAATAAATCCCCTCATTCTCCAGGTGGGCGCTTGCTGACTTAAAACTTGAAATGAATTCCCTCGTTTTCCAGGTGGGCGCCTGATGTCTTAAAACTGAAATAAATTCCCTCATTCTCCAGGTGGGCGCCTGCGCTGACTTAAAACTGAAATGAATTCCCTCATTCTCTAGGTGGGTTCCTGATGACTTAAAACTGAAATAAATTCCCTCATTTTCCAGGTAGGCGCCTGTGTTGACTTAAAACTGAAATAAATTCCCTCATTCTCTAGGTGGGCGCCTGCTGACTTAAAACTTGAAATGAATTCCCTCGTTTTCTATGTGGGTTCCTGATGTTGACTTAAAACTTGAAATGAATTCCCTCATTCTCCAGGTTGGCGCCTGCTGACTTAAAACTTGAAATGGATTCCCTCATTTTCCAGGTGGGGCGCCTGCTATTTTAAAACTTGAAATGAATTCCCTCATTTTCCAGGTGGGCGCCTGATGTCTTAAAACTGAAATAAATTCCCTCATTCTCCAGGTGGGCGCCTGCGCTGACTTAAAATTGAAATAAATTCTCTCATTCTCCAGGTGGGCGCCTGCGCTGACTTAAAACTGAAATGAATTCCCTCATTCTTCAGGTGGGTTCCTGATGACTTAAAACTAAAATAAATTCCCTCATTTTCCAGGTGGGCGCCTGTGCTGACTTAAAACTAAAACAAATTCCCTCATTCTCCAGGTGGGCGCCTGCTTACTTAATACTTGAAATGAATTCCCTCGTTTTCCAGGTGGGTGCCTGATGTTGACTTAAAACTTGAAATGAATTCCCTCATTCTCCAGGTGGGTGCCTGCTGACTTAAAACTTGAAATGAATTCTCTCGTTTTCCAGGTGGGCGCCTGTTGACTTAAAACTTGAAATAAAATCCCTCATTCTCCAGGTGGGCGCCTGCTATCACAACAACATAGACATAACAGAGAAACTTTTCTGCCCCAGTTTATACCAGGAACATTCATTGATTGTTAGTTGAATCCCATTATCCAGGAGAGTCCTGAAAATTTAAAACTAGATCCCATTATCCAGGAGGTTCCTGAAAACCTGAAATTAAATCCCATTATCCAGGGGGTCCTGAACAATTGAAATTAACTCCCATTATCCAGGAGGGTCTGAAAACTTAAAACTGAACTTATATGGAACTTGCTTTCCTCATGGGGGATTCCTGGCAAAGCAATCAAGATTTCTTACCCCTCCTTAAAACAAAGAAAATTTTGTCAGTTTGAAAATGTGGCGGTTAGTTTGTGGCATCCTTGTTGAAAGTGTCTGCTTCTGCCACTACACCGCTTCATTTTGATTAGCTGCTTCGGGCTACAAAGAATTGTTTGACCTTTTGATCGGACCTTGACCACAAAACCTCTAAATGACTTGAATCCCTTACACTCAACTCGTCGTATGGCACTTTCATTCTGACAACTGTTGAACCTTTGCATTTCCTACAAATTCACGAATCACTTGACCACTTGAACTTTAATTACCACCGCATTGCTCATTCTAAATCATGTCACTTGTGATGTGCCTGGCCGAATTTTTCTTGGTGCAAATAAAAAGTTGGTAATGAGTTTGAAGTCCTATCTTGCTTGCTTAACAAAGACTAATTTGATAGAGACTTAGAAAAATAGACCCAAAAGAAACGAAACGAAGTGACTTTGAGAATTAGGAATAAAAAAGAAAAAACAGAGATGACTATTTGAAGCAAAGTAGAAAAGAGACTTATTTGAATGAAGCAATTGGCTCCAATGATCATGACATGAATTTCAGATTGATCAGCCTAATCCATCCAATTAATCACATTTCAGTTCATGCCATGTCTTCATACTTCAAAATCGGGGTTTTCATAATTCAATTTCTCTGTAAATTCATGAACCCTATTCGGCTTGTAATGCCCCGAGGGGTTTTCACTAGCAAGCCTCTCTCATTTGCTCCTCTCTCAACTCACTGTCGCCTTACAGTGCCCGTAAGGGTTTTTACCAATAAGACTCTCTCATTTGAATTTTCTCTCGACTCAACATCGCCTTATGGTGCCCATGAGGATTTTCACCAATAAGACTCTCTCATTTATTCACTTTTCCTTGTGCCCATGAACAAAAGTTCTACCCATGATGTAAATCATACCTCCATCTCACTTGACTTGGAATCCTCAAAGTTGATCAGAAGGTCTTTCTTTGGACTGTAGTGTAGGTTTTGGACAAGGTTAGAAAGAAAGGGTGGCATGCAGGCTCAAAATAATTTAAGATGAAGGGATTCAAAATTACAACTTTTGGAATCAGATCTTTTTACAAAACTAAAACTTCTGCCCCGGTTTCTTCAAATCTGGGGAATTTTGTATTCTTATTTTGATGGGACCGAACCGTGTAAGGCTGCCTGCGTATCCTTAAAAGGAATCAGGTCGAACGTAGTTAAAACTAGTAAAAGTTTTTTTGTTTTTATTACTTTGCTTTTCTTTTTCTTTTTCATCTTTCTTTTTCTCTTTTCTTTCTTTTGCTTTTCTCCTTTTCCTTTTTTTTGTCTTTTCTTTTTCTTTTCTATTTCCAGCTCTACTTCTGATTCCAAAAGAGGGGCATGAAAGAAAATAAATAAGGCTAAAAAATAGGGTAACAAATGATAAAAGTGTTTGGGATAACAGAATAAAATGCCTTCGTCATTCCAATTTTGAACATGCATAGTACAAAATGCGATTGAAGATAAGCAAAGAAATCATACATAATATCTCTTGACTGCATCAGAATTGATAGCCATATCCACACATTTACCTTCTATGTCTGTTAAATACAAAGCACTATTGGGCAACACATTTGTCACAATGAACGGCCCCTGCCAGTTTGGGGCAAACTTGCCTTTAGCTTCAGCCTGATGTGGAAGGATGCGTTTCAATACCAGCTGGCCCACTTCAAATTTCCGGGGACGCACCTTCTTGTTGTATGCTCTTGCTATTCTTTTCTGATACAATTGACCATGACATACTACTGCCAATATTTTTTCATTAATCAAACTCAACTGCTCTAGTCGAGTTTTGACCCATTCATCATCATCAATTTCAGCTTCAGCAACGATTTGAAGGGATTGAATTCTCAACTTCCGTAGGTATAAATGCCTCAGTTTCATATACCAGCAAATAAGGAGTTGCACCTACTGAAGTGCAAACAGTAGTGCGATAACCAAGTAAAGCAAAAGGTAACTTTTCATGCCATTGTTTGGAACCTTGCACCATCTTACGAAGTAACTTCTTTACGTTCTTGTTAGCAGCCTCAACAGCTCCATTCGCCTTAGGATGATACGGAGTGGAGTTTCGATGCATAATCTTGAACTATTGACATACCTCTTTCATCAAATGACTGTTGAGGTTAGCAGCATTGTTTGTGATGATTACCTTGGGAATTCCAAACTAGTAGATGATATTTGAATGAAATAAATCTACCACCGCCTTCTTGGTCACGGACTTGAAAGTTACAGCTTCGACCCACTTGGTAAAATAATCAATGGCCACTAGAATAAACCTATGCCCATTTGACGCTGCCAGCTCAATTGGTCCAATGGCATCCATGTCCCAAGCGACAAAGGGCCAAGGTGCAGACATTGTGTGCAACTCAGATGGCGGGGAATGAATCAAATCACCGCGCACCTGGCATTGATGACATTTGCGAACAAAGCTGATATAATCTCGTTCCATGGTGAGCCAATAATAACCTGCTCGAAGAATATTCTTTGCCAAGACATAACCACTCATATGTGACCCGCAAAATCCGGCATGCACTTCGGCCATGATAGTCGAAGATTGTTTAGCATCTATGCACCTTAGTAGTCCCAGATCTAGAGTCCTCTTGTACAAGATTTCTCTGCTCAAGTAAAATCCACTAGCCAGATGTCGAATGGTTCTCTTTTGATCACCTATGGCATGTACCGGATATATCCCCGACTCGATGTATTCTTTGACATCATGGAACCAAGGTTCACCATCAATTTCCTCTTCAACCACATTACAATAAGTGTGCTGATCACGGACTTGGATATGCAGAGGGTCGACATAAGTCTTATACGGATGGTGTAACATTGACGCTAGAGTAGCCAAGGCGTCGATAATCTCATTATGAATCCTGGGAATATGCCTGAATTCTATTGACCTGAATCGTTGACAAAGATCATGCAGACACTATCGATATGGTATGAGCTTCAAATCCCGAGTCTCCCATTCTCCCTGAATCTGGTGAACCAACAAATCTGAATCACCCAAAACCAATATTTCCTAAACTCCCATGTCTATAGCTAGTCTCAAACCCAGAAGGCATGCCTCGTACTCAGCCATGTTGTTGGTGTAATAAAATCGAAGTTGAGTTGTTACGGGGTAGTGATGCCTTGTTTCACAAATGAGTACAACCCCTATTCCGACGCCTTTCATGTTAGCAGCTCCATCAAAGAAGAGTTTCCAACCAGGCTTTTCCTCAAGGTCAACCTCGTCAACATACATTACCTCTTCATCAGGAAAATAAGTCTTCAATGGTTCATACTCTTCATCCACTGGATTCTCGGCCAAGTGTTCGGCCAAGGCTTGGGCTTTCATCGCGGTCCGGGTCACATAGATGATGTCAAATTCTGTGAGTAAAATCTGCCACTTTGCAATTCTTCCTGTGGGCATAGGCTTCTAAAAAATATACTTTAGAGGATCCATGCGAGAAATGAGGTAAGTAGTGTAGGACGACAGATAATGCTTCAACTTTTGTGCTACCCAAGTCAGGGCGCAACACGTCATTTCAAGAAGAGTATACTTCACCTCATAAGGAGTGAACTTTTTGCTGAGATAATAAATGGCTTGCTCTTTCTTGCCTGTGATGTCGTGTTGACCCAGTACACAACCAAAAGAATTATCCAGGACTGTCAGATAGAGAATCAAAGGTCTCCCAGGCTCGGGCGGGACCAACACAGGTGGGTTTGACAGGTACCTCTTGATCTTATCAAATGCTTCCTAACACTCGTCAGTCCACTTACGTGCAGCATTCCTCTTCAACAACCTAAAAATGGGCTCACAAGTCGTTGTGAGTTCAGCAATAAACCTGCTGATGTAGTTTAACCTCCCGAGCAGGCTCATCACCTCAGTTTTATTCTTTGGAGGTGGTAATTGTTGGATGGCCTTGATCTTTGACGGGTCCAACTCAATATTGCATCGACTGACTATGAATCCCAACAGTTTCCCGGACGGGACACCAAATGCACATTTCGCCGGATTAAGCTTGAGCTTGTACCTGCGAAGCCTTTGGAAAATTTTTCTCAAATCCCCAACATGGTCGGACTGCTTCTTTGACTTTATGATCACATCATCTACATAAACCTCAATTTCCTTGTGTATCATGTCATGAAATATGGTATTCATTGCCCTCATGTAAGTTGCCCCAGCATTCTTCAAATCGAATGGCATTACCCGGTAGTAATATGTCCCCCATGGCGTGATGAATGCTATCTTTTCTTCTTCTTCTTCATCCATCAGGATCTGGTGATATCCCACATAGCAATCCACAAAAGACCCGATCTCATGCTTGGCACAATTGTCAATCAGAATGTGGATGTTCGGCAATGGAAAGTTATCCTTTGGACTTGACTTGTTGAGATCACGATAATCAACACATACCCTGGTCTTACCATCCTTCTTTGGTACTGGCACAACATTAGCTAACCAAGTGGGATATCGAGTGACCCAAATGACCTTTGCGTCAAGCTGCATTGTGATTTCTTCTTTGATCTTCACACTCATGTCAGTCTTGAACTTCCTTAACTTTTGCTTGACTGGAGGGAATGCCGGATCAGTTGGCAATTTATGAACTACCAAATCAGTGCTCAAACCCGGCATGTCGTCATACGACCATGCAAAAACATCTTTATATTCAAACAGTGCTTTGATTATTTCTTCCTTGATTTGTGGTTCGAGATGCACACTTATCTTGGTTTCCCTGACATTATCTTGATCTCCTAAATTGATTGCTTTAGTTTCATTCAAATTAGGCTTGGTCTTTTCTTCAAAGTGTTTTAGTTCTCTATTGATTTCCTCAAATGCTGCTTTTTCATCATATTCTGTTTCATCATCACACTCTACTTCTTGGATTGTTATTTCAGAATTAGATTGGCTTTTAAGATTTGGCTGAAAATTCCTCATGCATGTCACGTCATTGAAACCATCATAAAAAGAACTGTAAAGAGGGAAAAAAATGAAACGCTATCAGGAATAATGGAAAACGGGAAATTGTATTTCATTGAAAATAAAGGATAGAAGGGTTTGTACATCAAAACAAGCAAAAAAAATTAAAAATCTAGATTACAACCCTGGAATAACCCAGATGATAGAAAGGAAAACAAAGCAAACTACCAAAACTCCTTTCGGATGGGGAGAGGAGTAGCTTTCCAATTACTAAGCTTCAGATTTGGCCCAACAAGCTGCACATCGGCATTACTGGAACCTTCCCCGATTTGTACCGTATTAACCTCATCAAATGGACTCTGGAACCTCTTGATTAGCTCTTCATCAAAGTTGACCACAGGTTTTGGGACCACTGATACAAAAGACTTGGAGATGTGTGGAACATGCTTAGGAAGTGACCATGCCTTCCTTTTCAAACTTTTAGCCCTTTTCACGTCCTTCCCTGTTAATGTGAATCCCAAACCAAATATACCAAAACATTCACGTGGACACACAGGAGGCACAATACCCTGCAAAGATGAACCCAGACCTTTGCCCGACATAAAACCATTCTTCAACATTTCATTTGCTACCATAACGGACGCGGAGGGTAGCTTCTGACCTGGAATGCATTTTCCCTTAGGAATCTTCTCGACAGACACTGTTTCGAACATTTGGTAAACCCAAGGCTCTTTATAATCTTCAACTTCAATAAATGGAACAGTCGTGTCATTGTAAGCAGACAAGTTCTCATCACCGTGCATAACTATTTCCTGCCTGTCTCATTCGAACTTTACCATTTGGTGCAGAGAAGACGGGATTGCCTTGGCAGCATGTATCCATGGCCTGCCCAATAACAAGTTGTAGGATACAACCACATATAGCACTTGGAACTCCATAGTGAACTCAACTAGCCCTATTGACAATTCGAGCATTATATCACCGACAGAATCTTTCCCTCCTCCATCAAAACCTCAAACACATACATTGTACATGTGCATCCTTTCAGTGTCGATATTTAACTTTTGTAAAGTGGACAGAGGGAAAATATTTGCACTAGAACCGTTATCAACCAGTACTCTCGATAGGAAGTTCATCATCTGAGAAAGTGATCCTATTTGCTTCGAAAATCTTGTTAGCAATCATTTCCAAGTGGTTCACCGTAATCTTATCAGGAACATGGGCCTCATTCAAAATCTTCATCAGGGCTTTGTGGTGTTCATCTGAATGTATCAGCAAAGACAAAAGAGAGATCTGGGCTGGTGTTTTCCTTAACTGCTCTACAATGGAATAGTCCTGTATTTTCATCTTTTTCAGGAACTCTTCAGCCTCTTCTTCGGTGACCGGCTTCTTTACTGAGATGTGGCCATCCTTGAATGGCTTGGCTTTCCTCAGTTCCTCTGGGCTAAAACATCTCCCAGAACGAGTCAGTCCTCCGGTTTCATTGACTTCTTCCTCTACTTCTTTCCCTTTATATGTTACTATCACCTGTTTGTAATTCCACGGGACGACCTTTGTGTCAACCATTGGTAATTGGGTCACTGGCTTAATAATAACGGGGGTAATACGAGCCCCTTCCACGATTATGATAGGCTTTCCCGGGACCCCTGACAAAACTACTTTTTGCTTTTCCTGGTTCGCTTCAGCATCAATCGGAGGCCCTTTCACAACCAATACAGATGGCTTCACGTTGAGCGTGCTTAGATTCTCCGACACCCCTTCAACTGTCAAGGGCATTGCTTTTGCAGAATCTGGAGCTTTAACTGGATTACTTTTGCTAGCCCGGATCATCATGACAAACTTAGAATAATTCTTGGGCTCCCCATCCTTATGAACTATCTCAATCATATGTGTCTCTGCATGGGCCGACAAAGGATTTTGGTTGATGTTTGGCACCTCCAGGATCTGGACCACAATTTGATTTGTATCAATAAGCTCTTGGATCGCCCTCTTCAAATGCCAACACTTCTCTGTGTCGTGTCCTGGGGCATCAGAACAATATGCGCATCTGAGGGAATAATCAAGGTTCCTTGGAGGTAGATTTGGTATCTTTGGCTCAATCAGCCTCAAAACGTCCAACTACCTCAACCTTTGAAACAAACTGGCATACAACTCTCCAAGAGGGGTGAAGGTTTCTTTCCACTGCTGCTTCTCTTTCCTATAATCCGGCCTTGGTAGAAAGCTTGGACCAGTAAGGTTTCGATATGGTTGTGGGGGTGGATAAGGATTTTGTGGAGTTGGAGCACGCCATTGCGGGTAAGGAGGGGGTTGTGCATATGACTGTACGTGGTGAACATGGTATTGGGGTGGTCTGACTGAATATTGAGGGTCTTGTGGTGGGAAATAATATTGGGATAGATTATATGGATCTTGGGTGTAGGCTTGAGGTTGGGGTCGAGGTCGGGTGTACTGGTGAGGCAAACCCCTTGGGCCATGCCATGATCCAGAGATAAACATAGCGACATCATCTTTCTTATTTTTTCTTAACAGGCTTCCGATGCCACTTTGAATTGCCTGTGTGGTTGCTTTTATGGCGGAGTAGCTCATGATCTTGCTCGACTTGAGTCCCTCTTCCACCATTCCTCCCATCTTTACCACATCGTTGAAGGACTTACCTATGGCTGAGATCAAATGGCCAAAGTAAGTAGGCTCTAGGGATTGAAGAAAGTACTCGACCATCTCATCTTCTTCCATTGAAGGATTGACCAGTGCAGCTTGTTCTCTCCATCTGAAACCATATTCCCTAAAGCTCTCACAAGGCTTCTTCTCTACCTTGGTCAAAGATAGGCGATCTGGGACAATGTCTATATTGTACTGAAAGTGCTGAGCAAAGACCTGAGCCAAGTCGTCCCATGTGTACCACCTGCTAGCGTCTTGGCGGGTGTACCATTCCAAAGCCTCCCCACTCAAACTCTGACTGAAATACACCATTAATAATTCGTCTTTCCCACCAGCACTTCTCATCTTGCTGCAAAATCCTCTCAAATAGGCCACGGGATCTCTATGTCCATCATACATGTCAAACTTGGGCATCTTGAACCCAGCAGGCAGTTGGAAATCAGGGAATAAACTTAAATCCTTGTAAGCCACACTTACTTGGCTTCCTATCCCTTGCATGTTCTTCAAAGATTGCTCTAAACTCTTCACTTTCCTGAATATCTCATCCTGCTCCACGTTCCGAGATGGTTTCTCAGTTTCAACAGGAGGTTCAAAGTGAGGGGTGTAGGAATAGGGATCTATGATTTTGAAAGTTGGTTCTGGAGCATAATATTGGGTATCTGGATTTTAAAACGCAGGTTCACTAGAAGATCGATGGAGGGTAGCTCACGGATGGGCTATGAAAACAGGGGAAAATGTCGGAGCAGGGTATGCAATTTTTTTGGTTGGTGGAGCATGGAAAGTTTGAGACGAGGTGCCGGGATAGTGGTGGAAAGGGGTAAAACCCGGTGCATGTTGAGGGGAAAGATCAACGATGGTGGGATTCTGGGCTTGTTCCAGTGGTAGGATGAAAGCGGGATTTTCTGTGTAGTTATCGGGGAATAAAGGTGGAGGATGCCCCCTAATCCAGGCTTGATACATTTTTGCCATTTGATGCTTCAACCTGTGGACCTCATCTTTCAATTCAGACTCCGATTCTACAATCTCCCTCACCGGGTCAACAACACCCGTGTCCGACTCTTTGCTAGTCATGGCTGACTTGCGCTTTGATCTGGTGTTATAGGGGTGACTTGCCAGGATGCCAACAAACTAACCACCTAAATAGAACCTATCTTTTTATGCACACACAATAACTTGGTCAGTTTTGAAGCATTTAACAGATAGGGAATCGCATATTGGGGATGCAATGCACCTGAGCAGTTAAACATTTCTAAATGCTTTGCGACGGCTTATGTGTTTCATCCCGGCTCTTTTCCCAAATTTCAAATCCTGATTTTTTCCTCTCTCCTTTTGCTGTGTTTCGGTCTTTTAATTCTCATTATATTTTCTTCCTTTTGTTTGTCCCCTCTTTTCTTTCTTCCCTCCTTTTTTTATTTTTCTCTCTCTTTCTCTTTTTTCTCGTCTTTTATTTTATTTTAAGACTATGATAGAATCCTATGGGGATTGCCTACGTATCATGATGCCACATGAATCAGATCATTACGTAGTTCAAGGATATAAATATGAAATGAGTTTTGGGTTTTCAATACTTCATTGATAAAGTCACATCATCTTTTTTTTGTTTTCTATTACAAGGACTTAAAAGTACTAACGGCTACAAAAGAAAACATATAGATTCAAAATAAACAACTTTGAACAAAACTCTAGAAAGCAGTAAAGTACAAACTCAAAAAACTGGAAAGTCAAAAGTACATGAGAGCCTCCACTGGAACTCTAGGAGCCTGCGAGACATCAGCCGGTCTCCGCACGGGCCTACGGGCAATATCTTCTTGAAGGTGGTCTAGGTCAACCATCACCTGGCGAATGAATATCATCACAGAAGGAAAAAACATAGACCTGGTCATGTCTTCACATTCATGGCATTTTATTACAACATAATCAACTATCTCTTTAATCCTTATTCTGATGACACCCTTTTCTTGAAGCAAACATCCAATCTGCTAGGCCCGAGCCTCCAACACTTGTGTGTCTGTGTTGTTTTGGTCTTGTAACTGCTGCATGCTTTCTTGTAGTTGATAAATCAATGCGTAGTAGTGCTCTCTTTCTGCCTTGAAATCCTTTGTTTGCTTGAACATTTCATTCTTAAGGGCAACCAGCTTTTTCTGTACAATTGCTACTTCTTTGTCATATTTCTGCTTCAACTGGTGGGCTAATCTAGCTTGTTCTTCCGCACCTTTGGCCAACTTTTCTTGAGCATTTAACAAGTCTTTTTCGGACTTTGTCAAGTCAGCCTCATAGTCATGCACCTTCATCCTTAGGTTGCCGATGAGTTTTTCATCTCTTTCGCTCCTTACAGGCGTTTCGGAGGCTATCCTCATGTCTCGGAGTTGGGCTCAGAGCGCCTCGTTCTCTCGGGACAATTTTCTCTTTTCACCTTCGGTTACTTGTGCCTGTAAGTCATTCTCAAATGCGAGGTTCCTCAACTTTTCCTCTAAGGCATGGATGGTGGCGTGATATTTCTTTTCCTTTTCTCCCCAGGCCAAATGCTCTCGGACTTTGTCATCAAAAGCCTGAATATGAGGCCTTTTGGCGGGCCTTTCAGGCTCGGGCTCTGGTTCATCATTAATGCAGTTTCTTCTTTCGAACCATATGGCATAGCCCGGATCTACTTCTCCTCTTACAAGATGGGGCTTCGGGGTGTAGCTCAATAACTTGGACACTCAAATCTTCATCCTCAGGCACCACTTGATATCTTCCCAATTGTCTTAGAACCCTTTGCGGCGCATATGGTTGGATACTTCTCAAGCCCATCAATAGCAAATAGTTCTTTGTGTTTGTCATGTGTATGACTTCCCTCACTGGGAGCCATCCTAAAGTCCACTCAATCTGATTCGCCTTTAAAGTTCTCAAGTGGGCAATCCAAGCTTCAACCCCTTCTGGAGAGTTGTAATCTTTTACCCTCTCCTCATAACTCTCAATTAAGTTGCTCTTGCTTGGGCCGTAGCTTATAAATTTCGTATGATGGCGAAGATATTCAATTAACCACATTTGTAGAAGGATATTGCAACCTTCAAAGAACGTCGCCCCAAACTTACACCGTGTTAATGCACGATAGATATCTGACAATATAAGTGAAGCAAGTGTGTGGTCTTCTTTGGCAGTTAGGACTTGTGCAATTCTAGCCATACAGATATCAATTGTCCCTTTTTCATTTGGGAAGACCATGATGCCCAGGAATGCCACTATGAAAGCAAAGCGACGATGGATTTTCCAAGTATCTTTGCTTTGCTTGTTGTTCAACCCCTTTTCATGCGTTTCAAACCCATTTGGATGTCCATACCTGGAGTACAGGAAGTAGAAAGAGCAACATCCATTATTTACATTGTTCTTCCTTTTTTGTTTACTGATGTTTAAAATATCAAAGAACCGGCGCACAGAGGGAGGCCTTGGGAATATAAGTTGTTGTTTCCTCAAATCCCGGCCGAAACCAGTATATCCTGCTATTTCCTCCAGGGTGGGAGTGAGCTCAAAGTCCGAGAAGCGGAAGACATTGTGAACGGGATCCCAGAAGGGCACTAAAGCCTTGATCAGATCATTTAGGGGATTGACCTTCATAATATCCGTGAGAGCACCCAAATGTTCTACTACCCAGTCTTGACCATCTTTACCCCAAGTCATACCACCACATTTGAAGCTGCAGTGGAGCTTGCTCTACAATATTTAACGGCGGGTTCAGGACAGTGTTCATTTTGTACCTGTGAATGGTTAGGGTTAGGGTTGACTCTAGCTCGGAAGATAGACCAGCGGACTTTTTTGCAAAAACAAGTTTTCAAATTTTTTTTTTTCAAAGGGAAATCACGTGAAGGTGACTAGTTGTGCAGCGTTGGCCAAAATGGTCATCTTTACAATAATGGCCCCTTCCCACTTTCAAATAAAGTTTTGAGGTCGGGGTAAGGTAATTTATGAGAAAAGTGATGTCTTATTGAAAGACATGTCCGTTCTTGGCGAGACTAGCCCTTCGACAATTTAAAAGTATTCTAAGGCTATTCCAGCAAAAACGGCGCAGAACTTAACCGAAACTGGGTCGGTTTTATTTTTTGACCAATGGACATACTTTATTTATTTGGTTGAAAAAATTGGGGTTGGTACCGATGAGGTTTGCCTACGTATCTCACATCCGGTAAGAATCAGACCCGCATAGTTCGGTCAATTTTGACATAATTGGAAGAGCATGATATTGATTTACTTTTATTTTTGAAATGCATTTTCTCTCTTTTTTCAAAATGTTTGGCAGAGTTTCGAGGCATTTTCAAATACCGGAGTTTTCAGAACCGAGTGAATTTTCTATGCTACCTCATTCTTGTTTTTTCTTTTATTTTCTTAACCGGTCAACAAATAAGCCGAAATAAATGCACACATAGCAGGTAAGATGCATCAGGATGGCCTTTATTTCGGGCATACCTGTCCTAGACGGACCCAACCCCTGTGTTGAGTCCCCTAAGTCAAATGCACGTGATGCAAGCAAATATTCCTACTAGGGACTCGGCATAAGGCTATGTTATTCTAGGTTTAAATCTGGGGGTGTGTTCTAGACATGGCTTACCCAAGTGGACAACTTGAGCCGAGGTGGGAGAGACATACCAGGAGCACGAAAGTCTACCCGGCCTAGTGGCTGATCCATCCTCGTTTTATTTGGTATGACCTCTAACAGAAAAGTGGGCCACGCGTACTTGTGCACCATATGTTTAGAAGACTCAGAAGGGAGGAGTAAGAAGACAATTTAATACAATTCAAATAATATCAAAGCGGTAAATGAGCGGCAATTAGCACATTAGGCCCACAAATACAGTAATAACAATTGATAAAGCCAAGTAAAAATCACAACAACAAGCTTGAATTCTTGAACTCTGAACCAGAGATTCTGGATTCGTTCCCCAGCAGAGTCGTTTGAGCTGTCACACCTCCTTTTTTCGAGGGGATAGGGGAGTTTTTCCAATTAAACTGACATTAATCGAAATGGGATTATTTATTTAATCAGAGTCGCCACTTGGGATATTTTATGGTGTCCCAAGTCACCGGTTTATTTTAAATCCCAAATTGAGGAATTTTGACTCTGTTTAAAGTCTGCGAAAACTAGAAGACCAGGTAAGAAATTTTGTTAACCCGGGAGAATGTGTTAGGCACTCCCGGATTCCGTGATTTTAGCACGGTCGCTTAAATCATACATGGCTTAATCAAATTGTTTAATTACGTATTTTAGAACCTATGTGCATTTTACCTTTTACCACTTTTAGATATGACACTTATGGATTTATCTTTGAAATGGATCACATGTGTGTGAATCCGTTTTATTCGGTGCGCTAAAATCATGTCACGCGTACGTGTACACAATTAGTCTCGCTTTATTAATATTAAGATTGTTGGCCAAAGTCGCACGAACGCGTACTTTGACTTATTTTGAGAAATTATAATCATGTCACGCGAACGTGTACACAATTATGACAATCGATTAAACGCGCGCCTAAAGCATTGCTACGATTATTTATGATTCTATTATCCTAAAATTTGGGATTTGCGTGCAAAGTCTAGATTTATGGAGTGTATTTTATTGGGAAAGAGTATCAATTTAGCTTCTGACTCAGAGCATGTGTATGTTTAAATCTCAAAGGCTTGTTTCAAAATTAGTTAGTGAAATTCCATATCAAAATCATTTGAGCTAATTAAAATAACTTGAAAGGTGAATATGGACGGAGGTAGAAAGCAAAGAGAAACAGAACATCTGCCAAATACGCTAGCTACTCTAGCATTAGAATATCTAGCATTAGAACATCTGGGATAAACAAAGAAGCCACAACAGATAAGAATAGAAAGAGCATTAGCAAAATAGTTCCTTTTCAAACATCTATTTTTATGTGAAGAATGTATAAGGCATGTTTACCGCCCCAGGCCTCAGAGAGAAGACAGAAACATCCATATAAACTCTTTGAAAAACGTAGAACTAGCTATCAATCGAAATTATACAAAATGGATAATGAATTTACATAGATCTAGTCATAAACAAAATAAACTTAGCGATCCATGTATCTAGCTAATTATCAGTTGTGACTTCATATAAAAATAAACTCCTGGCTTCCCATCTCATTATCTTCTTCTAAGACACTCAATTTTGGCCCATGTGACACTTTGCAATTCTCAAAAACAGTGTCGTATTTACAAGGATAACTACAGAGCTAACTTGCAAATCTGCATCCAACTTATCACAATAGAAACAAATAAAACAACAGTTTAAGATTCAAACGATTATAACTTTTCATGATTTCAACACACAAAGGGATAATAAGAGAAAAGGCATGCCAACAACTTCTTTCAATATGTTATTTTAAAGAACTGGAGGTTGCAAGTGAACCTGAATCCTCAAACATCACAAATTTATGTTGAGCGTTTACATACCTAAGAGTGTGAAAAACAGTAAATAGTGGATAAATGTAGATTTGGAGGTATAAGAATGAAGCTCGGCTCAAACAATTCCACAAGACCAACAACAAACAAATAAGAACCACAGCAATTCAAAACCCCAAAAGTTAGTCATACTATTGCTTGTAAGTTCATGTCATTAACTTAAATCATGTTCATATTACTACTTAAACTACTACAGACTTCACAACGACGTTCATACTCAATTAGATCCCTGAAAGTAAACAACTCACACTCGGATTCAACTTTTAAAAGAAAACTACAGATGCTAATATACCAATCAAGCTTGTTTCATTCATAAATTAAACTTGTATTAGCTTATTTCGACTTGAGATCAAATAGCCCTATCTTAACTAGATTTACAGCAACCCAATCAATAATCACAGCTAAAATAGAACCCATTTGTCAAGACAAAAAGCAAACAATGGGTGGATTTGACAACACACAAGAAAAACCACTCATTTTTTTTATGCACAAAATCTAATCATAGGCATAATAAGAACAAATTAGATCTTTGAATCTGTATTTACTGATGATCCAACAGGATAAGTAGATTACATACCTATCAACAAGAACAATAGAAGAAAGAACGACCAAATAAAGGCCAAACTTGCGAGCAAATAGAGCTTGATTGAACAAGAGCAGCTAAACAGTAATCAACATCCCATTGTGTTAAGATTCAGCAGCTTCTAAGCCCAAAAAATGCACCCGGAAACAGTAATGTTGGAGCAGCCTTTTAAATTTCTCTTTTTCTATCTAAGTTTTGATACCTTTTGAGAGTGAAGATGCAGAAAAAATTTTAACCTCCCCTTTTATGCCAGGGCAATCCCCTTTTTTATAGGGCAAAATAGGATCAGCTCCACTCCCATGTGCCCTCCCTGAAATTAAGGAGAAATGATATCTTTTCTAACTGATTTTGTTACAGCAGTCCCTTTCTTATCCAATTTCAGCATATTTCTCTTAACAAATTGGGGCAGCTGTCGCTATTCTAGAAGCTTCTTTTATTTTCAGACCCTTTGAACTTCTTTTTTTAACTCTCAATTCTTACCCCCACATTTAAACTGATTTTCTATTTTGGTGAGTTTCCAACCAAACAAAACAAATTCCTCATTTTTTCATTTCTTTTAGAACCCTGAATTTCAGTAATTATAAACAATTATCATAAAAGCTTCGGATAAGTCAAAAATCAAATCACAAACAACAATATTCAACTTTTAAACTATTCTAAGTACTTAACTAATTAAAAATATAATAAAGTGATTATGCACCTAATTAAATATGTGAACAAAATTAATCTGGCCAGATTTAGGTATGATCCGGTCAAAACAGAATACAAGGAATCAACGATTAAAGACAGACTTGGTCGGAAGATAAACGGAACAGAAACAAGGAAGAAGGGAAGAGAAAAGTACTAATTTGGCCGGAAGAGAGACAATAATTGAGGCGAATCAACGAGCGATGATGGCGACGAAGCGTGGACGGTCAGTGATGACTTGACTGGAATATGGCGACTTCGAAGTGACCCAAAATAGGTCTTAATCATTATTTTCGGATGATAAACAATCGATTAGCACCAATTTTGCTCAATCGAATAAAAACGGATTCCAAGAAAAAGTAGAGGGAGGCGGATTAGGGTTTTTTCTTGAATTTCATATTTGAAATTAAAGAAAAATGGGTGGGGATTTTGGAGAAACTAATGGTGGATTAGTGATTAGGGGTGTGGGGAGTGTAGGGTGAAAATTTAGAGATAATTGGAGGTGGGCCGCCGCCGTGGGGCGATGTCCGACGGGCGGTGGTGAGAGAGGTAGATGAGAGGGGTTTGGGCGGGGTGTCTAGGGTTTGGGAGGAGGGTCTTAGGATAGTTATAAAGGTTTCAGATATGGAGTTCTCAGTCGTTCGATCAAAGAAAATCAACGGCTAAGATCGTCGTTACTAAAACGACGTCGTTTTGGTTAAGTGAGGGCTGGAACGGACTGGGCTCGGGGCGAGTTGGGTTTTGAGATGAATTGGGCCACTGAAAAATGGCTTTGGCCCAAACCGAAACCAAACAAAGCCTTTCTTTCATTTTTTTTTTTTGAATTTTTAAATCCTAATAAAATTGATTAAAAATAACCTAAGTTAAGTTCTAAAACAATCTAATTTGTAGAATTAAATTAATTATCTACTTCTAACATTAAAATAATTAATTAACTTGAAACTAATGAAAGAAAAATACTAATTTTAAAACTAAAAAATATGTAAAAACGACCATATTTTTTGTGATTTTCGTTTAGTAATGCAATTAACTCATGCAATTAAATCCTAAAAAATTCTATAAAAATTAAAATAATTAGAAAAATCTATTTTTTTGTGAGTTTTATAGGAGTATTTTCAGTCGGACAAAAATTACGTGCTCGCGGTTAGGACTTTGTTCTTTGCGTTCGCGAAGAAGGAAATTTTAATGTTCATCGTCTGATTGTAGAGGCTCATATCTCGCAATCTATAAGGAATTTGGAGATGATCCAAAAATAAAAGTTTTAGCCCTTTGTGTTTAGTTGTCAGAAAGATAAACCATTTGTCATTTGGAGTTGTGTACAAAAGGTTATGGTGGATATACTATAGGCTGTCCGGGAAGAGTTTGGAAATCTCTGTTGCATAAGGCTGACTTTGGAAGCTTATATCTCGTAATCTATAAATAATTGGGAGATAAGCAACAAATAAAAGTTATAGTTCTTGGAGTCTAGTTTTCAGAAAGTTAAACCATTTATCATTTGAATTTTTGTACAAAATGTTATGACTATTATACTAAAAGCTACTGAAAAGAGTTTGAAAATGACTTTTGAAGAATTTGTTCATCGCGAACGCGAAGAAAAAAAATCCCTGGGCAGTAGAATAAAGTCCAAATTCGTGTCATTCTTCCATTTTTGGACCAAGGAAGCTCGGGTGAGGCGATCTTTCGAGAATATTTCAAGAAAAATATTAGGGTAAAAATTCCTAACTTGATTTTGGTTAAATTACATGAATCTATTGTTGTTTTATCACTAAATTAGTGAATTGGGTTGAAAAATTTAGAAAACCCTCTTAGTTTAAATTTAAGATTTTGAGGTCGACTTGTTATTGGAATTCGATAAAATTGGTATGGTTGAACTCGTATCGGAATAGGTGTTCGGATTTCATGAAAATTATGTCGGGTTCCGAGAGGCGGGTCTCGCGTTGACTTTTGTTGACTTTTTGGAATAAAATTTTAAGTCGATGTATTATTATCCAAAATAGTTTTCGATGAATTTTAATGAAGTTATACAATTAATTTGGATAGATTTGAGTTGTCCAAAGGTCAATTCAAGCAAGAAGGCTATTTTGGAATTCCGGCCTAACTTCAAAAAGGTAAGTGTCTTGCTTAACCTCGAGTGGGGGAATTACCCCTTAGGCATTGAGTCTTATGTGCAATTTGTGAAATATAAAAAAGCCGTGTACGCGAGGTGACGAGTACGTACTCGGGCTTATACGTGCAAAATTCATTGAATTAAAGTCTTAGACATTATTGTGTAGTAAATTGAAAAATTGTGAAAAATTATTAAATCATCTGTTTGCCATGCCTAAATTCTTATTGTTGAATTTGTTTTTATATGATAATTTGATGTGATTGTTACTTGAAATATTTATGAAATTTCGTGAGTATTGTTGGTTTAATATTTCTTGGAAATTAAATTCCAATATGAATTTTCTTATGCAAATAATTAATTTAAGCAAGCTTAAGAATAAATGTTAATATTATTATCTAAATTTGCATTAATGAAGGTTTTGCTTTATACTGAGTAATTTCTATCTCTATTGATTGTTTTTGGGTGTTATATACATTGTGTGGAGCCTTGGGCTATTTGTTGTGAAATTAATTAATTTTTGTTATATCTTTGGAATTTGGTTGTGGGCATTGGTCAAATTGTGATATGAATTGATTTTATTACGTTGCCGTGTTAATTTCCGCTGTTAGTTTCAAAAAAAAAAATAGCTTCAAAATTTAATTGAAACCGGCTTACCTAATCTTAGAGACTAGGTGCCATCACGACGCCTGTGGTGAGATTTTGGATCGTGACAGTTGTTTGGTTCGATTTTTTGTTACCGAACCAAATCAACTATTTCTGTTTTTTAAATCTATAAACTAAATTAAACCAACAAAAGCTGCTTTCTTATTTCGATTTTTTCAACTTTTTTCTCGATAAGGTCTCCACAAGACAACGTGTAACCAGTGCTTCCAAATATTTCGTATGTCAAATGTGAAATGAATTATGAGATTATGCAAAAATATAGTGTCCCAACATTAAATTAAATATAATGAAAACCAAGACGACAAGTACTGTTAGTAAGAGATCATGAAATGAGGAACATAATTTGATTTGGATGGGTTATTAGACATCTATGAGCTATAATTTTACAACGGACTTATTGTCATATTTAAAATTATAAGTTCAAACCTGAAATAATATATTGAGAAATGAAAACTAAAATAAAATTTAAGAAATATATACAAATTACAAAATAATAAATATTCTTAAGTGTAAATATTTTAAAGAATTGTATACATATAAAGTCGGTTTGATTTAGTTTGTGTTTAACTATTTATATAAAACCAAACCAAACTAATTATGGCCGGACTTTTTTTAAATACTAAACCATTAATTAGCTTTTTTCAGGTTGACTCAATCTGTCGGTTCGGTGCAATTTGTCGGTTTTCTTTGAACACTCCTATCACGTATAATAGATTAACATGAAACATGTAGATTATTTTAATTAGGGGTGTACATAGGTAGGTTTGGTTATGATTTTCTAATTACCAAACCAAACCAATTGTGTCGGGTTATTAAATCTAAAGACCAAACCAAACCAATAAAAGTCGGATTTTTTAATCTCGGGTTTTTTTGGATTTTTTTGAATTTGTGCTCCAAATATTTCTTTGATCCTAGTAAGACATAACTATATAAGGTGCTTTTCAAAACATTAACATAAAATATGAGATGAGTTATGGCATTGTATTAAAATATTCAACGATGAAGATAATAAAATCGTATAAAACAAATATTATTAATAGGACATAATAAAAATAAACATAATATAAAATTACTAAGTTGCTAAAATAAGTACGACTAACAAGTACTATTTTTACATGACTAAACACTATAAAACAATTAACTGTGCAAATTATCTAAACCATAAAAAAACTAAAAAAATAAATATCCAACACTATTGTTATTCCTAGTACAATTTAATTGAATATTTTTTATTAGTGTTAATATTGACTATAAAGCTTATTGTAGCATTCAAGAATTATAAGTTCAAGTTTAAAATAATACGTTAAAAGATAAAATTATGAAAATATTTAAGAAATATTTATAAACTACATTACAATAAATATTTTTATGTATTAAATATATTTCAAAATTTTATATATGTAATGTCGGGTTGGTTTGGTTTCTGTTTGACTTTTTTTAGTTAAAACCAAATCAAACCAATTATGGTCGGAATTTTTTTTCAACACCAAATCAATAGTCGGATTTTCTTCTCAGTTTGATTCAGATTATCAGGTTGATGCGGTTGTCGGTTTCCTTTGTACGCCCCTAATTTTAATGTTACAAGTAATCACTGGTCAGATTATCTTCTTGGAATATACATAGAAGAGAATAATTGGCATTCCTTACCAGACAGTCTTCCCTGGATTCTACTACTCATGATTTGAAAAATATATAACTAATAATAGCCATTTTAAATCTCTGCCATTTAAATCTCTTCTATCACTATATATGACTTCTTCCTATAATAGCCATTTTAAATATTTTCTATCCCTATACATAGCTTCTTCCTCATAAAAGAAAAATTATAGGAGCTCAAGAACTTCGACCTCATGTATCTAGTAAATCAAGTAAGTTCACTGTTTAGTAATTCAATATTTTGTTAAATAATTTTTTCTTTAAATATTTGTTTTTTTGTGTATATAAATATTTCGCATTCAGGCCGTTAAAATACTTTTAATGGATTCAGACCATGTTGATGCAGCGAAAGGTTGTTCTACAAATTTTGATGGTGCTATATGTTCTTCTGAGTTATGACGGAGTTCAAGGAGAAATAAAATTATCCAAAGTAGAGGATTTAGAGTTGGAGAAGCAACTTAAACTTTTGAACAAGCCAGCAACCAAAATAATTAAGGTATATATCCGGAACAGAAAATCATTGTGTTCATAAGTTTCTCAAGTGATTATTGTGTTAATAGCACTTTTATAGATAAAAGAAAATATACTTCCATTCCATATTTGTACTTGAAGATTTCGAAATAGCCTTACTAACCCTTTAAGATTAATTTTATTCTATATTCCTTTTTTATATAAAGTGACGTCGTATTCGAAAATTATGATTTTTGTATTTCCTAATACTTTCTAGTTTCTAACTTCACTTTGCATATGGTATAATGTTTACGCATTCAAAAGTCACATTTTGATAACAAGACATTCAATTAGTGTCACCAACATTATTTATAATCCAATTGCAACGTTTTGGGTCACAGACAAAATATGGGGATATATACGATTGTGTTGATTTCTACAAACAACCTGCGTTTGATCATCCATTATTAAAGAATCACGATTTTCATCCCAAGGTATGTCTCTAGTCTTTTTTTATTTTATCTTCAATCTTTTAATAATGATATGAGATTGTTATCAAGCATAATTTATGTTTCTGATGGACAGATGAAACCTACTTTAGCTAGGACACGGCAAAATTCAAATACCTCAGCAACTAATTGGTCATCTAGCATATGGTTAAAGGAAAGAGGTTGTCCTTTCGGAACAGTTCCTATTAAAAGAGTTATCAAAGATGATCTTATTTGACACATAAGTATTCCGTCACCAAAAGCTATCTCATACGAAGTTCAATTTATTAATGTAAGATTATGTTATCCAAATCATTGATAACTTGAATAATTTTTTCTTTTTTGTTTTTTCATTCGATGTGTGGTATTTGCTTTGGGACAAATTTCATTTTTTTTGTTGTTTTTACACAGACTAACAACAATAGTGAGTCAAAAAGAAGTTACATATCGTCGCAGGGATACAAGGTATATGAATATGAATATTTATCATCTTTTCATTTATCAATTTTGTATTTTCCTTTATCGCAATCTAATGACCAAGCAAAGTAATCTTTATAATTTTAGAGTGTTGAATACAAAATGTGCTTCTTTTAGATGAATATAAATATATGCTAATTTTGGTATACCTTGTCATTGGTTAACAAAAATATTCATTTACTATATTCAGCTTGCATCAGCCCAAGTTCAAAATAATCCGAATAATAAGTTTGCGGGAGCCGGAATGACAGCTAGTTTATGGAATCCTCATGTTGAAGGTCAACAACACAGTGCATGCCGACTAAAAATTCAAAAAGGGTCAGATATTTTACAAGTTGGTTGGAGAGTAAGTTTAATAGCTCGTTCATTGATACTTTGGTACTTAAATTATTTTTTAAATTTATTTTGTGATGGCTTTTTTGCTTTTTAATTATTTTTATGAGGTAAGGTAAGGGAGAGAAAAAGGAAGAGGGAATTTAAGATAACCATATTTCATGTTCTAGGTGGATCCAACATTATACAAGGACAATAAGACTAGGCTTTTTGTACATTTTCAGGTAAACTGCGGTATGTAATTCAATGATTTTGTATATATTGTAAAGTTAGCTATTTACCTCAATTGGAAAGATTACAACAAATTTCATGTTTATTAGGCTGGCAATACACATTGCTTCAATGCACTATGTCCTGGATTTGTCCTAGTAAATACTGAGTTACCTGTTGATATGGTCTTTGATGAGATTTCACACCGTGGAGATCAACAAATGGCAGAGATCACAATGTTTATCGACCGGGTACATTTTTTTCTATCTTTTTTTAAAAACAAATTCAAGTTCTTGAGTTAGTTTTCCAATAATACAAGCATGGATTAGAACTTAAAAGGTACAAAATAAGAATACAGATATTTTCTTCTGTAGGATCTCGCTAATGGAAACTGGTGGCTTTTGATTGGTGAAAACCACGAACAAGTTGGTTTTTGGCCTCAAGCGATTTTCACTGACTTGGCAAGCTTTGCTACTAACGTTGAGATGGGAGGAGTTGCATATAGTTCACCAGGTGTGCCTGAACCTCCAATGGGCGCCGGTTGCTCGCTTGCTGTAGATCCTAGGTATGATGCTTATTGTAGGAGACCTAATGTTTTAAATGATAAAGGTGAGACGATACCCATAGTAGAATCAATGAACGTCCAAGTTAGTGATTCTAATTTGTATGATGTTTTGGATATACCATATTTTAGAAGTGGAAAGGAGCATTTTGTATTGTATGGAGGACATGGTGAGGTCGATACATCATGTTAATTAATACTATGACGAACTTTACTTTCTATTTTCAAGAAAATATGATGTCTTGTTCTACATTATGAATTTTAACTAATATCTAGATCAAAGTTCAAAAGATAATTTGTATGGTGTTTTATACACTACAATGAACTTATTGCTCAATAATACAGAAAGCTGAAGAAGCAACACTTTGAAGCTAAGTTGCTCAGATGCGCGTGTAGGTGTCCGACGTAGGTGCAAATCTAGAGGTCGAATTCTTCGAGATATAAATTCTAAGATTCGTGTTGACACGAACATCAGAACTGCCGCGTCGGAGCAACTTAGCTTTGATGTATATAAGTAAAATCTAGCCAACATTCCTTTCATTCACTATCAACACTCATCATTTAGTGTTGGAAATTAAACCAAGATTAATTGGTATTCCTACGCCGTCTAAGATTTGATATTTACTAGTTTATTTAATTTATATCTAATTAGGATTCACAACCAAAATCATGTAGGAATAGGTTTCCTATATTCTATTCAAATCTTGTTTTGTAGTATTATAAATAGGAGTGCTACTACATATTTTCTAGTGTGAAGAGGTAGATATGATGTAGAGAGATTCAAGAGTTTATGAGTTTTGAAAAAACCTCCTACCACGTTCTCTCCCTAGTTTAATAAAAATTTTCTATATAGTCTTTGTTGAATTTTTTGCTTGTGCCTAAATTATTCTTAGGGTATTTCAATCCTTTGTTTAATAAAGAACCAGTTGTTTACAAAGAATCAACTCTCTTCAACTCTACTAGACACAAAATTTACATGAACTCAACCATGACTCTAGAACATTGGGAACGAGATCGAGAGATCAAAAAGAAAACAGTTAAGAAAAAGGAAAGGAGAAAGTGGTAGACAGACAATTACAATTTTCCGATGTATATATACTGTTAAGCCTTCTGTCAGTTAGGATGAAATTAAGCGCAAGCTCGGCCCACGCCAAAGAAGATGCCTTGAGCTCTGCAGTGATGGAAGTATCAATGTTTCTCTCCAACATAGCACACAAGTCTGCTCGAACTCGGGAGGATGCAGAGGTTAATCACCTCACAAATCACTTTGAGATTCTCTTGTTTGAAAATTGAAATGTTTCAACTCGGGATCTACAACGTAGGATAATACCTCCGGCACTTGAAGAAATTCCTTAGCCTGCAACATAAAAGTCAAATTCAGTTCCTGCCAAAGCTTAAGCAGAGCTGTTTCTGCCTGAAAAGTCAATCGCATATATAAATTTTGGCACGAAAAGAAATACTAACCCAATCTACTAAGCACCCTTTGTCTTTGCAATATGGAGGTCTCCCACTGATTATTTCCAGTAGCAGTACTCCAAATGCATAAGTGTTACCCTGGACGTCGAGATGATGGCTCTCTAGAGTATTTGGAAGGACACAAATTGCTCCTTCACTACTGATAGCACCCGAATTCTTTTCTGATCTGGAAATTATCGACTTCCAACTTTCAAAATCAACAAGCTGCACCAATTAAAATGAAATTCTGAGACGACACTATGGAATGCCAAAGTTTTTGTGACTGCTTAAGAGCATAATGGGTATACAAGATAGATAATGTCACTGTTTTATACGTCATTAATGGTCTTTTGTTTACCTTGGGAGAAAAATCTTCCGTGAGATATACAGAATTTGAGTTCAGTTCTGATATAGTAAATGGAGGGTCAAGTTCTGAATGTAGATATGTCAGTCCCTTAGCAATGCCGATAACTATTTTCATCCGGCGTGTCCAAGATATGTTGCATCCTTCTCCATCTGTGAATAACTTCAAAGAGTTAGGATTTCGCCTCGAACCATACTGAAGTAGACGCAAAAACCAATTTACTTTACTCACAATGAAGGTGTTCATATAATGTCCCATTGGATGCATACTCAAACACCAACATCCTCGTGAAAGGACTACTTTCTCTGCAATAGCCTAGAAGTTTCCCAGCATTCTCGTGATTTATTCTGGCCAATTCTGCCACCTATGGTAAAAGTTAGAGCATGAAACTTACAATGGAAACAGTAGCTACATACATGAAGAAAGAATGAGTCTCGCCTCTTTCTGAAAATAAAGCTCTAGATATCGGTTCTTCAACAGACCGGTGCTTATTATTTGACTGTTGATGCATGGCTAGTGGGAGGTGGAGTTCCACCTATAACGCGATATTAAAACAACCAGTTCAGTCTTATTATAATAATAAATCTACTTGACTGTAACTGTATAGGAAAAAATAAAAAGTTAACATGCTACACAAACAATTCATTCTGTGGAAAATAGTACCCAGAGATTGTTTACTGGCTTAAGAGAGAAATGCTTGAGCAGCATTACTTACCACATAGAGAAGCAGCGCGCTGCTTTGGATCTTTCTGCTGAAGGCAATTTCCATGAAAGCTAGATCTATGTCAACACAATATAACAGGCATTCAGAAATTATAAAAGGCAATAGAAAACAACATTTATTGAGCATCAGAGCGATGCTTCGGATATTTTCTCTAGCAACAATTTCATTGAATCTAGATCTATAGCAATAAAAATAACAGGCATTCAGGAACAGAGAAGATAAGCGAAGAATTAAGAACTGACTTTGGAAGGTAACCCAAGCACTTTGGCATGCTTCCGATAAGAAAGTTGAATGAGAAATCAGCAACTTTAAGTTGGGATGAACGACAAAATCCTGTAGGGTTGGCACTAGAGGCATACCTAAAAAGAAGTAGCAGAAAAAAAATAAAAAATCTGCGCTAAATAAAGATACATGCGATGGATATAAGGCAACATAAAAAATTTACTCATTTAGATCAATTATGCAATATATAAGTTAAGAATTAAGGTAATAAACATCCAATCTTATGGAGTGTTCTGCCCTTTATCAGGTGCGCTCCTACTTAATCTAAAGTTTTCTTTTGCTGATCAATATTGACACTTTGTAGTTCATTTTATGGCCAAATATTATAGACAAAAAACCTATGTATGACTTCACAAACAGATCTAAAACATATCAAATCAAAAACTTATGTATTCATGAAAATATGGTGGAAAGAATTTTTATAAGCTAGGAGCACCAAAAGAAATAAAAGACGTGCAAAGTCACCAAACGAGGATATAGGAAAACACAGTGGAGCAGAGAAGAAGAGAAGCTCCTTAAGAGGACAGAACCAATAAAACAAATTACATGTCCTATGACCACTCAAACCCTTCTTGGGATGTGAAATAGAGAGAAACTATTGTCTTTATACGCACCTGATCCAACATTAATTTGTTAAGTCTACATTGTTAAGACAACCAGAGCCTTCGGTCATGTTTCCAAACTAGTCAGACATGCTTATTTCAGAAGAGCAACAACTCACGAAGCAATGTTTTGGATAAATAACGAATGATCTTGATCTCGTTTGGAATTCGTTAAGAGCCCGTTTGGCCAAGCTGCATATATTGAGAAGTGTTTTTGTTCATGTTATTAGAAAAAGTACTTTTGAAAAATAGTAGTTTCTGTTTGGTCAATTCATTTTAGAAACGTTTTTTGCAATATTTGATAAGCAAACTGCGTTTGATCAGTCTTTTCAAAAAATATTTTTGAGTATCATATTACGAAAAAAGACAATAAATATTCAATTTACTATTAGTATTATTTGTAAAAGAGAATTGAATTTATAAAACATAAACCAAAATATATATTAAAGATTTTAATCAATATAAAATATAATTACCCAAAGAAATAATATAAGGTATATGGTATTGCTTATTATTTACATGATGATTCAAACATATCAATACATATCGTTCGGTATAAATAAAAATTCTAACCATAAATCCTATATAAAAGAAAAGATCTATTTATTGTAGAGAGACTATTTCAAAGAAGGTCAAGAGAAGAATAGAAAACAATGAAAAATGAGAAAATAAAGAAATGGATGGCAGAAACAAAAAAGAAAAAAATTAAATTAACAAGGGATAATTTAAAATATATAAATTTTTGGTAAGGATACATTTGTCATGAAAAAATTAATTTTCTGCTTCTACTCCTTGAAAGAAGTTAGAACTTGTAACTTCTTCCAAAAAGCAGAAAAACTACTTCTCATGGTACTCAAAAGCACTTCTCTGCTGTCACGACTCAATTTATGATCATGACCGGCGCTTTGGAGCAAGTGCTCCCAAGTAAGTCTTATTGGTATTTTACAAAAAAACGGACAGAGTTTCACCCGTTGTTGGACTATCCAAAAAATTTATGTCTCATAAACAAATAACAAACAACAAATATTCACCTAAATCAGTCACAGTCTTCATCAACTAACGACAAACGCGTTTCTACCAATATTACTAACTTCTTCAACATAATAAAACCAAAGCCAACTCTAAAAATACGGAAAGAAAGTGTAATACTAGTAACTAGTCCATATTAACAAATGAATACTCACGACACTAATAAGATAATGATGGAGCAACTCTAAGAGTTCAAAAGAAAAGACTATAGCAAATAAATAAAACTTTTTGCCCACGCGAACGAGTGTGGGGCTCACCAAGAACTATAAACCTGTGCGCTCTAATTAACGAAATACTTGCCTGCGTCAACTACTGTCTCTGTCAAAAAATAGTGGGGAGTGAGTCGCTAGCTAAGTTAGTAATAACACTTAACCACAACCGTTTTTAATTGAGGACAAGTCAGAAAATATGCTTGTATAATAATAATAAGAACTATCATAAAAATAAAACGCCCTCTCAAAACGATAAATATAATCAGTATATTCATGTGTTTCCTCTAACAGAAATCAATGTAACAAATCGATAATAAACTCGGTAAATATTGTGTCATAGCAAATCTTTATGTTTGGGAGTTTACAAGAAAGGATCATGTAATTTGTATCATTGTGTGGACCCCTTCGTAAAAGGAGTCAAATATAACTATAGGTCCCTACTTGTCACGACACAATTTCACCTATAGGCCGTGATGGAGCCCAACACTACAGTTAGGCAAGCCACCCAGTAATTTAAACCCATATTCTATTCTTTAAAATTAATCGAGTAATTAAACTCTTCTTACTTGCAATAATCAAGATAATAATTCAAAAATTCTACTAGTGTGTGTGCCATGACCTGGTGTCACAAGTGTATGAGCATCTGGTAGATTATACAAATATTCAAATATTGTCTGAAATAGATTAGACAGAATAAAAATTCAGGAAGAGGCACTGGTTGCTTGAGAATGGCTCAGAATGGCAGCTCACCACTAAGCCTCTGGATATCGTGGGTGTGCACCGATAGGTCCAACTATAGCACCTGTATCAGGTCCTGCACAAAAAGTGCAGCAAGTGTAGCATGAGTACGTAAACAACGTATACCCAGTAAGTATTAAGCCTAATCTCGAAGAGGTAGAGACGAGATGGTAGACTTTGACACTCACTAAGGGTCAATAATAATAAATAAAATAAAAATATTTTAAATCAACATGATTCACCGAGTTAACAATAATTTATTTAACCAACAGAAATAATTAAATTCCTTCAAATCCAACAATTACCAATCTATTAATTAAATTCACAAGCTGCAATTAAAGTATCAAGGTATCGTGTAATTATTATTATTATTATTAAACTCGATTTCTGCCGAGGTCATACGGCCCGATCCAGAGTGTCGTGTACACTGCCGAGGGACGTGCAGCGTGATTCATAGATGCATCTATACTGCCGAGGCATTCGGCCCGCTCCACAAGAAAGGAGAACATTTTCTTATGTACCTCCGGAATGAGAGTTTATCCATTGATAGAATAATACGAGAGGATGCACAATTTCTTTTAACAATTAAATAATTTATACATAAAAATTAAGTATATTAGATTTCCATATTTTACTATATTTTCCTAACAATTCACAGTATATTTCAAATAATTTAATTAAATAAAGAATATAATTTACACACGTAATTCATGATTTGAGTCCTAAACTACCTAGACTTTAGCATAAATAGTAGCTACGTACGGACTCTCGTCACCTCGTGCGTATGTAGCCCCCATATTTAGCAATAATTATTAATTTAAATTATCTATGGGGTAAATTCCCCTCACAAGATTAAACAAGAGACTTACCTTGTCTCAAAGTCCACTTTTTCGATCAAATATCGCGTAAAAACCTCAATTCGATCCCGAAAAATCCCAAACTATCCAAAAGTTATATAAAATAATTAATGCATGTTCAATAATTCGAAAATCATCTATTAAATAAATTACCCTATCCAAAATGGTAAAATTTTTAAGATTCACCCCGGGCCCACGTGCCCAGATTCCGAAAATTTTCGGAGGAAGACGTTACCCATAATCTCAAGAACTCAAATATATAATTTCTATCAAATTCCATAACCATTTTCGTGGTTACAATTTTATTTTTATAAAAATCTAGGTTTTTCATCTAAACCCTTGATTTCTAAAATTTATAGGTTTTAATCTACCCATAATCTATGTATTTAACTCAAAGTATGTAGAATTAACTTACCTTCAAGTTGCTAGTTGAAATTCCCTCTCAAAAAGCTGTGCAATCGCCCAAACATGAAAGAAAAACGGACAAAAACGAACTGAGCCTCGTCCGTTTTTAAGGTTCTACCCAAGCAGGGTTTGCGCACCTGCGATCGAATGACCGCACCTGCGGAAGTTACTCGCAGGTACGAGTTCACTCGCGTGGACCAACTTCGCATCTGCGCATTCGCAGGTGCACCAAAAGTCCGTATCTGCAGTCAATTGCCTCCACTTACCTCTCTGCTTCTGCGAGCAAAACTCGCATCTGCAAGGGTCGCACCTGTGGCTGTCCAAGCACATGTGCGAACGTACCAGAAGCAGAAAACTTTAGTTCTTCCTCCAAATTCAAAAATTGGTCTGAGCCTCGTCACTCGGGGCCCCCGGGACCCCTCTCGAACATATCAACAAGTTTGAAATCATAAAACAGACTCGCTCAAACTCTCGGAATGTGTAAAATAACATCAAATCTAAGGATCATACCCCAAACCAAATTGATTCAACTTAGAAATTTCAAATTCTTCAAACTTACTCCGAACGCGGCAAAATATACTTATACTACTCGGAATGACACCAAATTTTGTGTGCAAGTCTTAATTCACCATGCGGAACTATTCCCAAACTCACAATTTCAAACAGACCTCGACTACTCCAAAACTTACTCCAAACCAAATTTAAAGAACTTTAAACCTTCAAATAGTTGATTTTCACTATTAAGCTAAAACGCTCCCGGGTTATCCAAAACCCGATTCGAACATACGCCCAAGTCCGAAATCATCATACGAACCTACTGGAACCGTCAAATCTCGATTCTGGAGTCGTTTTCTTAAAATATTGGCTGACGTCAAATTTGGCATTTTAAAGCCAAACTAAGGAACCAATTATTCTGATTCCAACCCGCTCACTTCCAAATTTTGAACCAACTATCCCCACAAGTCATAAATTAATAAAAGCACATACAGAGAGTTTTATTTAGAGGAACGGGGTTATAAAAGTCAAAATGACTGATTGGGTCATTACATTCTCCACCTCTTAAACAAACGTTCGTCCTCGAACGGGTTTAGAATTGTATCTTGAGTGCTGAATAAGTGTAGATATCTGCTCCAACATGTTTTCCTCGGCCTCCCAAATCGCTTCCTCGATTGGTTGGCCCCTCCACTGGACTTTTACTACAGAAATCCTCTTAGACCTCAACTGGCGAACCTGTTTATCAACAATGGCAACTGGCTCCTCTTCATAACCCAAGATATTGTCTAGTTGAACTGTGTTGAAATCTAACACATGTGATAGATCGACATGATACTTCCGAAGCCTAGATACATGGAAAACCGGATGAAGTCATGATAGACTGGGAGGCACGGCAGCCTCATAAGCAACCTCCCCAACTCGTCTCAACACCTCAAACGGGCCTATAAACCTTGGGCTCAATTTCCCCTTTTCCCCAAATCCCATGATTCCCTTCAACGGCGAAACTTTCAAGAGAACTTTTTCACCTACCATAAAAGATAAGTCACGCGCTTTCTGATCCGCGTAACTCTTCTGTCTGGACTGTACTGTACGAAGTCTCTCCTGAATCAACTTTACCTTTTCCATGGCATCCTTCACCAAATAAGTACCATATAACTTAGCCTCACTAGGCTCAAATCATTCGATGGGCGAACGACATCGCCGACCATATAAAGCCTCAAATGGAGCCATCTCGATCCTAAATTGGTAACTGTTATTATAAGCAAACTCGGCCAAAGGCAATAAACGATCCCACTGCCTCCAAAGTCAATCACATATGCCCTAAGAATATCCTCCAAAATCTGAATTATCCGCTCTGACTGCCCTTCGGTCTGCGGATAAAAGGTTGTGCTGAGCTCTACACGGGTCGTCAATTCACTCTATACTGCTCTCCAGAAATGTAAAGTAAATTGAGGGCATCTATTTGATATGATAGAAACTGGCACACCATACAACCGAACTATCTCCTGAATATAAATCTGGGCCAACCTTTCTGAAGTATACGTAGTCACAACCGGAATAAAGTGTGCCGACTTGGTCAACCTATCAACAATCACCCAAACTGCATCAAACTTCCGCAAGGTACGCGGTAACCCAACTACAAAGTCCATAGTAATGTGTTCCCATTTCCACTCCGATATAGTCATCTGCTGAAGTAGGCCACTGGCCTCTGGTGCTCATATTTTAACTTGTTGACAATTTAGATACCTATCTACATACTCAACTATGTCCTTTTTCATTCGTCGCCACCAATAATGCTGCCTCAAGTCACGATACATCTTCCTCTAGGATCTTTTTCCTCAGTCCATCCATATTAGGAACACATAGACGATCCTGGAGTCGCAGAACACCATTTGTGCCAATAGCAACTTTCTTAGTACCACCCCGCAGTACCGTTTATCGAAGAACCATTAAATGTGGATCATCATACTGGCGAGCCTTGATCTATTCAAATAGTGAAGACTGGGCCATAACACATGCAAGAATTTGGCTGGGCTCTGAGATATCCAGCCTTACAAGTCTGTTAGCCAAAGACTGAATATCCAAAGTTAATAACCTCTCCTCTACTGAAATGAAAGGCAAAGTACCCATACTCTCCGCCTTTCTACTCAAGGCGTCTGCAACCACGTTTGCTTTGCCCGGATGATACAGGATAGTAATATCATAATCTTTTAGTAACTCCAGCCATTTGCGCTGCCTCAAATTTAGGTCCCTCTGCTTGAACAAATGTTACAAACTACGATGATCAGTGTTAACTTCACAAGCCTCCCCATAAAGATAATGCCTCCAAATCTTAAGAGCGTGAACAATCGCAGCTAACTCCAAATCATGCACTGGATAATTCTTCTCATGGCGCTTCAGCGGACGTGAAGCATATGCAATAACTCTCCCTTCCTGCATCAATACACAACCCAAGCTAACGCGTGAAGCATCACAATACACTGTATACATCCCCGAACCGGAAGGCAACACTAACATTGGTGATGTAGTCAATGATGTCTTGAGCTTCTGAAAGCTCCCCTCACAATCATCGGACCATCGGAAAGGAGCACCCTTCTCGGTTAATTTGGTCAAAGGTGCTCCAATAGATGAAAAACCTTCCACGAACCGACGATAATAACCAGCTAAACCCAAAAAACTTCTGATCTCGGTCGCTGAAGTGGGACGATGCCAATTCTGAACTGCCTCGATCTTTTTGGGATCAACTTTAATACCCTCGCCCGATACAATATGCTCTAACAATGCTACAGACTTTATCCAGAATTCACATTTGGAGAACTTAGCATATAGTTTTTATTCCCGCAACGTATGAAGCACCACTATCATATGCTGCTCGTGCTCCTCCTTACTGCGCGAGTAGATCAAAATGTCATCACTGAAGACAATGATAAATGAATCAATATATGTCCTGAATACCCTGTTCATCAAATCCATAAACACTGTCGGGGAGTTAGTTAAACCGAAGGACATCACCAGAAACTCATAATGACCATATCTGGTCCGGAAAGCAGTCTTCGAAACATCACAATCCCGAATCTTCAACTGATGGTACCCCGACCTCTAGTCGATTTTAGAGAACACCCTAGCACCCTGCAACTGGTCAAATAGATCATTAATACGCGGCAACGGGTACTTGTTCTTAATAGTGACTTTGTTCAATTGTCATTAATCGATACACATCTGCATAGTACCATCCTTCTTCTTCACAAATAATACCGGCGCATCCCAAGGCGATATACTCGGTCTGATGAACCCTTTGGCTAGTAACTACTCAAGTTGTTCTTTCAATTCTTTTGGAGTCATGCGATATGGTGGAATAGATATAGGTTGGGTATTTGGAGTCAAGTCAATACAAAAATCAATATCATGATCTGGTGGCATGCCTGGAAGTTCTGAAGGAAATACATCGGAGAACTCCCGAAATACAAGCACTGAATCAATAGTCGGAGTCTATATAGTAGTATCCCGAAGATAGGCTAGATAAGCTAAACAACCCTTCTCAACCATGTGTTGAGCCTTCATAAAAGAAATAACCTGATTAAATGCACTAACAAACGAACCCTTCCACTCCATCCTACGCAATGTTGGAATAGCCAAGGTAACAATCTTGGCATGGCAAACTAGAATGGCATGATATGGAGATAATCAGTCCACGCCCAGGATAATTTCAAAATCAGTCATCTCAAGCAATAAGAGTTATGCTCTAATTTCATAACCACGGTATGTAATAATACAGGACCGGTAGATCCGATTCACAACAATAGAATCGCCCACAAGAGTGGACACATAAACAGGATTACTCAAGGACTCATGAGAAACACCCAGAAATTGAGCAAATAGAGATGACACATAGGAATATGTAAAACCTGGATCAAATAATACGGAGGCATCCTTGCCGCAAATAGAAATAATACCTGTAATTAGGGAATCTGAGGCCTCTACATCTGGTCTGGCCGTAAAAGCAGAGAACTGAGCTGGAGCGCCAACTGACTGGCCTCCGCCTGGCTGACCTCCACCTCTAGGACGGCCCCTACCCACCTGCCCTCCACCTCTTGGTTGTCGGACGATTGGTGGAGCAACTGGTGCGGTAATCATAGGTTGCTGACCCTGCTGCACTGGTCTACCCCGAAGTCTTGGAAAAAATCTCGACATATGATTGGGATCCCCGCACTTGTAACAAATTCTCGGTGCGATGGGCTGCTGACTAGAAGTGTGACCCTAGGAACTTGAATACCCACTGGAAGAACCATGAATAGCTGGTGGACGATAAGAACTCTCTGTCATAGCACTGAAATAAGGTTGCATTGGAGGACCCCGAGGAGGTGGTGGTACAGTATATGGGTGCTTGCTGGACTGCCCTCTCACGAACTGACCTCTTCCCCCAGACGAATCACCTCTGAACTCTCCAGAATACCTAAACCGTTTATCTCTCATCAACTACTCTCGGCTACGCTGACGCACACCCTCAATCCTCCGGGCTATCTCCAAGACTAGCTCATAAGAAGTACCCATCTCAACCTCTCGAGCCATAGTGTCCTGAATGCCAGTATGTAAACCCGCAACAAACCTCGGCACTCTCTCCGCCTCAGTAGGGAGTATCATAAGCGCAGGCGAGATAACTCAGAGAATCTCGCCTCATAATCGGTCACTGACATCTGCCCCTGCTGGAGCTGCTCCAACTGACACCTGAACTCTTCCCTCTGGGAGGGTGGAATATACTTGTCCAGGAAAATATGGGTGAACCTGTCCCAAGTCATGGGAAGAGAATCTGTTGGTCTTCCAAAAAGATAAGACTTCCACCATCTACGGGCTCGGCCCTCTAGTTGAAAAATAGCAAAGTCAACCCCATGAGACTCCAATATCCTCATGTTGTGCAGTCTGTCCCTGCAGTGATCAATGAAGTCCTAGGGATCCTCATGTGACTCACCCCCAAAGACAGGATGATGTAGTCTAGTCCATCTATCCAATAGTTTTTACGGATCGCTAGCTGCAGCTGGCCTGGGCTCAGGTATAGCAGTTGCAACTTGCTGGGCTCCACCCACGGGTAGTGCATCCTAGGTCTGATATACAGCAGTTTTCTGCCCATAAGCTTGTGTGGTTGGAGTCTGTTCTCCCCCGCCCGCCTGAGATGTGGCTGGGTCTGCCGGAAAAAAAACTGGCCTGGGTCATAGTGTCCATGAACCGCAGCATACGACCCATGACATCCTGGAATCCCGGTGCAGACATGAAATCCACCGGAGCTGGCTCTGCCACAGGCACCTCACCCTGTTTCTCAACAATGGGATTCTTTTCTAGACCCACTGGCTGCATAACTGGAATAGTCCTGGTACGTCCTCGCCCCTACCACGGGCTGGAGCCCTCCCTCTGCCTCGGCCTCTAGTAATTGGGGGAGTAGCTTTTCTCTGGTCTGGAGCCTCATTAGAGCACGTTCTCACCATATGTGAGAGAATAAGAGAAATATATTTAGTGCTACATCGATTGGGCGATAGAATATGAAGAAAGGTAGTTTCCTAACACCCTATATCCTCTCAAAGATAAGTACAGACATCTATGTACCGATCCGCAATACTCTATTAGGTCTGCTCATAACTTGTGAGACCTACGTAAACCTAGTGCTCTGATACCATATTGTCACGACCTAATTTCACCTATAGGACGTGATGGCGCCCAACACTACAGCTAGGCAAGCCAACCAATAATTTAAACCCATATTCTATTCTTTAAAATTAACCGAGTAATTAAACTCTTCTTACTTGCAATAATCAAGACAATAATTAAATTCACAAATTCTACTAGTGTGTGTACCAAGACCTAGTGTCACAAGTGTATGAGCATCTGGTAGATTATACAAAACTTCAAATACTGTCTGAAATAGAATAGACCGAATAAAAATTCAGGAAGAGGCACTGGTTGCTCTAGAATGGCTCAGAAGGGCAGCTCACCACTAAGCCTCTAGATATCGTGGGTGCGCGCCGATAGGTCCAACTATAGCACATGTATCAGGTCCTACACAAAAAGTGCAGCAGGTGTAGCATGAGTACGTAAACAACATGTACCTAGTAAGTATCAAGCCTAATCTCGAAGAGGTAGAGACGAGATGGTCGACTTTGACACTCACTAAGGGTCAATAATAATAAATAAAATAAAAATAGAAATATTTTAAATCAACATGATTCACCGAGTTAACAATAAATTTATTTAACCAACAGAAATAATTAAATTCCTTCAAATGCAATAATTACCAATTTATTAATTAAATTCACAAGATGCAATTAAAGTATCAAAGTATCGTGTAATTATTATTATTAGTAGGCACGATTTCTACCGAGGTCGTACGGCCCGATCCAGAGTGTCGTGTATACTGCCGAGGGACGTGCAGCACGATCCATAGATGCATCTATATTGCCGCGGCGTTCGGGCCGCTCCACAAGAAAGGAGGACATTTTCTTATGTACCTCCGGAATGAGAGTTTATTCATTGATAGATTAATAGGAGAGGATGCACAATTTCTTTTAACAATAAAATAATTTATACAGAAAAATTAAGTATATTAGATTTCCATCTTTTACTATACTTCACTAACAATTCACAATATATTTAAAATAATTTAATTAAATAAATAATATAATTTATACACGTAATTCATGATTTGAGTCCTAAACTACCCGGACTTTAGCATAAATAGTAGCTACGTACGGACTCTCGTCACCGCGTGCGTACGTAGCCCCCACATTTAGCAACAATTATTAATTTAAATCATCTATGGGGTAAATTTCCCCTCACAAGATTACACAAGAAACTTACCTTGTCTCAAAGTCCACTTTTCCGATCAAATGTCGCGTAAAAACCTCAATTCGATGCCAAAAAATCCGAAACTATCCAAAAATTATATAAAATAATTAATGCATGTTCAATAATTCGAAATTCAGCTATTAAATAAATTACCCTATCCAAAATGGAAATATTCCTAAGATTCACCCCGGGCCCACGTGCTCGGATTCCGGAAATTTTCAGAGGAAGACGTTACCCATAATCTCAAGAACTCAAATATATAATTTCTATCAAATTCCATAACCATTTTTGTGGATAAAATCTCATTTTTATAAAAATCTAGGTTTTTCATCTAAACCCTTGATTTCTAAGATTTACATATTTTAATCTATCCATAATCTATGTATTAAACTCAAAGTGTGTAGAATTAACTTACCTTCAAGTTGCTAGTGAAAAGCCCCTCTCAAAAAGCTCTGAAATCGCCCAAACATGGAAGAAAAACAGACTAAAATGAACTGAGCCTCGTCTGTTTTTAAGGTTTTGCCCAAGCAGATTTTTCGCACCTGCGATGGAGTAACCGCACTTGCGGCTTCGCACCTGCGAAAGTTCCTCGCAGGTTCAAGTTTCACTCGCCTAGACCAACTTCGCATCTGCGCACCCTGCTTCGCACCTGCGCGTTCGCAGGTGCGCTATAATTCTGCATCTACGATCGATGGCCTCCCCTTCCCTCTCCACTTCTGCGAATAAAATTCGCATCTACGAGGGTCGCACATTCAGTTGTCCAAGTGTAGGTGCGAACGTACCAGAAGCAAAAAACTTCAGTTCTTCCTCCAAATTCTAAAATTGGTCTGAGCCTCGTCCAGTTAACACTCGGGGCCCTCGGGGCCCCGCCCGAACATACCAATAAGTTTGAAATCATAAAACAGACTCGCTCGAACTCTCAGAACGTGTAAAACTACATCAAATCTAAGAATCATACCCCAAACCAAATTGATTCATCTTAGAAATTTCAAATTCCTCAAACTTACTCTGAACGCGCCGAAATATACTTATACTACTCGGAATGACACCAAATTTTGCGTGCAAGTCTTGAATCACCATACAAAACTATTCCCAAACTCACAATTTCAAACGGACCTGGATTACTCTAAAACCTACTCCAAACCAAATTTAAAGAACTTTAAACCTTCACATAGTTAACTTTCACTATTAAGCGCTAAAACGCTCCCGGGTTATTCCAAACCCGATTCGAACATACGCCCAAGTCCGAAATCATCATACTAACCTATTGGAACTGTCAAATCCCGATTCTGGGATCGTTTTCTCAAAATATTGACCTAAGTCAAACTTGGTCTTTAAAAGCCAAACTAAGGAACCAATTGTTCCGATTTCAACCCGATCACTTCTAAATTCTGAACCAACCATCCCCGCAAGTCATAAATTAATAAAAACACATACAGAGAGTTTTATTTAGAGGAACGGGGTTCTAAAAGTTAAAATGTTCGGTTGAGTCATTACACTACTCGGGAGAAAACTGTAATTGTATGCTAGTTCTACCTTCCCACTAGTGAGGGCTATAACTATAATCGGTAATCTGTATATACAAGGTGCACCAGGTCTAACGAACCTGTTGTTAACTACAGGATCCTTCAAAGTCTCCTCCCATCTATTCTTGTCATTATAATCCGTCAATACGCATATGAAAATATTTTTAAAACAGTACAGGGCATTTCAGTTCTTATCAAGTCATGTAATTTCGTTCGGTAACTGTAATCATATATCAAGTAACGGTAAAACATATCTAGTAACAATGAGAATATTTATAACAATTGTAATCATCACAAACAATTATTTCGGTATCATATCGAGTAAATGATGTGTCTCACATGCAAATTCAAAATAATCGATAACATGTTCATATTAAAAATCATGTGTAAATCATATAAGTTATAAAAACACAATTGCGATAAGGTTACTACTCACAGTACTCGTGTGAAATACCAAAACTTGTGACCTCGAATGATCTGTATGACTTTCTTCAATCAATCTATAACCACATCAACACCGATATCGTGTTAATTTCCTTGTTTAGGCTAATCCATAACTAATTTAGAATATATAAACCCTCAGAGTTTCATGGTTGACCATCAATTTACCGAATTATATTTACCCATACTATGAGTAATTCAACTAGCCCACAACCTGTAACCTTTTAGCCTATTCATATAATATACCCACTTAATTCATGAAAAGTCTTATGGATTTCTTTAAGTTCCCTAACCTTTTCTTTTTATCTCAGAATCAAATCCCAACATTATATTTACTTAGTCTCGCAAGGAATCATATATATAAAAATTACTATTGTTTCAGAAGAAGGAAAAATATATGTAATTACCTGGAGCTTATTGTTGAGACTAAAGAATATATGTCAATGTTTAAATGGAAACGGTATTTGTAATTGAGGCAACACCAGAAACTCCCCTCCCCCCCCCCTTCGTTTTCCCTGTTGATGCTTCTGTCACGGCATTTGGCGTTGGCTAAAGGCGATTTTCTCTTTTTCAACCCCTTTTAGCTTCTGCCACGTTAACCAGATGGGCTAAGCCCACTTAATTATATTCTTTCTTTCTTTTTGTTGGTCTTGTATTATTTATTTATTTGTTGCTCCTTTTTTTACAATTTACTTAATTACCCTTTTTAATGAGTATTACATTCTCCCCACCTTATGAAATTCGGTCCCCGAATTTAGCTCAGGTACATACCTGTGACTGAAATAAATGAGGATACTTCACTTGCATATCTTTTTCTACTTTCCAAGTCCCAATTAGCTTCTTCAACTACATAAGTTCTCCATAAGACTTTCAAGAACTCAATCTATTTTGATCGTAGCTTTCTTACTTGTCTATCAACAATAGCCATCGACTCCTCCTCGTAAGACAACTTCTCATCAAGCGGTATAGTAGGTACTTCAAGAACCTAAGATGAGTCTGATATATATTTTCTTAGCATTGAGACATAAAACATTAGATGAATAAAATACAACTCAAGAGGAAGTGCCAAACGATAAGCCATATCTCCCACTGGGCCTAGTATCTCATACGGTCCTATAAATCTCGGGCTCAACTTACCTCTTTTTTTAAACCGCATCATTGTAACAACCCGGCCAGTCGTTCCGAGCGTTACAACCCCGTATCTCTAATTTTTGCTTCTTTATTTGTTATTCAGCCGTATTATGTTATACTGGGTTAGTTGGTTCGGGTTCGGAGTGGTTTCACAATGGAATGAGACACTTAGTCTCCTATTTAGAAGTTTAAGTTAGAAAAGTCAACCAGATGTTGGCCTATATGCAAATGATCTAGGATTTGGGTTTTTATGGTTCCGTTAGCTTCGTTAGGTGATTTGATACTTAGGAGTGCGTCTGGAATGTGATTTGGAGGTCCATAGTAGAATTAGGCTTGAATTGGCGAAAGCTAAAAATTTGGCGATTTTAGTCGGTAGTGAAAAATTTGATATCGGGTTCAAAATGGAATGCCGGAAGTTGGAGTAGGTTCGTAGTGTCATGTGTGACATGTCTGCATAGTTTTAGGTCATTCGGACGTGGTTTGGTTGGTTTCGGCATCGGTTGTCGAATTTGGAAGTTTAGAAGTTCTTAGGCTTGAATCCGAGGGTAATTTGGTGTTTTGATGTTGTTTTGAGTGATTGGAAGGTTCGACTAAGTTTGTATGTTGATATATGACTTTATGGTATTTTTGGTTGAGGTCCCTAGGGCCTCGGGCATGTTTTGGATGGTCGACGGATTGGTTTTTGGTGTTTGAGAGCTGCTGGTGTGTATTCTATTGGTATTTCCGCACCTGCGGAAGGGGAGTCGCAGGTGCGAGTTCGCTGGTGCGCGTGTAAGTTCGTAGGTGCGGACAGTGTCGATTAGGCTGGGTCCGCAGGTGCATAGGTGAGGTCGCATCTGCGACCCCACATGTGCAAGGCCTGGGGTGCATATGCGGAGAGGAGAATTCTGGGCAGGCTTCGCAGAAGCAGAAGGAAATGCGCAGGTGCGCTTTCGCAGGCACGAGATTTTGGGGCGCAGATGCGGAACCTGGGCTCTTAAGTGATTTCTACAGGTGCGATAGTTTTGAGCACAGGTGTGGTCAGGCACGGGAAAGAGCTCGCAGGTGCGAAAACTTGGGTAGAATGTATATATAGCACACTTCGCGATTTTTTGTTCATTTCCACCATTTTCACTAAGTTTTGAAGATTTTGGGAGTGATTTCGAAGAGGGATTCAAGGGGGTATCAGTGAGGTAAGTTTCTTGAGCCCTAACGCTCGTATTTATGGTGATTTCCCATTGTTTAATCATGTAATTAGTAAAAATAAGGGGTTAGGGCTTGGGATTTTGGAAAGTTTGATTTATAGATTTGAGGGACCAAATGAGGTCGGATTTATATAAATTTCATATGTGTGGACTTGTGAGTGAATGGGCTTTCTAGTTTTGTAAGTTTGTCGTATTTCGAGACGTGGGCCCGGTGGCCAGGTTTGAGCCGATTTCGGGACTTTGGGCTAATTTGATAGTTTTTCTTGTGGAATTCATTCCATTAGCGTATATTGATGGTGTTGTACTGATTATGAATAGATTCTGAATATTTGTAGGCCGAGTCGAGAGGCAAGAGCATCGCGGGGTAGAGATTTGACCAGTTTGAGGTAAGTAACGATTGTAAATCTAGTCTTGAGGGTATGAAACTCCAGATTTCGTATCATTCTACTATTTTGAGGTGACGCACATGCTGGGTGACGGGCGTGTGGGCGTGCACTGTTGGGGATTGTGACTTGGTCCGTCCCGTGGCAACTGTAAAGTTGCGTATTTTGTTGAAACTATATGATACTTATATGCTTTAGAAAGAGTTTTTATAAATTGGGTTGAATTCCATATTTTGGGCCTTGTTCCAGTGCTGTTTGGACCCTTAGGGGCCTTTTCTTACTGTCCTCTCACTGTTTTCGATTAAAATTCTATGCTCAGTCATGGTTATACCTATTTACTGCATAACTCAGTTTTTATTACTCTATTTTGATGCTTATAAATATTGTTTCGGGTTGAATACCCTTTTTACAGAGAGCCCAAGTAACTTGAGAGGTTTATGATTGAGTGAGCCCGAGGGCTTGATTTGTGAGGATATTTATGGGATCGGACTGCACACCGCAACATGTTTGATATAGGCCGAGGGCCTGATTGATTTATGCCATGATTTGGCTTGATATAGCGCTTGGGCTGAAGGAGCCCCTCCGGAGTCTATACACACCCCCAGTGAGCGCAGGTACCTACTAAGTGCGAGTGTCGAGTGATGAGTGACTGGGAGGCATGAGTGATTGTGAGGTATGCCCGAGGGGCATGAGTGTTTGTGAGGTATGCCCGGGAGGCATGAGTGATTGTGAGGTATGACCGAGAGGCTGTATACGAGTGATTGTGAGGTTTGCCCGAGGGGCTGTATACGAGTGGTGTTGCCCAAGGGGCTGATTATGATTTCATCATTTTTGCTCACCTTTGCATTGAGCCTTTGTTTGAAAAACTGTTGAAAAATATCTTTAAATGATTTTTACTGGAACTGGGTTTAAACGAGATGATTTGATTCAAACACTGATTTTTAAAGCATGTTCTATTTTACCGAGATTTCATGATATGAACTTTATATGCTTTATTGCTCGTCACTACTGCTCAGTCTTTATTTACTGTTGTTACTTACTGAGTTGGTATACTCACGTTACTCCCTGCACCTTGTGTGTAGATCCAGGTGTAGCTGGACACGGTAGCGATTGTTGATTATTCCGGTTGTAGATTTACTCGGGGATAGCAAGGTAGCTGCCTAGTGATCGCAACCATGCTCTTCTCCCTCTTATCTTCCTTTAGTTGTATTTAGCTATATTTCAGACTATGTTAGTCTCAGTATTATCAGATAAATTATAGTATATGCTCATGAATAGTGACACCCCGATGTCGGGCTTTTCTTTTCTGCACTTTTGTTTTGATTTGAACTCATTTATGAAGGTTTTTATGTTAAATAACCTTGAATTTTTCTTTGAAATGAAAATATCGATTTGTTTTGGAAATGAGTCAACTTGCCTAGTTCCACGATAGGCGCCATCATGACAGGGTTAGTTTGGGTCGTGACAAGTTGGTATCAAAGCCTAGGTTACATAGGTCTCACGAGTCATGAGCGGGTTTAGTAGAGTCTTGCGGATCGGTACGGAGACGTCTGTTATTATCTTCGAGAGGTTGCAGAACCCTTAGGAAATTCCGCATTCTTGAATTCTTGTCGTGCGAATCTGTTGATTCTAGTAACTAAACATCTGCTGTTTCATTCTCCCATAGATGGTGAGGACTCGTACTACCGGCCAGGAGGGCCAGCCACCAGTACCACCAGCCAGGACCGCGAGAGGCCGAGGTAGAGACCGTGGTAGGGGAAGAGGTGCAACACGCACCGCAGCTGGGGCAGTGCCTACAGATCAACTAGTTGCCCCAGATCAGGACCAGATTCCAGTTGTTGATGCACCAACTCAAACACCACATGTTCCTATTGTGATTCCAGGTCTTCAGGAGGCCCTAACTCAGATTCCGATAGTGTGTACCAGCCTTGCTCAGGCGGTCTCTATCTCGATGACCGCAGCCACTTCTCAGGTCGGGGGAGGCACAGGCACTCAGAATCCCGTCGCTCGCACACCCGAGGAGGTTGGTCAGGGACTCCAGACACCAAGGGCACCACTAGCCCAGCCGGTTGTAGCTGCACAGAATTATGTGGTTCTTGTTATGCCTGAGGATGATCAGCGTAGGTTAGAGAGGTTTGGGAGACTCCAACCACCACCTTTCAGTGGCACAGAGAGAGAGGATAGCTTAGGACTTCTTGGATAGATGTCAGAGGATACTCCATACTGCTCGTATTTTGGAGACTTGTGGGGTCTCATTCACTACTTTTTAGTTTTCTGGGGCTGCACTCAGATGGTGGGAGACTTACGAGAGGTGTAGGCCTGTTAGCGCAGCATCCCTTACATGGCAGCGATTCTCCGTGGTCTTTTTGGAGAAGTTCGTGCCTCGGTCCCGCAGAGAGGAGCTGCGCAGACAGTTTGAGCAGCTTCGCCAGGGTGATATATCTGTGAAGCAGTATGAGATGCGATTCTCGGAGTTGGCTAGTCATGCTATCTGGTTGGTTCCCACGGACAGGGAGAGGATCATGAGGTTTATTGATGGTCTCAATTTTCAGCTACAGTTGCTTATGACCAGAGAGAGGGTGTCTGGTGCTACCTTTGATGAGGTTGTCGACATTGCTCGACAGATTGAGATGGTTCGCGGTCAGGAGAGGGCTGATAGGGAGGCCAAGAGGCCTCGTGGTCAGGGTGGATTTGGTGGTGCTCCTTTTGGGGGTCAGTTCCAGCACGGTAGAGGTCGTCATTTCAGACAGGCTCAGTCAGCTCGGCCATTTCACCGTGGTGGATCATCTGGCCATGGTTCTCACAGTTCTCATTAGGGCCACTCATCACTTAGTGCCCTTCCAGACCAGAGTTCATCCCGTGCTCCATCAGCTCAAAGCTCCTCCATACCAGGTTCTTCTACCAGTTATCCTAGTGCTAAGGGTTCCCTTCAGTTCCCGCCACCAGCACCAGGGAGTTGTTTTGAGTGTGGGTAGTTTGGGAATATGTGGAGGCAGTGTCCTCATCGTCATGGAGGTCTATCTCAGCAGAGGAGTCAGCCTTTGACTTCAGAACAAGTTACTTCACCACCCACCCAGTCAGCTCAGGGTGGAGGTCAGTCAGCTAGGGGTCGCCCTAGAGGGGGAGGCAGATCAAGGGTGGCCAAGCCCGTTTCTATGCCCTCCCTGCCAGATCAGATGCTATTGCTTCAGATGTTGTGATTACATATATTGTCTCAGTTTGTCACAGAGATGCCTCAGTATTATTTGACCTTGGTTCTACGTATTCATATGTTTCCTCGTATTTCGCCCATTTTGTAGATATGCCCCGTGAGTCTTTAGTTTCATCTATTCATGTATCTACTCCTGTGGGAGATACTATTATTGTGGACCGCGTATATCAATCATGTGTGGTGACTATTGGGCGTCTGGAGATCCGAGTGGATTTATTGTTGCTCAGTATGGTTGACTTTGATGTGATATTGGGCATGGATTGGTTATCTCCATGTCATGTTGTTCTAGATTGTCACGTTAAGACCGTGACCTTGGTGATGCCTGGATTTTGAGGGTTGAGTGGAGCAGTTCTATAGATTATGTACCTAGTAGGGTGATTTCATATTTGAAGGCTCAGGGTATGGTTGAGAAGGATCGCCTATCTTATTTGGCGTTTGTGAGGGATGTTAGTGCACTGACTCCTGCCATTGATGTTCCGGTGGTACGTGATTTTCCGGATGTGTTTCCTGTAGACCTGACGGGCATGCCGCCTAACAGGGATATTGACTTCAGTATTGATTTGGTGTCGGTCACTCAACCCATTTATATTCCACCGTATCGTATGGCACCGGCGGAGTTGAAGGAATTGAAAGAACAGCTTCAGGAACTCGTTGATAAGGGGTTTATTTAGCCTAGTGTGTCACCTTGGGGTGCACCGGTTCTATTTGTGAAGAAGAAGGATGGTTCCTTGAGGATGTGCATTGATTACAGGCAGTTGAACAAGGTCACAGTCAAGAACAAGTATCCTTTGCCTCGTATTGATGGTTTATTTGACCAGCTTCAGGGAGCGAGGGTGTTCTCCTAGATTGATTTGAGGTCCAGTTATCACCAGCTGAAGATTCGGGATTCGGATATTCTTAAGACAGCTTTCAGGACCCGATATGGCCATTATGAGTTCTTAGTGATGTCTTTTGGGCTGACCAATGCCCCAGCAATGTTCATGCATTTGATGAACAGTGTATTCCAGCCCTATTTGGACCCATTCGTTGTTGTAATCATTAATGACATCCTGGTGTACTCTCGTAGCCAGGAGGAGCACGCTCAGCATTTGAGGATTGTATTACAGAGATTGAGGGAGAAGAAGCTTTATGCAAAGTTTTCCAAGTGTGAATTTTGGCTCGGTTCAGTAGCATTCTTGGGGGACGTGGTGTCCAGTGAGGGTATTCAGGTGGATTCGAAGAAGATAGAGGTGGTGCAGACGGACGGGCGGTCCGAGCTCACTATTCAGATATTGGAGGACATGTTATGCGCTTGTGTCATTGACTTTGGGGGTTCATGGGACCAGTTTTTTCCACTCGCGGAGTTTGCATATAATAACAGTTATCAGTCAAGTATTCACATGGCTCTGTACGAGGCTTTATATGGGAGGAGGTGTAGATCTCCGGTTGGATGGTTCGAGCCGGATGAGGCTAGGCTCTTGGGTACATACTTGGTCCAAAATGCATTAGATAAGGTGAAATTGATTTAAGAGCGGCTTCGCACGGTGCAGTCTAGGTAGAAGAGCTATGCAGACAGGAAGGTTCGTGATGTATCTTTCATGGTTGGGGAGAAGGGTTTGCTGAAGGTATCACCCATGAAGGGTGTTATGAGGTTTGGGAAAAGGGGCAAGTTGAGCCCCCGGTTCATTGGGCCTTTTGAGGTTCTTCAGAGGATAGGGGAGGAGGTTTATAAGCTTGCCTTGCCACCCAGCTTGTCGAGCGTGCACCCAGTGTTTCATGTTTCCATGCTCCGGAAGTATATTGGATATCCGTCCCATGTTTTGGATTTCAGCACGGTTCAGTTGGAGGGTGATATGACTTATGATGTGGAGCCGGTGGCCATTTTGGATTGGTAGGTTTGAAAGTTGAGGTCAAAGGACATAGCTTCGGTGAAGGTGCAGTGGAGAGGTCAGCCTATAGAGGAGGCCACCTGGGAGACCGAGCGAGAGATGCGGAGCAGATATCCACGCCTATTTCAGACGCCATGTATGTTTCTAGACCCGTTCAAGGACGAACAGTTGTTTAAGAAGGGGAGGATGTAACGACCCGGCCGGTCATTCCAAAAGTTATAGCCCAGTTTCCCCCATTTCTGCTTCTTTATGTGTTATTCGGCCGTATTATGTTATACCAGGTTAGTTGGTTCAGGTTCGGAGTGGTTTCGGAGTGGAATGAGACACTTAGTCTCCTATTTACAAGTTTTAGTTGGAAAAGTCAGTCGGATATTGACCTATGTGTAAACGATCTCGGATTTGAATTTTTATGATTCCATTAGCTCCATTAGGTGATTTTGGAATATGATTTGGAGGTCCGTAGTAGAATTAGGCTTGAATTGGCGAAAGTTAGAAATTTGGCGATTTTGGTCGGCAATGGAAAATTTGATATCGGGGTCGAAATGAAATTACGGAAGTTAGATTAGGTTCGTAGTGTCATGTGTGACGTGTGAGAAAAATTTGAGGTCATTCGGATGTGGTTTTGTTGGTTTCAACATCGGTTGTCGAATTTGAAAGTTTAAAAGTTCTTAGGCTTGAATCCGAGGGTAATTTGGTGTTTTGATGTTGTTTTGAGTGATTCGAAGGTTCGACTAAGTTTGTATGTTGATATATAACTTGATGGTATTTTTGGTTGAAGTCCCGAGGGCCTCGGGCATGTTTCAGATGGTCGACGGATTGGTTTTTGGTGTTTGAGAGCTGATGGTGTGTATTCTGCTGGTGTTTCCGCACTTGCGGAAGGGGAGTCGCAGGTGCAAGGTCGCTGGTGTGCGTGGGAGTTCACAGGTGCCGACAGTGTCAAGGCAGGCTGGGTACGCAAGTGCGTAGGTGAGGTCGCATCTGCAAGCCCGCAGGTGCGAGGCCTGGGGCGCAGATGCGGAGAGGTGGATTCTCGGCAGGCTTCGGAGAAGAAGAAGAAGAAAATGCGCAGACGCGCTTTCGCAAGCGCGAGGTTTTGGTCCGCAGATGCAGAACCTAGGCTCTTAAGTGAGTTCCACAGATGCGATAGTTTTGAGCGCAGGTGCGGTCTCGCAGGCGTGGGAAAGAGCCCGCAGGTGCGAAAACCTGGGCAGAATGTATAGATAGCACACTTCGCGAATTTTGGTTCATTTCCACCATTTTCAATCGGTTTTGAAGCTTTTGGGAATGATTGCGAAGAGGGATTCAAGAGGATATCAGTGAGGTAAGTTGCTTGAGCCCTAATACTTGTATTTATAGTGATTTTCCATTGTTTAATCATGTAATTAGTGGAAATTAGGGGTGAAAATGAGGGGTTAGGGGTTGGGATTTTGGAGAATTTGATTTATGGATTTGAGGGACCAAATGAGGTCGGAATTTGATAAATTTCATATGTGTGGACTCGTTAGTGAATGGGCTTTCTAGTTTTGTAAATTTTTTCAGATTTCGAGATGTGGTCCCAAGGGCCAGTTTTGAGCCGATTTTGGGATTTTGGGCTAATTTGATAATTTTTCTTGTGGAATTCATTCCATTAGCATATATTGATGGTATTGTACAGATTGTGAATAGATTCAGAACATTTGGAGGCCGAGTCGAGAGGCAAGAGCATCGCGGGGTAGAGATTTGACCGGTTTGAGGTAAGTAACGATTGTAAATCTAGTCCTGAGGGTATGAAACCTCGGATTTTGTATCATTCTACTATTTTGAGGTGACGCACATGCTAGGTGACTGGCGTGTGGGCGTGCACTATTGGGGATTATGACTTGGTCCATCCCGTGGCAACTATAAAGTTGCGTATTTTGTTGAAACCATATGATACTTATATGTTTTAGAAAGAGTTTCTGTAAATTGGGTTGAATGTCATTTTTTGGGCCTTGTGCTAGTGCTGTTTGGAGCCTTAGGGGCCTTTTCTTACTGTCCTCTCACTGTTTTCGATTGAAATTCTATACTCAGTCATGGTTATACCTGTTTACTGCATAACTCAGTTTTTATTACTCTATTTTGATGCTTATAAATGTTGTTTCGGGCTGAATACCATGTTTTACTGAGAGCCCGAGTGGCTTGAGAGGTTTATGACTGAGTGAGGTCGAGGGCCTGATTTGTGAGGATATTTATGGGATCGGGCTACACGTCGCAACATGTTTGATATAGGTCGAGGGCCTGATTAATTTATGCCATGATTTGGCTTGATATAGCGCTTGGGCTAAAGGAGCCCCTCCGGAGTCTGTACACACCCCCAGTGAGTGCAGGTACCTACTGAGTGTGAGTGTCGGGTGCTGAGTGACTGGGAGGCATGAGTGATTGTGAGGTATGCCTGAGGGGAATGAGTGATTGTGAGGTATACCCGAGAGGCATGAGTGATTGTGAGGTATGCCCGGGAGGCATGAGTGATTGTGAGGTATGACCGAGAGGTTGTATATGAATGATTGTGAGGTTTGCCTGAGGGGCTGTATACGATTGATGTTGCCCGAGGGGATGATTATGATTTCATCATTTTTGCTCACCTTTGCATTGAGCCTTTGTTTGAAAAACTGTTGAAAAATATCTTTAAATGATTTTTACAGGAACTGGGTTTAAACGAGATGATTTGATTTAAACACTGATTTTTAAAGCATGTTGTATTTTCATGAGATTTCATGATATGAACTTTATATGCTTTATTGCTCGTCACCACTTCTTAGTCTTTATTTACTGTTGTTACTTACTAAGTTGGCATACTCACATTACTCCCTACACCTTGTGTGTAGATCCAGGTGTAGCTGGACACGGTAGCGGCTGTTGACTATTCCGGTTGCAGATTTTCTCGGGGATAGCAAGGAAGTTGCCTGGTGATCGCAGCCCTACTCTTCTCCCTCTTATCTTCCTTTAGTTGTATTTAGCTATTTTCCAGACTATGTTAGTCTCGATATTGTCAGGCAAATTGTAGTAGATGCTCATGACTAGTAACACCTATTCAGGCTTTTGTTTTGATTTGAACTCCTTTACGAAGGTTTTTATGTTAAATAGCCTTGAATGTCTCTTTGAAATGAAATATTAGTTTGTTTTGGAAATGTGTCGGCTTGCCTAATTCCACGATAGGCGCCATCACGACAGGGTTAGTTTGGGTCATGACAATCACTCCTTTCATAGGGGAGACCCGTAGGAACACTCTATCCCCAATTGTGAACACTAAATCTCTTCTTCTCTTATTTGCATAAGATTTTTGTCTGCTTTGAGCTGTGAGTAATCTTTGCCTGATTAATTGGACCTTGTCAATAGCTTCTTGTACTAAGTCGGGTCCCAATAAATTAGTCTAACCAGCTTCAAACCATCCAACAGGAGAACGACATTTCTACCATACAATGCTTCGTACGGTGCCATTTGAATACTCGACTAGAAGCTATTTAGTAAGCAAATTCAGCTAAAGGTAGATAAGCATCCCAACTACCTCCAAACTCAAGAATGCAAGCTCTCAACATATCCTCCAAGATTTGTATTGTACGTTCTGACTGCCAGACTGTCTATGGATGAAATGCAATACTAAGATCTACTCGTTTACCCAATGCTTCTTGAAAGGATTTTCAAAACAACAACAACAACAAACCCAATAATTTCTCACAAGTGGGAAAGGATTTCCAAAAGCATGAAGTAAATTGTGATCCTCTATCAGAGATGAGGGATGCTGGAACTCCGTGAAGTCGGACAACTTCGTTCATAAATATTTGTGCATACCTCACTCCACCATATGTAGTCTTCACTGGCAAAAAGTGTGCTGATTTTGTTAGTCGATCTACAATTACTCACACATAATCATAACCTCTAAGGATACGGGGTAGTCCAATCACAAAATCCAAGGTAATTCTTTCCCGCTTCCACTCTGGAATCTCAATTTGTTGTAGTAGTCCTGTGGGTCATTGATGCTCAGCCTTGACCTGCTAACAAGTCAAACAACTAGAAACAAAGTTAGCAACATATTTCTTCATGCCTTCCCACCAATAAAATTGCTTCAGGTCATGGTACATTTTTGTGGATCCAGGATGTATAGTGTATCTAGAGTTGTGGGCTTCTTCAAGAATAGCATGTCTTAACCCATCTACGTCTGCTACACATAACATGTTACCCATTCAAAGAACACCGTCACTTTCAACAATCATATCCTTTCTTTTACCAGCTAAGACCTCATCTCTGTATTTGCATAATCGCTCACCCTCAAATTGGGTGCCCTTAATACGCTCGAGTAATGAAGACTTGGCTTGAACACAAGCCACACTAAATTTGATACATGTACCTTCAAGTCTCTGAATATCATTGGCCAAAAGTCTCTTTGTATGAGCTATATGTGCCAAACTTCCCATAGATTTTCTGCTCAATGTATCAGCCACCACATTAGTTTTTCCAAGATGATATAAAATAGAACAGTCATAGTATTTGAGTAGTTCCATTCACCGACGCTGCCGAAGATTCAGATCTCTCTGTTGAAAAATGTACTTCAAACTCTTATGGTCAGTATAAATCTTACAAGTTTCACTGTATAGGTAATGCCTCCAAAGTTTTAAAGCAAATATCACTGCAACCATCTCCAAATCGTGTGTAGGATAGTTTTCCTCGTACTTTTTTAATTGTCTCGAAGCATAAGCTATAACGCGACCATTTTGCATGAGAACACATCCTAATCCTACCCTTGATGCATCACAGAATACCGTAAATCCTCCATAACCCAATGATAAAGCTAATATTGGTGTTGTTGTCAGACACGTTTTGAGTTTTTGAAAGCTCTTCTCACATTCTTCCATCCACCGAAACATTGCATTTTTTGTGTTAGCTTAGTCAGTGACGTTGCTATTCTGGAGAAATCCTGCACAAAACGCATGCATTAGCCTACTAAGCCTAAAAAGCTGTGAATCTCTATAGGAGAAGTAGGTCTGGCATTTCTGCACAGCTTTTGTCTTCTTAGGATCTACCATAATTCCTAATTCCATATTTAGATACAACATGCCCCGGAAATGATACTATGTCTAGCCAAAATTCACACTTTGAGAACTTAGCATATATAAAGCCGATGTTTTTGCAATGTCGGCAGCACAGTCCTCAAATGATTCTCGTGTTCACCTTGGCTACGAGAATATATCAGCATATCATCAATAAATACTATTACAAATCTATGCAGAAACGGCTTGAACACTCTATTCATTAAATCCATGAATACAACTGGAGCATTAGTCGGTCTGAAAGGCATCACAAGAAACCCATAGTGCCCGTACCGAGTTTTGAAAGAAGTCTTACAAATATCTTCACCTTTGATTCTAAGCTGATGATAACGAGACCATAGGGCAGCTCCTTGTAACTGATCAAACATGTCATCTATATGAGGCAAAGGATATTTATTGTGTATGGTTATCTAATTGTATGTAGTCAATGCACATTCTCAAAGATCCCTCTTTCTTCTTTACGAACAGTACTGGTGCACCCCAGGGAGATATACTCGGTCTGATAAAACCCTTACCTAACAAATCCTGCAATTGTTGCTTTAGCTCCTTCAACTCTGATGGTGCCATCCGACATGGGGGTCTCGATATGGGATGTGTGCCAGGTGGCAAATCAATACCAAAGTCTATTTCTAGTAGTAGAGGTAATCCTTGTAAATCCTCAGGAAATACATCAGAAAATTCTCTCACCACTGGTATATTTTATATACTAATTGTTTCCTCTCTTGTGTCATATATAATAGCTAAGAGACCCAAGAAACCTTTCTTCAGAAGCCGTTGAGCCTTCATAAAAGATACAACTTTGCAAATCTCTGGAACCTGACCCCCTTTTAGGATAAAACTAGGTTTGTTCGTTATCTGAAACTTAACTAACTTCTTCCGCTGACTACATTATTTTGTTTGTGCGTTTGGAACATCCAATAGGAAAGCCTTCTCTCTTCCATTCGGAGCAAGCATCGTAATTGTACATGTAATATCACGGCAAAAGCCTTTTGGGTCGGTAGAGCAAGCTTCTTCTTTTCGACCTGGTGGGGGGGAAGGAGGACAAAGCTTTCGATTAAGCATTTATGTGGGTCTATTTGCATGACAATCGACGATAGTATAACAAGAATATAACTAATCAATTCCTATCAAAGTCAATCATATCAAGTACAATAAGGTCAGCTAGAGTATCTCTACACTCAACCTGAATTTGACAAGCACGATACACGTATTCAGCTAATAGAGACTCTCCAATAGGAGTAGCAACTAGAAAAGGATCATTCAATAGCTCAGGTTGTCTACCAAAACTCAAAGCAAAGTATGAGGACACATAGGAGTGAGTAGATCACGGATCAATCAACGCAAGTGTATCAAATGTACATACAGAAAGAATACCTATACCCACAACATTCGAGGCCTGATCATCTTATCTACTAAATGCAAAAACTCTCGCCTGACCTCTACCAGCATTCCATTTCCCTTGATTCACAATAACACGATCTCCGGCACCTCGACCTCTATTTTATGTACCTGCTTCTGTCACGTTAACCAATGGGCTAAGCCCACTTAATTGTATTCTTTCTTTCTTTTTGTTTGTCTTGTATTATTTATTTATTTGTTGCTCTCTTTTTTGCAATTTACCTAATTACCCTTTTCTTAATGAGTATTACATCTGCCTTGGCCAAACACCTTAAATTTCCAAAAAGTACTTGTGGCATCATAGAATCTTGGCTAAACAAGCTCTAGGTCACTTCTATCATTCACATCACGATATTATTTTCCTCCCTCTGTCAAAAGTATTCCAAAGAGCAATCTCCAAACAAACATGATGCTAGAATCTCAGAAACTTGAGGAAGAAGATAACTAACAATCACATAAGGTATTCAACAATGCAGTGTTTCTTTGAAAAGAAAGTTGTCTCCTGAAAAGACACTCTGATCACGTTTGGACTTATATGACACTGAACTTTACGCCACAAAACTAATGCTCTATTTCAAGTATAATCATTTCTATTAAAATAAACAATCATATGAAGATAACATCATAAACTACACATGTAAAGATATCATTTCAAATTAAGATTTACATTCTCACCGTTTTTACATTTGAAACTCCAAAAACATTTTGGTACAACTGTTTTACTTTTTAAATGTTCAAATCGATGCTTATCAGATGTGTAACCTCCAAAGGAAACTTAGAACATAAATAGCCTTAACAAGAATGGATTTATCAAGTATTCACCCAGCTACAGTTATTTGAAACTTCAAATCTTCTTTTCCCTTTCCAGAATCTGTAAAGTAAGGAACAAATATCGCAGCACAACTATTTTCCCCTAGATCTTTCAACAATAATTTGCAAATGAAGGAACTATACTATATCTGAAAACAGTTTAGAGAAATACTTCTGCTTTGTGCTCACCTCTATCTTTATCCCCTGAAAGAAAAAAAAAATATTTGTAACAATTACTAACTATTATCATGAATCAAATGTTTTATCCACTTCCAGGTTTGGATTCTTATGGATCATTTTCTTTTGATTTTGAAATAACCAGAAAGCAATATCCAAACTTTTTAGTATAACGAATCCTATTGAGTTCCTAAGTTTCTCTTTACTGAAATGGATTTAACTTCAACCAAGCAGGTTTATACTACATCTACGTCGCAAGGGAAAAAGTAGAATAAGTGTCCCCAACTCAGGAAATAGTTTCATTAGGTGTGCTTAGAGACTCATCCAAATTAACTTTCTTTGTTTCTTCTGTATTTTTACAGCTTCCTAGTTTGACTCGTAGTAGAAGAAGTCAGGGTCTGAACTTTCAGCATTGTGTCATTTAACAAAGCACATAAGCAGAAGTTAAGATGAACTTTTGAAGCCACATATAGACTTCATCTCCTCTAACTACTCCAATGCTCATTTTGATGCAGAAATTTGTACGGACAAGAAACATGGTTTTCAACGAAATAGCTTTTTCATGCTTTGATATTGAAGAAAATATATATTCTTTTTAGAAGAAAGAGTTAGAGGAAAAGGTGAAGAAACTGCTAACAAACTTTAGTATGTTAATAAAGATGAGGGAAAAGAAAAGAAACATTTCCAAGGAAATTCTGGTAGGCTTCATGCTCTCACTTTCTCCAGTTTTCCTACTACCTTATTCTCTATCAACACAAACATCCAAAATGAAATAATCATGGTTACTTATATTACATAGCAAAAGATCAAGCATAATATGAGAGACATGCAACAACCAATCAATGACAGTAAAGCAAAAGAAGAAAGACAATTGTCACTCACCACAGAAATTTGGGTTTGTATTCATTCCTTTTTACAGTTAATATTCTATATATCTTTACTTATTTTTCCAATTTGTACCAAGTTATATCACGTATCCTTAGAACTACGTATAAATTCAACTCTATCTGTTTTTCGGGTAAACAGTTTGGCACCCACCGTGGGACTAAGAATAACAGTGGTTATTTGGTACGAATCTCTGTAAAACACACCATTTTACGCTTGCTCTTGGAAATGTATTTGATTTAAGGTTAAAAATGATGAACTCTCAATTAATGGCCCTACCTATCGACAACGAAGTTGGTCTTCAAGATGAGAACAACAACCTGACGACCGGGGATGAAAGGCCACTCATCTATCCCGTTGGAACTCGAGTCGTAGATTCAATTAACGTTAATTCACATGTGGCCATTAAGGCAAACCAACATTCTGACCCCGAAAATAGCATTCATGGTAGAACTCGATATGCAGTTCGAAATACCCAAAATGTTGGAGAAGACGGGATCAGCCTGCGTATGATTTTCAAAATATTGCAAGCTCAACAGGTAGCAATAGCTCAGTTGCAGAGCCAAACCCAGGCACCAAGGAGGGCCGAGCTCGGTCCACCCAGAAAAGTCACCCACAAAACGGGGTCAACTGAAGTAAGATCAAATGAACAAGAATCGGGGACTAATCCCAAAATTATTAGGATGCTCGAGGAACTAACAAAACAAATTGAGTCAGGAGAAAAGAGGATTAAAGCAAACGACAAAAAAATAAAAACTTATAACTCTAAGGTTGATCAGATCTCGGGTGCACCACCGGTATTGAAAGGCTTGGATTCCAAAAAAATCGTACAAAAGTCTTTCCCCTCAAGCGCGGCTCCCAAACCGATCCCCAAGAAGTTATGCATGCCCAAAATTCCTAAATATAATGGGACGCCTGACCCTAAAGAACAAGTCACCTTTTACACATGTGCCATTAAAGTGAACGATCTAGAAGAGGACGAGATCGAATTTGTATTATTGAAGAAGTTCGGGGAAACCCGTTCAAAGGGGGCAATGATATGGTATCAATTTACCGCCTAACTCTATCAATTCTTTTGCTATGCTTGCAGATTCTTTCGTAAAAGCACATGTCGGAGCCATAAAGGTCGAGACTAGGAAGTCGGACCTTTTCAAGGTAAGGTAAAAAGATAACGAGATGCTAAGAGAGTTCGTATCTCGTTTCCAAATAGAACTAATGGATCTACCACCGGTCACGGAGGATTGGGTTGTTCAAGCTTTCACTCAAGGACTGAACGAACGAAGCTCGATGGCTTCACTACAGTTGAAGCAGAACTTGATTGAGTACCCGGATGTTACCTGGGCCGATGTATACAATCGATATCAATCGAAGATTAGAGTCAAAGGTGACCAGTTGGGTTCTGGGTCTGTTATTAAAAGGGACATCGACCGAGAACCAAGGTCGAACAAGGACCGATATTGGCCGTATAACAGAGATCGTAGGGGTAGCAAACCTGCAGGCAACTCCGTACGAGGCAAAATGAGAAGTGATCGAGGCCAAGGGTCTCGGGGGCTGATGAACAAGAATGGGTTCGACAGGCATACCGGACCTAAGAAAGCACCAAGGTTATCAGAATATAACTTCAACATTGATGCATCCACCATGGTGTCGGCTATCGGACGCATTAAAGATACTAAGTGGCCTCGACCTCTGCAATCTGATCCAGCCCAGAGAAGTCCCAATCAAATGTGCAAGTACCATGGCACCCATGGCCACAGAACTGAAGACTGCAGGCAATTGAGAGAGAGGTAGCCCGGTTATTCAATGAAGGGCGCCTTCGAGAATTTTTAAGTGACCGAGCCAAAAACCATTTCAAAAATAGAGATTTCAATAGACAAAACGAATAAGAAGAGCCACAACACATCATCCACATGATCATCAGAGGATCGATGTCCCCGAGGAGCCGGTGCTTAAACGCACTAAGATGTCGATTGTAAAATAGAAGCGATCTCGGACTCAGGATTACACACCTAAAGGAACCTTGTCCTTTAGTGACGAAGACGCGAAAGGAATCATGCAACCCCAAGTTAAGTATGTGTTAATTGATCTAGGTAGTTCGGCCAACATCATTCGATCAAGGGTCTTAGAGCAACTCGGTCTACAGGACCAGGTCGTGCCTGTAACCCTGGTACTAAACGGATTTAATATGGCGTGTGAAACTACTAAGGGTGAGATACATTTGCCAGTAAAAAGGGGTCGGGACCATCCAAGAAACGAAGTTCCATATGATCGAGGGCGATATGAGATATAACGCCCTGTTCGGGAGGCCATGAATCCATAACATGAGAGCAGTACCCTCGACCCTTCACCAGGTTCTGAAATTCCCAACATCGGAGGGAATCAAAACGGTCTACAGGGAACAACCGGCCGCAAAGGAAATGTTTGGCGTCGATGAAGTAATTCTGATATCTTCACTATCATCGACAAAGGGATCAGATTCGAAGGAGAAATGGGATACCAAATAGCAATCACAAACGTCAGCCTCGACCCAACTAGAAAAGCAGAAGACTGACGAAGATGATGACTATGGGATCCCTCGATCCTTTTTGGTCCCCAATGATTCTGACGCTACCAAATCAACGATCGAAGAACTGGAGAAAATCACTATAATCGAACATTTGCCCGAGCGAAAGGTATACCTGGGCACGGGGTTAGATCCCGAGCTCAGGAAAAAGCTTATTCAATTTCTTATATCTAACATGAACTATTTTGCTTGGTCCCATATTGACATGACAGGGATCCCACCGGGAATAACCACTCATAGACTAAGCTTGGAACCGAAATTCCATCTGGTAAAGCAAAAAAGAAGGCCCCAGTCCGAGGTCAAACATGCCTTCATGAAGGACGAGGTAACCAAACTTCTTAAAATAGGATCCATTCAAGTAAAATACCCCAAATGGCTAGCAAATATGGTGGTAGTCCCTAATAAGGGAAACAAACTTAGAATGTGTATATATTACAAATACCTAAACAAAGCATGCCTTAAGGATTCTTTTTCTTTGCCTAATGTCGATCGTATAATCGATGTCACGGCCAGCCACGAGACTCTCACTTTTCTCGATGCCTACTACGGGTACAACCATATATAGATGAACCTGGAGGATCAGGAAAAGACCTCGTTTATCACTAAGTACGGTACCTACTGTTATAACGTAACGCCATTCGGTCTAAAAATGCTGGTGCAACTTATCAATGCCTAGTAAACCAAATGTTCAAAAAACAAATAGGAAAATCAATGGAAGTTTATATTGATGACATGTTAGTTAAGTCCCTGCGAGCAGATGACCATTTAAAGCATTTGTAGGAAACTTTCGACATGCTGAGTGAGTACAATATGAATCTCAATCCCGAAAAATGTGCATTCGGGGTTGGCTCTGGCAAGTTTCTTGGTTTCATGGTGTCAGATCGAGGAATCGCGATCAACCCCGATAAAATCAAAGCTACCGAGGACATCACAGTAGTAGATAATATAAAGGTCGTGCAGAGGCTAACGAGACGGATAGCTGCCCTAGGACGATTCATTTCGAGGTCCTCAGATAGGATCCACCAATTTTTCTCACTACTTAAGAAGAAAAGCAACTTTGCATGGACTCCAGAATACGAGCAGGCTTTGGAGGAACTAAAGCGGTATTTAACCAGCATGTCGCTGCTTCATACCCCGAAAGTAGATGAACAGCTTTACATGTACTTAGCTGTCTCAGAGATAACACAAAGTAGAGTTCTGGTTCGAGAAGACCAAGGTACGCAATTCCCTATTTATTATGTTAGTCGGACCTTAGGCGAGGCCGAAACTAGATATCCACACTTAGAGAAATTGGCGCTTGCATTAATAAGCACCTCTAGGAAACTAAAATCATATTTTCAGTGTCATCCGATATATGTTGTAACAACTTATCCTCTACGAAATATTTTGCACAAACCCGAGCTTTCGGGTTGATTGGCCAAATAAGCCATAAAAATCAGCGGGTACAATATTGAGTATCGACCCCGAACCACCATCAAATCTCAAATCTTGGCGGACTTCGTGGCTAACTTTACGCCGGCTTTCGTACCCGAGATTAAAAAAGAACTACTTATAAAATCGGGTAGCTCTTCGGGAGTCTGGACCCTCTTTACGGATGGTGCCTCGAACGCGAAGGGGTCCGGACTAGGCGTCGTACTAAAATGACCCATATGTAATGTAGTTAGACAGTCTATCAGAACTACAAAATTGACTAACAATGAGGCCAGGTATGAGGCCATGATTGCAGGTCTCGAACTAGCTAAAAGCATGGGAGCGGAAGTCGTAGAGGCTAAGTGTGATTCCCTCCTCGTGGTAAACCAAGTTAACGGGACTTTCGAAGTTCTAGAAGATCGAATGCAGAGGTACTTGGATAAAATACATGTGACTCTACATCGATATAAGGAATGGACCTTGCACCATGTACCCCGAGAACAGAACAGCGAGGCCGACACTCTTGCAAACTTAGGTTCATCGGTTGAAGATGACGAACTCAACTCGGGGATTGTCGTACAACTCATGAGACCGGTAATCGAAGAAGGTCACACCAAGATAAACTCCACAAGTTTAACCTGGTATTGGAGAAATAAATATATAGAGTACCTCAAGAACGGGAAATTCCATCAGATCCAAAGAAATCGAGAACTCTGTGCACAAAGGCAACACGGTTCACCTTGTTCGAAGATGGAACGCTGTTTAGAAGGACGTTCGATGGACCATTGGCAATATGTTTGGGACCAATAGATACCGATTACATCCTACGGGAAATTCACGAGGGAACTTGCGGAAACCATTCTGGTGCCAATTCGCTGGTCCACAAAGTAATCAGAGCAGGGTATTATTGGACCGATATGGGTAAGGATGCAAGGGAGTTCGTTCGAAAATGTGAGAAACGCCAAAGACATGCGCCCATGATTCATCAACCCGGGGAGCTACTCTACTCAGTCCTATCTCCAAGGCATTTCATGAAATGGGGAATGGACATCGTTGGCCCCCTCCCATCGGCCCCAGGTAAAATTCAATTTATTTTATTTATGACTGATTATTTCTCTAAATGGGTTGAAGCACAGGATTTCGAGAAAGTCAGAGAAAAAGAAGTTATAGACTTCATTTAGGACCACATCATATGTCGATTCGGGATGCCATCCGAGATTATTTGTGATACTGGAAAATAATTCATCGCAGCAAAGTAACTAAATTTCTCGAGGATCCTATCAACACCTTATCATCCCAGTGGGAACGGACAAGCCGGATCGACCAACAAAACCATCATCCAAAATCTTAATAAGAGATTGACTGACGCCAAAGGAAAATGGAGAGAAATACTACAAGATATCCTATGGGCATACCGCACAACATCAAAATCCAGTACTAGAGCAACACCATTCTCGTTGGTTTATGGTGCCGAAGCTCTGATCCCGGTCGAGGTCGGAGAACCTAGCATCATGTTTCGATATGCAACAGAGGAGTCGAATAACGAAACCATGAATACGAGCCTAGAATTGTTGGACGAAAGATGAGAAGCCGCTCTCGTCCGATTGGAAGCCCATACACAACGGGTCGAAAGGTACTACCATCGAAGAACCAATTTTCGACAATTTAAAATTGGGGACTTGGTGCTAAGAAAAGTCACCCTCAACACACGAAATCTGAATGAAGGGAAACTAAGTCTGAACTGGGAAGGATCGTATCAGGTTCTCGAAATCATCGGAAAAGGATCCTATAAGCTCGGTGTGTTAAACGGCAAACAACTACTAAGAAATTGGAACGTATCGCACCTAAAACGATACTACTACTAAGGTACGACCCTCCCATGTTCATTTGTATTTCGAAACTAACCCTTGCAGGTGTTCAACCAGAAAAAGGGATGGACTCTTCAACTCGAAGCCATTAGGTCTGAAAGCACGTGTTGCACTCTTTTCCCCCTAGACCGGTTTTATCCCAAATGGGTTTTCCGGTGAGGTTTTTGATGAGGCAGCCATTGATCGTGCTAACTTAGAACAATTCAACAGTATCTGAGGCCTCTGTACAAATCAACCTCGAATACTGGGGGCCATTGCCCTCGAATATCAAGTTCGATGCAAGGAAGTTACTTCATGTCAACATGGTCTCGATAGGAAAAAATTGTAACGGCCAAATGGTCAAACGAACCATGCCCGCATAGTTTGCTCGAGCCCTGGCACAAAACATGAACGCATGTATATTGACTTATAAAGAGAAATTTCTTCTTTACCGATATCTCATACCTCAGAAAGGTTCTTCTACTTCATATTCTCGATCTATTATGCAAATATTCTTAAGGGTCGACCATGACCGGAGTTCGAATGATTACCCCCGCAAATCGAAGACTACCATCCGAAAAATCAACGAGATCAAATTATATAAACTCCGAAGATCATAAGCCCAAGAGGCAAATCCCGAACTAAAGAGGGATTTCTATAGGTCACGGCCACCCCACTCGGGGACTGATATTTCGGGAAAGCTCGAAAGTAAAACAGGAAAATAAGTCCAAGACGCAAATCCCAGACTAAAGAAGCTACGACTGAATTAACACGAATTGGAGACGTCCGAATTCCGTATCAAAACAGGCCTCCAAAATCACTCATAAACCGGTTAAAATGTCCGAATTTCGATAATGTCAAGCCTCAAAAACTCTTATGAGTACAAAATTGTTCGAACTCTCGAACAATTCCCTATTTCATGCTAAGGCATTACAAATTTCACAAATATGAATGATAAGAAACTCTTTCAAGTCGGAAAGGGGACAAAACCATAAATAATACTTTTTACAAAAACCCAAGGGTTACTTTACTTCGAGTTCGAGCAAGCATTCACTCGACCATAAAGCCTAAGGGCTGTTTTCTGCTTTGAGTTCGAGAGACCGTCCTCGCTCAACTAAAAACCTAAGGGTTACTTTACTTCGAATTCGAGCAAGCACTCACTTGACCATAAAGCCTAAGGGTTGTTTTATTCTTTGAGTTCGAAAGACCATCCTCGCTCAAATAAAAACCTAAGTGTTACTTTACTTTGCGTTCGAGCAAGCACTCACTCGATTAAAAGGCCTAAGGGCTACACTAGTTCGGTTTTGATCATATTATCTAAACCCCGACCTTAGAATACAACTTCACAATTCTATAAGGCATAAAGGAAGAAAGTTTTTTATACATGTCAAAAATCATTTACAAGGGCATCATGGCCCGATCAAATTTATCTACAAAAGACCAAAACGGTCTTACAATAAACATAAAAAATACTAAAGGACTTAGTCCTCTCTAGGAGCAGCATCTTCGACCTCGGGAGCAGCATCTTCGCCCTCAAGGCCCCCTTCACTTTCAGATCCAATCGTACTCCCGGTATCATCATCATCGGGTAAGGCCAACACTCTGGTTTCGACTTCAAGCTCCTTAGATTTCTCGATCTCGGCTATAAGATCTAAGCCACGAGCATGGATCTCTTCGAGAGTCTCCCTTCGAGACTAGCATTTAGCATGCTCGGCAACCCAGTTTGCTTGAGCCTGAGCAGCCTCAGCAAGCTCCTTTGCTTGAACCTGAGCAGCTTCGGCATCAGATCGATAAACGGCCACCATTGTATCAGCATTGGCCATGGTTTTTTTGACCTCCGATTTGGCCGCTGCAAGTTCTGTGGCCAGTCTCTCTCAATCAGAATTTGTTGAGCTCAACCGATACTGGAACTCCTCGATTTTCTTGGCTTGCACCAAGGCTTTCTCTTTCAAGCTTCGGAGTTGGGCCTCAGCCGAAGCCAGTTGAGTTCGGGCAGTCTCCTTTTCTGAGGCGAGGCGGTCCATGTTCTTCTTCCATACCCCGGCCTTTGATTTCATTGCGTCCACTTCAAAACAAATTTGCCTGATCACATCAAACTTTTGCTCGACCTGCGGGACCAAACTATTAGCCATCATTCCCAAGTCAATATCATTAAATTTAAAGATTCTTTTTACCTGCTCGGCCAGCTCAGCTTGTTCATTTCGAGATGCTTCTAGCTCAGCCCCAAGTCCTTTTACTTCTCCTTATCTCTGCTCACTGAGAAGCTTGAAGGCATCTCTCTCCTCAGAAAGCCTTCGAACTTCGGCTTCGTACCGGCTCAGCTCCCCTAGGGATTGGGAAAATGCCTCGTGATGAATCATAGAAGCCTACAAAAATAAAAAGAAGGATTATACAAGGAAATAAAAACACAAGTATGAAAATTGGCAAAGAAAGTATAAACTTACCCGATTCAGGACCTATTGGGCTTCGTTGAAAAGGCAAAGCGCTCCCACCTCGCTCGAGCTCTTCTTCGGAGCCTCTAAGTCACTCGGACCAGTGACATCTTCTACCCCGATAAAATAACCACGGAAAGGATCCTCCTCTCCATGGGCTCCTTCCCCATGAAAAGTCTCCACAGCTTGAGCATCACGTATCATCGACTGGGAAAATGAAAGGAAAGAGGGGGAATCCCCGATCTCTATTGCCCTGAGTAGGTCTTTTTAGGTCTCACCTCCGTCTTGGGGAGCCTCAAGCTCGATTTTCACACCGGCATCCACAGCTTCTTCGACGGTCTCTTTGCCCAGAGGTAAAACATCCTTGGTCCCCCTCGGCTCGAGAACTTGGGTCAAAGTCTCCTCCTCGACCTCATCAAGCCTGGACGGATCAGTATCAACTCCCAACGATACCGAAGTATTTTGAGTATCGGTGCTAGCCCGTGCATGGGCCACCAGCCTGGAGTCACTTTCTTCTTTTTCTTCATCTCTTAGACTTAGGACTGACTCCATAGTTAGAGGGATTATGTTCACCTTGGGTTTACAAGCCGCTCTCTTCTTGGGTTTTTGCCCTCGGAGTCCGAGGCCCCTTTTCTCTTAATCATCTTCTCCGATTTTGAGATAGGCGGTAAAGCTTCTTCATCACCTTATGGGGTCTCATAACCGCATCTTTTCTGAGACCTACAAAGAAAGAAAAGTAAGTAAAACTTATGCCTGAAAAAAATGCTTGAACGGTAAACAAATCAGTGAGCCAAGAAGAAGGTTTACCATGAGTACGAGCCTCTCACTAGCCCTTTGACAAATCGCGCCATGCGCGCTCGGCGTATGTTGATGTCAAAACCAAGCTCCTGACCCAGTTCTCGAGATGAGGAACCGCACCCAGCATCCAAGCAATGGATACGTCAAGAAAAACACTTATAAGAAAATATGAAGAAGTAAAAACAACAAAAACTAAAAACGGGATCACACTTACGGTTCATATTCCATTTCTCGGAAAAATGGCATATTCTCAGTCAGGATTAAGTCTGAGGTCTTCACTCGAACGAACCGGCTTATCCAACCCCGATCTTTGTCTTCATCTATACTCGAGGTGAACGCCTTGGTGGCCCGGCGTTAGATCTTTATCAGCCCACCTCGGTAAAGACAGGGGCTACATAATCTTACGAGGTGGTTCAGGGTGAAGGGAAGCCCGTCGATTTTGCTCACAAAGAAACGTAGCAATATCACAATCCTCCAAAAAGAAGGGTGAATTTGACCGAGGGTCACCTGGTATTTCTTGCAAAAATCGACGATGACTAAATCGAGGGGACCCAGCATGAAAGGATAAATGTAAACACTGAGGTACCCTTCCACGTGGGTAGTGATCGCCTCATCTGGTCCCGGTATCACAACCTCTTTATTTTCCTAATTGCATTTTTTTTACCATGTCTAGAAGATTTTTTAGTATCAAGCATATATATCTCGATACCGGCTCGCATCGACCAACCACCGATGAAGGTTTCTCGACCTTTAAATTGGAATCAATAATACACCCCCCCACTCCCCGGGAACAAGTTCTTCAAGGCATGGCTCCACCACTGTTTTCTCGCTGGCCGGCCGAGATGAGGAAGCAGCCTCTTTCTGCGGAACAGTTTTAGATATTTTTGCCATCTAAATTTTTGTGAACAAAGAAGAAGGAAGAGTGAAGTATTTGGTGTTTTGAGAAGAACAAGAGAAGAAATTCCAAAATCTGGAAATAGAGAGCTTGGGTAAGGCGAAGAATTGTGAAGATTGGAATGAAAGAGATTTGAAGGTAAAAGTTTGAAATAATGAAGAAGGGGCTATTTATAGATTTCACAGTGACGGTTCAAATTTTGCAGTGGCCGACCATCGACTGACGCACATTTAATACTTTGGTAACTGGACCGACGAGACATTTGCCACATACGTCATAATCGGGCTCATCGCAGACGTCAGTATTTATCTAGTCAGAGGTTGAAAAAACATATCGTTTCTCGCCATCATCTTTCCGAGAAACGAGGGGACTATCTGTATACGGTCAAAACCGAGTTTGCCCTTCATGCGACTAATCAAGATTGGAGCATGATGGACCAATGTTCATTATTATAATATCGAGTTGTGATGTGAAGTTGGAAGGTCGAGCTCGAGACCCAGGGACCGATCAGTACCGAGATCGAGTCAAGGTCGAGCTCGAGACCCAGAGACCGATCAGTATCGAGATCGAGTCAAGGTCGAGCTCGAGATCCAGAGACCAATCAAATACCGAGATCAAGTCAAGGTCGAGCTCGAGACCCAGAGACCGACCAAGATCGAGACCGAGCCAAGGAACAACAAAGTCGTTATAGCCGCATTTGGGGAGAGAATCTCGGCTGAAATCACGGCTTGAATCAAAGAAAAGCGTGGATCCCCAGTATGTATTTTAAATTATATCCAAAGTAGGATTCCTCCACTATATTAGGAGTGGTTAACATTTGTAAAGGATGGATTGATTCATACATTTGTACATTCATACATTCGTACATTCATACATTCTCAAATTTAGATTTTATTGAGATTTACATAACATCTAGCAAATATTATCCTTTTTGGGGCTTTTGATATTGATTTATCCTGTTCACTTATCAATCATTCTCTGCTCAATTTGTGTTTGTATTCATTTCTTTTTACAGTTAATATTCGATATATCTTTACTTATTTTTCTAATTTGTACCAAGTTATACCATGTATCCTTAGAACTACGTATAAATTCAACTATATCTGTTTTTCGGGTAAACAAAGTCGCTTATGATCGAAAGGCTCAATTTCTTTTTACAACTTTTTTTTACTTATAAGGGGCATTCAATTCTTGGTTTATTGGGAAAAATTAATAACCATTATTTTCATTCTCAAGTAGTTGACTTTTAAATGTCTAAAGTAAGTCGTGAATAAGAGTATGTCTACAATGTCAAAATGTAACTTCTGTAGTTTAATTGATTTGCTTTTTCTTTTAAATATCAAATTGAGTATTTAATTGTATTTTTAAAATGTCTATCTACGTAAAATTAAAAAAAATGTAAACTTTTTATAGTGTATTTCATAATAATTAGAATGTTTTTGCGGGTGCCTAGTTTTTAAAAATATTTAAGAACAAAAGGAAGAGGTTTTACACGCGGACCCTTCACATTCCCACTCCCGCAGTTATCTTAAACAATACTATAGTGTACTTCTTTTAAGTGTTTTTTTTTTGTAATAATGAGTATTAAACCGTTCAAACACTTTCTGCTAAAAGCCTAAAAGTAAAGTGCTTTCTTTTAGTGATACTGCTAATCGAGAAGTTATCGATCCCAACATCATTCCACCTCCCAATAATAGCTGCTAGCAAAAGAAATGGAGTATAAAAAATAGAGAAAAAGAAGAACTTGTAATTGGTTGATATCAGCTTCTTCGCCCATAAAATTTGGCTTTTATCTTTTTAAAATTTATGTCCTAGCTTCATTAGTTCTTTGTATTTTTGCGCTTAACTCTATCTAAAGAAGTAATAGGTAATCACGATCGTAATAATGGGGTGTCTAAAAATAGAGAGATCGTTTACTAATTTGACTAAATAATCCTTTTTAATATGTCCAGACAAAATTGCGCGTACCTGGTTCAACTAAATAATCTTACAAATAATTTATTTCACACACGTAAATAATCATTGAATGCTAAGTTTTCTACTTTAACCAACGAATGCAGGTTAATGTTATATATGTTGGTATGCAAATTTCTTTGTCATTTTATACCCAGTGTTTTAAAAGACGTTTTCGGGACGAGTCCTGGGAGAGGCGTACCAAAAATGCCCTGAGGCGGTGGTTTGGGGCGAAAGTCTCAAGACGCGTACGCCCGAAAATTTGAGGCGCGTTTTTTTAGTGAGACGTAAGCCCAAAAACTTTTTCAAATTAAAACAAAAATTGTTGAATAAGTCATTCATATAATACCCAAATTCTGAAAATTAAGCTTGATAATTACTCAAAAGTTTTAAAAAGGAATTGAAATATATTAAATTTAAAAGTCAAAACCTTTTTTATGGATTGAAGCGCTAATTTATGATATTTCCCAATTCTTTATCTTGTCTGTTAGTCTGCTAATATCTTCTAAAAGCAACGAATATTTAATTTTTTTTTTCAAATACAAAGAGAACTATATTCTCCTTTATAGCAGCAAGTTCAACGTTCAAATTGTAGGTTAGTCATCCTTTTTGTTCCTCCATGTAGAAAACTTTATTCTTTTCGACTTAAGTTACTTGTGCTTCTAAGTAGCGTATAATATATTGTTTTGACTAGTTTTTTTATGGGGATAGAGCGCGTACGCGCGCGCGCGCGCACACACACACACACACACATATATATAGTTTTCTTTAATTTTTATGCAATTTTATCTGTTTATAAATATTTATTATAATTATATTATTTTATAAAATATTACAAAATTAAATATCTATAGAGCTTATTGTCACGGGCCCATTTCCTTACATTGGGTAGCGGCACCTGCTCCGCCCGTGCGGCGCCCGCGGACTCCCCATTCGTGCCGCGGGCCAGCCTTTCGTATCCGTCCCAGGATTTTCCAAGCACGATCCTGTGCCTGTAGGTCGGGGCCTCGCCCCAACTTGTGCCGCCCGTAAGATGCCTAGGCCCTTGGCCCTAGACATGTCGTGGCGCTCCACCTTAGGATCACAATCCTTGCGCGCCCTGGGGACTTGGCTTAGGACATGTCTTGTCCTTAGCCAAAGACTGAGCATCGCTCTCGCGTGTACAGCCCAATCCTCAAGCTTACACTCGTCTAGTGCATCCGCGACTAGCTCGTGCCTCGCCCGAGTAAGGCAACCTTTAGTCCTTGGCCATTGTCATGCGCCTCTTTCGTGCCATGCCCATACATAGCCCTCTTGCAGCACGCTTCCATTCCGAAGTAGTGCAGTGTCGCCAACACCTGCACCTTTAGGCCAACGGACCCTTGCTTGCATGGCTGAACCAAAGCCATGCTCACAAGTCGACACATGATGCCCCTATGACAGGTGCGTCAAGTATCCAATCGGCGTGGAGGTCTCTTTCCAACACTCGGCAGCCCGCGGGGCTGGCCGTTCCACGATAGCAGCCTCCACTTCCCTATTGATGCCCAACGCAAGCCCTAAGGCGTTGCGCAGCCCATACGAGTTCCCAAACTCGCATGGATACCTTTGACACTCCCTTGAGTCATCTAGGCAGGCCCTTGGGGTTCGCCCCCAAGGCAGCTCGTTCTATGCGGCTCGGTGGCAGCACGCATGGGGGAGGCAGGTCGGAGCTTTCATCACCTATACCCCCCCTTATATATGCTTAAAATTAAAAAGCCCAAGTTGCCCGAGTAGACGTCTCTACGTCAGACCATCAGAAGGACCCTTTCTCACCTGTTCCTGGCCGAAGTTACAACTCCAAAATCTGGGTTGTAACATCCTCCCACACTCATAATGTCATCGTCCCGATGGCACATAATGGTTTAAGACATCCCGGAGTCTGCCCCATCAGGTATGCCTATTCCAGCTCCCTTAGTCCGGTGGGTTGGACTTCCTCGAAGTCCTTTCTCAAAAAGGAGTCGTGCGCCATGCACTCCTCCTCCCAAGTATCTTCCAAGCGTGCCTCTGCACTTTACCTCCATTCGGTGTTCACTTGGAAAGTGCCTCCGCACTTGCACCCTCTGGTGTCTAACTTTGTGATTGACTCACACTAGTCAAATCACACCATGACCCTCACGGTCTTCATGTCTGTCTGAAGCTTTACTTCAAAGGTTAGCACCTCAATGTGCTATTTCGACGTCGCTCCCGTAGTATCCGCTTCCGTAGCCCTCAAGATGCCCTCTTTGGCATGGCTCCCGTAGCCTTTCGCTCCTGTAGCATTATGACGCCCTCCTTGGCGCGGTCCAAGTAGCTCCATCGCTTACTTGACCTTCAAACGCCCCTGGCATAGCTCACGTAGCATTCTGCTCCTGTGGCTCTCTTTGCCCCCAACCTTGAAGATGTGTTCGCTCCCAGACTCATGACTTCGCCCTTATGCCTCTTGCATAGGTGGGATCCTCCCACACTCAATGTGGAGGATACATATTAGCCCTGTCGTCTCACTTGGCATTCGGCCAGCTCTTGAGACGACCCTCGGTGAGTACTACATTCCCAAAGTCATAGCGTCGCTGCCTTTCCGGACAAAGTTCTTTGTCTTCCGTCCGTCACTTCCTCAGCAAGTAGCCAATGCTGCCGGTAGTACTTCAATACTCGCCCTATAGCCAGGTACTCTCTCGGTCCTGCTAGCACGGCTTCCCGGTTCGGTGTGCCACGCACTTGGACACTCTCGGTCCCCGATCATTCGACATACCGCTTTCCAGAATGATGACCCCGTCTAAACCTGGGAACTTGCCCCATTCCGCTTGCTTTGCTATGCTTTCAAATTCTTTTCCTCACCTTGGCAATGCCCTCAGGCAATCCAAAGTCTTTTCCCGAAGGAAAGACACTCAGCTTGATGCGTTGTACGCATCCTTGGTAAGATCTCCGCTAAGATCATGCCCTAAGTTTATAGTCCATGGCCTACTCTTCGTAATATGGTTACGCGACCTGGCAAACATGGCATTCTCTTGGCCATCCGACTCATCGGCATATCACCTCATTCAGTAGCACCTTAGACTGACGAAAGACAATGGAATCACCCATTTCCTTCGTCGACCATTAGTATCTGGTTCTCAATCTTTGGTGGCATATGAACATCAATCTCTGCTTTGACGTGATCTCGGCACTGACATCCAAAATGTACAAGCCATATCCACCATTTGCTTTGACATTGTGCCATGGCAAAGTATGGCCTCAATCAACTCTAATACCATGTCGTATCAGAATGATTTTGTTTCTGTTCTGATACCAAGTCGTATTAGAATGATTCTATTTCTGTTCTGATACCAAGTGTCACGGGCCCATTTCCTTACATTGGGTAGCGGCACATGCTCCGCCCGTGCGGCGCCCGCGGACTCCCCATTCGTGTCGCGGGCCAGCCTTTCGTATCCGTCCCAGGATTTCCCAAGCACGATCCTGTGCCTGTAGGTCGGGGCCTCGCCCCAACTTGTGCCGCCCGTAAGATGCCTAGGCCCTTGGCCCTAGACATGTCGTGGCGCTCCACCTTAGGATCACAATCCTTGCGCGCCCTGGGGACTTGGCTTAGGACATGTCTTGTCCTTAGCCAAAGACTGAGCATCGCTCTCGCGTGTACAGCCCAATCCTCAAGCTTACACTCGTCTAGTGCATCCGCGACTAGCTCGTGCCTCGCCCGAGTAAGGCAACCTTTAGTCCTTGGCCATTGTCATGCGCCTCTTTCGTGCCATGCCCATACATAGCCCTCTTGCAGCACGCTTCCATTCCGAAGTAGTGCAGTGTCGCCAACACCTGCACCTTTAGGCCAACGGACCCTTGCTTGCATGGCTGAACCAAAGCCATGCTCACAAGTCGACACATGATGCCCCTATGACAGGTGCGTCAAGTATCCAATCGGCGTGGAGGTCTCTTTCCAACACTCGGCAGCCCGCGGGGCTGGCCGTTCCACGATAGCAGCCTCCACTTCCCTATTGATGCCCAACGCAAGCCCTAAGGCGTTGCGCAGCCCATACGAGTTCCCAAACTCGCATGGATACCTTTGACACTCCCTTGAGTCATCTAGGCAGGCCCTTGGGGTTCGCCCCCAAGGCAGCTCGTTTTATGCGGCTCGGTGGCAGCACGCATGGGGGAGGCAGGTCGGAGCTTTCATCACCTATACCCCCTTATATATGCTTAAAATTAAAAAGCCCAAGTTGCCCGAGTAGACGTCTCTACGTTAGACCATCAGAAGGACCCTTTCTCACTTGTTCCTGGCCGAAGTTACAACTCAAAAATCTGGGTTGTAACATTATGCCTCTTTGAGAAATATGTAAAACGTCTCGTTTTACGCCCACGCTTTTTAAACATTGTTTATACCTATTTTTATTTATCATTCTTATAATTCTAGTGCACCGGACTGCCCTTTCTTATGATTTTAATTTTTATACTACTAGCCGATTCTTATGATTTCAATTTTTACACTACTAGCTGCTTGGTTTATAGTTATACTACTACTTTCACTGAATATATAATTTCTTTAGCAGGGTAGATTCGCCACTCCTCAATACTTAGTGGGCCAAGTTGCAAATCAGCGGCTACCCTCACTCACTCCCAAAACAAAAAAGAAAACAAATTTTTAGGCGGCTCTCCATTCCATTATTTAATTTGCTCTCCATCCTTATCATTTCAGCAGTATTTTATTTTTCGTTGAAATATAATATTCACTCATTATGACGTAAACCAAAGACAATTTTTTCAAAAGTCATGGCCAACACGTGCAATTGATTCTGTTTTCCACACGGATCCCGTACTACTTTGCTACTGACTAATCTGATTTCGTATTGCGCAAGATTAATTAAACGAACAAACAAGCCCTCTTTATTAGAATTTTTTCATTTGAGGAAAAAATATAAAGTGAGAATTGATCTGTATTTCTTTGAGTAAATAATTAAGTATTGAAACAAGTGTAATATTCAATTAATATAGAGCATGAGTATCAATACATAATATTGGAACAATTCTAGAAAATACAAATATAAAATATTTAATTTGACGAAAGAATCACGAGTACACGTGCCCCATGATTAAGGCTATAGATCCGCTCTCGAAGGATCCTAACTATCCCGTCATAATTCTTGGTGATTACTTAATTTTCTAACGAAGTGAAAATCAACAAGTTGAAATTGGTTTTATTTTATTTTATTTTATTTTATTATTTACATAATTCTTTTGTACTTATTTTGACCTTTTCTTCATTTTGGACTGACAACATGCTTACGTTTATAGTAGTAATTGTTTTTATGTAAATTTGCAAAATTGATTATAAAAATAAACTATATTCGAATATTTATGACATCAACCAATTTCTTAAGAAAGAAGAAGAATATATGATCATATGTACAGCCAAAGCAACTATGTATGCAATATGTTGGTGATCTAGGTTTATTTTGACTAAATGTCAATTCGAATTAAGACATCGAGTTATGTACATTTTAGTCATAGGTTTTGACATATGGTGGTAGAGAATTCTGCTCCTTGTTAACATCAAATCAGTAACAATCCAAGCTCAAAGTCGATGAACTTTACCGAGGTGCATGTATAACTTAGTAACGCAGAGATTAATAATACGGATATTAGTAATACATATTTCTTGTTGGGTGTTTTAAAATTGGGAGTATAAAGTATCTTGTAAAGTATTTATTTACTTATGAAACTAAAAAAAAATGAAGTATAATTATACCCTACGATATTTGGTTTTAATAGGTTTCTTTTGTAGTCATTGCCCCTTTCGGCTACCTCCCAATTTTCTATTTATCGTTTTAGTATTTTTTTATATTTTTTCTCTATTCTATTATTTTATATGTGGTATCTAGCAACAACACTCAAAAAAGAAACTCCAAAACTTTAATATAAAATAAGCATTCCTCTTAATCTTAAATTTATGAGTTTTCTTTTTTCAAATCCGAAAATACTTGGGTCTTAATGAGAATTTGGATTGAGATCAAATTGTTTTCATCTTTTTTTAATTATATCATAAAAATGTATTATTATATGGTTATTAAATATAATTTATATCTTTTTACTATTAAATTATGATAAAAATTTTGTAATCATTGCTTAAAAAATATGAGACTTATGATTTTGATTTTTGGAACTTGTAGTTTATTTAAGTTTATACTTCTGGGGAATAATTTATTTATTTTAAAATATTATGATTGATGTAATTCCTTTATTGAAGATTATATTTTATTTGTGTAAATTTATTTTTAATATACAGGGAAAGATGTAATTTCCTAGTAAAAATATTAATTTTACTTGTGTTGTTATAATAAAGATGGTATTCCTTATTTTAAATGCTAATTACGTTTATTTTTCGATATCTAAGATGTAATTTTTTATTTGCAAATAAAAAATACCTATTAAATTAATTCGAATAAACTTTAAAAACTAAAAAAATAAGATATAAATTAAAAAAGATTATGACATCCGTCACCTTTCAAATCTTAGATCCCATCAAATGACCATTTAATGTATCGTCAATCGACGTATGAAAAGGGACAACTGAGTCCTTTGATTCAATAGAAAAATGAGGCGACCAAATGCTAAAAATCAATGCCCAAAAGTGAGACAAAAATAAGGGAAATAGAAAACAAATACGCCCCCCTACGCTCACCATTCTAGAAACCCTTGACTTTCTTTTTTATCTTTCCATTTTTTATGGTACGTAATGCTTTATTGTTCCCAAATAGAGTAGTAATTTTGACATACTAAATTTGTTAATTATTAATTTTTTCCAATTTATTCTTTCTGTTCTAATTAGTAAAATATTAATTAAATAAAATATTAAAAGAGTATAGTTTGAACAAATACATATGATTAAGAAAATTTAATATCTTTCTTACGAAATGCATAGTACTTTAAAAGACAAATATAATAAAAATAGAAGAAAGTAACATTCATACTTGGATCCGGATAGATCCTATATAGTATTTATTGATTGTCTTTTTTCTTTCCTAACATACAAAAGGCAAGGCACAATTAAAAAGGAACTTTTCTATTATTAATTTATTTTGAATACATTTATGACAATGCCATCTCTCCTTCCTCTTCTTCATACACACTTCACACCACAAATATTTTCCTCATTCTTCCCCTCTTTTCCTCTCCCCCCAAAAAATATTCCCTTCGTCTAATAGCCATGTTTAATCCAAGAAACCAAAAACCCAATGATCATATCCCAATTCTTGATCCTGTTACAACCTCAGATTACAATTACAACCTTAGGAATTGGCCTAAAAATGAAGTTGAAAGTGTCCAATTTAGAGTTCAAGAAAGTTTAAACCATGTTAATTACGGTGATGAATCTGGTGTTTCTTCACCACCCTTATGGAAAAATAGCCATCAAATTTCGACAAATTATCGGTCACATTCAAATAGCTCTAGAGCTTTAGCTATAGCTAGAGGCCAATTTGAACTTATGGAAATGGTCAAAAACATGCCTGAATCTTGCTATGAGTTGTCTCTTAAGGATCTTGTTGAGCAAAATACAGTCTTGGAATCTGAACAAGAAGAATGCTTAATCAGTAAGGAGGAGGGAAATTTTACTAGTACAACTAGTCCAGAACAACAAGTTGTGCAGCAAAGGGTGAAGAGCATACAAAGGCAAGAGAGTAGTAGTAATAGTAGTAGTAAAAATAAGAGTAATAGCAGTAAGAATGATCACCAAAAGAAAGGGAAGATGATTAGAAATGAAAGCTTTGAAAATCAAAGGCTTTTTCTCAAGATGTTTTTCCCAATTTCATTGGAGTCAAAGAAGAAGCAGAACAAGTATTCACCAAAAACAACTACTAAAGTTTCACCTAAGCCAGCAGAAGGTTCAGATAAATCTTCAAAAAGTGTGGAGAAAGATTGGTGGAAGAGGAGATTTTCCTGTTCAAGTGAGAGTGATGGTAGCAGAACAGGCAGCAGTAACAGTGAAAGCAGTGGCAGCAATGGTAGCAACAACATTAGTAGCAGAAGAAATACTAACAGGTATCCTCAAATTCTGAATTTCTCAAATCAATATATTCTTGAATCTTGTCACTGAGTTTGAAATATTGAGGTTTCTTGGTATTTTGAATTGTTGAAAGACTTAGCATTATATGAGATAAGATCACTAATCTGCAATTTTTCTGAGAAAACACAACTTAAGGTGTACCTTGACCGATTGGTTTTGGAATCTATCTATGAATGATCAAAGCAAAGATTGATTCAGCTTGTTTGGATGGTGTTATGTATCGTATATTATTGTATTTTATTGTAGTGTACTGTATCGTTTGATGTATACATGTTTGGATAGATTGTATCGTTTTCAGTTGTTTCATGATGTCATGCACCACCAATATAAAGAATAAACTTGCAATATTATAAAGAAAAAGTAAGCTACTAGGTAGAATTATTATATAAAAATACAGGGTAAATGATAAAATATGATTATTTAATAATATGAAAGGGCAAGATGAGAGAAAAAAATAAGGTAACGACGCGACCACACCGAATCGGTTGTTCCATAAAGTAGCACTTTTTGCGACGAATTTAACGATACGATATAATAAAATTTAAGTAATAATCAAAATAAACACTATATTTAAAGTAAAATATGATACAATACAAGTAACAATCATAACATCAAGATTGATCAATGTATAAATATTTTTTGTTTCTCTTTGTTGTTTTCTACTTTGTGTAGTCTTTGCAAGGAAATTTAAACTTGACTTTGACTAGTGTGATCTTTGGCAAATTGTGTTTGCATATTAGGACAAATGGAACAGAACAAAGAATAGATTTTTCTTTTTTGGGATTCAATAAATCAGTGGTGCTGTTAATGGAAAGCTATTGAACATTTTTAATGTTTTCACTTATGAATAAGATATCATCAGACCAAAGTTGGAATCCTAGAAAAGCTTGCATAATGCAAGCTATAGAAGAGAATTTAATAAAAGAGATTACTTAATCAGATTCTTTAAATTTTAATTTTTTTCACTTATAAACTAGATTTCACAACACCAATGTTGGAAGCCTAGAAAAGTTTGTAGAATGCAGTTACAGAAAGAATTAAATAAGAGAGATTACTTAATTAGATTCTGATTCAAAGTAAAACTAAGCATATTCTGTTGTTTTAAGCTAAAAATTTAGTGTTGGTCTAATCCTAAGACATGGTTGTTGCCCTATAATGCAGGAAAAAGAAAGGATTTTTATCCAGTTGCTGGTCAAGGTTATGATTTAGCAAAAGCAAATCAGCAGAATGAAGACAACCAAATATGCCTCTCTTCTTTGGTTAATGAGGCCTGTAAATCATTTATACTTACAGACTTACAGATAAAAATCCTGTAAAGATTTTTGATAATAATGCTTATTTTACTGCATAAGAGTTTTGCAATGTATCATTATATATTATTCTTGGCTCGCGGCTGCTACAAGAATAGGATATTCCAAAATATTACTTCTGAAAGAATTCTAATGTATCAACGTCAGTTGTGATCCTTGAGTTAAGTTGCTTTTGATTTTCCTTGTTTGGCAATTTATAGGTGGAAGAAAATTGAACTTTGAAATTGTCAACATTGCACTACTTTAGAAATTGCAGGAAGACCATATGTCAAGAATCGCTTGGTCAAGAACAAAAACATTCTTCATATTTTGTTGACATAGAAACTAAATATTATCATGATAGTAATTAAGTAACTGGATTTAGACTTGAAAACTCTCTCCCGGTCCCCCATAGAATACAAAATGTTGGAACTTTCCAGGTCTTATATGTGAAAAATCCAGAACTCGATACAAACGATAATCATCGAGATATATGGTCGTCCTATTGCCATGCCTTCATCATTTAAAACGGTAAGTATCCTACAATAAGCATCATAATTGGTGTATCCAAAGGGAAAATAACTTGAGCCCATTTGGAGGTTCACGCACACCTGGTGGGCTATATGCGACGCCTCCCCACTCAACGTTATCGGCAAAGCCGCAAAGCTTGCCAAGCTAGTGAAAATATTTTGAGGCCAAAAACCAACTTGTTCATAAGTTTCATCAACTAAAACCCACCAGTTTCCATTTGGATTGATCCTTTTATTTTTCACAAGGTGTATATATATATATATATATATATATATATATATATATATATATATATATATATATATTAGTATTTTGTAGCTTTTAAAAACTTGAAAAAATAATTGAACATAAGGAAATAAAATGTACCCGATGGATGTTCATTGCGAGCTCCCATGAACCCTTATCTCCACGGCGTGAAATCTTATCGAAAGTCATATCAACAGGTATCTCATTGTTTACTTGTACAAATTCAGGGCATAACATATTGAAACAATGTGTATTACCAGCCTAGAAAACGTAAACTATGTGGGGCTCATATTAAAGAAAAACAAAGAAGAAAATAGGAGGTACCCAACTTTGTTGACAACTTTGTTGAAGAAAATGGGAGGTGCCTAATTTTGTTGACAACTTTGTTGAAGCAACCGGGAGGTACCTAACTTTGTTGAAATATTTTAGGACTAAATCAACAGCAAGACATCTTCTTTGTAGTAGTTGAATGACATCTATTACTATAAATAGAGGCCTTCATTCTTCATTTCAATCACACCAAAATAAGAGAGAAGCAATAGAAGTTAGAGAGAGTAATCCACAGATTGTAGTCTGTGAGATAAATAGTGAGTATGAGTAATATTGTAGTGAAGTATTTTAAATAAAGAGTGTTATTTCTTTCAAGATTGTAGTAGTCTCTTGACACTACTAAGTTGTAATATTATAGTGGTTATATTGCTCCGCTCGAGTATTGTATTTTACTCATTAAAAGAGTTAGTGTCGTTGTTATTCTCTTGTGTTATTATTATTTATCGTGGATATTATTCCTGGGCGGGATTATTATTTTTTTCAATAACGTGGTATCAGAGCCATGGCAAATAATGGTACGCTGTCTTTTCAATACCCCCGTCTCACAAAATATAATTATGAGAAATGGTGTCTACCTATGAAAGCCATTCTTGTCTCTTAGGATGTGTGGGGGAATCGTAGATAGAGGTTATGCAAAACCCGATAATGAGGAAGCTCTACCTCAAAATGAAAAAGATGTCTTGGCAAAGACAAGAAAGAAGGATCAACAAGACCTTACACTCATCCATCAATGTATGGATGATGCCATGTTCGAGAAGGTGGCAAATGCTACCACCTCAAAGGAAGCTTGGGAGATTTTACAAAATTCTCTTCAAGGAGTTGACAAGGTGAGAAAGGTAAAATATCAAACTCTAAGGGCTGATTTTAAAGTTTTAAAAATGAAAGAATCCGAATGCATTTTAGATTATTGTTCAAAAATGAAGGCTATTGTAAATCAATTAAGAAGATATGGGGAGGACATAAAATATGTCCGTGTGGTAGAAAAGATCCTTCGCACTTTAACACCTAAATTTGATTTTGTGGTGTGTGCTATTGAGGAGTCTAAAGATTTAGACTCTATGATGGTAGAGCAATTGGAGGGTTCTTTACAAGCCCATGAAGAAAAGATCAAAAGGACACAAGAAGTGTCATTGGAGCAACTTCTTAAAACTCGGGTATCCTTCAAAGATTATGGAGGTGAAAAGAGCTATCGAGGGAATGGACATGGACGAAGTCGTGGCAGTCATGGAGGATGAAGAAGCAACGCTAACAACTTCAACAATTAAGTTAAAATCCACTAGACATTCAGAGGTCGTGGTCGTGGACATAGAGGAGATAGAGGACGTGGTTACTACCAAGAAAATAATGGACAAAGATATGACAAATCAAAAATTGAGTGTTATAATTGTCATAAATTTGGCCATTACTCTTGGGAATGTTGTAGCAATGTTGAAGAAAAATCTAACCTTGTTGACGACAAGAAAGAAGAAGTTGAGTCAACGCTGTTGATGGCACTCAAGGAAGAAGACAAAGATGATTGCAGCTCGTGGTATTTGGACAATGGAGCAAGCAATCATATGTGCGGATGCAAAGAGAAGTTTGTGGAGATCAATAAAACGGTGAGAGGTAATGTGTCCTTTGGAAATACCTCAAAGATTCAAATTGAAGGGATATGTACGATTCTGATCTCATATAAAGATGGTAGTCACAAGTTAATTCAAGATGTTTATTATGTCCCAAAATTAAAAAGTAATATTTTGAGTTTGGGCCAACTTCTTGAAAACGAATATGACATCTACATGAAAAATATGCATCTTTGTCTTAGAGATTCAAGTGGAATCCTAATTGTTAAAGTGCATATGGCTAAGAATAGATTATTCTCTCTGAATCTTAAGACAATTGATGCAAAGTGTTTGAAGGCTAATGTGCAAGATGAATCATGGTGTTGGCACATACGATTTGGGCACTTAAATTTTGAAGCTCTCAAATAAATGGGAGAAAAGAACATGGTGCATGGGATACCATCAATAAGCCATCCCAATCAATTGTGTGACGCTTGTCTTCTTGGAAAACATGCAAGGAGGAGTTTTCCAAAGGAGGCTATGTCAAGATCAACCAAGCCGATTCAGCTTGTTCGCACTGATGGGTGTGGACCAATCAATCCACCTTTCTTTGGTAAAAGTAAATACTCTCTACTTTTCATTGATGACTTTAGCAGAAAGACTTGGGTTTATTTCTTGAACCAAAAATCTGAAGCTTTTGCTACTTTTAAAATTTTCAAAGTACTTGTAGAAAAAGAAAGTGGCTATGAAATAAAAGTTTAAGGTCCGATAGAGGAGGCAAATTCACTTCAAAAGAATTTAATGACTTTTGTAAATCTCATGGAATTCGTCGCCCTCTGACGGTACCTTATTCACCCCAACAAAATGGAGTTGCAGAGATAAAGAATCGAACGATTCTTAATATGGTTAGATGTATGTTAAAAGCTAAAATATTCCCAAGGAATTTTGGGCAGAAGTTGTATCTTGTGCAGTTTATTTGAACAACATGTCTCCAACAAAGAATGTTAGAGATCAAATCTCTCGAGAAGCATGGAGTGGAAGAAAGCCAAGTGCCAAGCACTTGAGAATCTTTGGGAGCATAGCCTATGCTCATGTGCTACATCAAGGGAGAGCGAAGCTTGACGATCGAAGTGTCAAGCATGTGTTTGTTGGCTATGATATGAGTTCAAAAGGCTATAAGCTATACAACCCAAGTAGCGGCAAGATGGTGGTAAGTCGCGATGTTGAATTTGATGAAGAATTGGCATGGAACTGGGAAGCTCAGGAAGAAACTTCATATGATTTTCTTCCATACTTTGGTGATGAAGAAGAACGAGAGACCATGGAACCTGTGCAGGATATAACTCCACCTCATTCTCCAACAAATGTTGCATCTCCCTCTTCTCAATAAAGTTCAAATGAACAACCGCAAAGGACAAGGAGTATTCAAGAACTCTATGAGGACACAGAGGAAGTTACTAATTTTGATTTTTTATATTGTCTCTTTGCTGATAGTGAACCAATGAACTTTGATGAAGCTATTGAAGATAAAAGGTGGAGACAAGCCATGCAGGAGGAGATCGAGTCAATAGAGAAGAAAAACACTTGGGAGTTAACAACACTTCCCAAGGGTCATCGAGCAATTAGAGTTAAATGGGTATACAAGGCAAAGAAGAATGCTGATGGAGATGTGGAGAGATACAAGGCACGACTTGTGGCTAAAGGCTACAAGGAAAGGCAAGACATTGACTATGAATAAGTCTATGCACATGTTGCCCGCATGGAGACGATTCGTTTGCTTATCTCTTTAGTGGCGCAAATGAAGTGGAAGATCCATCAACTAGATGTCAAGTCAGCCTTTTTGAATGGCTATCTTGAAGAAGAAGTCCATGTTGAACAACCATTGGTCTTTGTGGTCAAAAACCACAAAGATAAAGTGTTGCGGTTGAAAAAAGCTTTATATGGATTAAAGCAAGCCCCACGAGCATGGAATAGTTGCATCGACAAGTATTTTCAAGACAATGGGTTTACTCGTTGTCTCCATGAATATGCTCTTTACCTTAAAGTTCATATTAATGGAGATATCTTACTTGTTTGTCTTTATGTTAATGATCTTATTTTCACGGGTAATAACCCAAGTTTGTTTGAAGCTTTTAAGAAAGATATGTCTCGTGAGTTCGAGATGACAGGTGTAGGGCTCATGTCATACTACTTGGGCCTAGAAGTGAAGCAGATGGAGGATGGAATTTTCATCTCTCAAGAAAGCTATACAAAGGAGATCTTGAAGAAGTTCAACATGCTCGATTACAACCCCGTGAACACACCGATGGAGAGTGGGACAAAATTGTCCAAGTTTGATGAAGGAGAAAATATGGATCCCACATTTTTCAAAAGTCTTGTGGGAAGTTTGAGGTACTTGACTTGTACCAGGTCAGATATACTTTTTGCAGTTGGAGTAGTAAGGCGCTTCATGGAAGCTCCTACCTCCACCCATTTGAAAGTCACTAGAAGAATTCTTGGTTACTTAAAAGGTACGATCGACTTTGGGTTATTTTATTCTTCTTCGAATGATTTCAACATTATGGGATTTTGTGATAGTGATTATGCGGGAGATATTGATGATAGAAAAAGCACAACTGGCTTTGTATTTTTCTTGGGTGATTCTGTTATTTCTTGGAGTTCAAAGAAATAGTCCATAGTTACTCTCTCAACTTGTGAAGCCGAATATATAGCAGTAACATCATGTACATGTCATGCTATTTGGCTAAGAAGATTATTAAAGGAGCTTAATTTGCTACAAATTGAAGCTGCATAGATTTGTATTGATAACAAATCTGCACAGGCACTCGCCAAGAATCCGGTGTATCATGATCGAAGCAAGCATATAGATACAAGATATCACTTCATCAGAGAGTGCATTGCCAAGAAGGAAGTCAAGCTAAAATATGTGAAGTCTCATGATCATGCTGCAGATATCTTTATAAAACCTCTTAAGTTTGAGGATTTTCAGAGATTGACATCAAGTCTTGGAATGAAAAAGAAAAATTAAAATTAAGGGAGAGATTTGTGGGCCTCATATTAAAGAAAAACAAAGAATAAAATGGGAAGTGCCTAACTTTGTTGACAACTTTGTTGAAGAAAATGGGAGGTGCCTAATTTTGTTGACAACTTTGTTGAAGAAAATGGGAGGTGCCTAATTTTGTTGACAACTTTGTTGAAGAAAATGGGAGGTGCCTAACTTTGTTGACAACTTTATTGAAGAAAATGGGAGGTTCCTAACTTTGTTGAAAAATTATAGGACTAAATCAACAACAACACTTCTTCTTTGTAGTAGTTGAATGGCATCTCTTACTATAAATAGAGGCCTCCATTCTTCATTTCAATCGCACCAAAATAAGAGAGAAGCAATAGAAGTTAGAGAGAGTAATCCACAGATTGTAGTCTGTGAGATAAATAGTGAGTGTGAGTAATATTGTAGTGAAGTGTTTTAAATAAAGAGTGTTATTTCTTGCAAGATTGTAGTAGTCTCTTGACTGTAACGACCCGACCGGTCATTTCGAGAATTTAAGTCCCGTCTGGCGGCATAAAGCCCTGAGCAGCTTCATATTATGTGTATTGACTTGTGTGCGTGGTTGAATTCAGTTACCGGATGATTCAGAGTGATTTGGGACACTTAGTCCCTAAAACGGAAGCTTAAGTCTTAGAATTTTGACCGTAGTCGGAACTATATGAAGACGACTCTGGAATGGAGTTCTGTCAGTTCCATTAGCTCCGTTGGGTGATTTTGGACTTAGGAGCGTGTCCGGACTTTAAATCCGAGGTCTGTAACTAATTTAGGCTTGAAATGGCGAAAGTTGAATTTTTGGAGATTTGGACCGGAAGTGGACTTTTTGATATCGGGGTCGGAATGTGATTTTAAGAGTTGGAACAGCTCCGTTATGTTATTTGGTACTTGCCTGCAAAATTTGATGTTATTCTGGGTTGATTTGATAGGTTTCGACACGAATTTTAGAAGTTGAAAGATTTGAAATTTATAAGTTCGATTCATGGTGTGATTCATGGTTTCGACGTTGTTTGATGTGACTTTAAGGCTCGACTAAGTTCGTATGGTGTATCAGGATTGGTTGGTATGTTTGGTTGAGGTCCCGGGGGTCTCGGGTGAGTTTCGGGTGCTTAACGGACTAAAAGTTTAATTTATGTTACTGCTAAGTCTTCAGGCTTCTGGTATTTTTGCACCTACGAAGAAGAGACCGCAGGTGCGAGAGTGCACGTGCGGAGAGGCAAGCGCAGAAGCGGAAAAATGGAGGAGGGCCAGGGGTCGCAGGTGCGAGAAAAATTCCGCATCTACGATGCCCGTAGATGCAAAAATTGAGGCGCAGGTGCGAGAAGAGCTGGACTTGACAGTCTCCGCAGGTACGAGAAGAGCTGGACTTGACAGTCTCCGCAGGTGCGGAGAAATTGTGCGCATCAGCGGCTCCGCAGAAGCGGATTTTTGGCATGCAGAAGCGAGAGAAAGCGTAGGTGCGGTTGGACATGCGCACCTGCAATCGCGCAGATGCGGTTATTTATGCGCAGGTGCGGTCACGCCTGGGCAGAAAAAAGAAATCTGAGGGTTTGGTTTCATTCTTTGTTTTTGGACTTGAGATCTCAAAATTTGGCAATTTTTCGAGGGTTTTTCAGAGGAAACTTTGGGGTAATGATTCCTAACTCGTTTTTGGTTGTTTTTCATTAATGCATAGTTCTTTTCTCCATTTAGTTTCGGGTTTGGATTGAAAATTTAGGAAAAATGGAAAGAAAGTTCTTCAACTAAGAGTTTTGAGTTTTGAGTGGTATTTAGTCATCGGATTTGGATAATTTTGGTATGAGTGAACTCGTGAGTGAATGGGTGTTCGTATTTTGTGACTTTTACCCGATTCCGAGACGTGGGCCCGGGTCGACTTTTTAGGGCGAATTTCGAAAATTTTATTAAATATTGATTTCATTGATTAGATAAGTTTATTATTGTTGTATTCATGTTATGCAATTGTGTTTGGCTAGATTTGGTCCATTCAGAGTCGGATAATTGAGGAAAGGACATTCTTACGGACTGTTTGAGCTTGGTTCGAGGTAAGTATCTGGCCTAACCTTGTTGGGGGGGGGGGATTTTCCTCTTAGGATTTGAGTCTTCTATGTTGATTGTAGTCCATGCACGCGAGGTGACGAGTGCGTGCTCGGACTTATTTGTGAAAAGTTGGCCTTTTAAGATTCTTAAGTCCTTATATTCACTAAGTATGAAGTTATTCTTGATATGATTAAGTTCTTATTTACTAGTTTCACCTCTACATGCTTTAATTAGAATTAATTGCTTTCAGGATTCACTTTTATTGCCTATTGGACTCTTATTTGACTTAACTGAAGATTTTTTTTACCTCCTCTATTGTCATGCTATCTTTTCATAACTGCTTATCTTTATTTAAAATTATTATTATATCATCTTATAATTTATTTAATCTTAATTGAGATTATAACTATCTTTCCGCTGCTTATCCGTAATTAAATTGTTGAAAATCCTTAGTAATTTCTCAACCTTAAAAGAAGTTTTAGATATCCTATATCTTAGTCGACTTATTTTATTTGGAATTATTTGACTCGTGTTAGTATCCTTGTTGTTGAAATATATGTTGTGGGATCGTTGATACACATTAGTTTCCCCTTTGTTGAGATGTTCTCTTTACGCCTAGCATTCTTTATTGTGGTTATTCCTTGTGAATTGGTTCTATCGTTTCTTGTGAATTAAAGTTCTTGAGTTGATTTACTTGTCGTACTTTGTATTATTGTCATTGTTGTTGTGGTACTTGTTGTGGTGATGCACAAGGTTTCTGCCATGCGGTTGTTATTATTGTGATGCACGAGGTTGCTGCCGTGCGGTTGTTACTATGGTGTTCACGAGGTTTCTACCGTGCTATTGTTACCATTGATATTTGCACATGCGGTGTGACAAGGCGGGATATGTATATATATTTATGGGTTATGCATGTGGCGAGACAAGGTGGGAATATTATTATGCACGTGTGGCGAGACAAGGCAGGCATTTATGTTACTATTGCCCACGTGGCGAGACAAGGTGGGTTGTGTTAGGGATTAATTTGTGATGATTTATGGCCTGGGGGAATTCTTGTTGTTGATATTTGTGTAGTGTTATACGTACCTGTGTGAGCTTGATCTTGTGAAAGCTGTGACAAAATATTCTACGTGTTGTCCGTTCTTCTTTTTCCTTGTGCTTATTTGCTGGTATGGACTATGTTAGGACACTTGCACAAGCATACACGTAGTTAAGCAAACTTGCCTTCTATGTGAGAATGACTCTATTGACACGTGAGTCGTGAATGTGGTTATGAGGTGTTATGAGGGCACAGGATGCCAAGTGTTAGGGTTCAGGTATTGAGACCCGTGAGTTGTAAATTTTTCGAGATTCGGTACCTCGTGGAGTTGTTGACAAAAACCTGAGGTAAGCGGTTGTAATTGCCGAGTTATTTCTTGTCCTTGCTGTATTCGTGATTCCGGATTTAGGTTGTGTTCCATTCACTTTGTCTGCGTCATTTTCATGATATTCCGCCGATACTTGTTGTTCTTACTTTAATGTCATTACTATATTGTGAGTCGTATTGCATAATCTTTATGTAGATATCATACTTCTGTTATTCATGTACTTATATTTGTTCAGTTTATTAGACCAGTGGGTGTCTTGACTGTTCCTCATCACTACTCCACCGAGGTTAGTCTTGATACTTACTGGGCACCGTTGTGGTGTGCTCATGCTACTCTTCTGCATATTTTTGTGCAGATCCAGGTACTTGTTCGTTAGTTAGCTGTGTGGACTGTTGCTGTGGAGACTCAAGGTAAACCTGCTGCTTCATTCGCAGGCTTCGGAGTCACCTTCAACCTTTTCATTTTGCACTATTTATTCTTATTTCTGGACAGTTATATTTAGAAGTTTTCTAGCAAACACTCTGTAGAGCTTATGACTTGTACTACCAGTTCTGGGAATTTTAAGAGATTCTATTTAAATAATGTTCTTGTTTTAATTATTGTTAGGCTTACCTAGTCCCTAAGACTAGGTGCCATCACGATACCCAACGAAGAGAAAATTGGGTCGTGACATGGATACTGCTAAGTTCTAATATTATAGTGGTTATATTGCTCCGCTCGGGTATTGTATTTTACCCATTAAAAAAGTTGGTGTCGTTGTTACTCTCTTGTGTTATTATTATTTATCGTGGATATTATTCATGGGTGGGATTATTATTTTTCCCATCAAACTATACATGAACTCTTTTCAATTGAAGTAAATAACTAACGGAAGAAAATGCTAATTTAATAAAAGCAAAATGGAAATCATTAGAATACATAAGACAACTTACTTGAAAATGCACAAAAAGCCTAGTCTTATTATTCCCATATAGCGTTGGATATACCTGAAACAAGAAATATGTTTATCATAATATCATGATGATTGAATGAGAGCTAATTGAGAGTCATCACAATTTAAATTAAAATTAAATAGAGCTATCAGAAGTAAACTAATTAAATTAGCAATGAACAAGTTGTTAAACTTACTCGCCAACCAACTTGTAAAATGTCTGATTCTTTTTGAATTTTCAATCGACATGCACTATGTTATTGACCTTCTGCATAAGGTTTCCATATACTAGGCGTCATTCCAGCTCCCGCAAACTTGTTATCGGGATTTTTTAGAATTCGAACTATTGCAAGCTGAATATAATAATTGAATATTTATTAACTCATGATAGGGTAAATCAAAATCTATCTATTTACATTCGCTTATAAGTAATTATCCTTTCTTTTTTTTTTTCATTTTGAGTACAACAATAAGGAGCCTTAGAAAAAAAGTGAAGAAAGGAGAGCCAAGTTAGAATCTAATTCTTGCATATTGTAAGAGAAGTGAACAAACATCCAAAGAGCAGAGATTGATATTCAATAAATCAATATAACTTAAGAAGTAACACTTTAAATCAATATAACAAAACACAATCCATTCCATATGAAAAATGGAAAGAAAGGAAGCCCAACTTAAATTACTTTAAAGTGTGGGGGTGTTTGGCAAAAGTGCAAGTTCCTAAACCCAAAAGGGTAAAAATAGGACCGAAAATCGTTGATTGTGTTTTCATAAGATATGCGACAAATAGTAAAGCATATCGACTTCTGGTTCATAAATCAAAAAATACCGGCATTCATAATAATACGGTTATAGAATCAGATAATGCTGAATTCTTTTAAAATATATATCCGTATAAAAAGGAATGTGAGTCGTTTGGTGAAGGATCTAAACGACCTCGGGAAGAAACAAAAGAAAGTACATGTAATCAGGAGGATCCAAGACGTAGTAAACGTCAAAGAACGTCTACTTCATTTGGACCAGATTTTGTGACTTTCTTATTGGAGAATGAGCCTCAAACATTTAAAGAAGCTATGACTTCTTCAGAATCATTGTTTTGGAAAGAGGCAGTCAATAGTAAAATAGAATCCATATTGAACAACCATACATGGGAATTGGTTGATCTTCCTCCTGGAAATAAACCTTTGGGTTCTAAATGAATTTTTAAGAGAAAAATCAAAGATGATGGTACTATTGATAAATTCAAGGCAAGGCTCGTAGTCAAAGGGTATAGACAACGAGAAGGTCTAGACTACTTTGATACATACTCTCCAGTTACAAGAATTACGTCCATACGGATGGTAGTAGCATTAGCTGCAGTGTATGGTCTTGAAATTCATCAAATGGATGTTAAGACGGCCTTCTTAAATGGAGAGTTGGAGGAAAAAATTTACATGGAACAACCTGAAGGGTTTGTGGTTCCAGGTAAAGAAAAGAAGGTATGTAGACTTGTTAAGTCTCTTTACGGACTAAAACAAGCACCCAAATAATGGCATGCGAAATTTGACCAAACAATGTTGTCAAATGATTTTAAGATAAATGAATGTGATAAATGTGTGTACATTAAAAATGTTCCAAATCACATAGTCATTGTTTGCCTATATGTGGATGATATGCTGATAATGAGTAATGACATTGCCAACATAAATGCTACTAAGCGTATGCTCAATAGCAAGTTTGATATGAAAGACTTGGGAGTTGCTGATTTAATTCTGGGAATTAAGATCCATAAGACTCCTCAAGGTCTGGCATTGTCACAATCTCATTATATTAAGACAGTACTTGAAAAATTCAAGCACTTGGGCTTTAAAGTTGCAAAGACTCCAATTGACGTGAATCTTGCATTAGCAAAGAACAAAGGCCAAAGCATATCACAATTGGATTATGCTCGTGTGTTGGGATGCTTAATGTATATCATGAATTGTACACGACCAGATATAGCTTGTGCTATAAGTAAACTGAGTCGATATACGAGCAATCCAGGCCAATCTCATTGGATGGCAATGAAACGAGTTTTGGGATATTTAGAACATACCCAGAACTTTGAATTGCACTACAGTAATTTCCCTGCGGTGATTGAGGGATACTGTGATGCAAATTGGATCACCAGTTTAACTGATTCTAAGTCCACGAGTGGATATGTATTCACTATTGATGGAGGAGCGGTATCTTGGAAGTCGTCCAAACAAACATGTATTGCCCGCTCTACAATGGAGGATGAATTCATAGCCTTAGATAAAGCCGGTGAAGAAGCTGAATGGCTCCGAAATTTCTTGGAAGACATTCCATTTTAGCCCAAACCGTTGGCACCAATATGCATACATTGTGATAGTCAAGCGGCAATTGGAAGGGTTGGGAGCGTTATGTATAACGGTAAATCTCGTCATATACGACGAAGACATAAAACCGTTAGGCAATTACTCTCTAGAGGAATTATCACGATTGACTATGTAAAGTCAAGTGATAATGTGTCGGATCCACTTATAAAAGGCCTAACTAGAGAGGCAGTTGAGAAATCATCAAGGGAAATGGGGCTATGGCCGAGAACAAGTCATTGTGACGGTAACTCTACCTAGAAGACTGGAGATCCCAAGATCTAGGTTCAAGGAGATCAAACAAAGTCATTAATGACGGTTCAACATTGTCAAATAAAATGTTAGTCCATTCTCGTGATGAGACAATGTTCAGTACCAAGGATAAAGCATTAAGGCTTTTTAACGATTTCTAAATTTGATACGAGGTATATCAAATAGTGTATCTACAGGATGACACGTTTAGGAATCACCTATGTAAGTGTAAAGTGTTAGCCGCTTCAAGGAGAACTTTGTAAGGCCAGTTCTCTACGCACTTATGAAATCAGGCGGTGTTCATGGCTGAAACGAACACAACAATGAGAACCAAAGCCGGTTAAGGGTTGATTGTTTGACTTATGATTGTCTAGGTATACACCAAAGATCGACGGTTCAAAGATATCAAATCTACCGATTGACCGAGTATATCCGACATAAGTTTACTAAGGAAAGTTCAAAGGGAAACCTACTTATCCAGATGCGATTAATCCTTGCTTGTAAATCACACAGTTTTTTTCATGCATACTTCCGTGATATAGCTATTCCCCATTCATGTGGGGGATTGTTGAGGTTTTGTTTTTAAGATGAAATAGTCTTAAAATGAGGGTGAATGAGAAATTGAGGGAAAATGAAATTTTGAGTAAAATTTTAAGTTTCCACCTCTTGACAATGAGACATTGTCCCATATTGGAAGAGGAAAAGATTTTTGGTGGGTATATATATAATTGCTCTTCTTGTAGCTCTTAAAGAGTTAAGAAGAAAGCAAGCCTTGCGTCATCGTCGTCGTCGCTCACTCGGCTCGGCTTCGGCTACGGCTACGGCTTCGGCTTCGGTTTCGGCTTCGGATTTGGATTTGGATTTGGATTTGGTCAAATGATCGATTGATTGATTAATTTTTTGGACCAAATTTATTTGTTAATAGTAAATATTAACATAAGATTATCCGCATTTGTAACGGATATTTTCCAATCCGTGTATTGACCATTTGGCAGCCGCCTAATGCTCTTCCCACCATGAATGTGCTTGCTCCACAAACAAGCTAATGCTTGCTCCACCATGGAGGGTGGACAATTGGTCTTCTTCAACACTGGCTGCTATATATATGTGCAGCAGCTGTTGAAGAAAGACACACAACACACAACACAAAACTGAAAATCGCTCAACAGATTTGGTTATACATTGCACTCCTTCCTCTCAGCATTTCCATACGATTTTCTGAGTTTCTACTCCTTCGTTCTGCATTGTTTTAACTTCAAACAAAGCAACTGTAAGTGTGATTTGCTACCGAACTTTGTGTTCGCTGAAACACTGGGGTTTGAAGTACCGCTACACCAGTGTTGATTCGTTCTAACCTGGGAGGAAATAATTCATTACCTTGGGTACTAGGAGGGGATTAAATTCCTTAAGGAAACACTGTGAATTCAGTGGGCTCGAATTAATTACTGTTTCATTACGTTAACTTATATTTTGCAGAATTATTATTTACAAATACAGCAATATTGGCGAGACTAACAAATACAAATATTGAATGTTGGTTTGTCAACACAATTAACTAGATTTTTCGAATCACGCATTAAAAAACACGGGTTCTTTGGTTATATGATCAATTGCAGATCTTTTAATTATATGATACATTATACCGGAAATCTTTATCTTAAGACATAGGAGATTAGAAAACAGAGGAGGAAATCATTTTAAGGTTGTTAATTATTGGTTACTATTTTGTAATTCTGTATAATATAACCTAAGCTTAAAGAGGCAAAAGTCGAGACCACAGAAGCACAATTTGATAAGCAATACATAAAAAGAGCCTTCTTAATGTGTTAGACTACAAGGTATAACAATAACCTTTTGCATTTTTTATTCAAACAGCAGAAAATAATTATAAACAATTTTTTTGCATCCTGATCCTTTTCTTGGTATTGAACCGTCATAAAGAAAAACCATAGAACTAGAAAATGAAAAGATAAAAATAAAAAAATAAATATTTTTTTTTTCATATTTATGTACCTTGTATCCTTTTGAAGAAGATATGTATATTCTTTTTGACTCACTTTTGTTGAAAGTCTGTGTAAAAGCAATAACTTGTATGAGATTTGCTGCAACGACGGACAAATATTAATCTATTTAAGTGACCTCTTTTTCATTATTATACATTTAATGATGCATAACATATTACGTAGTGATGGCAATGGGGCGGGGCGGGACGGGAGTGGGGACCCACAAAAATTTCAACCCGCCTGCCCTGCCCCGCATAGCCATTTTTTCCCATTTTCAACTCGTCTCGCCCCGCCCTACTTATATTTTTTTTTCTTTTATCTCTTATTTTTTTTTCTAAAATAAACTAGTTTGACATTTTATACTACTAGAAATTTAGATTGATAGTTCAGTAGAAATGAACACTAGAGTGGGTAGTCTCGTGACTCAAAAATGATTAGTGTATAATTTGGTACAGTAGCCATATTTAAGATTTCACATATTCTGATAATAAACTAACTGACATTGTTTTTTCCATTAATTCCTAGTTTTCAATTTCAAACTCAACATTAAGTTAATTTTTCTAGTTAAAATCAAAGACGAAATAAAATCTAATTTATTCTTAATTAACTTAAATTGGGGTTATTTTATTTTTATATAGTAATTCTCTGCAATAAATTTTTTCATTTTTCCATTTATCTCCCATCAGAAAATCTTGAAGGATGTAGCAAATTCATTAGTATTCACAAATTTGAAACAGAATGGATTAGAGCTATTCCACAGGTTTCACTCTTGGAAATCACAATGTAAAGTTTTCGTGACCAAAGTTTTGTTCTGATTTGGTTAAAACTGTGGGAACAACAATTTGGAAGATATAAACTATCCTTTTTAAAGCCAACCCGCATTGAACCCACATTAAACCCGCTACCCGCCCCGCCCTGCTTTAATTTTTTAAAAATTGTTTCAACCCGCCCCGCACTCGCATCAAACAAAACCCGCCCCGTGTCGTACCCGCTCCGCCCTATTACCATCCCTACATATTAGATTTAATAAATGAAATCATGAATCTATATTTCAAGCTAAGGCAAAGCAGTGAATTGGTGTAACATGTTCTTACAGTATCGTATGTGACATCTTCTGCTGGTGGCATATTTATTTGTCTAACAAGATCTTCTTTAGTAATTTTTTTGATAGGAACTGTTCCAAAAGGACAACCACCATCTTTTGACCATATCCTCGATGACCAATTAGTTGTGGAGGCATTTGAATTCTGCTTTGACCTAACTAAAATAGGTTTCATCTGTCCATTCAGAACTTAAATTGTGTGTCAACGATATAATAACCTTACTACAAAGTTGAAAGTAAATTGGAGAGAGGAGAAACATGCCTCAGGATGAAAATCGTGACTTTTTAACTATGCTGGTTGTTTGTAAAAATCCACACAATTATATGTATCTTCATATTTAGTCCGAGAACCAAAACTTCATGAAATAAGTAATCTTGGTTACACTAGCTTGTTATCCAATATATAACTTCAGTTATGCATAAAAAAATTACAAAATTAAGAGAGAAGGGAAAGAAAAGCATGTAGATTGTAAACACTATTCCACACCTATATAATTTATTTATCAAAGAGATTAAGTTAGCCTTTTTTTTTAACTATTCAAAGATAAAATGTAAAAATCAGTGACTACACTAAAAGTACTAGAGGTAGAAGTTTCATAACTCTTAAGTACAACATCAATTACAAAAAAAGTCAATTAACAAAATATTAGTTAGATTATTTTAATATCCTCGTGATCAAAACTATGGGATGGAAGGATAATTATTTTGTTACAAATGATATTAGCACATGAATACAATAATCACTCACAAGACTTATGAGTACAATGACTTTTTGCCCAAAATATATACCTTAATTGTTTTGATGTACGGCTTGTTGATAAGTTTAAGTTGTTTCTCCAACTCTAACTCCTCTACTTTGGATAGCTTTATTTTTCCTTAGAACCCCATCATAACTCAAAAGAAGATATAGTAACAGGAAAGTTTGTCGAATAATTTTTTGATCCATCAAGATTACCTGAATACATTAATTTATTTTTATAGGTATGAATGTTAGGATATATATATATATATATATATATATGTAAATACAACATTACTTAAGCAACAAAATTACTAATTAATATATACAACATGCTAATTTAAATTAGTTAATAAAACAAGAAAGCACTAAGCAATGGACTTACTTGATTTACTAGATGTATGAAGCTTAAGTTTTTGAGCACCTATCACCTTTGCTAGATTGAGGGAAGATGTTATATAGAGGGGTAGAAGAGTTTTAAACTGGCTTTCTTACATGTAACCTTCTGAAACATGATTAACTGAATCTAAAGAAGATTTTATGTTAATAAATGTTCATTAAGCAACAAGTAAAATCCAAAAGGATAATCTGAACATAGATTACTAATAGAATTAATAAAATACTGAGGTTTCGGTTAATAAAAGTTGCATTATCTGATATAAGCCAAGATTTGTCATAATCTGAAAGAAGTTTCACACTCTCAGTCAACTAATATTGGTTGTGTGAGACCCAAGGTAAAATTTGTGATATTGAAGCAAGCAATTCTTTTTTTTTTTCTTCTTTTTGATCTATTTTTTTAAAGTTATATATAAGGGGTAAGGGAAGGGAAAATGGGGAGGGATTATAAGGTGAAAAAATCGAACCCTCACCGACAAGGTAAAAGTTTAGGTAACTAACCAACTTAGCTATTAAAATTTCCCTAAAACAAGCAATTTAGTTGACACAAATAAAGGGTAAAAATAGCACGGGCTAGCCAGTTTTCGGATTGATAATTCAAAAATAGCCACAGTTTGCAAAGTCATTGAAAAATAGCCACTATTTTGCTGCAACACGGACCGGTCCAGCATAATATACTGAAGATTGATATACCTGTGTATGAATTTCCAGCATATTATGCTGGAACTCCAACACACGAAAATTTCCAGCATAATATACTGGAGATTGGAGCACATGTGTATGAATTTCCAGCATATTATGCTGGACCGGTACAATATACTGGAACTCCAGTATATTATTCTAAACTATTTTTCGGATTTTGAACAGTGTTTTCGTTCAGATTTATCTTTACATGAAAAATGGCTAAATTTCGATTACTTTTGAAACAGTGACTATTTTTCAATTACCACTTGTAAATCTGGTTATTTTTGAATTTCTCCCAAACAAAGGTGAATGGATAGGTTGGACCGTTGGATCAAATTTAAGCAGATCAGCCGAGTTAATATTGCATCATGACTCAAGCTGCTCAAAGTTTACTTGGGCCAAGATAAATAGGGTTAAAATGGGGTAAAATTCAAAAAATAGCCAGATTTACAAGTAGTAATTGAAAAATAGTCGCAGTTTAATAAGTAATTAAAATTTAGCCATTTTTCATGTAAAGATAAATCTGAATGAAAACACTGTTCAAAATCCGGAAATATTCCAGCATAATATACTAGAGTTCCAGTATAATATACTGGTCCAGCATAATATACTGGTCCAGCATAATATGTTGGAAGTTCATACACGAGTGCTCCAATCTCCAGTATATTATGCCGGAACTTTTTCGTGTGTTGGAATCCCAACATAATATGTTGGAAGTTCATACACAGGTGCTCCAATCTCCGGTATATTATGCTAAAAAATTTCGTGTGTTGGAATTCCAGCATAATATACTGGAATTTCATACACACGTGTACTAATCTCCAATATATTAAGCTGAAACTTTACGTGTTGCAGCAAAATAGTGGCTATTTTTTAATGACTTTGCAAACTGTTGAGATTACTCATTGTATTGTATTTATTCCTTTGTTAATCACTTGTACAGTAGTTAATGGAATATAGTTAGTGGGATGTCACATGGTAAATGACAGTTGTAATGAGTTAGTTGGTTAGCCTAGCTGTTAGCACATTTTATAACTAAAAAGTCAGATTGTACATTTTATTTTGAGTTGATTAATGAAGAGCTCAGCTCCCCTTTCTAGAAGCTTCACTCATGCTCTCTTTCCTTTACATCCTTTGATTCCTCCATTGGAGCTCTCATTGAGCTCGTATTTCTCTCATTAATTTCATAATTTTTCGTGGTATCAGAGCGCAGGCATTACTCCTAGAGCCTCGTTGCTTCATATTTCGATTTTTTTTGTTCATACAGATACGAATTGTTCGTCATTGTTTTTTGGGAATTAGGGTTCCTGTGTAAGAATCGATCAATTAGTCGATTAATCTCAGTAATTTGCTTTCGCTGACAACGATTTCAACTTTGCTAAACCAAATCATGGCTGGAGATGACGAAATTACGGCGACAGATAAGACAACCCTAGACTTCACCAGTCCGTTGTACATGCATCCGTCGGAAAGCGTTGCATCTATGTTAGTGCCAGTGGATTTTGACGGAACTAGCTATAGATCATGGAGAAGAGGAATCCTTAGAGCACTCTCCTTGAAGAACAAACTAGGTTTCATCACCTGAAAGCGTAAGAAACCAGATCCCAATTCTGCTACCCTAGACCAATGGGAACGATGCTACGACATGGCGACCTCGTGGATATTAAACTCACTGTCTAAGGACCTAGCGGATAGCCTACAGTATGTTAATGATGCCAGGGAACTTTGGCAGGAATTGGAAGACATGTATGATCAGACAAATGGTGCTAAGTTGTATTAGCTCGAGAAGGAGATAAATGATTTGAGTCAAGGAAATTTGGACATTACTAGATATTATACAAAAATGAAAAAACTTTAGGAGGAACTCAACACACTAAACATACATGCTAAATATGCTTGTAAATGCACATGTGGAGCTAAGGAAAACATGCACAAAGCTGTGCAAGATAGAAGATTAATTCAATTTCTGATGGGCCTAAACGAAGTGTACACTGTGGTGAGAGAAAGCATTTTGATGATGAATCCACTTCCAACAATAGCCCATGCATTCTCTATTCTTATTCAGGAGGAAAAGAAAAGGGAGGTCAAGCCAAGTTCTCATTTCTCGATGGATTCTGCTGCCTTGAATACGAATGGACCAGGAAACAATACTTTCAGGACAAACTATACTCAACAAGGGAATAACAACACAAACATTGGATATAGGGAAAATTAGTTCACTAATAGACCTCGGTTGTTCTGTGAGTACTGCAAAAGGCCAGGACACACTAAGGAAAAATGTTATAAGCTCCACGGATTCCCACAGAACTCCAAGTTCAATAAGGGAAGAAGGATTGTAGGAAATGTGCTTGGGTCATCAAGTGAACGTGCTGCGGGAAATGATGATGAAAATAACTCTTAGAGTCAGGAGCAAGGTCGAACCATGCACAACTTAACTAAGGAGCAATATGGACAGCTACTAAGCATCTTGGAAAGCTTTCAAGGAGGAGGAGACAAATCCGGAAACACTACCATAAATGGAGGAGCTGTGAACTTTGCAGGTATCTCAGCATGCTCTACTCATTTTGATTCTAGTGATCAGTTGTATGAAAATTCCAATTCAAGTGCTGACTCTTGGATACTTGACTCTGGAGCCACAAACCATATGACATATAATAAATCATTTCTAACCAATATTAGAACTTTAGCTTATCCCTACCTAGTTACCCTACCTAATAGTTACAAAGTAAATATGACACTGATTGGTGATGTAATCCTTAGTCCTAAGTTCAGTCTCAGAAAGGTCCTTTTTGTGCCTAGTTTAAAGTTCAATTTGATACCAGTCCATTCCTTGACAGTCCAACTTGATTGTATTGTGATATTTATCAAGTTTGTGTACATCCTTCTACAGAGCCCTTCACTGAAGAAGCCACTAGATATTGGTAAAGCCAAGACTGGTATGTACTTCCACTATTCAGACAACAACAACATTGGTTCTGTTTCCCCTGATTTTTCTAATGCATCTTATCCATGTCATCCTACTAATAAAGATGAGGTATATTCCGCAGTTAACACATCTAATTCATTTTCTCTTAAGCCACAATCTACCATCCTTGTTGCATCTACTCTTGTTGTTCCATCTCACATAAGTAATAAGAGTAGTTATTTTCCACATCTGCATTATTCTGTAAATAATTTAAGCAATAAAAGTGATTCTTGTTTGACTGATGTCTCCTCAAATACTAAGAATTTGCTTGATCTCTTGTGGCATAATAGATTAGGACATGTACCTTTTGTCAAAATGAATGAAATTTCTTCTATACCTGTTACCTTTGCACCTAAACAACCTTTCTTTTGCCCTATTTGTCCAATGGCAAGACAGACCAGATTGCTTTTCCCAGAAAGAACAACATTAACCACTAAGATATTTGAGCTGTTACACATTGACCTATGGGATCCCTATCATGTTAAAACACACAACAAATATAGGTACTTCATCACACTTGAGGATGATTATAGCATGTCCACATGGACTCATTTGTTAAGTTGTAAAAGTAATGCCCTTAATACTATCAAGGCTTTCTCTGCCATGGTAGAGAACCAATTCAATACCAGTATCAAAACTATAAGGACTGACAATGGCCTTGAGTTCACCAGTCTTGAAACCACCTTATTTTTCCAATCAAAAGGCATCATACGTCAGAAAACATGCCCATATACCCCACAACAAAATGGTATGGTGGAAAGAAAACACAAATACCTACTAGAAATAGCCAGGGCACTCTTGTATCAGTCTAAATTGCCCATGCAATATTGGGGAGAGTGTATCTTGACATCTACCTATTTGAAAAATAGATTACCTTCATCATCACTCAAAGCTAAATGTCCATTTGAACTACTGTACCTGAAGAAACCAAATTATTCCCACCTTAGAAGCTTTGGGTGCTTATGCTTTCCTACTACTCTCAAAATCCATAAAGACAAATTTGAACCAAGATCCATTCTCCATATTTTTGTGGGATACCCTTTTGGGACAAAAGGTTACAAGGTACTAAATCTGGCCACAAAGAAAATAACTGTTTCAAGAGATGTAGTATTCTATGAAAATGTATTCCCATTTGCCTTGTCATCTAGTCCTAGTAAGGTATTCACTCCATTCCCTCAAATAAAATCATACTTATCAGATGAATTCTTTCCTGCTAATAATATAAAGAGCACTACATATTAAGTGACTGAAAATCACATGAAGTGTCCCCAAGGACGTTGTCCAGGAATGAACAATTGTCTGAATTAGATCCAATATCACCTCAGCCCCTTTATTTTGATAATAATTCAATATTTTCTTAGTCACCTTTGAGCAGTCAGACATCAGGAGTCTTCCCTGGTGCTGATAGTCCAACTATCTCAACTCAAGATCAAAACATTTCAGTGGCAGATCAGAGTAGGCCTTCCAGAACCTTGAAATCCCTACTTACCTTAAAGACTATGAATACACAATTCCTAAATTACATCATACTCACCAAGACCAGTCCCCTTCTTTTAATAACAACCAAAGTACATCATCCTTTTCTTTTATCACCTCTACACCCAGACTTCATCATAATCCCTTCAATGCTCTAAATTCCACCAGTCACCATTTGATGGATCCTGCCTCACATGAATGTGAACCTAGTTCATATGAGGAAGCTGCTATGAAACCTGCTTGGCAAGCAGCAATGAATCAGGAGTTCCAAGCACTATATGCAAATAAGACCTAGGAATTAGTTCCCCTTCTAGTTGGAAAGAAGGCAATAGGGTGTAAGTGGGTGTATAAAATTAAGCATAAAGGAGATGGAAGCATAGAAAGATTTAAAGCAAGATTAGTGGTAAAGGGTTACACACAGCAGGTTGGGATAGATTATACAGAGACCTTCTCACCAGTAGTGAAAATGACAACTGTGAGAGCTTTGACAGCAACAACAGTCAAGAAAGGATGGCAAGTTTTGCAGTTGGATGCCAACAATATATTTCTCCATGGAGATCTCTATGAAGAAGTGTACATGGAGGTGCCACTAGGGCTAGTTGTGGAAAGGCTGGGCTTAGTGTGTGAACTAAACAAGTCCTTGTATGGACTCAAACAAGCAAGCAGACAGTGGTATGAGAAATTAGCTGAAGCATTATGTTCTAGGGGGTATACTCATTCAATGCTTGATTACTCTTTGTTCTATAAGAAGGCTGAAGGATCAGTAGTGTTTGTGGCTATTTATGTAGATGATGTTCTTATCACAGGTACTCACCTGCAAGAGATTGAGTCCTTGAAAGATTTTTTGCACAACGCATTCAAGATAAAATACCTGGGAAGGCTTCATTACTTCTTAGGCTTAGAGGTTCAATACACAGACAAAAGAGTTTTGATGTCACAGAAGAAGTTCACTATGGATTTTTTGAAGGAGTTTGGTTGCATAGATTGTCCCCCTATAGCTTCTCCTCTAGACTCCTCTATGAAGTTGAAAGCTGATGAAGGAGCCTTATTGACAGACATTTCATATTATAGGAAGCTGATTGGGAAACTCAACTTCCTTACTAATACCAGGCTAGACATTATTTATAGTGTACAACATCTTAGTCGGTTCATGCAGAGTCCCAAGGAGCCACATTTGAAGGTTGCATATCATGTTCTAAGGTACTTGAAAGGTGACCCAACCTTGGGAATTTTCCTTACTAATGATGCAGACTACAGAGTGAAAGTCTTATGCGACTTAGATTGGGCAACATGTCCCCAATCCAGAAAATCAGTCAGTGGTTATATTGTATTACTTGGAGACAACCCCATTAGTTGGAAATCTAAGAAACAATCTACTATTTCCTTATCATCTGCGGAAGCTGAGTACAGATGAGCTAGAATGGTTGTTGGAGAGCTTGTCTGGCTTGCCAGGCTTCTTACTGAGCTCACTGTTCCTCTATCCTTACCCATTCCCATATTGTGCGACAGTCAAGCTGCCCTACACATAGCAAAGAATCCCGTGTTTCATGAGCGTACAAAACACATTGAAGTGGATTGCCATTTTGTACGAGACCAGACATTTTGTACGAGACCAGTTGCAGGAAGGATTGATCTCTTTACACCACATCTCTACAAATGACCAGTTAGCTGATATCTTTACCAAATCTTTGACAGGGATCAAACATTCCACACTCCTTGGCAAGTTGGCAGTGAGTCCCTCACCTCCAACTTGAGGGGGTGTTGAGATTACTCATTGTATTGTATTTATTCCTTTGTTAATCACTTGTACAGTAGTTAGGGGAATATAGTTAGTGGGATATCACATGGTAAATGACAGTTGTAATGAGTTAGTGGGTTAGCCTAGGTGTTAGCACATTTTATAAGTAAGAAGTCAAATTGTACATTTTATTTTGAGTTGATTAATGAAGAGCTCAGCTCCCATTTTTAGAAGCTTCACTCATGCTCTCTTTCCTTTACATCCTCTGATTCCTCTATTGGAGCTCGCATTTCTCTCATTAATTTCATAATTTCTCACAAACGCTGGCTATTTTTTAATTACTAGTCTAAAAATTAGCTAGCCCGTGATATTTTCACGTGAAAATGAATTAAACAATGTGTCATAACTCAATTTGTCCAGCTTAGAGACAAGTGGAATTGTCGGCCTTACATTTTTCACAACCATAGCATGAGCTGTTCAAGGACATCGAAGTATTTCGAGCTTCTAACAATCAAATTTCATGAATAAAATTTATACTTATATAGTACAATATTGTTTGTTGCAATATCCGGTGGGTATTTTTTGATGTTTACAGTACATTGTTTTTGTGCAATATTCCCGTGAATACTCTCTTTCATGTTTACAGTATAATATTTTGTGCAATATCTATTTGTAAACATGACCCTTACTATTCACGTTTCAAGGGGAAAGTACACAATCAACCATTTTCAGTACTGTTATTTAGGGATTAGCTACTACTTATTTTATCCTGAAAATTTAAACTAAAATCTTAATTTCAGAACAATTCATGACATTTGTGTCCCGAAAAATTAAACTAAAAAATTAAAATTTAGAACATATTGACTAATCCTAAATAGCAGTCCTTTAGAGTGACTACCTAATATCATTTCTAGTGTTTCTAGGCTCAAATTTGACAACATAATTTTGGGCAGCTTTGCGAGTTGATATGTGCAATATTAGTAAAAAAATTAACCCAATAACCGCCCATTAATTCGTGTATAATGTATGCATAAATATATATAATTAATGTACAATCTATATATACCAGATAGAAAAAGTAAGTATTGAATCTGATCGGCTATTTGTGTAAGATCTCATATTAGTTACCCATTTTGATCCTTGACCCATCTATCAGGACTGGTTACGTTAGGTATAGCCCAAAATAGGCAGGCTGGACGGACCATACTATTATGGGCCACATTTGGCACTGATTTACAAATTGTAGGAAATATTTTAGAAAATAGCCACTTCTCAACCTCTGCAACTGAAATATAGCCATTATTTGGGAAGTTTAAAATTTCACAACTGAAACTCCATCAAGATAATCTCCTAAAGTTTTACTTGTGCTTGAAACTCCAAAACAGTGATTATTTTTAGAAGAATCAAAAAGTGGTCAATAGGCGCTGTTACGTCTACCAAATTACACGATTTAAAAAAAAAAAATCTTTGTCAAATTACACATGCTAATTAGTAATTTACTAGCCACGCACTTCCCTTACTTTTCTAATTGCGTTCAATCTCCTCTTCATCAGTTTCTTGCAGTTTAATCTACTTTAATTATGAAATGGATAGTATAGCTAACCTTTCCATTTTCAAATGGTCATTAGTGTAAAACTAATCATTAAGATTCTTTAATTATTTGGCCATTAGACCAGAATTTTATGTTAAACAAAAACAAGGTCTGTTCAATAATTAATCTACGCATTTGACGCGCTTTTATTTGAGTATACTGAGTTATAATGTCCTGTGGGTCACATGAGACCATACAAAAACAGGTTATAATTTTTAATAACTGCATCTTGCATGAGATAGGAACATATTTTGTAATGTTAAACCACTTTCATGTAAAGTTATTACTTTTTAAAAGGAGACAATATTAGTGGGATTTTGAATCTCTTGCCTATTGTTTTTGTTTCTTTATTGTTAGTCCACATTATAGTATTTTTTCTAAAGATAGTTTATTTTATATGCAAAAAAAAATCTAAGAGCCAATTGATGCACGATTCAAAAATCAGTAGATAATAGGATCTGTCCTACTTTCTTCCTTTAGAATAACATGCTTGAGTCGATGGCGGAGTTGAATTCGTCATGTGCATCTAACTAATAAATCACACCTTATGAAGGAATAGATTAAAAGTTATTAGCCATAAATACAAAGATTAAAATGGTAACTAATTATTTACTTTTTTATTTCATTTTTAATGTGCTGACCAACATAATACACCATATACAAGTTAAAGAAGGTTACAATAAACTTGAAGAATCAAAGCTATTCCTAAATTGGTTTTTTCTTTTTAATAGTAAATTTTGAGAAAGGTATCTTTTCTTTGTAATGTATTGCTTGGAAACACTGTCATTGACGACCCTTCTTGTTTAAACTATCCGCTTGTCTTCTCTGTCACACCTAACAATATTTTAATTTGGATATCATTTCACATGTATTTAAAATTAAATAGGGCTGACCTTTATCCAAATAAGTAACAGTAATAATAAAATAATCCTTTTTATTTTGAAGTTTAAAAAAAGTGATAATAAAATGATCAATGTAATGAATCAAGTGATTTTTTCATTCTTATACACTATTTGAAATCTTATTACGAAAAATATTCATATTTTGGTATTTACACGACCTAAACACATTTTAGTTACAAAATATATACAATACACCTTAAAGACTCTCAATCCATTATTTGTGTCTTCAATCAAGGGATTTAGTTACGCCATTTTCTTTTTTTCTCTCTTATTTTCTTTCCTTATTTTTCTGCAGCTGAAATTTAGCTCAAAATTCAATTTGGTCCGTGTTCAAATTCATATATCACATAGCATCAAATTGATTGAGAAAGTACAAAGCATCTATTCAACTGCTTTTACCGATCGGATTACTTATCTTCTAGATACAATAAAATATGCGCCGGGGCTAAGAGAAATCTATTGGAGTAATACAGTATCGCATTGGCTTCTCACCGAAGCAATAGATTCGACTACAGGAGAAATTTCGGCTATCAAATTTTAACTAATATTCAAAGATAAATTGCTTCTCGCTCAAATATTTCAATCAGAGAGTATTGAACTGCAAAATCTCAATCAATAAGAATTTGACAGTTGTCGCATTACAGGCATCAGTATAAGCGGAACAGTTGAACTTAAGCACAAAATTCAATTCGTTTCGCTTTTGAATTCATATAACTTAGTGTACTAAACTGATATGAAAATGACTAAAGCTTCGGCTTCAAAATTCTTTTCCAATCGGATTATCTTATACACAATACAAATTTGGAGAGAGAGAGAACCAGGAGAAGATAGCGTGAGGAGTGAGATATGAAACTCGAGTTATCTATAACTTATCTATAATTTACCTACATTTTCATACATTATTTTTACCCAGTTATATACAACTACAATATCATACCACTTAAATATAATTTTTATACAAATTTTATATAATATGTGTCACGACCCGAAATTCCCTCATTCGGATCGTGATGGCGCCTAACATTTCACTTGCTAGGCAAGCCAACGTTAGAATAATATTAACCAATTTTTTAAATAATTTTAAAATTATTAATAATCAAGGAAACAAAAGCGGAAGCGAAGTTTGAAACATAGTGAAATAATCCATAAAAATAACGGTGTCTAAATACCATCCCAGAATTGGTGTCACAAGTGCACGGGCTTCTAGAATAAATACAAATAAAGGTCTGAATAAAATAAAACTGTCTGAAAATAAACACACAGCTAAAGTAAAATAGACGGGGACTTCAGAACTGCGGACGCCATGCAGTTATACCTCAAGTCTCCTCTAGACGTTGAAATCCAAGCAAGTCTATGATACGCCGTTGGGACCAACTCCAAAATCTGCACAAGAAATACAGAGTGTAGTATCAATACAACCGACCCCATGTACTGGTAAGTACTGAGCCTAACCTCGACGAAGTAGTGACGAGGCTAAGGCGGGTCACTTACATTACCTGTACGCAATATTAGTAACAACACCAATAATAGAAATAGATCACGTAACTCATTTATAATAATTGAAGCCAACTCAGTAGTTATAACCAATTATCATTTCCATCAATTCTGTTTGAAGCGTGCAACCCGCTCTAACAATATATTCACATTCAATTATGTTGCAGCGTGCAACCCGCTCTCATAATATATTCACATTCAGTTCTGTTGCGGCGTGCAACCCGCTCCTCCAATATATTCATTTTAATCAAGTCTGTTATATATTTATTTCAATCAAGTATATATAGACTTTTTAATAAGTCTGTTGTGGCGTGCAATCCGATCCCCCAATATTGACTTTTAATAAGTCTGTTGCGGCGTGCAACCCGATCCTCCAATATGGACTTTTTAATAAGTCTGTTGCGTCATGCAACTCGATCCTCCAATATGGACTTTTTAATAAGTTTGTTGCGGCGTCCAACCCGATCCTCCAATATATCTATTTCAATCAATTCTTATAGAAGAAATTTCTCCAATAAATACCACAATTAATATAAAATTATAAGACAACAAGCATACCATAATTATAATTTAATTATGAAATAAACAATGACAAATAGCAAATTATTATGGAATCAGGGAGAAAATAGGCAGTTTAATATTTAATATGCTAAATGTCAAATAATAATTAAAACACATAATTCAAATAGCATGTAACATCTAATGCAGGAATTCAAAAATTAATATTTGACAAAGAATAGGAGAGAAATAATTATTATAATAATTAATTCATGATTTAAAATAATTTATGAATTTTCAAGTAAGCATGCAAACAATTAATTTGACAACGTATAGACACTCGTCACCTCGCCTATACGTCGTTCACATGCAATTCACATAACAAATAGTTTAAGGGTTCTATTCCCTCAAGTCAAGGTTAACCACGACACTTACCTCGATTTACAAATTCCAATCAATTGCTCGACCACAACTTTTTCTTTTAAATTTGTCTCCAAAAGATTCAAATCTATTCACAAACAATTCGATATACTCAATACGAATCATAGGAATTAATTCCATATGAATTTACCAATTTTTCGGATAAAAATCTGAAATTCATTAAAATATTCGGTAGTGGGACCCACATACCAAATCTCGAAAAAACTTACGAAATCCGAACACCCATTCCGATACGAGTCCAAATATATAAAATTTATCAAATTCCGATGTCAAATGAACCTTTAAATCTTAAATTTTCTTTTTTGGAAGATTTTATAAATATTCCAATTTCATCCATCTAAATCCGAAATAAATGATGAATGTAGACTTAGATTTATGAAATAAAATCACTATATGATGAAGAAGATTTACCCAGTTCGAAATCGTGAAAAACTCCTTTGAAATCGCCCCTAAACCGAGTTCTAATTGAGGGTTTGTGAAAAATAGGAAAAATCTCATTTTGGTTCTGTTTTAAGTCACATGCATCAAGCCTTCTTCGCATTCGCGAAGGGCCTGTCGCATTCTCGATGAATAGCATCTCGTGGCTTTCGTGTTCGCGAGTCATCCTTCGCGTTCGCGAAGGGGTTTTCCCACCTGGCCTTCGCGTGCCAGTGCTCGCGTTCGCGTAGAAGGACAACAGACCCCTCCTCTAGGCCTCTAAAGCTTCGCGTTGAGTTGGTCGTGTTCGCGAAGGGTGAAGTCCACATAGCTTCGCGTTCACGACCCAATCTTCGCTTCGCGAAGAAGGAAAATTCAGCCCGCCCATTTTGCTCTTCGCGTTCGCGAGAGTACATTCGCGAACGCGATGAAGGAAATACCAGAAGCCTGAAGTTGCAGAAAATCAATTTTTCTAAGTTTAAAATCATCCTGTATCCTATCCGAAACTCACCCGAGCCCTCGGGGCTCCAAACCAAACATATACACAAGTCCTAAAATATCATTCGAACTTGCTCACGTGATCAAATCGCCAAAATAACACCTAGAACTATGAATCGGACACCAAATCAAAGAACGTTTTCAAGAAAACTTTAAAACATATATTTTTACAACCGGACGTCCGAATCACGTCAAATCAACTCTGATTCTCACCAAATTTGGCAGACAAGTCATAAATATTATAGTGGACCTAATCGGGCTCCAGAACCAAATTACGGATCCGAGGTCAATAAATCCAACATCAGTAATTTCTTAGAAATCATTAAGCTTTCAAGCTTTTAATTTTTTATCAAAATTCCATATCTCGGGCTAGGGACCTCAGAATTCAATTTCGGACATGCGCCCAAGTCCCAAATCACGATACGGACCTACCGAAATTGTCAAAATACTGATCTGGGTCCGTTTACTCAAAATGTTGACCAAAGTCAACTTAGTTAAGTTTTAAAGCTCTATTTCACATTTTAATCTATTTTTCACATAAAAACTTTCCGGACAATTGTACGGACTGCGCACGCAAGTCGATGAATGATAAATGGTGCTTTTTGAGGTCTTAGAACACAAAATTACTTATTAAATTTAAAGATGACATTTTGGGTCATCACAATATGTCTTGTGTATATTTTGTATCTGATTTATACATAGTAAAAATAAATTTCATACAACTAATTATATATTATACAACTTATCTATAATTTTCATACATTATTTCTACCCAGTTATATACAACTACAATATCATACAATTTTAATATAATTTTTATATAATATTGTTCAATCTTCATACAATATTTAAATAAAAAAAAATATATAACAACAGAATATAATTTTACTACAACTTTACTACAATTTCGTAAGTATAGTGTATGTCATGTCTTCTTCTTCTTCTTCTTCTTCTTCTTCTTCTTCTTCTTCTTCTTCTTCCTCCTCCTCTTCGAGTTTCAATCTGAAATTCAGCCAAAATTAAATCTAATATTTACCAAAACACCCTCAAAATTGAGATATAAACTCCAAACAATATTCCCAATTGTTTGCAAGAACACCCAATCCAAACAAATAATGGTTTTTGAAAATCCATATTCGAATTCAAAGCTTCAAAACTTATTAATTATTGTCAATAGTGGAATTGCTGCTCTATTACTGGAATTAAGACTGATCTTCAAAAGTATTTTCTTCTTCATTGAAAGTTAAGCAAGCAACATGCGTTAATGGAGGTGCGTGGTAGAGTATTTAGAGCTTGAATCTATAAAATTGAAGAGGGATTTTTGAAGAAGAGCGAAAAAATATAGAGGAATTTTTGAAGAAGAGTGAAAACAGCATTAATGGAGGGAGATATTGAAGATACGTGGGGGGGGAGAGAAATGTGGGGAGAGTGGGATATAGACGTTAGAGTGATTTTAGGATTTAATTATTATCATTAAATTCCTAAAAATGTACATAATTGGTAATTTTGTATATATTATGTAATTAGATTAAAACTTGAGTAGGGAGGGTAATAAAGTTTGAAATAGTGTATAGGAATGTAAAACTTCCATGAAACACTAAAGAAGAAGAAGAATATTGCAGAGAAAAGAGAGTAAGTATTCTTATTAATTTTGGGATGATTTACAGTGGGGTAAAGCCTCTCTATTTATAGGGGGGAAATGACTTAGCCACTAAGTAACAAACTCTCTAAAAGATAGGCATTCACTCTAAGTACAATTATATTCATAACACTCTCCCTTGAATGTCTACTCAATAGATAACGTGACTCGTTAAAACCTTAACTAAAATAAAATCCAGTGGGAAAAAAAATTTAGTAAAAGAAAAAGAGTACACATGTTTAATAATACGCCTTTTGGTTGTCTCGTTAAAAACCTTGCAAGGAAAACCTAGTGGGACGAAATCTTGTAAGGGAAAAAGAGTACAACACGTATTAACTCCCCCTGATGAGAGCATCAATCCACATCCTTGAGCCTTCGCATCACAATCTTGTACACTATTTTTTTGAAGGTTGATGTCGGTAGAGATTTGGTGAACAAATCAGTTTTATTATCACTTGAACGAATTTGTTGCACATTGATATCACCATTCTTTTGAAGCTCGTGTGTAAAAAATAACTTCGGTGAAATATGTTTTGTCCTATCTCCTTTTATGAATTCTCCCTTCAATTGGGCTATGCATGCTGCATTGTCTTCATACAAAATCGTGGGTTGTTTGTCACATTTCAAACCACATTTGTCTCGAATAAGATGTATTATAGGCCTCAACCACACACATTCTCGACTTTCTTCATGAATGGCAATTATCTCGGCATGATTAGATGAAGTAGCCACGATTGATTGCTTAGTCGATCGCCAAGATATAGCAGTGCCTCCACATGTAAACACATAGCCAGTTTGAGATCGAGCCTTGTGTGGGTCAGATAAATACCTAGCATCGGCATAAACAACAAGATCGGGACTGTATTCATTGCCATAAAATAATCCCATATCGATAGTCCTTTTAGATACCGCAATATGTGTTTGATTCAATTACACTGTCTCCTTGTAGGAGCATAGCTATATCTTGCTAAGACATTAACTGGAAAAGTTATGTCAGGCCTTGTAGGGTTAGCAATATACATTAGTGCACCAATTGCACTAAGATATGATACTTCAGGACCAAGTAGCTCTTCATTCTTTTCTTGAGGCAGGAATGAATCCTTATTCATATCAAGTGATTGAACAACCATCGGAGTACTTAATGGATATGCTCCATCCATGTAAAACCGTTTCAATACCTTTTCTATGTAGGCAAATTGATGAACAAAAGTTCCGTTTTCCAAATGTTCAATTTGCAAACCGAGACATAATTTTATCTTTACGAGATTTTTCATCTCGAATTCCTTCTTTAAATAATTAATTTCCTTTTGGAGTTCTATAGGAGTTCCAATAAGTTTTATGTCATCAACATATACGGCAAGTACAACAAATTCTGATGTTGTTTTCTTTATAGAAACACATGGACAAATGGCATCATTTGTATAACCTTCCTTTAATAAATACTCACTAACACGGTTATACCATATTCGTCCTGATTGCTTTAGACCATATAAATATCTTTGCAATTTGATTGAAAGTATTTCCGGGACTTTGAATTATGTGTGTCATGCATTTTACATCCCTAAAATATTTTCATGTATATCTCATTATCAAGTGAGCCATAAAGGTAGGCGGTAACCACATCCATTAAATTCATCTCAAGCTTTTCATGGACAACAAAACTAATGAGATAACGAAATGTTATTGCATCCATAACATGTGAATATGTCTCTTCATAATCGACATCAGGCCTTTGTAAAAATCCTTGTGCAACAAGGCATGTCTTATATCTTTGTACCTCATTTTTCTCATTTCTCTTACGTACAAAGACCCATTTATTTCCAACAGGCTTAACACCATTAGGTGTTTGGACTATAGGCCCCAAAACATCACGTTTCGCAAGTGAATCCAACTCAAATTGGATTGCTTCTTGCCATTTTAGCCAATCACGCCTTTGTCAATGTAACGATCCAGCTGGTCGTTTCAAGTATTACAACCCCATTTACTTCTCAAATAGTACTTTACAGTTGTTGTTTGAATTGTCAGGGCAATTGGTTCGGGTCCGGTGAGATTTTGGAATGAATTGGAACATCTAGTTCCAAGGTTTAAAGCTTAAGTTAAAATAGTGACCGGATGTTGACTTATGTGTAAACGACCTCGGAATTTAATTTTGATGATTCCAACAGCTCCGTATGATGATTTTGGACTTAGGAGCGTGTCCGAAAAATTATTTGGAGGTCCGTAGTGGAATTAGGCTTGAAATGCCGAAAGTTAAATATTTGGGAAGGTTGGCCGGGATTTCACTTTTTGATATCGAGGTCGGAATCATATTTTTGAAATTGGAACAGATTTGTTATTCCATTTATGACTTGTGTGCAAAATTTGAGTTCATTCTGGATTGATTTGCTATGTTTCGGCATTGAACCTAGAATGTTCGATGTCGATTCTTCAAGAATATGTGGTATCACATTAAGTAAATGAGCTCCAAATTCAGCTTTGATTGAAGTATTAGATCCGTATTAAAATTACGGAGCCATAGCAAAAAGAACCATTGAATTCGGACATCGTATGAGAGTGTTATGCTTATTTTCGTGTCTGGAATGATTTTTCCGTCGCCGCGAGCGCCCAGGGTAGCGTGGGGCGCTAGCCCTGGCGCTGGGAACTTTGGGATGCTGGAAACTGCGTCACAGGAAGCGCCCCACGCTACCTGTGATGCCCGAAACATCTGAGGGTCTATAAAACGGGGTTCTTGCCATTTTTACTCATTTTTGAGTTTATGGAGCTCGGTTTAGGCGATTTTTGGGCGATTTTCACGGGAAAATATTGGGGTAAGTGTTCCTTATCCTATATTGATTATATTTCATGGTTCCATACTCATTTATATCATGAATCCATAAATTTATGAAAGAAAAATTAGATTTTTATAAAATCTTCCAAAAATATAAAATGAAGATTTGAAGGTCAATCTGATGTCGGAATTTGATAATTTAGGATTTTTATGAAAAAAATTAGCATTTTCATATGTAATTGATTCCTATACCTCGTGTTGATTGTATCAAATTATTTTGACTAAGATTCGAGGTGTTCGGACGCCGAATCATGAGAAAAAGGTTTATTGGAATAAAGAATTTGCTTGGATTGAAGTAAGTAACTCTTCTAATCTTGGAGTTGAGGGTATGAACCCTAAATATATATATTTTGTAAATTGTTGGGAGGTGACGCACATGCTAGGTGACGGGCGTGTGGGCGTGCACTATAGAAATTGTGACATAATTGTTTATGTGGAATGTTATAGTTAAATAACCTTGGTATTTTCCATGCGATTTTATGTGTTAAAGAAATTGAGCTGAAAAGCATATTTCAAATCATGTTGAGGCTATGTGCCAGTACTATTGGGACCCACAGAGGTCATATTGCTGTGAATTATAGTGTTAAATTGAAAATTTATACTCAGTCATATTCATTTCATTGCATATCATAACTTAGTTTTATGACTTTATTTTGATGCATAAAAATGTTTTGGGCTGAATGCCCTGTTTAACTGAGATGCCCGAGTGGCTTGAGAGGTTTATGACTGAGTGAGGCCAAAGGCCTGATTTATGTTTCATATTCATGGGATCGGGCTGCACGCCGCAGCATGTTGCATATTCATGGGATCGGACTGCACGCCGCAACATGTTTGATATCGGTCGAGGGCCTGATTTGTGAGGATGAGTGTGGATCGGGGCTGCCCGCCTGCAGTATACTTGAGTGAGGCCGAGGGCCTGAATTGTGAGGATGAGTGTGGATCGGGGCTTCCCGCCTGCAGCATACTTTATTATTATCGCACGTGAGTTGTCCGTGCAGATTATAGCGCTTGGGATAAAGGATCCCCTCCGAAATCTGTACACACCCCAGTGAATGCAGGTACCTACTGAGTGCGAGTGCCGAGTGCTGAGTGCCGAGTGATGAGTGACTGGGAGGCATGAGTGATTATGAGGTAAGCCCGAGTGGCAAGAGTGATTGTGAGGTATGCCCGAGTGGCACGAGTGACTGTGAGGTTTGCCCGAGGGGCTGTATATGAGTGATGTTCTTCCCGAGGGGCTGTTTATGATTTTTATCATTGAGTTGCATTGCATTGGCATGCACACATGACATACAGGCATAGAGATGTACTTTTCCTCATGCTGTACAACATCATATCATTCATGAGTTTTCACACATTGTTGACAAATGGGCATAGTGATGCATTTATTTTTACACGGGTTATCCGGAAGGAAAATTAAACATCTTATTTATTATTGACAAGATTTTGGGAGAAATTTATTGTTTTCAAACTATTCATATTTTTGGCAACTCCAGCAAACGATTTGGGTTTTCACTGATGTATTTGAAAGAAAGAACTACTATTTTAAAATCATGATTTGGCTGAGCATTTTGTCTCTGAGTTACTTCTGGTATTATTTGCTTTATGTTGTTATGGATTGTTGTGGACTATTGGTTTTGGACCCGACTTGGTGGAAGCTCGTCACTACTTTCAACCTACGGCTAGGTTTGTTACTTACGCAGTACATGAGGTCGGTTGTACTGATACTACACTTCTGCACATTGCGTGCAGATGTTGGCTGATGTTGTTGTTGTGCTAGCTGGTTACGGGACTTGAAGATGTACTTGCGTTCCTATTGTAGCTGCCTCTTGTTCAGGGTAGCCTTAGATTTATAAAAGCTCTGTTTATGTATTATTGAAACAGACTATGTATTTATTTCATTTTCTCTTTGTATACTCTATTCAAAGAAGCTCATGATTTGTACTACCAGTTCTTGGGGAGATGTATCGGTTTTAGATATTTTCTTTTAATTAATTTTATTGGAATTGGATAGTTGGAAATTGACTTACCTAACGGGTTGGGTTAGGTGCCATCACGACTAGTGGAATTTTAGGTCGTGACAAGTTGGTATCAGAGCTCTAGGTTCATAGGTTCTACTAGTCATGAGCAAGTGTCTAGTAGAGTCTTGCGGATCGGTATGATGACGTCCATACTTATCTTTGAGAGGCTACAAGGCATTTAGGATAATTTGCCATCTTTCTTTCCTTATCGTGCGGAATTGATTCATCTTGAAATATAACTTTTTGAATTCATTCCACGTATTCGTATGCGCACATGAGCGTTCGGTATCAGTTGTGCATCGCCGGCTTGTGAATCTATGAACGAGGTTCAAGATGTGTATTCTATGTTTTGGTGATGGGCCAGTCTGGAGGACTTGAGGTCAGCTTTACACCGCAGTTTAAGCTTGGTAGCTTCAATTATAACTTGTACAATTGGACTCATATGTCCGGTAATATCCCTATGAGTGGAAGTTGTGGCTCGATGAGCAGTGGAATGGCTTTGTGATGAGTATGATGTAAATGCGAGATGTGCTAAGACTATTTGAATATGACGAGAAGTGTTTCCTTGAAATGTAAAGGAAAAGGCCATTGGGTGCTTGATTTTCAAATTGATGTGGCGTACAGTCTCTAGTATGAATGTTTTGATGGATCTTTCACATTGTTAAATTTTGGGGTAAAACTAAATTCTCACGTCTGGTTAATGAGTTTAGACTCATATGGACTAAGTGATTGCATAGCTATTGTGAATGCAAAAGGGTATAACAAGATACCAGATTGAGGCTAAGCAGGTGGATTATCCCCTGCAGAGTAATCTACGTAGGAGTATTCCTTATGATGTTTCTTTTCTAACGACGGGGTGTATGGGTGGAGATTTGAATCTGAATCTGGTTGAGAAAGTTGACTTGTGTGTTAAGAGGATGAATACGAGTTTAGCGGTTGATTGAGGTATTTTTATGGTTGGCGTTGTATGAACTTGGGAAGAAGTTTCATTGGATTGACTGTGGCATTATGGTAGTAAGAGAGTATTGGTGTTGTGATTTATGGAATATTTTAATCCATGGCTTTGAGCCAAGTGGGGGAGTCTGCTATTGACAATTTGATTTCATGGTTAGGTGTTAAACTTTAATTTTGGTCTGAGGCATACTTGTGGGATAGCTATAACTTGCAGAAGTTGAGATCGAGGATGACTCGAATAAGAAATTTCTGGTTAAGGATTATATTGCACGTATGAGTATATAAAATTCGTGGGATGAGTGAGTTGTTATTGGTGAATGACGTAGTGCGCATGGAGTATGAATTTGATATGTGGTGTTAAAGTAGAGTTGCTTCTTTGAGTGTTGTGGTGCTAATAGGGCACGTGTCTTTTGGCCCATTTGGGCGGTGCAATTAGATTTGAGCAAAGTGGGTGACTGCCGAGAAAATTCCAGTGGGTTTGAGAATTATATGTAGCAATTGAAAATATTTCCGGACTTGTGTATGGATAAAATCCGAGATTTGCGTTTGATGGTGCCTGGACTTGCAAAAATTCTATATGACTAAGGATTCTACATTTTTGTATAAAGAAGGTAAGAAGAACAATTTCAAATTCACATAAGGTATTCTCAAAGTGAGTGTTATAGTTGTTGTATTTTTGAAGGTGCTTAAGAAGAATACAGTTGCTTATGGGCCGTAGAGCATTGTGGTTCTTTGCTAAGGTTTGTAGGGTGAGTTGTGGTTAAAGATCATGGTATTTTAGCAAGAAGAAGTATCAATCTGAAGACAAATTCGGAAGGGACTCGGAGAAAATAAGACAACTAGGTAGTAGGTTGGATCAGTATGGTAATAAATATGATCGGTTCTTTGAGTACTTATGATGTGGGGGTTTTCTACAGGTGTTTTGTGGCAATACACCTGGACTTGGCGACCTGCGTGGCTTGGATGAGTTGGAGAGATTCGGTCCTGGTGGCTTGGTTGTGCAAATGGATTCCAAAGAATGCTTGATGGTTTCTACCGGTGTGGAGAACGTGTTATGTATTGTGATTTCCTCCTGGAAAGAAGCAAGAGAAAGGTTTCTAACTAAAAGGGGTATGTAAATTATTAGTGACTCAAAGTTGATAATGGGACCCTTGTGCTTGTCACATGATGGCATAATAGATGCGGTGAGTTGTGTGGGATTAAGGTTGGCGTGTGCAAGGTCACGGTTTAGCCTTGAAAGGGAGGTCATAAATTCTTAGAGGCATGAACAGTTTTCGATGTCTAGATGAATACTATTACTACTTGGTGTTTTATGAGAAGGGGGCGGACTTCAGAAGGCGCACTGTATTTTGACTTACGGATGTATAAATTGGTATTGCGGTACTCACATTGTTGATAGAATGCTGATATTCAAATTTTGACAAGTGGCACGGAAGAATTTTTAAAGTATTTCTCGTGGGATGATCTTGTATTAGAGAGGTGTTAGACATTCGGGCGGTGTTTATGGAATCAAATATGGTGATTCGCATGTTCTATGGATTTGGAGATTGGGTGTTCTCAAGAGCGGATTGTTTCATGGTTATGGATTGTGAAGTGGTGGCCGGAGCTAGCCAGAAGATAGAATGTGTTATGATTCAGTCATTATGGAGTTTCGGAAGAACTTTTATCTATTTGTGGGTAACCCAAGTTGATTTGGCGGTCCATTGGTAGGCCCAATTAAGATGTGTATTCTACACCGAGCCGGAATGGTTGGCTCCATACTGCTATTGTTGAGGGATGTGTCATTCGGTTGATGTTGAGCTTATTCGTGTTCTCAGATGATCTATGAGTTGCTCCTTCATGCTACGAGGAGTTGTGATTCATTGGTTATGTGCACAGATGGTGCGGTCCTATTTGAATTTTATAGTGGAATTTGAGCGTGATGAGTATTTGGGTATTGCATGATCGATTGCGTAATGGTTATGTTCTTTCAGGTTTTGTGTGGCATTTTTGTCATTTGCCTCTCCGTGGTTATTGATTTTGAGCAAGGTGGCTCGGGGTATATTATATGGACAAACATTTGGATGGGGACACACATTGCAGCAGAGCTATATTAAGGTATGAACCTTATGTTAGAATCAGGTGATGGTTCTACGGTGTATGATGAATTTTCAGCATTTCGTTGTGGAGGTACTTATTAATATTGCGGGGCAGTTCTCTCATTTGAGTCATTGTTTCATGACTGAGTACATTTGAATTGTTGCGTATTGGTGCACAAATGGCACGGGTTGTGGCTCTAAGTTATATTGGTGCGGCATGTCTGTGGAAATAGTTGTGTTTAGTAATATAAGGTCATTAGACCTGCAATGGGTACTATCAGGTTTAATTTCGATATATTCAGGAGTATAATATTGAAAGTCGACCCAGAAAGTGATTATGGTTCCGGTTGGGGCAAGAGACCTCCATGACTTGTTGGTCTGATAAAGGGTTACGAGATTCTGCGTGTTTCTTTTATTATCAACAGTGTACAAAGGTTTTGGGATGAGGTTTGGTTCGATATGGGTTTAATACTAGTATGCAGTTGGTTTTGGAGTAGTCACTGCGATTAGGAATAGTGATACGAGCATGCGAGTTGTGTAATATGCTGGGTGATTATATCTGTGGTTATAGTTATAGCTCGATGCAGCTTATTCGGACTTATACAGTATGTAAATGTAAGATTCATGTCTTGAAAGAAATTTTAAAGGATGGAAATTAAACTCCAAGGTTTATGGGCTAAGGTTAAATTAATGATTTTCAGTTGCATTGTGTAGTCAAGCATATGTGGGATAGGGTGACGTGAGTTCACCCCGGGTACGTGTGTGGTAAGATGGAACAGTGATTTGATGGCTTGGAAACAACTCTTGGCATGTTCGAGGACGAACGTATGTTTAAGTTGGGGAGAATGTAACGACCCAGCTGGTCGTTTCAAGTATTACAATCCCATTTCCCCATTTACTTCTCAAAATGTACTTTACAGTTGTTGTTTGAATTGCCATGGCAATTGGTTCGGGTCCAGTGAGATTTTGGAATGAATTGGAACATCTAGTTCCAAGGTTTAAAGCTTAAGTTAAAATAGTGACCGGATGTCGACTTATGGGTAAACGACCTCGGAATTTAATTTTGATGATTCCAACAGCTCCGTATGGTGATTTTGGACTTAGGAGAGTGTCCGGAAAATTATTTGGAGGTTCATAGTGGAATTAGGCTTGAAATGCCGAAAGTTAAATTTTTGGGAAGGTTAACCGGGGTTTCACTTTTTGATATCGAGGTCGGAATCATATTTTTGAAATTGGAACAACTTTGTTATTCCATTTATGACTTGTATGCAAAATTTGAGTTCATTCCGGATTGATTTGCTATGTTTCGGCATTGAACCTAGAATGTTCGATGTCGATTCTTCAAGAATATGTGGTATCACATTAAGTAAATGAGCTCCAAATTCAGCTTTGATTGAAGTATTAGGTCCGTATTGAAATTACGGAGCCATAGCAAAAAGAATCATTGAATTCGGACATCGTATGAGAGAGTTATGCTTATTTTCGTGTTTGGAATGATTTTTCCGTCGCCGCGAGCGCCCAGGGTAGCGTGGGGCGCTAGCCCTGGCGCTGGGAACTTTGGGATGCTGGAAACTGCGCCACAGGCAGCGCCCCACGCTACCTGTGACGCCCGAAACATCTGAGGGTCTATAAAACGGGGTTCTTGCCATTTTTACTCATTTTTGAGTTTATGGAGCTCGGTTTAGGCGATATTTGGGCGATTTTCACGGGAAAACATTGGGGTAAGTGTTCCTTATCCTATATTGATTATATTTCATGATTCCATACTCATTTACATCATGAATCCATAAATTTATGGAAGAAAAATCAGATTTTTATAAAATCTTCCAAAAATATAAAATGAAGATTTGAAGGTCAATCCGATGTCGGAATTTGATAATTTTTGTATGGTTGAACTCGTATCGGAACGGGTGTTTGGATTTTGTAACTTTTATCGGGTTCCGTGATGTGGGCCCCATGGGCGATGTTTGAGCTAAATTTCGGATTTTTATGAAAAAAATTAGCATTTTCATATGCAATTGATTCCTATACCTCGTGTTGATTGTATCAAATTATTTTGACTAAGATTCGAGGTGTTCGGAGGCCGAATCATGAGGAAAAGGTTTATTGGAATAAAGAATTTGCTTGGATTGAGGTAAGTAACTCTTCTAATCTTGGAGTTGAGGGTATGAACCCTAAATATATGTATTTTGTGAATTGTTGGGAGGTAACGCACATGCTAGGTGACGGGCGTGTGGGCGTGCACTATAGAAATTGTGACATAATTGTTTATGTGGAATGTTATAGTTAAATAACCTTGGTATTTTCCATGCGATTTTATGGGTTAAAGAAATTGAGCTGAAAAGCATATTTCAAATCATGTTGAGGCTATTTGCCAGTATTATTGGGACCCACATAGGTCATATTGCTGTGAATTATTATGTTAAATTGAAAATTTATACTCAGTCATATTCATTTCATTGCATATCATAACTCAGTTTTATGACTCTATTTTGATGCATAAAAATATTTTGGGCTGAATGCCCTGTTTAACTGAGATGCCCGAGTGGCTTAAGAGGTTTATGACTGAGTGAGGCCGAGGGCCTGATTTATGTTTCATATTCATGGGATCGGGCTGCACGCCGCAGCATGTTGCATATTCATGGAATCATGCTGCACGCCGCATCATGTTTGATATCGGCCAAGGGCCTGATTTGTGAGGATGAGTATGGATCGGGGCTGCCCGCCTGTAGCATACCTGAGTGAGGCCGAGGGCCTGAATTGTGAGGATGAGTGTGGATCGGGGATGCCCTCCTACATCATACTTTATTATTATCGCACGTGAGTTGTCCGTGCAGATTATAGCGCTTGGGATGAAGGATCCCCTCAGGAGTCTGTACACACCCCTAGTGAGCGCAGGTACCTACTGAGTGCGAGTGCCGAGTGCCGAGTGATGAGTGACTGGGAGGCAAGAGTGATTGTGAGGTATGCCTGAGTGGCAAGAGTGATTGTGAGGTATGCCCGAGTGGCACGAGTGACTGTGAGGTTTGCCCGAGGGGCTGTATATGAGTGATGTTCTGCCCGAGGGGATGTTTATGATTTTTATCATTGAGTTGCATTGCATTGGCATGCACACATGACATACAGGCATAGAGATGTACTTTTCCTCATATTGTACAACATCACATCATTCATGAGTTTTCACATTGTTGACAGATGGGCATATTGATGCATTTATTTTTACACGGGTTATCCGGAAGGAAAATGAAATATCTTATTTATTATTGACAAGATTTTGGGAGAAATTTATCGTTTTCAAACTATTCATATTTTTGGCAACTCCAGCAAACGATTTGGGTTTTCACTGATGTATTTGAAAGAAAGAACTACTATTTTAAAATCATGATTTGGCTGAGCATTTTGTCTCTGAGTTACTTCTGGTATTATTTGCTTTATGTTGTTATGGATTGTTGTGGACTATTGGTTTTGGACCCGACTTGGTGGAAGCTCGTCACTACTTTCAACCTACGGCTAGGTTTGTTACTTACTCAGTACATGGGGTCGGTTGTACGATACTACACTTCTGCACATTGCGTGCAGATGTTGGCTGTTGTTGTTGCTGTGCTCGCTGGTTGCGGGACTTGAAGATGTACTTGCGTTCCTATTGTAGCTGCCTCTTGTTCAGGGTAGCCTTAGATTTATAAAAGCTCTGTTTAAGACTATGTATTTATTTCATTTCCGCTTTGTATACTCTATTCTTAGAAGCTCATGATTTGTACTGCCAGTTCTTGGGGAGATGTATCGGTTTTATATATTTTCTTTTAATTAATTTTATTGGAATTGGATAGTTGGAAATTGGCTTACCTAACGGGTTGGGTTAGGTGCCATCACGACTAGTGGAATTTTGGGTCATGACAGTCAACATTCTCCAACAGATTGAGGTTCAAGATCCTCATTATCTTGCATAATGCTAGATGCAACATTATATGCAAAGACATAATCCACCACTATATCCAATCGATTCAAATTCGTCTCAATATTGATTGGGTTTATTGATAGTTCCTTATTTTCGTGAGTCTTAGGCTCAATGATTTCCTCATGAATCTCAAGATTGGTTAAATCATGGGTTTCTTTATGAGATTCTTTCGTAGTGTCATCTTCATTATTTATTTTTCTTTTTCTAGGATTTTGATCCTTATAACCCAATGGTCTGCCATGCTTTAGGCGTGCTTTTGACTCATTAGCTATAACACTAGAAGATTGTCCAACAACGACATCAATACGGATTGGAACATTCTCTGCAAAGATATGTGATTTTGTTATCCTTTTCAGGTCCATAAATGCGTATGGCATTTGATTTGCTATTTTCTATAAATTGATGATTTTTGCACCTATTTATTTTCATAAATAGAGGCACGTGGATCAAGATGAGACAATAATGGATTTGTAATGACCCAACCGGTTATTTTAACTTTTAGAACCCTGTTCCCTAAAAATAAAACTTCCTATAGGTGCTTGTAATGATTTATGACTTGCGGGAATGGTTGGTTCGGGATTTGGAAGTGTTTGGGGTGAAACTAGAACACTTGGTTCCTTAAGTTGGCCTTAAAGTGCTAAGTTTGACTTCGGCCAACATTTTGTAAAAACGACCCCGGAATAGAATTTTGATGATTCCAACAGCTCCGTATGGTGATTTTGGACTTAGGAGCATGTTCGGAATTTTATTTGAAAGTCCGTAATTAAATTAGGCTTGAAATGGCTAAAAACAAGAATTTAAGTTTGGAAGTTTGACCAATGAGTTGACTTTTTGATACCGGAGTCGAAATCCAGTTCCGAATATTTTCATAGCTCCGTTATGTAATTTATGACTTGTGTGTAAAATTTGAGGTCAATCAGAGTTGATTTGATAGGTTCCGATATTGAATGTAGAAGTTGAAAACTCTTAGTTTCATTAAGCTTGAATTGGGGTATGATTCATGGTTTTAGCGTTGTTTGATGTGATTTAGAGGTTTGACTAAGTTCGTATGATGTTTTAGGACTTGTTGGTATATTTGGTTGATGTCCCTAGGGTCTCGGGTGAATTTCGGATGGTTAACGGATCAAAAATTTGAGTTAAAAAGCTGCTGTAATTTTTCCTCTTCTGTTGGACATTCTGGGCTGTGATCGAGCCCAGATATCGAGCCCACGATCGAGCCCTGAGTCGAAGCCAGGGATGAGACTCAGTATCGAAGCCTCGATCAATGGCAAGGCTCGAGGGCATGATCGAAGTCAAGGCTCGAGGGCATGATCGAAAGTAAGGCTCGAGGACTAGGATCGAGACCCAAGCTCGGTGCCCTAAGCGAAGGCCCAACCTCGATGCCCTGATCGAAGGCACGACCTCGATGACCTGATCAAAGGCACATGTTCGATGCCCTGATCGAGGCCATGACCGAGGTCCAGGCTCGAGCTTGTGATCAAAGCCGCGGTGGAGGCCCAGTTCGAGGACCAGTTCCGAAGGCTATTGGGCAGTTTTATAAAAAGAGGACATTCGTCCCATTTGCCATTTTTGGCGAACTTGAGCTTGAGCAGAGGCGACTTTTGACATATTTTCAAGGGAAAAACATTGGGGTAAGTGATTCTAACTCGGATTTGGTCTACATATACAAGTGTATAATTATTTTTCACAATTTAATTAGTGTTTTGAGATTTGAGATTTGGAAAAGTTTAGAAATCTCATAGAAACGAAATTTTGAGATTTCGGTATCGATTCGGAGTCGGATTTGAGTGAAACTGGTATGGTGGACTCGTAATTGAATGGGTTGTCGGATTTCATAACTTTTGCCGGATTCGAGATGTGGGCCCCGCGGGCGAATTTTAAATTAATTTCGGGATTTTTATCAAAAATGTAGTATTTCCTTATAGAATCTATTTCCTATAATTTTTAGTGATTGTATCGAATTATTTTGGCTAGATTCAAGCCAGATAGAGTTGGATAATTGTGGAAAAGGCAAAATTGTGGATTAAATTGGAGCAAGACAAGGTAAGTCTCTTGTCTAACCTTGTGAGGGAGAAATTACCTCATAGGTGATTAAAATTAAATAATTATTGCTAATTGTGTGTGTGTGTGGAGGGGGGGGGCTACGTACGCACGTGGTGACGAGAGTCCGTGTGTAGCTACTATTAATGCTAAAGTCCGGATAGTTTAGGACACAGAGCATGTCTTACTTGTGTAAATTGTATTCTTTGATTTATTTATATTAATTGATATCTATATGAATATATTGTGAATTGTTAGATAAAGATATTAAAGGATGGAAATATCATAGGCTTGATTGTCTGTTTTAATCAATTAATTGTTAAAAGAAATTATTCTCCTCCCAAATTCATCTTATAATAAATACACTCTCCTTCCTGAGGCACATCAGAAAATGTCCTCCTTTCTTGTGGAGCGGGCCGAATGTCTCGGCAGGATAGATGCATCTATGGATCGCGCCGCACGTCCCTCGGTAGTGTACACGACACTCTCGATCGGACCGTACGTCCTCGGCAGAAATCGTGCTTAATAATAATAATTACACGATACTTTAATAATTTATTTCAGCTTGTGAAGCTAGTTAATAAATTGGAAAATCCTTGAAATTTAATGAAATATTATTCTTGCTTGTTAAGGAATTAATTATTACTCCTGTAAATGAGATTTAATTAATAAATTGAAAATTATTTGAATCGAAGGAATTTAATTAATATATTGAAAATTGTTACATTTGAAAGAATTTGATTATTTCCGCCGATTAAATAAATTATTGTAAATTCTGTAAGTCATGCTTATTTAAATATCCTAGTTTTATTTCAGTTATTATTATTGACCCATAGTGAGTGTCAAAGTCGGCCATCTCGTCTCTACCACTTCGAGATTAGGCTTGATACTTACTGGGTACACATTGTTTACGTACTCATACTACACTTGCTGCACTTTTTGTGCAGGATCTGAGACAGGTACTAATGGAGGACCTATCATCACATACCCACGTCATTCCGAGGCATAGTGGTGAGCTGCCTTTCTGAGCCGTTCTGCAGCTACCAATGTCTCTTCTTATATTTACATTCTGTCTATTTCATTTCAGACAGTAGTTGGAGTTTTGTATAATCTACTAGATGCTCATTCACTTGTGACACTAGGTCTTGGCACACACATTGGTAGAGTTTGGGTTTAGATTTTTTTGGTTTTAAATTTTATCAATATATGCTTAATTTATTAGTTGGCTTGCCTAGCTGTAGTGTTGGGCACCATCACGACCTACAGGTGAAATTGGGTCGTGACAGGATTTTCCCACAAAATTTCCTGTTTGGTTTCACCAATTTTCCCCCTAATTTTGGGGAAAGTGTCTCATCGAATCGATAGTCTGCAAATCAAGCAGTGAACAAATTCCCCGTTAATATTTTGAGGTAGCGAATAATGGAGGGCGATTCAAGCCCAACATATATTCCTAACCTTCTTTGGGGACCAATTTTGGTGCGATATAGCGGTGCTACGTGCACATATAATGCGCATCCAAAAATTCTTAAATGTGATATATTAGGTTCATGACCCAAAACTAATTGCAACGGGAAATATTTATGATAATTTGTCGATCTGAGATGAACTAGCATTGCTGCATGCAAAATGGCATGACCCTAAACAGAAGTAGGTAACCTCGTTTTCATGAGTAACAGTCTTGCTATCAATTGCAGACATTTAATTAAAGACTCTGCAAGGCCATTTTGAGTGTGAACATGAGCTACAAGATGTTCTACTTTTATCCCAATTGATAAGCAGTAATCATTAAATGCTTGGGATGAGAACTCAGCAGTATTATCAAGTCTAATAGACTTAATTGGATTATCGGGAAATTATACCCGTAATCGGATTATTTGTGCCATTAATTTTACAAATGTCAGGTTACGAGATGATAATAGGCACACATGAGACCATCTAGAAGATGCATCTATTAAGACCATAAAATATCTAAACGACTCACTAGGTGGGTGACTAGGTCCATAAATGTCCCCTTGTATACCTTCCAAAAACGTAGGGGACTCAAACCCAACCTTTGTTGGTGATGGTCTAATAATTAACTTGCTTTGATAACAAGAAGTGCAAGAAATTTCATTATTTAAAAGATTCTTTAAAATTCTTTAATGGATGCCCATTTGAGTTTTATATAATCCGTCTCATCATAGTTAATCCAAGATGTCCCAATCGATCATGGCAAAGTACAAAAGTATTAGAATCAGTAACCTTTTGGTTTACGGTAGAATGTGCCTCAATTGCACTAATTCTTGTCCAATACATGCCACAAGATAAAGATGGTAACTTCTCAATAACCCTTTTCTGGCGAGAGATATTTTTGGTAACGATGAGATATTCAAGATTATTCTCATCTATTGTCTCAATATAATACCCATTTCGACGGATATCTTTAAAACTCAACAAGTTCCTCTTGGACTTGGAGGAAAACATTGCATTATCTATGATAAATATTGTTCCCCTAGGCAGAGTTATAGTAGCTCTTTCAGAGCCTTCAATTAGATTACTATTACCAGAAATTGTAGTAACATTTGCCTTACACATACTTAAGTGAGAGAAATATTTCTTCTCTTTGAATATTATATGTGTCGTACATGAATCAATTAAAATTTGATCCAAGTTTACATTGTGAGATATCCATATTTGCTTAATCTTCTCAAAGAGCTTCTTGAGACGGTAGAGTCTCGTGCTGATAACGTATAATGAAACAATAAAGAAAAAGAATAATATTGCAGAGGAAAAAAAAGAGAGTTTTTATTAATTTTGGGATGATTTACAATGGGATAAAACCTATCTATTTATAAGGGAAAATGACTTAGCCACAAACTAACAAACTCTCTAATACATAGACATTTAACAATCAATGTCTTTTGTCTTTTTTTCTTGTTCTTACTCGTGAATAATTGTGTATTGGAGCAGGTAAAATTGATGTTGGCTTTTTGACTACTTTATCGACGTCGCAAACCTATAGTCATTGCAAGAAAGTCATAGCTAATACTAGTAATTTTCCCCCGAAAAGAAGCGGGAAAATAGAATATTATTAACAGTTAAAATAGACATAAGCAAGTCAAACTCACACTTTTTTTCTTCTCCTCGAAATTGAGCTTTCCATCAAATGTCCAAAAATTAGCATCAATTTGAGGCTGGTATTCAAATTTGAACATGCTTGAACTTTTCATTTTTGTTGCTGTCAGAAATTGAACAATTTGCATTTTTTTTCTTAAAACTTTTGGTTCATTCACGCCTTTATTATTAACCAATTATATTGTCTTGTATTTGCTCTTGCCATTTAGGGGTGGATCTAGTCTTATAATACCGAGAACATCTGAACCCACTATATTTGATGCGTAGCTTACATTTATGTATAAAAAAATATTAAAATTATAACAATTTCAACGTTAAGAAATTTAAATATTGAATCCGTAGAGTTCAAATTCTGAATCCGCCCTTGTTGCTATTAACATAGCTCCATTAAAATGAGTAAATTTTACTTGTCTTTTCTTCGAGAAAAAGATTCAAATAACTCTTTAATATTAATTATGGTTTAAAATCACTCACTTGCACTTAAGGACAAAAATAAGAGTTTTTTCTCCTTATGATGGGGATAGTATTAGAACAAATTTCAAACGGAGGGTAAAGTCTTTTTGATTACTAATAGTATAAGGATAAATTTGATTACTTTCCCTTATAATAACTCTTGATTTCGGTAACGAATATTTTGTCTAAATTCGAAAATTAGAAGGAAAAGTGTATTGTGTATTTTCTTAAAATTTTGTCTAACTATTCTGAAAAAAAATGTCCCAGGCTACTCAATGAATTGTTCCTAAAAAATACCCCCGTTCATTTTTACTTTACACGTTTTGACTTTTCACGTCCCTTAAGAAATAATAAATAAAGTTTTTAGTTACTATGATACCATATTAATTGATGCATATTTTATTGAATTTAAGAAAATGATTTGAAATGAGTAATAAATACTGTGGGTATAATAAATTTTTTTTTGTCTTCTCTTTATATGCGCAAAATAACAAGTAAAAATAAAAATCTATTTTTAGCATACCTGCAAGTGAAGAGAGAAAATAATATTTTATTTAATGCACTGAAAAATAGAAATATTAAACCGTGCAAGTCTCTGCTTCTACTCACTGATTAAAGCGTGTGTTGGTTTCTAACATGCGCTGAGAATGAGGCACATGATTGCTTGCGCACGATTCGAAAACCGTTCAGCATAACTCTTACACCTCATTTTCCATTTTTACCCCTAATAGTTGATATTAACTGCAAATAGTAATACACCACCAACAACAAACCCAGTATGTTCCTAACATGTGGGGTCTAAAGATGATAGTTTGTACGAAAATCTTACCCCTACCTAATGCAAGTCGAGAGGTTGTTTCCAATAGACCATCGGCTCGGAAAGAGTGAGAAAAAGAAGAAAAGCAAGAAAGGAAGAGAGAAGAAAAATAGGGAGATAAAAGATAAGTAGTATCAAATAATAGCAACAGGGAATACAATATCTGAGGCGAACAAAATCACATAACGCAATAAAAATCTAAGAATATGAAGGGACATGCGTGCTACTAAGACTATCGATGAGCAACTAAAAAACTACTCATTAACCTTCTACCCTAGTTCTCGACCTCCAAGGGTCATGTCCTCAGTGAGCTAATGCAATACCATGTCTTGTCTAATCACATCTCCCCGGTACTTCTTAGGCCTACCTCGACCTCTTCTCAAACTCGCCATGGCCAACTTCTCACACCTCCTAACATGAGCATCAATGCTTCTCCTTTTAACATGTCCGAACCATCTTAGCCTCGACTCCCACATCTTGTCCTCTACGGAGGCTACTCCCACTCTGTCCCGGATAGCTTCATTCTTAGTCTTATCTCTCCTGGTATACCCACACATCCATCTCAACATCCTCATCTCTGCTACTTTCATCTTTTGCACGTGAGAGTTCTTGATTGGCTAACACTCAGCTCCATACAACATAGTCGGTCGAATCACTACTCTATAAAACTTACCCTTAAATCTTGACGGCACATTCTTATCACATAAAATACCAGAAGCGAGCCTCCATTTCATCCATCCCGCTCCTATGCGATGTGCGACATCTACGTCAATCTCCCCGTTACTTTGGATAATAGACCCGAGATACTTAAAACTAGCTCTCTTGGGGATAAATTGAGCATCAAGCTTTACCTCTACGTCTGCTTCATGGGCCCCGTCACTGAATTTGCACAAGTGTTTTGTTTTGATTCTGCTCAACTTGAAACCTTTAGACTCCAATGTTTGTCTCCAAATCAAAACCTATACATTTTCACTTTTACTTAGTCATTTTAACAAATCAAGAGAAAGGGATTTTTTTCTTCTTCTTGTTTTACCTTTATTATTAACTACTCATTTTTTAAATCATTTTTCAAATACTTTTTGAAATACTATCATTATTATGAGTGAAATTGTAAAATATATACTTTATTTTTTTAAAAGGAGTGCAAAATAAAAAATAAACAACTAAAAATGAACGAGGAAGTATTTAATTAAAGTCCAAGTGAAATATAGATTTATTGGTTTTAGAGTATATACTCCAAGTGAATATGTCTTATCTATTCTAATTTTAGTCTCTTGCTTATGCTATTCCAAGGGGAGCCTTGGAGCCGGTAAAATTATTTTCGTGTAATTTATAGATTACGGGTTCGAGTCATGAAAGCAATAATTAATATATGTATTCGAGTAGATTATTTATATTATATTTTTTGAGGGTGCGATTCTCCCCTTGACCTTGCGTGAATACAAGATATTTTGTGTACGGCGTATTGTTGCTCCTATATTAGTTCCTGGTACCTTTCCTTTATGCAATTATTAGTTCCAAGTCGTCTCTTGGATTTTCTCTTTCATAACTTCATTTATGACGTGGTTAAGTACTACATGAAGCTTTTGTACATTTAATGCATTTTTGTCAAACAAAGAAGAGAAAATTCAAGGACATTGAAACACAATAAAACAACTAATTGGGTTTAGAAATATTGGTACTACCATATTTCTGGTTTCTCAATAGAGTAAATCAATATCAACAAAAATCAAAAGGTAAAAAGGGTAAAGAAATATATATGTAAAGAAGTAGTAAGAAAAACAAAAACAAAAAGGATTATCTCAATCACATGGAAGACTAGCTTTACCTAATTTACTTTTTTTTTTTCAAAAACAATCATTGGCTGTTTTCAAATAATGGGATTGGCAATAAACAAGAAGTTTAAAGCACTAATAAAAGCAAAGATAATACACTAGTAGAACACAGATAGTTTTGTTTACAAAGGAAAATATCATTAATCATTTAAATTAAAAATAAAAGTTCAAGGAATAATCCCATGTTGGCACTTATCCTTCTTCATGAATGAATACATAATTTTCATAGTTCATTAGAAACTCCTAAAATGTTGAGTTTTGTACCGATTCCTAAATATTTTAGTGAAGTAAATTTTAAATATTATGAAATCGAATTTCAATTATTTTTCTTTTCAAATCCGTATTATCAATCATCAACAACAATAATAATTTTACTTTGTATCGATCGGCTAGTTCATTATCGATTCTAAACCCAGATAAAGAAGAAGGATTACAGTAAACTGACAAAACTAACCAATTTCGTAATAAATATGTGTCATTAAAAAAAGTTATAATTATGTGAAATCTAAATTAAGAAAATAAGATGGACAAAAGAGAAATAATACAGCAAATTGTATTATTATGATAACAAAATGTTCAAAGTTCATCCATCAAAACCACGCTTGTACAGGCCCACACTTCCTTTAGCCCGCCGCTCCTTCCTATCTCCAATCTATTATCTGCTTCTGCATTTTCTGTCTGATTTTTTTTTTCTCTTTACCATAATTTTAACCTTTTCCTTTCCAAAAATTCTTCTTGTTCAGCTCATAAACTGTCTCTGTTTCTGACACCAAACATCTCTTTGAACCCAAGTTTTTCCCCATTTGTTTTACTAGTAGGTGACACTTAAGAGTAGTTTCCATTAAAGGGGTTGTTACAGATTTAGATTCTTGGATTCACTCTTAAGCTTCATTCTGTTTTCTTTAGTGTTTTTCTCTTTTCTCCCTCACTTCTAAAAAAGACAACTTTATCTTTATTTTTCCAGCTTTTCTTTGTTTGTTTTCATCTCTTATTAAATCCACCGTCTTTAGTCTTTTCCTATTTTCTCTTTCCAGCTCTTGATAACCCCATTTCTTCAAAATTTCTACTTTTTGCTTTTTGGGTTTTTCTTTTTTTGTTGATTCTTGAAGTTCTTGGAAACTGTTGTTTATGATGGGTTCTTTCAGTTCTGGTTTTGTGTAAAAATTAGTGTGTTTTTGAGTGTTGAGAGAATTATTGGAAGAAAGATGAGAACTTTTGCTTTTTTAACAGTTTTAGTTACTCTTGGACTGTATGTTGTGATCTGTGATGCTTTTCCATCAAATGAAGGTGTGTATTATTAATTCAAGCTTAGATCTTGATGTGCTTAAGTTCTGTAGTTGCGATATTTAGTCTTTTTGATTGTTGTAAGTGTTAGTTGTAGGATTAACAATAATGCAGGGTGTTATGTAATGTTGTTCCGGAAAGATCTTGTATTTGTTTTGTTGATATACCTTGTTGTAATTCAAAGATTAGGTAGTTCACTTGAGTGAATCTGATTGGGAACTTTTTGTTGATACAGTTTATGCTCTCAATACATTCAAGGAAGCTATATATGAAGACCCTCTTCTGTTTTTGTCAAATTGGAATGCCTTAGATTCAGATCCTTGTGATTGGGCCGGAATCTTTTGCTCTATGGCTCAAGATCATGTCATAAAAATGTGAGCTACTTTCTTTAATTTATGTGCCATACATTGAAGTATTATTTGGTTATTGATTTTTCTCAACTAAAAATGATTTATGGACTCAAGTTAAAACTCTAATTCGTGTTTCCACTACTTCGTGGGACTATAATTTGCAGTAACATTTCTGGTGCTTCGTTGAAGGGCTTTCTTTCACCCAACTTGCATCAACTCTCTTCTTTGCAAGAACTGTAAGTTATTTCATGATAGACTTACTTATAAGTATAATACAGTTTCAGGTCGTAACTATGTTATGAATTGGCGATATGCAGAATACTGCATGGAAATGTACTGATTGGTACAATACCTAAGGAGATTGGCTTGTTGAAAAACCTAAAGGTCTTGGATTTGGGTGCTAACCAGCTAACAGGACCAATTCCTCCTGAGCTCGGCAATTTGAAAGACATTATGAAAATGTTAGTCTAACGTGATTCTTTGTTGGTTTATTTGTACTTAAGACTTTTCCTATCTTCCTTGAAGCTCCCTTATTTTTCTAGCTTGTATATGTCTCTGCAGAAACCTACAATCCAATGGATTAACGGGGAAATTGCCTGCTGAGCTTGGTAATTTGAAATACCTTGAGGAACTTCGGCTGGACAGGAACAAACTTCAAGGAATAGTGCCTGCTAATAATGGATCAGATTTTACATCCGGCGTACATGGAATGTAAGTGGATTATGCACTACTCTTGTACTTTTTTGTTTTTCTTTTAATTTTCTGGTATGTAGATAAGGAGTAATACAAGATATTGCTTTATCCCTTAATGTTGACCATAATGAGCAATATAACAGAGTTCAGAATGCATGTTTCAAAAGTTTAACTATGGTGTTTTTGGAAATGATCTGTCTTTTTGTGATGAAAAGTGAGTAAACTTTTTTTATGCCACCTTATATTCATCGCATGCATATTTAGCGCTGGTTTCTTATTTTTTTCTGCTACTTCTTTTTAGGTATGCCTCTGGTGCCAGCCCTACAGGATTTTGTCGTTCATCCCAACTTAAAGTTGCTGATTTCTCATTCAACTTTCTTATCGGAAGCATACCGAAGTGCTTGGGTTACCTTCCAAAGTCAGTTCTTAATTCTTCACTTATCTTCTCTGTTCCTGAATGCCTGTTATTTTCATTGCTGTAGATCTAGATTCAATGAAATTGTCGCTAGAGAAAATATCCGAAGCATCGCTCTGATGCTCTATAAGTGTTGTTTTCTATTGCCTTTTATAATTTCTGAATGCCTGTTATTTTGTTTTGACATAGATCTAGCTTTCAAGGAAATTGCCTTCAGCATAAAGATCCAAAGCAGCGTTCTGCTTCTCTCTGTGGTAAGTAATGCTGTTCGAGCATTTCTTTCTTAAGCCAGTAAACAATCTCTGGTTACTATTTTCCACAGAATGAATTGTTTGTGCAGCATGTTTTCTTTTCTTTTTCCTTTACGTTACAGTCAAGTAGATTTGTTATTATAATAAGACTGAACTGGTTGTTTTAATATCGTGGTGTAGGTGGAACTCCACCTCCCACTAGCCATGCATCAACAGTCGATAATAAGCACCGGTCTGTTGAAGGACCAAGACATCAGGCTTCTTCTTCAAAGCCCACTTGGCTTTTGGCTTTAGAAGTGGTAACAGGAGCTATGGTAGGTTCTCTCTTCATCGTGGCTCTTGTGACTGGCCTTCACAAGTGTAAAAGCAAATCCTCAATCATACCTTGGAAAAAATCAGGAAGCGGGAAAGATAATATGACGATTTATGTAGGTTAGTTCCATGCACTTGAACTTGGGTACTTCATAAAAAAGTATCTTTGCTCTATACTTATGAAGCATTGAGGCCATGGTTTCTATTTACCACTGGTGTTTCTTTGTAGATACTGGTATGCTGAAGGATGTCGTAAGATACAGCAGACAAGAACTTGAGGTAGCTTGTGAAGATTTCAGCAACATCATTGGATCCTCACCAGACAGCTTAGTATACAAAGGAACAATGAAAGGTGGACCCGAGATAGCTGTAATATCGCTTTGTGTCAAAGAAGAGCATTGGACAGCCTATCTAGAGCTTTATTTTCAGAAAGAGGTGAGACTCATTATTTCTTCATGATATGTAGCTACTGTTTCCATTGTATGTTTCATGCTCTAACTTCTGTAACTTTACCATAGGTGGCAGAATTGGCCAGAATAAATCACGAGAATGCTGGGAAACTTCTAGGCTATTGCAGAGAAAGTAGTCCTTTCACGAGGATGTTGGTGTTTGAGTATGCATCCAATGGGACATTATATGAACACCTTCATTGTGAGTAAAGTAAATTGGTTTTTGCGTTTACTTCAGTATGGTTCGAGGCGAAATCCTAACTCTTTGAAGTTATTCACAGATGGAGAAGGATGCAACATATCTTGGACACGCCGGATGAAAATAGTTATCGGCATTGCTAAGGGACTGACATATCTACATTCAGAACTTGACCCTCCATTTACTATATCAGAACTGAACTCAAATTCTGTATATCTCACGGAAGATTTTTCTCCCAAGGTAAACAAAAGACCATTAATGACGTATAAAACAGTGACATTATCTATCATTATCTATCTTGTATACCCATTATGCTCTTAAGCAGTCACAAAAACTTTGGCATTCCATAGTGTCGTCTCAGAATTTCATTTTAATTGGTGCAGCTTGTTGATTTTGAAAGTTGGAAGTCGATAATTTCCAGATCAGAAAAGAATTCGGGTGCTATCAGTAGTGAAGGAGCAATTTGTGTCCTTCCAAATACTCTAGAGAGCCGTCATCTCGACGTCCAGGGTAACACTTATGCATTTGGAGTACTGCTACTGGAAATAATCAGTGGGAGACCTCCATATTGCAAAGACAAAGGGTGCTTAGTAGATTGGGTTAGTATTTCTTTTCGTGCCAAAGAATTTTATATGCGATAGACTTTTCAGGCAGAGGACCTGAATTCGACTTTTTATGTGGCAGGCTAAGGAATTCCTTGAAGTTCCTGAGGTATTATCCTACGTTGTGGATCCAGAGTTGAAACATTTCAAACAAGAGGATCTCAAAGTGATTTGTGAGGTGATTAACCTTTGCATCCACCCGAGTTCGAGCAGGAGGACTTCCGTGAAGGACTTGTGTGCTATGTTAGAGAGCAACATTGACACTTCAATCACTGCAGAGCTCAAGGCATCTTCTTTGGCGTGGGCCGAGCTTGCACTTTCATCCTAACTGACAGAAGGCTAACAGTATATATATCCGAAATATGTAATCGTCTTGCACTTTCCCTTTTTCTCCTTTTTTTCTACCCTTTTCTTTTTGATCTCTCGATCTCGTTCCCAATGTTCTGGTGTTGTGGTTGAGTTCATGTAAATTTTGAGTCTCTAGGAAAAGTAGAGTTGAAGAGATGCTACTGTTGATTCTTTGTAAACAACTGGTTCTTTACTAAATGATGAGTGTTGATAGTGAATGAAAGGCATGTTGGCTAGATTTTACTTATCTACTACAAAGTGTTACTTCTTCAGCTCTGTATTATTGAGCAATAAGTTCATTGTAGTGTATAAAACACCATACAAATTATCTTTTGAACTTTGATCTAGATATTTGTTAAAATTCATAACATAGCTTGAACTCATTGTAGTGTATATTGAGCAATAAGTTCATTGTAGTGTGTGTATATATATACTAGTTTAGGGTACGTGCTTTGTGCATGTACCTCATCTCAGGTAGATTTACAAAAATGTTATAAATATTATTTTGGAATTTGTGTTTGATTACATAATAAAAGTTAAAAGAAAAAAGATTAAAATCATAAACATGATGATTAATGCCAATCTTATTTAGCTAACTCAATAAAGAAAGAACTCTATCCATAGAAGTCTTTAAAATTTTAAATTTTAGTTCTGCTAAAAATAAGGTATTAACTGTAATTATGGTTTTATTTAACACGAACTGCGCTTATGAAGGGTAAAAGTTGATCAACATTTCATGTTAGACTTTCTTGTTTGTATGATAGTATTGATATAAATAGATAGATTATACTCATCTTCAAAATGTTTTTAGTGCAAACATTGATCTTTAAATTATATTCCATCAAAATTATTGTGAAATTTAATTAGCTAATTTCAAAATTTTGAATATTAAACAACTCTTACTTGTTATTTTCCCTTAAAATTATTTGTTAAAGGAATTTTTACTTTTGGTTAGGTTCATTTTTAGAACTTCAATAGTTATTTTATACTTTCAGATTATTTGTTTTTCAAAATTAACTATCTAGGTAATTTTTAAAAATAATTCTTGACGCCTCAATAGCTAATGCTTATAAAGCTAAAATCCTTGTTGTTTCCAATAAATAATTTATTTGCATTTATTTATACTTTTAAGTTTTATAGAGGTTTAGTTTTGTTTGTGTCTTGAGGAAGAAACATAGTCATAGTTATAAAATAAACTATATGTCTACCTAAAGTGAGAGGGTTAACATTTTTGGAGTTAAGATCATTTTATTATATATGGGAGAAATATACCACGTGCGAATAGTTATTTTATCCAATTCAAATAAGGAATGTATTTAAATTTATTTTAAATTTTAGTTTAACTTTAGATTCCTAAATATTAGGAGATACTTCAAATAAGATAATATTTAATAGTAGAAATTTTATTAATTTCATAATTATAAATATTAGGAAAATAGTTAATTTAACAATTTTATCTAGTGTGATCGCTATTTTAAAGGCTAGAAAAGGTAAATGACGTTTCGCTAAGGGTCTTCGTGCTTTTAATATGTTTTACGCTATATGCGTTGCGCGTGTAACCTACCTAAATGAGTATTAAATTTTAAAAAAAATTATATAAATATTATTTTTGAATTATAAAATAAGTGCGTAAATTTATATTTAAAAAGAATATCGATTTGTATAGCTAACTTAATAAGGAATATTTGTACCTTCGTTCTCTATGTTTTCTTTTAGCTCTTTTAACTACTATCTTAAATTACTTGTGAATAACTGCATATGATTTATTTTTATTAATTTCAATACATAAATATTTCTTTTCTGTGTTTCACTTATCGAGTATTATAATTAGGTTTGTTATTTTATAGAGTATAAATTCACAATATATATTCAATGTATTCATATAATTAACTTAAAGTACATTATAGTACGTATTACTTTAAATTAAAATACTACTACTATTTTAAAAATCTAAGCATGTCGTATTTAACTTATTTACATATATTTTTATACTCGTCCTAGTATGTTATAAGTTTGGTTTACATAGTATAGTAATCTTCAATTTTTGAAGATTTAAAATTAGATCTAAAATTTTATTACTAAATTTTTAATGTACGCTTATATACACTTTATCTAATATACCTAAGAAAAAAGTCATAATTAAATTTAAACACAGAAAGAATTTATAAGTAAATTTTTGTTTGGTTTTAAATTCCTGAAATTTAGTAGTTTCTATATATATATATATATGTAGTTCGAATAAATATATATATATATATATATATGTAGTTCGAATAAGGGAATATTTAATAACCAAAATTTAGTTTGTATTTTTTTAAAGTTCTAAATATTGGGAGACTAATAAATTATAATTATATCCAATATAAAATCTAGTTTTAAAGGGTATTAAACCTTGTTTCACTAATTGTGTTTAACGTTATGATTAAGTTTTAAATTGTTTTGATTTTTGTTGATGTAGCTAATGTCCAAGTTTTAAGTATAGATTCGTTATACTTGCCGTCAAAGTATGTTCTCAACGATCTTGGAACCAAAAAGGATATTAGACACAACTTTCTTTAAGATTTTTATAGTAGGCTTTGAATTCCTAATTTCGGATGGTAATTGCAATTTTATAATAATTTAAAAGACATTAGAATTCCATACATAGTTTAAATAAGAAAAGTTATATGTGATTTCAAAGCCGTAAATGTATAAGGAAAATAATGATTTAGTTGATTTAAAACTCCTAAATATTAGGGAGAGTAATTTAATTACGATTTTGTCCTATGTAAAATTTATTTTAGAGGGTAAAAAAGGCGAACGATATTTGGCTAAAGGCCTTCGTGCTTTTAATAAAATATAGATAGATAGATTGTATATTTGGCTAGCGAATATAATTATTTTTGGCCAACCGACCAAATGTGCAATAAAGTATACAAAAATAATATGAAACAAATAACAATGTTGGCAACAATAATCAACCAGTGAATATAAACTCAGGGCAACAAAAACACCATAAATATTACTCAACAAATAATGAATATAAGTACGACCAATTAATCAAGTCCTTCAAATATAAATCTTTCGCCTATATGTTTTTCAAATAATAATCTTTAGGAAATAATACTTTCTAATAAATATATTTCGAATATACTCCCTTCAAATAAATATCTTTCAAATATAATTCTTTCAAATAAATCTCTTTCAAATATAATTCTTTCAAATAAAATTCACCCCGTGACACCTCATTTCAAAATCATAAAAATACGGGTCTCAGCCTACTTTCGTATTTTCATGACACCTCGTGCCAATTTCTCTATCACAACCGCACGAACAACTCACGTGCCAATATCATCATCATTTACTCATGGCACCTCGTGCCCACATTTCATATCACAACTGCACGGACAGTTCACGTGCCAATATCATCATTATTTACTCACGACACCTCGTGCCCATATTTTATTTCATAATCCGCCTGCCAATAGCCATAGGCTCCCAATTTCAACATAGACCAGTCTATTATCAATTTACCAACAACAAGACAAATTGCACAAGATATAAAAATAAACACAAGGGAAAATCACAACATCACATGAAAATTACCAACGCAATAATCCCGCATCATCACATAACATCCCTGACAATAGCCACCCTTATCACTCCTATAATAGCCTCCCTTATCCCTCTGTCGTGACAATATCAATAGCCACCCTTATCTCTCTGCATAATAGCCATCCTTATCACTCCGCCCAGACAATATCCCAACAGACATAAACACAGTGAAATGCCACCCTTATATCCTCATAATAATAACTCAAATCACACAACAATTTACACGTAATATTATCACGACAACACAACACAATCAATTCTTACCACAATTTGCCCAACAACCACAACCAATTCCAATGAAATAGTAAAATCAATAAATTACTCAAATATTGTCACGACCCAAAACTAAACTCTGTCATGATGGCGCCTATCGTGGAACTAGGCAAGCCGACTCATTTTCAAAACAAAACGATATTTTTATTTCAAAGATAATTTCAAGGTTATTTAACATAAAACCTCCATTTAAAGAGTTCAAATCAAAGAAAAACAGAAGTGAGGAAAAGAAAAGTCCGACATCGGGGTGTCACTAGTCATGAGCATATACTACAATCTGTCTAACAATATCAAGGCTAACTCAACTCGAAAAATAGCTAAATACAACTAGAGGAAGATAAGAGGGAGAAGAGCAGGGGCTGCAATCGCCAAACAGCTACCTTGCTATCTCCAAGAAAATCTGCAACCAGAACACTCAATAACCGCTACCGTATCCAGCTACACCTGGATCTGCACACAAGGTGCAGGGAGTAACGTGAGTACGCCAACTCAGTAAGTAACAACAATAAATAAAAACTGAGCAGTAGTGACGAGCAATAAAGCATATAACGTTCATATCAGGAAATTTCAGTAAAATACCACATGCTCTTAAAAAAAATCAGAATTTGAATCATACATCTCGTTTAAACCCAGTTCCAGTAAAAATCATTTAAAGACATTTTTTTCCAACAGTTTTTCAAACAAAGGCTCAATGCAAAGGTGAGATAAAATGATAAAATTATAAACAGCCCCTCGGGAAAAACATCACTCATATACAGCCCCTCGGGCAAACCTCACAGTCACTTGTGCCACTCGGACATACCTCACAATCACTCTTGCCACTCGGGCATACCTCACAATCACTCTTGACACTCGGGCATACCTCACAATCACTCTTGCCTCCCAGTCACTCAGCACTCGGCACTCGCACTCAGTAGGTACCTGTGCTTACTGGGGGTGTGTACAGACTCCGGAGGGGCTCCTTCAGCCCAAACGCTATAATCTGCACGGACAACTCACGTGCGATAACAATAAAATATGCTGCAGGAGGGCAGCCCCGATCCACACTCATCCTCAAAAATCAGACCCTCAGCCTCACTTAGTCATAAAGTATGCTGCAGGCGGACAGCCCCGATCCACACTCATGCTCACAAATTAGGCCATTCGGGCATTTCAGTAAAACAAGGCATTCGGCCCAAAACATTTATATGCATCAAAATAGTCATAAACCTGAGTTATGCGGTAAACAAGTATAAACATAAACATGACTGAGTATAGATTTTCAATCGAAAACAGTGAGAGGATGGTAAGAAATAACCCCTAAGGGTCCAAACAGCATTGGCGCAAGGCCCAAACATGGCATTCAGCCCAATTTACAGAAAATCTTTCTAAAGCATATAAATATCAATGGTTTCAACAAAGTATGAAACTTTACAGTTGCTATGGGGCGGACCAAGTCACAATTCCCCAACAGTGCACGCCCACACGCCCGTCACCTAGCATGTGCGTCACTAAAAATAGTAGAATGATACAAAAATTCGGGGTTTCATACCCTCAGGACTAGATTTACAATCGTTACTTACCTCAAAACGTGAAACTTTTTACTTTGCTATGCCTTTGCCTCGCAAATCGTCTTCCGAATGCCTCGAATCTAGTCACAAACAATTCGTTTCAATCAATAAAATTTATTGGAATTAATTCCACAAGATAATAATAATTTTTTCCATAAAAATCCGAAAATTAGCTCAAAATCGCCCGTGGGGCCCATGTATCAGAACCCGACAAAAGTTACAAAATCTAAAAGCCCATTCAACCACGAGTCTACCCATACCAATTTTACCAAAATCCGACCCCAACTCGACCCTCAAATCTACAAATCTTATCTCCAAATTTCTAAGTTCCAATCTCCGATTTACACCTCAAAATCATGTAATCTAGTCGGATTATTCGATGATAATTCAATATTATGGAGTAGAAATGATCACAAGGGACTTACCTCAAGTTTTCCTTGAAAATATATCAAAAATCGCCTCAACTCAAGCTCCAATTTGTCAAAAATGGCAAATGGGACGAAGTCCCTATTTTTATAATTCTGTCCAGACATCCTCGGTTCTGCCTCGATCTTGGCCTTCGATCGAGGTCCTCGATCCTGGCCCTCGATCCTGATTCTCGATCCTGGCCCTTGATCCTGGCCCTTGATCCTGATTCTCGATCCTGGCCCTCGATTATGTCTTCGACCCGGCCTTCAACCGTGACACTCGACCCTGGGCTCGATCATGGCTTTGATCGTGGCCCTCGACTCTGGGCTCGATCATGGCTTCGATCGTGGCCCTCGACCCTGAGCTCGATCTGGGCTTCGATCGTGGCCCTCGACCCTGAGCTCGATTTGGGCTCACATCTGGGTTCGATTTCTGGGCAGAAGCAATTTCCAACAGAAGGAAATTGCAGCAGCTGTTCTGGTTCAGTTTTTGATTCGTTAACCATCCGAAACTCAACCGAGGCCATCGGGACCTCAACCAAATATACCAACAAGTCCTAAAACATCATACGAACTTAGTCGAATCCTCAAATCACCTCAAACAATGCTAAAACCATGAATTACATCCCAATTCAAGCCTAATGAACTTTGAAATTTCTAATTTCTACAAACAACTCCGGAACCTATCAAATCACGTCCGATTGACCTCAAATTTTGCACACAAGTCCTAAATGACACAACAGAGGTAGTCCAATTTTCAGAATTGGATTCCGACCCCGATATCAAAAAGTCAACCCCCGGTCAAACTTCTCAAAATTAAAACTTTTGGCATTTCAAGCCTAATTCCTCTATGGACTTTTAAATAATATTCCGGACACTCTCCTAAGCCCAAAATTACCATACGGAGCTATTGGAATCATCAAAATTCAAATCCGAGGTCGTTTACACATAGGTCCATATCCGGTCCACTTTTCTAACTCAAATTCTTTTTCAATTATGAGACTAAGTGTCTCATTTTACTCCGATTTCCTTTCAGACTCGAACCCACTAACCCGATATAACATAATATAGTTGATAACACCAAAAAGAAGTAGGAATGGGAAAACGGGGTTATAACTCTCGAAACGACCGGTCAGGTCGTTACAAAAATAGCCCTAGGCTCCACACAACATATATAAAACCTCAAAACAATAAACAAAGATAGAAAATACTTAGTATATGGAAACACCTTCATTAATTCAAATTCTTGATAATTATATTAACACCTCAGTTTAAACTTATTTTATTAATTATTTACAGATAAAAAATCTATGATATAATTATTTCCAGGAAATATCAAATCAACAAACTCACGGAATTCACATAAATATTCAAGTAATAATCACATCAAATTGTCATATAAAAATAAATTCAACAAACGAGAATTGAGGCATTGCAAATAGATCATTAAATAGATACCAACAATTATCTAATTTACTACACAATAATGCCTAAGACTTTAACCCAATAAATTTTGCACATATAAGTCCTAGTACGTACACGTCACTTCGCGTACACGACTTTTCACATTTCACAAATGGCACATAAGACTCAATGCCTAATGGGTAATTCTCCCACTCATGGTTAGGCAAGATACTTACCTTTTTGAAGTTAGGCCGATATTCCAAAAATAGCTTTCTTGCTTGAATTGACCTCCGGACAGCTCAAATTTATCCAAATTAATTGTATAACTTCATTAAAATTCATTGGAAATAATTCTGAATAATAAAACGTTGATTTAATTTTTTCCCCCTAAAAAGTCAACCAAAGTCAACGCGGGGTTCGACTTTCAGAACCCGACATAATTTTTACGCAATCCGAACACCCATTCCGATACGAGTTCAACCATACCAATTTTATTGAATTCTAATAACAAATCGTCCCCCAAATCTTGAATTTTCGTTTTTGAAAGGTTTTACAAAAATCCTAATTTCCTCCATTAAAACTCGAATTAAACGAATATAGCCATGGATTTATAAAATATAATCATTCTTGGATGTAGAACACTTACCTCAGTCGAAATCGTGAAGGAATCCTCAAAATCGCCCAAGAATCGAACTCCAAAAATTCCAAAACGAAATGGCGAAATGACTGATTTTTGATCCTTATGTTTCTGCCATTTTTTTCGCTTCTGCGGATAAATTTGCGCGCATGCGGAGTACTTCTGCAACACAAGCATCGTTTTTGCGATCCACACTGCCCTGGCCAAGCTCGCATCTGCGGACAGAATGTCGCATCTGCGCACATCGCTTATGTGATGGCCAGTGCGCATCTGCGATGGATTCTGCTGCTGCGCCTCCACTCCCCGCTTTTGCGATCACGCATGTGCGGGAATTGCTTCGCACCTGTGACTTCTGCTAGTGCACTCCAGTCACTTCTGCGAAGAGCTTCACTGTGACGACCCAAAATTCCCACCATCGGGACCGTGATGTCGCCTAACATTTCACTTGCTAGATAAGCCAATGTTAGAATAATATTATCCATTTAAAAATAATTTTAAATTGATTAATAACAAAGAAACAAATGCGGAAGTAAAGTCTGAAATGTAGTGAATAATCCATAAAATAGCACTGTCTAAATACCATCCCAGAATTTTGGTGTCACAAGTGCACGAGCTTCTAGAATAATACAAATAAAGGTCTGAATAAAATAAAACTGTCTCAAAGAAATCAGACATCTAAAATAAGGTAGACGGGGAATTCAAAACTGCGGACGCTGTGCAATTATACCTCAAGTCTCTTCTGAGTAGTTGAAATCCGAGCAAGTCTATGGTACGCCGCTGGGACCAACTCCGAAGTCTGCACAAGAAGTGCAGAGTGTAGTATCAGTACAACCGGCCCCATATACTGGTAAGTGCTGATCCTAACCTCGACGAAGTAGTGACGAGGCTAAGGCACGTCACTTACATTAACCTGTACGCAATAATAGTAATAACCACAATAATAGAATTAACTCAGGTAACTCATTTCTAATAGTTGAATCCAACTCAACAGTCATAATCAATTATTATTTCAACCAATTTCCGTTGCAGCGTGCAACCCGTTTTCACAATATATTCATTTTCAACCCTACAATATATTTATTTTAATCAAGTATATATATAGACTTTTAAATATGTCTGTTGCGGCGTGCAATCCGATCCCCCAATATGGACTTTTAATAAAGTCTATTGCGGCGTGTAATCCGATCCCCCAATATGTACTTTTAAAAAAGTCTATTGCGGCGATCTGATCCCCCAATATGGACTTTTAATAAAGTTTATTGCGGCGTGTAATCTGATCCCCCAATATTGACTTTTAATAAAGTCTATTGCGGCATGCAATCCGGTCCCCCAATATGGACTTTTTAATAAGTCTGTTGCGGTGTGCAACCCGAACTTCCAATATATTCATTTCAATCAATTCTGTTGCGGCGTGCAACCCTCTCCTCCAATATATTCATTTACCAATTCTCATAGAAGAAATTGCCCCAATAAATGCAACAATTAATATAAAAGTTTAAGACAACAAGCATACAATAATTATGATTTAGTTATGAAACAAACACTGACAAATAGCAATTTATTATGAAAATCAGGGAAAAAATATGCAGTTTAATATTTAATATGCTAAATGTCAAGTAGCAGTTAATACACATAAATCAAATAAGCCTGTAGCAATTATTACAGGAATTCAAGAATTTATATTTGACAAAGAATAGGAGAGAAACAATTATTAAAGGCCTATTTAAAGGGCTCAATATGCTGAAAATAAATATTGGTGATTAGTTTTTCTAAGCTCTTCAAAAACGTGATTTACTTTTTATTTCATTGTTCTTCCTTTTTATAACGCTTCTTGCAATCTTGCGAGATTGAGGAACGGAGGGGTAAGGTTCTTTTCATCTTACATTCTTCTCACGTGAGTTTGAAGAATGCTTTCGCTAGTTTTGTGAAAAACTTTAGCGAGATGCTTTTGTTTCTCTCTTTTCTTTGTGCTTGAGAGGTGCAAAACCTTGAAAGTACAACACCCCAAGTAAAAAATAAAATAAAATTAAGTTTAGGAGAAGATTTATATTCGGTACTTGTGTTATTAGAAGGTACCAGGTTAGCAAGTACGCGGTGGAATAAATAGTCGAAGTACACGCAGGTTGACCCGGACACTGTCGTCATAGAAAAAAGTAAAAAAAATCTAAATTTACAATTGAACTAGGCGAATAGTTGAGATCGATTCTAGCCTAGTGATAATTTGAATTACCTCCGTCGGAAGACTACCAACCTTCAACCACCATAACCCCACCTTAACTACCATGCATAATCCTGCTGCAAATTATTTAGGAGCTGAATTATGCGTTTCTATGTCATTTTTAGCATTAGGAAGTAAATGTGGAGCACTATTGTGATCTCATAAGGATTGGTGATGGATGGGAGTATCATTGGAGTTCTGACAGAGGTGAGAATTCAACTAATTATAATTTGAGTTTCATTATGCTGACTTGGGGCTTGAGAATAGTTAATTTGAGATTGGGGGATATATATATAGACTGAGCCATTGGAAATTTGATCATTTTTCCTTACAAAAAAGACTCATGTATTGGTTAGTGGTTGTCAATTCCAAGTAGCAACGGTATAGAATTAAACAGACGCGCGCGCTCATGATTTGGTCATACTTGGTGCCCATGAAGCGTAGCTATTTCAATTGAGGTCCTGGCCCAGCGCTATAGGTTGTAACGTTGGCTGAATCCTTTTATTACTAGCTAGAGAGAAACCAATAACTTTAGGATTTTCAATATTTATGCAAACAATTAATTTGACGACGTACAGATACTCATCACCTCGCCTATACGTCGTTCACATGCATTTCACATAACAAATAATTTAAGGGTTCTATTCCCTCAAATCAATGTTAACCACGACACTTACCTAGCTTCAAAATCAAATTTCAAGTTTCCAATATACCTTTACCTTGCGAATTAGTCTCCGAAATTCTCAAATCTAGTTATAAACTATTCAATATATTCAATACAAATTGTAGAAATTAATTGCATATGAATTTACTAATTTTTCGGATTAAAATCCGAAATTTATTTTAAAAATCGACAGTGGGGCCCACGTCTCAAATCTCGGAAAAACTTACGAAATTCGAACATCCATTCTGAGACGAGTCCAACCATATAAAAATTATCAAATTTCGGTGTCAAATGAACCTTCAAATCTAAATTTTTCGTTTTTGGAAAGGTTTACAAAAATTCCAATTTCTTGCATCTAAATCCAAAATAAAGGATGATTATAGACACAGATTTATGACATATAATTACTTTTAGTTATAGAACACTTACCCAATTCAAAGTTGTGAAAATTTCCTTTGAAATCGCCCAAATCTGAGACTTAAAACTCAAAAATGAGTAAAAATGGCGACTTCCGAATTTATGGGCTCTGCCCAGTCATTTTCGCATCTGCGGATAAAAGTTTTGTATTTGCGGACTCGCATTTGCGATGCCAGACTGCCAAATGAAGTTCCGCATTTGCGAACATTTCTGTTGCATTTGCAACTGCGCAAAAGCGCTGATGAAGCCACAGAAGCGAGAGATTCTGCATTTGCGGTCCTTCGTTCACATAAGCGGTCGCGCACCTGCGCGATTCATCTCCGCAGAAGCGAAGTCACATCCCAAGGCCAAAGTCGCAGAAGCGACCAGCTTTCCACAGGAGCGGCTGCGCACATGCGGTCACCATTTCGCAAGTGCGATTACACCAGGTTCTGCCAAGAACCTTCTGCTTTCAACATGCTCTAAACAATCCGAATTTCGTACGAAATTTACCCGAGCCCCTTGTTACCTTATCCAAATATCCCAACAAGTATCGTAATATAATACATACTTACTTGGGGTCTCAAATCATATCAAATAATATCGAAATTGCAATTCACACCTCGATTCAGACTTAAGAGTATTAAACTTTTCAATTTATAAATCTCGTGCCAAAACATATTAAATGAATCCGCAATGACTTCAAATTTGGCACACAAATCATAAATAACATAATAGAGCTATTCAAATTTCCAGAATCGGATTTCGGCTCCGATATCAAAAAGTCAACCCCGTGGTTAAACTTGGAAAGTTTTAGCTTTTAAATTACTAGTTTCTGTTAAATGGTCATAACTTGAGCTAGGGACCTCCAAATTAAATTTCGGGCATACGCCCAAGTCTCAAATCATGATACGGACCTACCAGAACTGTCAAAATACTGATCCGATTCTATTTATTCAAAATGTTGACCAAAGTCAACTAATTAAGTTTTAAGGCACTATTTCACATTTTAATCCATTTTTTACATAAAAACTTTTCAAAAAATTTTACGGACTGTGCACGCAAGTCGAGGAATAAAAAATAGTGCTTTTCAAGGTTTTAAAACATAGAATTAATTATTAAATTTAAAGATGACACTTTGGGTCATCACATTCTCCACCTTTAAAACAAACGTTCGTCCTCGAAGGGAGTTAGAAAAAGTACCCGAGCTGGAGAAAAGATATGGATATTTACTCCGCATGTCAGACTCGGACTCTCAGGTAGATGCCTCTACCGGCTGACCTCTCCATTGCACCCGAACTGAAGGATAACTGTTAGACCTCAACTGTCGGATCTGCCGGGCTAGAATAGCCACCGACTCCTTCTCGTAAGTCAAATCTTTGTCCAATTGGAGTGAGCTGAAATCTAACACATGGGACGGATCACCATGATATTTCCGGAGCATAGACACATGGAACACCGGATGAACCGCTGATAAACTAGGTAGTAATGCAAGCCTGTAGGCTACTTCACCCACCCTTTCAAGAATTTCAAAGGGTCCAATATATCTAGGGCTCAACTTGCTCTTCTTTCCGAACCTCATTACACCTTTCATAGGTGAAACCCGGAGTAATATTATTTCTCCAACCATGAATGCAATATCATGAACTTTACAGTCAGTATAACTCTTTTGCCTAGACTGAGCTGTGCGAAGTCGATCCTAAATAACCTTGACCTTATCCAAGGCATCCTGTACCAAATCGGTACCCAACAACCAAGCCTCTCCCGGTTCAAACCAGCCAACTTGTGAACGACATCGCCTTCCGTATAACGCCTCATATGGAGCCATCTGAATGCTCGACTGGTAGCTATTATTATAAGCAAACTCCGCAAGTGGCAAGAAGTGATCCCAAGAACCTCCAAAGTCTATAACACAAGAGCGAAGCATATCTTCCAATATCTGAATGGTGCGCTCTGACTGTCCGTGTGTCTATGGATGAAATGATGTACTCAACTCAACCCGCGTGCCTAATTCACGTTGTACAACCCTCCAAAAGTGTGAGGTAAACTGCATACCTCGATCTGAAATAATAGACGCGAGCACACCGTGAAGGCAGACAATCTCACGAATGTAAATTTTAGCTAACTGCTCTGAAGAATAGGTAACTGCCAGTGGAATAAAATGTGCTGACTTGGTCAACCTGTCCACAATGACCCAAATTGCGTCAAATTTTTTCTGAGTCCGTGGGAATCCAACAACAAAATTCATAGTGATACGCTTCCATTTCCACTCAGGAATTTCTAACTTCTGAAGCAAACCACTAGGTCTCTGATGCTCGTACTTAACTTGTTGATAATTCAGACACCGAGCTACATATGCAACTATGTCCCTTTTCATTCTCCTCCACCAATAATGTTGCCGCAAATCTTGATACATTTTGGCAGTACCTGGATGAATAGAATACCTGGAACTGTGTGCCTCTTCAAGGATTAATTCACGAAGATCGTCAATATTAGGCACATAATTACGACCCTGCATTCGCAGAACTCCATCTTTCCTTACAACAACCTGTTTGGCATCACCGTGCCGCACCATGTCCTTAAGGACAAGTAAATGAGGATCATCATACTGCCTCAAATTAAGATCCTTTTGTTTGAACAGATACTGAAGGATACGATGATTAGTAAATACCTTACACGAGACACCGTAGAGGTAATGCCTCCAAATCTTCAGTGCATGAACAATGGCTGCCAATTCTAAGTCATGAATATGATAATTCTTCTCGTGAACCTTCAACTGCCGCGACGCATATGCAATCACCCTGCCATCTTTCATTAATACTGCACCAAGCCCAATGTGAGATGCGTCATAATATACCATATACGATCTTGACCCTGTAGGTAATACCAACACTAGCGCAGTAGTCAAAGCAGTCTTGAGCTTCTGAAAGCTCAACTCACACTCGTCCGACCATCTGAATGGGACACCTTTCTGGGTCAGTGTGGTCAATGGGCTTTCTATAGATAAAAACCCTTCCAGGAACTGACGATAATAACCTGCCAAACCCAGGAAACTCCGGATCTCTGTAACTGAAGTAGGTATAGGCCAATTCTGAAGAACCTCAATCTTCTTAGGATCCACCTTTATGCCTTCTGCCGATACAACATGTCCTAAAAAGGCAACTGAGTCTACCAAAACTCACATTTTGAAAATTTGGCAAATAACTGATTATTCTTCAAAGTATGAAGCACACTCCGAAGATGCTGCTCATACTCCTCTCGATTGCTAGAGTAAATCAAGATATCATCAATGAATACAACCACGGAAGAATCCAAATAGGGCTTGAATACCCGATTAATCAAATCCATAAATATTGCTGGGGCATTTGTCAACCCAAATGACATCACTAGAAATTCGTAATGCCCATACCGAGTCCGAAAAGTTATCTTAGGGACATCAGATGCCTTAATCTTCAACTGATGGTAACCGAACCTCAAATCAATCTTCGAAAATACCTTAGCACCCTGAAGCTGATCGAATAAGTCATCAATTCTTGGCAGCGGATATTTATTCTTAATAGTTGTTCATGATCAATTATAGAATTTCCAATTAACCTCATGTTAACAAAAATCTCGTTGCAAACCTTCACAATACTGATAATGAGATGCGAGGCATGAAGACCTTATAATTATTTACCTGAATTAATGAGTAACATTTAACACCACCTGGGTAAGCACCTACCTGGTAGGATAAAACTCCATAATTAGAAACACGAATTTGGAAAATATGCACATAGAATTTCATACAAGAATTCTCAAATAAGCATGAATCCCTATTATTGCTATAGTGCAAATTTAATTTCACAGGGGAGAACTTAAACACAAGAATTTTCCTCACAAGGATCTCGTCCTTATATAACTTTCACCGCAGCTCGTAGCCCGGTTTAAACATATCGATTTATATTAAAAATGCGAGGATCTCATCCTCGGTTATGAATCACAAGTAATATGCACATCGTGCCAATCGAAAATTTCCTTTTTCTTCTTTTAAATAATTTCGGTTACACAAAATCACAACACATAATGAACCCCACACCAGTAGGGCATATAATTTACAATTTGTAATTAATTATCCGAAAATTACATCAAAACTTACCGAAATGAGTACCAGAAAGGTACCTTTAGCCTCATAGATCTTATTAGGGTCCAACATGGAATGATAGGTGTAGTTATCTCCATAAAACCTTCCAACAAGAGTAAACACATAAGTAGATTATAGAATTACGAAGCTCACTCATAAGTGGAGCACAATAGGAGGACTCGTCTTGATACTAAGAACCGAATCAAGTTAAGGAAATTATTCCTTTATTTTAAATCGAGGTCGTACCTATAACGACACCATCTGATGTAACGACCTCCGCCATACCATAAAACAAATATAACAATGACTGGGTCTCCACCTCTAGGACGCCTTCTACCCGCATGTCCTCCATCCCTAACTGGTCGTGTGGGTGGTGTAGTAACTGCAATGGGGCATGTAGCCTGAGTGTTTTGATGAAATATGCCTCTCCCAAGTTTGGGATAATTTTCTCATGATATGCCTAGTATCACCATAATCATAACAACCCATTTGCGGGTTTGGGTGCTCACATTGAGTCTATGTCAGATAACTGGAATAACCATTGTAGGAAACTCATGTCGGTGGTGCATTAAAAGAACTTACTGGAGCACCCCAAGTAATCCGGTGTACGGACTAGGCTGGCTGACTGCCCGAGCCCCCGCCATAATGATTTATACTTACAGAGTAGAATCCACTGAATTGAACCTCGAGACCTCTTGGTCTCCTTAGTTTCACCCCGAACACATACTAATATCTTGGCAATTTTTACTACTAGCGGAAATGAAGTATCAGCCTGTAGCTCCCGAGTCGTACAAATTTTTTTGATCATAATTGAGTCTTTTAATGAGTCTGTGGACTCGCTCTCTGGCTGGTCTGCCCTCTTCATGGGCTTGCCACGAACACCGGTGGAGAATTATCTCTCCCAAGGACAATTTCTTATTTTGTTATGCTGACTCAACATTGATGAGCTGACCCATTTCTTAACATACTCTTTGATTCTTGTTTGGGGTAACCCTTACTCCTATTTATACACAACGATCACAAAAGTAGAGCTCCATACAGACAAATCTTGGCACGAACCACATAGTCCAGAATCTCGTCAACCACTGTACTTCCTCCGAAGCACCCCAAAATTTGCAACCATGACGTCCACACTGAGTAGACCTTTTGTAAATTTAACGTTGTTTCTCTAACTTTTTTGGTACTGAAGTATAGGATTATTAAGGAGGCAGACATACCGCAAGTCCCAACCTTATCCCCTACAAAATCTCAGGCCTTAAATACATGTAAATTTTGGGGGAACTTTTCAGTACCACATATATACATTTTAGGCCAAAACTGATATAACATCGCAATCCATTGATTGATAGTGGACTCCCCCACTCGGCGCGAATTCATAGTTCACCACGCTTGATGGTCCACAATATTAACCTTCACAACTCATATAAATCAACCAGATGCCAAGGTCCATTGCACCCCACATGATTCACTGGGTGATCTCTTAATACGTCCGTATCTTCAGTCGGAATCACACGTTGATGCAATGTTTGAGCATCTCTGGCTCCCTCGTAGACCATTTGCGGCATCACTAACCGTCGGCGCACAACTGATACCGAGTGCGCAATGTCATATACGAGTGGGTACAAAGGAATACGAGATATAGGTTTCAAGCAAAATCAATGTTGCACGATAAGGAATGAAAGAAGTGATATTGTTCCTAAACTTCATAGCCTCTGAGAGATAAGTACAGACGTCTCTGTACCGATCCTTCAGACTCTACTAAGTTTGCTCGGGACTCATGAGACCTATGTAATCTAGTGCTCTGATACCAACTACCACGACCCAAAATTTCCACCATCGGGACCATGATGGCGCCTAACATTTCACTTGCTAGGCAAACCAACATTACAATAATATTATTCATTTTAAAACAATTTTAAATTGATTAATAACAAAAAAACAAATGCGGAAGTAAAGTCTGAAACGTAGTGAATAATCCATAAAATAGCGCTGTCTAAATACCATCCCAGAATTTGGTGTCACAAGTGCACGAGCTTCTAGAATAATACAAATAAAGGTCTGAATAAAATAAAATTGTCTTAAAGAAATCACACAGCTAAAATAAGGTAGACGGGGACTTCAGAACTGCGGACGCTGTGCAATTATATCTCAAGTCTCCTTTGAGGAGTTGAAATTCGAGCAAGTCTATGGTACGCCGCTGGGACCAACTCCGAAATCTGTACAAGAAGTGAAGAGTGTAGTATCAGTACAACCGACCCCATATACTAGTAAGTGCTGATCCTAACCTCGACGAAGTAGTGACGAGGCTAAGTCAGGTTACTTACATTAACCTGTACGCAATAATAGTAATAACCACAATAATAGAATTAACTCAGGTAACTCATTTCTAATAGTTGAATCCAACTCAACAGTCATAATAAATTATTATTTCAACCAATTTCCGTTGCAGCGTGCAACCCGTTTCTACAATATATTCATTTTCAACCCTCCAATATATTTATTTTAATCAAGTATATATATAGACTTTTAAATAAGTCTGTTGCGGCGTGCAATCCGATCCCCCAATATGAACTTTTAATAAAGTCTGTTGCGGCGTGTAATCTGATCCCCCAATATGGACTTTTAAAAAAGTCTATTGCGGCGTGCAATCCGATCCCCCAATATTGACTTTTAATAAAGTCTATTGCGGCGTGCAATTCGATCCCCCAATATGGACTTTTTATAAGTCTGTTGCGGCGTGCAACCCGATCCCCCAATATATTCATTTCAATTAATTCTGTTGCGGCGTGCAACCCGCTCCTCCAATATATTCATTTACCAATTCTCATAGGAGAAACTGGCCCAATAAATGCAACAATTAATATAAAATTTTAAGATAACAAGCATACGATAATTATGATTTAATTATGAAACAAACAATGACAAATATCAATTTATTATAGAAATCAGGGAGAAAATAAGTAATTTAATATTTAATATGCTAAATGTCAAGTAGCAATTAATGCACATAAATCAAATAAGCCTGTAGCAATTATTGCAGGAATTCAAGAATTTATATTTGACAAAAAATAGGAGAGAAATAATTATTATAGCAATTAATTCGTGTATTAAAATAACTTTAGGATTTTCAATATTTATGCAAACAATTAATTTGATGACGTACAGACACTCGTCACCTCGCCTATACGTCGTCCACATGCATTTCACATAGCAAATAATTTAAGGGTTCTATTCCCTCAAGTCAAGGTTAACCACGACACTTACTTCGCTTCGAAATCAAATTTCAAATTTTTAATATACCCTTGCCTCGCGAATTAGTGTCAGAAATCCTCAAATCTAGTAATAAATAATTTAATATATTCAATACAAATTGTAGGAATTAATTCCATATGAATTTACTAATTTTCCGGATTAAAATTCATAATTCCTTTTTAAAATCGATAGTGTGGCCTAGGTTTCAAATCTCAGAACAATTTACAAAATCCGAACACCCATCCGGAGACGAGTACAACCATAAAAAATCATCAAATTCCGATGTTAAATGGACCTTCAAATCTATTTTTTTTGTTTTTTGAAAGCTTTACAAAAAATCCAATTTCTTGCATCTAAATATGAAATAAAGGATGATTATAGAAACTTTTCGGAAAATTTTACGAACTGTGCACGCAAGTCGAGAAATGATAAATAGTCATTTTCGAGGTCTTAGAACATATAATTAATTATTAAATATAAAGATGACACTTTGAATCATCACATTAACTCTTGAGCTACCATGGCATCGCAGAAGTGATTCCACTAGCTGTTGCCCATTTTCCAACAATTTTCTTCAAGTCCAAATTGCTCTGTTAACCTTTCGAAATCCATCCGAGACCCTCGGGATCTTAACCAAATATACCAACATATTCCAAAATACAATACGAACTTAGTCGAGACTTCAAACCATGTCAAATAATGCCAAAATTACGAATCGCGCATCGAATCGAATTATGAGTTTTCAAATCTTTCAACTTCTATATTTTGCGCCGAAACGTAACCAATCAATCCGGAATGACTTCAAATTTTGAACGCGAGTCATAAATGACGTAATGGATCTGTTTCAATTTTCGAAATCGAAATCCGATCTCGTTATCAAAAATTCAACCTTCGGTCGAACTTTCCAAAAATCTTCTATTTTTCAACTTTCGCCAAAATGCGTCGAATTGTCCTACGGACTTTCAAATCCAAATCCGGACATACGCCTAAGTCCGAAATTACCATACGAAGCTATTGATATCATCAAAATTTCATTCCGGGGTCGTTTGCTCAAAAGTTAACTCTATGGTCAACTCTTTCGAGTTAAGCTTCAAAAATGAAAATTGTTCTTTAAATTAAATTCTGAATCTTCCGAAAACCAAACTCGATAACACACGCGGGTCATAATACATATTACAAAGCTAATCGAGACCTTAAGTCGCTGAACGGGGCATAAATTCTTAAAATGACAAGTCGGGCTGTTATGCTAATACTTACTCCCTCCGGTCCACTTTAATTTATTTTTTGATTGTTTTCACACATATTAAAGAATCCATATTTTAGCATTAATTAACAATAAAATTGACCATGTTAACCTTAATTTGTTCATTGGAAATATAACAAATACTCCTAGGCTCTTTACTCCAAAGGAATCTTTGAAAAAAAAAAAAAATTCCTTCTTGACATATGAAAAAAATTAAATATTGTGGACCACAAAAAAAAAGTCAAAAAATAAATTAAAATGGAGCGTAGGGAGTAGTTGTTTAACTTGAAGGCATGAGTATAATTTGATGACTGTTTATACGTCTCATCGCTTTGTAGAAACAATAGATTAATAGTTGGCATTTTTACTGTATGGGCATAAGACTTTTGATTAATAAAAAAGATGACAAGTTAAATAATTTGTAGATACGTCAGCAATAAATAAGTTACAGGGTTAAACAATCCTCAAAATTGAACTATATTTGTTGGATACATATTTTTTCACATGGACAACTATATATTATACTTTTAGGAGAAATATTGATGCCAACAATAAAATTTTTGGTCATGATAGTTTAGTTGAAACAACGGAACATACACCAAGAACATCCTTTATAAAGAGGATACACCAATATTATATCATACTATCTCATACAATACAACATCCATCATTGCAAATGCTATCACTACTAAAAAAATCAGGTTTTAGCGACGAACAAAATCTGTAGCTAAATAGAAAAATTCGTCGCAATCTCATTTAGCGACGGATTAGAGACAAATTATTTAAAAATTTCGCTAGATACGAGCGATTTAGCGACAGATTAGCAACGAAGTTCGTAAATAATTCCATCATTTTTAGTGATAACTAGCTTAACTAATTAAATTATTCATGTTTGCAGGTTCAACATCCAATAATTTTGAACTCGCCTATTACGTTAATGTAATCACACTCATTTTTTCATTTAAATGCATATGGTATCTATTAGGACGCCAATTCTTATTACACATTGTTTATTCTTGTCATATACATTTTTTATTAATAGACAAGCTTACACGTGCAACACACGTACTCTAAAGCTAGTGTTTGGATACGCTAGCCATTTGGCTAGTCTTTATATACGTGCGTTGCATGTGTATCTCGCGTCAATTAATAAAAAATGTATAGAAGAAACACAACTCAAATAAATTATCATCTAAAGTAGGCTATTATAGTTCATATATAATACCATGAAAGGAATTACAATAATGTTACACTGTTAAAATTTAAAAAAAATATATTAGATAATAAAATATTAATTGGTTTTAAGGTCCAATATAAAAAATTTAGCAAATATTTTAGGTGATTTCAAGAAAGGGGTAACTTCTATAGTATTACCCATTATCTCATATATAGAATTTTCACTTTGATCCATGATAAAAGTTTGCTTGTATATATTTCCGAGAATCATGGTTGTTAGTTATACAACTTCTACGAGGACTAAACTTGTAAATAGTAATATTACTCTTTTTTGTTGTTAATATTTTTACAACTTCAAGAAGATCCAAACGTGACAAAATAATATTACTCATTTAAAACTCCAAATATTAGTATTTCTTACAAGGTCCTAAATATAAGGGATGCAACCAATTCTAAAATCTTACATATTAGGATTATAATAATTTAATTATAATTTTGTCCAATATGAATTCAGTATTTAAAGGGTAAAAAAGACGAACAATATGTTCCAAGCTAAAGAATATATATTTTTTGGTCAGAAGCTAATGAATATAATTAGTTTACGTAGTAATATAGTCTATTTGTAACAACACTCCCGTCCTAAAGAATTATATATATGGATTACACATTTATCAAATAAATAAGTATCTATACAAAAATATAAGAAGGAGAATTGCACCTACCTATATAAAAAACTCATGCTCCTTTTTTTTGAACCAACCTTATTATGTTATTGAGGGTTCCAAATTATAAATCTTTGATTTTTTCCTCCAAGAACTTTCTTGGGTGAATTATGCTTTGTTGATTTGTTAGGGTTTTTGAAAGGCAGTTTTTAGTTTCGCGGGATTTAAATGATCTTATATATTAGATTTCTTACATAATCTAAATATGGAAATAAGATTTAATAATTAAAATTTAATTGATTTAAAACTCCTAAATATTAGAAAAATAATTAAATGTCTATTTTGTCCAATATTAAATTTATTTTAGAGGGTAAAAAAGGCGAACGAGATTTGGCTAAGGGATTTCGTACTTTTAATATAATAATCATCAATGGAATAACTCATAGGGAAAGTCTCAACAAATATAGTTTCTATGTACGTGTTTCACACGTAGTACCCCAAAGAAGAAGAGAAATATGTAAAGTAAGAGAATAAAATTAAAAGTGTACAATATAATTATACTTAGATTAATAGTGAACTAAGCAAATTTCATGCAACTTATATTTTATGAAGATATTAAAGACCTCATATTTGTAGCTAATTCATAATATATATTTTATATTATCACTATTACATTCAAAATGTTTGATTTTTAGTACTAATCGATGACATCTCTGAAAGCAATTCATATTGAAATTTGATTCAAATCTATTATTTTCACAATTTAACCGTTCTAAAGTTAGTTATTAGATTTAAATCTATGCTAAATAAAAAAAATGAAAAAATATATAAGATAAAAGTAAATTTAAGAGGAACATGGCATTTTGAAATTTTCGCCGGGTAAAGCCTAACTGCATAATGGAAAAATATAATGCCAGCTAGACCACATTTATCATCACAAACATAAGGAGCGAGGATCTATGCCAATGATGATAATATATAGTAGGGAAAAAGGCCAAATGTACCTCTCTACTTTGGTATATTACTCACATCTTTCCTCCGTTATACTATCGGTCACATCTACCCTTACCATTAACCAAACTTTTTAAAAATACCCCGCCTAACGGGAAGCTACCATATTAAAAAAATGACCCAGTTTCTTTTTTAAAAAAACTCATTAACCTCCACAACATCGCCCGTGCCAAAGTCAAAATCACTCAAGCTTTAGAAGAATGAAATATAAAACCAGATTAAAAAAATTCACCTGATAGTTCTAGACTTTCTCCTTAAAATCCATAATCTGGTCCATTCAAAAAGAGAATACAAATCTTTTTGAATAGTGTAGGAGCTGACAATAACGCTGGACAACATGATAAATTTGTATCGACCTTAAGTTCTAATTTTTAATGAAAATACAAATCAACTTGGGTGAAAGATGTAATGGATATTTGAGAATATATAAGTTTCGTAAAATTAGGATGTGCTTTTCTAATTAGATTATTAGTAGCACATCTTTAGATACCAAAATCAAGAAGCAGTACTTATAATTAGAACTCTATTTCTATCATGTTTTTACCAAAATAACCTACAATTTTATGTATTTTAGGGCTATTTTGGTCAATCAACATCGTATTCGTGCTTTTATAATAATATAGATATAGATATAAATAGATATAAATAAATAGATAGATTGTATATTTGGATAGCAAATATAATTATTTTTGGCCAACCGACCAAATGTGCAACTTGCCCTTTTATATACCAAAGACAAAGGCTGAAAGGCCTATCTGAAACGCCATATGACCGTCCAACCCAAGCCCAAAATCAATAACCATAGCCTTTGGCAGCCCATCTTCTTTGTAAAAATAAAATTAACATAACTATAAAATTTAATCAAACAATACATTCAATCCTAAAAAATGAGATAAAACTATACCTACATGTAGGCATAATTTGGAAATAAGGATCCTAATTTGGATTCAATAAGAGAAAATTTAACGTAATTATAAAATTTAATTAAACAATACATATTTTAATCAAGCTAGTGTCCAATTTGTCTATAGCTTAGAACTAATACAAGTTTAAAGGGAGGAAGATTAAACTGATTATTTTTGTCTCTGTTCTCCTAATCTCCAAATTGAGTAAGCTAATAGTTACGAGGTATTCTTTTTATTATTATTATTATTATTATTATTATTATTATTATTATTATTTTTTTTTTTACGCTAGTTCAATATCAGGTACTCTCTTTCTGCAAATTAAAACAAAGGGAAAGTTATGAGGGTTCAATATCTCAGTTAAGTCTATTTATCAGCTTTGTTTTACTCTTTAATTCTTAGATTTGATGTATCAGTCGACCTAAAACAAGTTTATAAAGTAATATTTGTATTTTTCTTTAATATTCAGTTTTTAAAAAGTCTTATTAATTTGTTTGTTTTTACTGACCAGCTGCTCTTACAATAAGTACTTGACTAAAGGGAATCCAAGCAAACAGGGGCAAAACTATGTTGACCCAAGGGTGGTCAATCGAATATCATTTACCAAAAAATTATATTATATATAAGGTAAAATATTATTTACTATTGATTAAAAAATAGACTTTGAATATTTTTGCATAGCCCACTCGATCCAAACACCTTTCTTACCCTGCAAGTATGTCCACCTATTAGCAAGGATGAACTTTGAATAGAAATTTAAAGCATAGAAATTCAGAAGTCCGTTCTACAGGTAATCATCTTAAAGAATGGAACCTGCAAACTTACAACTATTCGCTTATTTCAACAGTATCCATATAAGCATGGCAATTAGAATCAGCCACTTCAACAGGCAGGTATCTCTAATAGACTCACGTCCCCCTCACCCATAACTTAGATTTCGAAGCCCTGAATCTGGCCATGCCAAGTGACAGTGTAACACAACATTTTTCCAACACCACTTCTTATTTATAGCACAAGAATGAGCTGGTGTTCAGCAGATTTTACACAACATTTCAAGGATGAAGTCGCAACTTGCACAATAGACAACATCATAACGTATAAGATTAACATCGAAATCAGCTCAATGTGACGTTCAATTTATAGTCTCATGGTAGCACACACAGTCTTGGACTCATCAATAGAATTTGACTCCTAGCTTGACCATAGGAATCATTCAACCTCATCAAGAACTGAAACAATTTCAGTTTTTGAAGATGAACTACAAAGTCTCTTGACTTTGGACAATCACACCCAGGTGCAAGAACCAATGCTTCAAACTCCTACCACAAGTCCTTCAGCTTTGAAAAATATGCAGACACAAATGTCGTTCCTTGGCTAAGTTTGGAAATTTCTTTATGTAAATTGTATGATCTTGAGCCATCTACTTTAACAAATCTTTCATGCAAATCACTCCACACGGCTTGAGCACTTGAGGCATACACTATACCTCCAAGTAAGCTGATCACGCCCAACTATGCCTTGTAAAAAGGACTAAGCGGTCGCTGCAAATATAATCTGGTTCAAGTCCGGAGTCGAATCCCACAGGGAACTAACCTATTTACTACAACTTTTAACAATGCTAATAATAAGCTCAGACAATTTCTGGATGCAAGATTTTTAATAGAGCATAAGTGGAATTTATTTATCTAATGAAAAATGACAACAAAATTATCAATAATCAAGAATAAGGTTGAATTCAAAGGTAAAAGGATTTACGGCTATTGATTTCCCCAATTGCCAGACTAATTCCTGATACGTTAGCTATAATCTCGTCTTAATACTCTATGAGGATTATGAGTTCCGGGCTACCATAATTATCTCTCGACCAATTACGATAACTTACTAGAATCATTATCTCGAACTACTCTAGTTAACAATTTATGCAACTCAAAATTATCCTACCAAAGATTCGTTATCTCTAACCCCCGCTTTTAAATTCAAGTAATTAACTCTCTTAACATACCCGAAAGTGGTGTTGTTCAACAACAATCTAACCAAGTGTTCTTTCTCAAGCAACACAAGGTAACTAGACACGATTAATCAAGGGCCCTTTCAATTAATCACAACACAACACATAGTTGAACAATCATTGAATAAGAACAGCTTAATTATATCTAAACATAGTCAAAACTTCATTCAACAATTGGTTCTATCAACCCTAGATGATGGGTTTAGCTACTCATACTAATGGATAAAAATTCACTATAACAATTCATAATCAACAATGGAAGTAAGAAGAAGAAAATGAAAACTCTTAGGAAATTCTCCGTCTTTTCCTTCTTGTTCTTGCCTCCAAAATCTCCTAAAAACAACCCTCTTTCTCTTCTGGGCAAATTAGGCTTCATATAGGTTTAGGTTAGTCGCCTTGGAAATTACATAATTGCCCTGAGTTGTTGGCCTTCGTCCGCGGCTGCGGATTCGACCGTGGATCCGACCGCGGATTTCAGCCAGTGTTCTGCCTCCAGTGCGCGGTCCAATTCGTGGTCAACTCTGCAGCCGCGAACCTGGAGGGGACCTCCCCGCTTGCTTTTATCGCTCAGTTTCGACCGGGCTAACCTTCGATTGACCTTCCACACTCCATATTGACTCCAAAATACTCTTTAGCTTCCTCGTAGCTCGGAGTGGCTCCTACAAAGCATAAAATTCTTAATTAGAGCATTTTGTTATCTTTTAGTATTTAAAAATCAATAAAGTGCGGCTAAATTAGAGTATAAATAGTGTCTAAATTGCATAATTATAGCCTACTATCAACACCCAACACCTCCATAATGTCTTCAACCCTATTAGTGAAAATGGCTAACATGCACCACTTGAATGTAGCCGGCGCATTGCAAAGTCCAAAAGGCATTCTCCAAAAGGTAAAGATGCCATACGGACAAGTGAAGGATGTTTTTTCTCTGTCTTCAGGGGCTATTGAGATCTGGTTGTACCCCAAATATCCATCCAAGAAACAGAAGTGAGACCGCCCAGCTAACCTGTCCAACATTTGGTCAATGAAAGGTAAGGGAAAATGGTCCTTTCGGGTGGCTGTGTCTAATTTTCGATAGTCCATGCAAATCCGCCACCCCATGACTGTACGAGTCGAGATCAACTCGTTATTCTCATTTTGTACGACCGTCATTCCTCCCTTTTTCGGCACACATTGAACAGGGCTGACCCAGTTGCTGTCAGAGATGGGGAAGATGATACCCACATCCATCCACTTGATCACTTCCTTCTTCACCACCTCTTTCATATTCGGGTTCAGTCGTCGTTGATGCTCTCTGGAAGTTTTATGCCCCTCTTCCAAGAGAATCTTATGCATACAAAAGGCTAGGCCGATACCCTTTATTTCTGCCATGGTCCAACAAATGGCAGTCTTACATTTGTGTAACACTTGCAAGAGTTGCTCTACCTGCACAGCTAGCAAACCAGATGATAAAATAACAGGCAAAGTAGAATTAGGCCCTAAGAAAGCATACTTGAGGTGATCTAGAAGCGGTTTCAGGTCCAACTGTGGTGGCTCCTCTATTGATAGTCTTGCAGGTGGTGTTGCTCTTTCTTCTAAGTGTAGGGGCTCGAACTGAGGTTCCCTTTTCCAGAACCCTTGACCCTCAAGAACCATGATCCACTCTGCCAACCCTTCACCATCCATCTCTTCCAAATTCATCAAACAGGCTTCTAGCGGATCCCTAACATTAAGGGTCTCATCCTCCTCTTACAGTATCACATCCACGGCCTCCACTAGCGAGCAATTTACAAATTCGTTGGGTCTCCTCATGGATTGTTGAACGTTGAATATTATTTCTTCATTGTTCAACCTCATTTTTAACTCTCCACTCTCACAATCAATCAATGATCTCCCAGTGGCTAAGAACGGCCTTCCCAGAATGATGGGTATCTCTTCATCCACTTGACAGTCAAGAATAACGAAGTCTGCAGAGAATACAAATTTCCCTACTTGAACAAGCACATCATCAAGATTTCTTGTCGGTCTTTTGACTGTGTGATCAGCCAGTTGCAACAACATTGATGTCGGTCTAGCTCTGCCAATGCTAGTTTTGTATAGATTGCCAAGGGCATCAAGTTTATACTGCCCCCCCAAGTCCTACAATGCTTTAGCAAAAGCATAACTCCCAATGGTGCATGGGATAGTGAAACTACCTGGACAAGACGCTTTTTGAGCCATAAGTCTTGTCACTACCGCGTTGCAGGTCTGCTTCAGAGTTATAGTTGACAGGTCCTGGAAGTCAAATTTTACGCGACATCAGGTCCTTCATCATGTTTGTATACCCTAGCATTTCCCTCAAAGCATCTATCAGTGGAATATTCAATTGAATTTGTCGAAGCATTTCCATGAATTTCCTGTATTGATCATCTTTATTTTGCTTTGCCAATCTCTAGGGAATGGTACAGGAGTCAACCTCTGCCTATTGCTTGGTGTCTTTTCTTTGTTGGAAGATTTTTCTACCACATGTTCTGAGAGTTGTTCCCCTTCCTTCTCCTTACCCTTGTCAACCTATGCTTATTCAATTACAACCTCGGTGAGCTCTGCTGACTCATCTACCTCTAATGTAACTGGAGTAGTTGGCGTAGTCTCTCTCCTAGATTGAGCAACTTCTTGCTCTCTGTATAAATCTCTTCCATTCCAGAGACTCACTACCATTAGCTGATTTGGGTTCTGTTCCTTTGGGTTAATATATGTATCTGTAGGCAATGTTTCTTGTAGGTGATTGTTCAAGGCCATAGACAGCTGTCCCAATTGAGTTTCAATGCCTTTGATTGTCGAATCATGTGTTGCTAACTTTTCTTGCATCTTACCATTTGTCCCAATGCGTTGTTGCAGCATGCCCCTGATTTCTATCATGTTATTGTCCTGCTATTGATGAGGTGGTTGGTAGGCCAACTATTGCTGGTACTGCTGATTATAGCCCTGTTGCCTTTGATAAGGCACGACTTGGCCTTATGGTCGTGCGCTTCTAGGATTGGGGTTGTGTTGTGGCTGGTTTGGTGTTGGTCCCCATTGCTACCCACCTTGCCTCTGACCTCTGAAATTATTAACATAATTCGTGTCTTCTTTGAAGCCCTGGTTTTCATTCTCTCTACTCCACAAGCACACATATGACTGGTTTATGCAAGGAGTGCACAAGTCTCCATTTGTTGTATCAACAATGTGCATTTGCTTTGTACCCATCTCATCAATTTTCTTTGTCAGTAAGCTCATCTAGGTCATGGGAGTGGCTATGTTCTCTGCATTGGAATTGTTTGGGTCAAGAGCAACAGAATGCACTATTTGTGTAAGTGTCGTACCTCTAGTCATCCAGCCTGAATTTTGAGCCATCTTGTCTAGAAGAATTTTGCACTCTGTGAACGTTTTGCTCAAAAATGCACCCCCAGCCGAAGCATCTACATTGGCTTTCAGACTGTCTGCCAAACCCATGTAGAATCTCTGTCCCAGCATCTGATCTGGAATGTCATGGTGTGGACACTTCACTAGCATACCCTTAAACCTCTCCCAGGTTTCTTGCAAGGTCTCAGTCGGTTTCTTCCTGAACTACAATATCTCATCAATTTGCCTTGCAGTCTTGTTGGGAGGATAAAACTTGTTTAAGAACTGCTTGACTAATTCTTCCTATGTAGCAATGGAGTTTATTGGGAGCGAATTCAGCCAAGTTTAAGCCTCTCGAGTCACTGAGAATGGGAACAGTAATATCTTAATTGCTTCAGGAGTCACATTCGACTGTCTTTGAGTCACACAAATTGATAGGAAGTTCTTCAGATGTTGTTGTGGGTCTTCGATGTATGACCCGGAGAACAATCCCTTATTCTGCAACAGGTGCAACATATTGTTGGTAATCTGGAATGTCTCTGCTTGTATCTGAGGAACAACAATGGCGGTGGCCAAGTTATCAGCAGTTGGTTATGCCCAATCATAAAGAGCATCTTCCGACACAAGAGGTTCCACCACTCTATTGTTTGGGTCAACACGATCATTCTGATTGTTTCCGTTGACGTCATCCATGTTGTCCATTTCACTTTCGAGTTGGTCTTTTTGTTTTAACTGTTTGTTCTTCTTGTTGGCCCGATTCAATGCCCTGAATGCTTTCTCGGGGTCTGAGAGTCCTTCAAAAAGTTCACCAGTCCTCAAAGAGCTTCTAGGCATACACCTGAATCACAAAAGAGTTCAAACATGAGAATTTCAATGGAAAAGTTTTAACACCGTAGGAAATTGATATAAACTAAGAATCCTAGCAATTCTTCTAAGTTGTAATAAGTAACACCGTTAGTTCCCCGACAACGACGCCAAAATTTGATCACGCCCAACTATGCCTTATAAAAAGGACTAAGCGGTCGCTGCAAATATAATCTGCTTTAAGTCCGGAGTCGAATCCCACAGGGAAGTAACCTATTTACTAAAACTTTTAACAATGCTAATGATAAGCTCAGACAATTTCCGGATGCAAAATTTTTAATAGAGCATAACTGGAATTAATTTATCTAACGAAAACTGAAACAAAAATTAGAAATAATCAAGAATAATGTTGAATTCAAAGGTAAAAGGATCTAGGGCTATTGATTTCCCCAATTTCCGGACTAATTCCTAACACGTTAGCTATAATCTCGCTATAATACTCTATGAGGATTATGAGTTCCGGGATACCGTAATTATCTCTCGATCAATTACGATAACTTACTAGAAGCATTCTCTCGAACTACTATAGTTAATAATTTATGCAACTCAGAATTATCCCACCAAAGATTCGTTATCTCTAACCCCGCTTTTAAATTCAAGTAATTAATCTCTTAACTTACCTGAAAGTGGTGTTGTTCAATAACAATCTAACCAAGTGTTCTTTCTCAAGAAACACAAGGTAACTAGACTTGATTAATCAAGGGCCCTTTCAATTAATCATAACACAACACATAGTTGAATAATCATAGAATAAGAACTGCTCAATTATATCTAAACATAGTCAAAACTTCATCCAACAATTGGTTTCATCAACCCTAGATGATGGGTTTAGCTACTTATACTAATGGATAAAAATTCACTATAACAATTCATAATCAACAATGGAAGTAAGAAGAAGAAGATGAAAACTCTTAGGAATTTCTTCGTCTTTTCCCTCTTGTTCTTGCCTCCAAAATCTCCTAAAAACAGCCCCCCTTCTCTTCTGGGCGAATTAGGCTTCATATAGGTTTAGGTTAGTTTCCTTAAAAATTACATAATTGCCCCTGAGTTGTTGGCCTCCGTCCGCCCGTCCGCGGCCGCGGATTCTACCGCAGATCCGGCCGCGGATTTCAGCCAGTGTTCTGCCTCCATTGCGATGTCCAATTCGCGGTCAACTCCGCGGCCGCGCACCTGGAGGGGACCTTCCCGCTTGCTTTTCTCGCTCCTTTTCGACCGGGCTAACCTTCTATTGGCCTTCCACACTCCATATTGAATCCAAAACACTTTTTAGCGTCCTCCTAGCTCGGAGTGGCTCCTGTAAAGCATAAAATTCTTAATTAGAGTATTTTGTTATATTTTAGAATTCAAATATCAATAAAGTGCGGCTAAATTAGAGTATAAATCATGTCTAAATTGCATAAATATAGCGTACTATCATAAGCCATTACTAACAGAATTCATTAACCAAGAAAGCACAATAACATTCACTCGTTCCCAATGATTCCATAGACTTTCTGGGAAACTTTCTTTTGTGCATGTTCCATCAACTAACCCCAACTTATTCCTTCCTAACAATGTCATTCTCACTGATCAAAACCAGAGAGAATAGTTTTCAATCCCAGTTCATTGAAATGATATAATTTATATGCCACTTATATATGATGGGCTCAAGAATAAAGGATGGTTGTAATCGATTGCTGGAGTTGTTGCATGCAAGCCTCCTTGACTGGAATTTGAAGTCTATATTCCAGGAGGAACAGATTGTTGCTCGTTCAATTCCATAGTAAACAAGTTTTCTTCAAGAAATTGAAACAATCAACAGCTGGCGTAAGAATTTTGAATGATTTTGTGGAAACAAATGCCGAATCGAGTTTCAAGCTTGTGAATTAGCTTCAATTGCTTTGATACCATGAAGTAATTACTGGGTTCTTACCCAATTTGAAGAAGATAGAGGACGAGAGAGAAGAGAAAGAAGCAGAGAGAGGAAGAGAGGTGTTTAGGACAGAATGAAAAGAATTTCATTTCACTTGATCCATTTTGTACATTGTAGGAAGTATATATACAAATAACTATACTCCTTTTAATTAACTCTAACAGCTAGTATTAGTAGTTAATAACCAATTAACTAACACTAGGATTAGTAGGTAATAACTAACTAACTAACACTTAGGAAATTACCAAACTGCCTTTTCTTCTTGATTATGTTATATCTTTCTCTACAAGTATTGTGATGATCCAAAAATATCATATTTAATTTAAACGTTTATTTCTGTGTTCTATGAAGATGTTGAGAGCTTACCTGCTATGACTTACGTGTCACCTGAATAGTTGATGTTAATGACGTTCCTTTTCTAGTAATATATTGCTTATGGGGCCACTGTTAGTATTATTTTCATGTTGTGTTACGTTGATTGGATTATGTATGTGTTGTTAGGATTGATTTTTGGGATTCTCTTGCAGGTGGATATGCCCAGTTAGAAAGGAAACTCTGGCGAAATTTCTTTGAAATTTTGGGAGTTAGTAAAAATTTGGGAAATTGAAATGGGTGAAAGAATAGATAAGTTATGTTATGTGTTTGGGGTGGACTCTACTTCTCATTTGAGGACTATTAATATGATGGATATCAACTGAATATGATAATAAGTGTACGAGACATATTATAAGTGATGTGGGGTCTAAGGAGAGGCCTAAGTCTAAATCAAGTTGGAAAATTTCATAATAGACTAAATTTCCAAATAAGTACGCACAAGACTAAATTTAGATAAGCACATCTAAATATGTATAAGGATTTATATGACGAACATCCTATCAAATGAAAGGTCTTTGAGTCTAGTTTCTAATGCTTCAAACCATTTATCATTTGGACCTTTTTACAAAAAGTTATAACCAAATTATCAAAGGCTGGAAGAATGTGATTATGCGGTTAGATGTGCGACCGCAGAATCATTATGCGAACCGCAAAACCGATTGTGCGACCGCAAAATGGTCGCAAACCTGACTAGTGTAGCCCAGTTCTGGGCATCAGTTTTTCGGTCCATTGTGCGACCCGCATACCCATTGTGCGGTCCACTGTGCGACCGCATACCTGAGTTCGGAGGGTCCATTTTCTAATTTTTATAACCTGACCCCATTTTGATAAATAGGCTTTGGAGCTTATTTTGTGGCAATTATTTGATGATTTTAGAGAGATTTGAGAGTGTTCTAGAGAGAGGAAGTGCTTTGTTCATCAAAATTCATGTTCAAGCTTTGAAATCCAACAAGGAAATATCACAAGATCTTCACCCAAGAGGTAAGGTTCTAACCCCTAGTCTTCAATTTCGAGTTTGGGTAAAGCTGGGTGATTGAGAGTGTGATTCTTGGATGTGATAGTATTAATTATACATGCTTGTACCAATAAGGTTGTGGGAAGATTGTTGAGTTAAAATGGATAAAGATTCGGTTGAAAATGGTAGAAATCTTCAAAGACTTTAATTGAGGATTTGAAAGGCGATCCGATGTAGGAATTCGATAATTTTTATATGGTTGAACTCGTATCGGAACGGGTGTTTGAATTTCATAATTTTTTTTGGGATTCAAAATGTGGGTCCCACGGTCGATTTTAAATAAATTTCAGATTTTAATCCGAAAAATTAGTAATTTCATATGGGATTCGTGTTGAGTATATTGAATTGTTTGTGACTAGATTTTAAGCTTTCAGACACTAATTCACGAGGCAAAGGTTTATTGGAATCTTGAATTTGGTTGCAAAGTGAGGTAAATGTCGTGGTTAACCTTGACTTGAGGGAATAGAACCCTTAAATTATTTGTTAAGTGAATTTCGTGTGTAATGACGTATAGGCGAGGTGACGAGTGCCTATACGTCGTCAAATTGATTGTTTGCATAATTATATGAAAATCATAAATTATTTTAAATCATGAATTAATTATTACATTAATTATTTCTCTCAAATTCCTTGTTCAATATTATGTCTTAAATCCATGCTATAATTGTTACATGCTTATTTGAATTATGTGTCTTAATTCCTACTTGACATTTGGCATATTATATATTAAATTGCCTATTTTCTCCCTGATTTCCACAATTAATTGCTATTTGTCATTACTTGTTTCCTACATAAATCATAATAATTGTATGCTTTGTTGCCTAATAATTTATTATTAAATGTGATATTTATTGGAGTATTTTTACATTTAAGAGTTGTTTAACTATATTGTTGTAGCGAGTTGCACGCCACAACAGATTTATTTTGAGTTTATATTGTTGGAGCAGGTTGCACGCCGCAACGAAATTTAATTGAAAGATTATATTGTTTGATCGGGTTGCATGCCGCAACAGATTTTATTTTAAGTTTATATTGTTGGAGAGGGTTGCACGCCGCAACGAAAATAAATTGAGGGATTATGACTATTGAATTGACTTAAATTTTTTATATGATTTACCGGTAATACTTCTATTCCTATTATTATTATTATTATTATTATTATTATTATTATTATTATTATTATTATTATTATTAATGCGTACAGGTTAATGTAAGCGACCTGCCTTAGCCTCGTCACTACTTAGTCGAGGTTAGGCTCGGCACTTACATAGTACATGGGGTCGGTTGTACTCATACTACACTCTGTACTTCTTGTGTAGATACCGGAGTTGGTCCCATCGGGGTCCAGTAGATTTGATCGGATTCAGCTATCTGCAGGAGACTTGAGGTATGACTGCATGGCGTTCGCAGTTCTGAAGTCCCCTTCTACTTTATCGTAGCTGTGTGCTCCTTTCAGATAGCTTTATTTTGTCCAGACCCTTGTTTGTATTATTCTAAAAGCTCGTGTACTTGTGACTCTAGTTCTGGGATGGTATTTGGACATCGTATTATTTTTTTTGTTGCACATTTAAATTCAGATATTATTCCGGTCGTTGGTTTATTTACTATTTAATTAAAAAATGTTAAAAATAGTTTAAATTATTCTAACGTTGGCTTGCCTAGCAAGTGAAATGTTAGGCGCCATCACGATTCCGAAGGTGGGAATTTCGGATCGTGACAAGTTGGTATCAGAGCACTTGTTTCACTGAGGAAGAATATTCACAACTTATGGGATTGCTGAACAAGCCACCACCAATTGATTGCAATACAAATATGGTAGCAAGTTGTAACGACCCGACCAGTCGTTTCGAGAGTTATAGCCCTATTTCCCCATTCCTGCTTCTTTATATGTTATTCAGCGGTGTTGAGTTGTATCGAGTTGGTAGGTTTGGGTCCGGAGTTGTTTTGGAGTGAAATGAACACTTAGTCTCTTAGTTAGAAAGTTAAGTTAGAAAACTCAATCGGAAGTTGACTTATGAGTAAACAAATTCAGATGTGGATTTTTATGATCCGATTAGCTTCGTTGGGTGATTTTAGACTTAGGAGTGTGTCCGGAATATAATTTGGAGGTCCGTGGTAGAATTAGGCTTGAATTGGCGAAAGTTGGAAGTTTAGAAGTTCTTAGGCTTGAATCCGAGGTTGATTTGGTGTTTTGGTATTATTTTGGGTGTTCCGAAGATTCGACTAAGTTCGAGTAGTGATATATGACTTGTTGGAATTATTGGTTGAGGTCCCGAGGGCCTCGGATTAATTTCGGATAGGTTTGGGTTGTGTTGCGCTCGTTTTTCTTATGTTTCGACGTTGTTTTTCAAGCATAAATGATATCATATTGAAAAAATGGGCTCCGATTTTTTTTGATTGACGAATTAGATCCGTATTGTAATTACGGACCCGTAGCAAAAAGAATAGTCGAATTTGGATATCGTATGAGGATTTTATGGTCATTTTACTAAAGAATTGGGTTGCTAGATTTCTCAGATTAATTACGATATTGCCACTGAATTCGTATTTAAAAATCTGCACGATTTGCAAATATTAAAACCTACATATCTCCTTCATTATAAGGTCAAATTGAGTGATTCAAAAGCCTAACTTGACTCAAATTACACAAGGAATCCATTGGAGGTATAAAAAGCAAGTTTCGGGATCGTTTGGCATGAGAAACGAGACAGAATAACTGGCAGAAAAATATATAAAATGAGGGTTTGTTCATTCGGTCATATTTTGAGTTGGGGAGCTCGGATTTGGGCGATTTTGGGGGCAAAATTTCCCACAAGGATTGGGGTAAGTGTTCTATACTCAGTTTTGGTTATATTTCATGAATCCATCTTTGTTTCTGGGATTTGATTGATGATTTCAAAGTGAAATTGAGGGAGTTAGGGTTTGAGTTTTGGAGAGTTTAAGTAAGGATTTGAGGGACCAAATGGAGTCCAATTTTGATTAATTTTATACGGTTAGACTCGGTAAAGGATGAGGTTTATTATTCTGCCATTTTTGACTGATTTTGAGATGTGGGCCCGGGGGCCGGGTTGTGGCCGGTTTCGGATTTTTGGCATATTTTATAGTTTTTATTGTGGAATTCGATTTGTTGGCCTATGTTGATGGTATTAATCTGATTATGGTTAGATTTGGATCTTTTGGAGACCTAGTCCAGAGATGAGGGCATCCCGGAGTAGGATTTTACGCTGTTAAGGTAAGTAACAGTTTTAACTCTGGCTTTGAGGGTATAAACCCGGAGAATTTGATATTGTGTGACTATTTGGAGGTGATACCCACGCTAGGTAATGAGTGTGTAGGTGTATACCTCGAGTGATTGAGACTTGGTCTGTCCCGTGAGGCCTAATGGCCATCATCTGTGTTTACGTAGTTACTTGTTGTTGAACTTGTTTGCCTTCATGTTAGAGATCATGCTTAGGATTTATTCATGCTCACATTATTTGTACTCAGTTATAGAAATTATTGTACATGTTTACCTTAGTCTCTATTATTTGCTAATTTGCTGTGATACTTGATGTGGGTTGTGTTCCCTTATTTGTTGATGATGGTGAGGCTAGTGAGGTACATGATTGAGTGAGGCCGAGGGCCTGGGTGTGAGGATATTAATACCATATCGCGTGAGTTGTCCGCATAGCATGTGAGTTGACCGTGCGGGTCCAGGTATTGATACCATAGTGCGTGAGTTGTTCGCGTAGCACGTGAGTTGACTGTGCGGATCCAGGTATTGATATGATGGCACGTGAGTTGTCCATGCTTAGCGCTTGGGCTTTGGGAGCACCTCCGAAATCTGTACACACCCCCAGTGAGCGCAGGGTGTTGAGTGTTGAGTGCTGAGTGCGAGTGTTGAGTGATGGAGTGACATTGTTGTGAGGTTGCATTGACTTTTGTTGTTGTTGTATTTACTTGTTAATTTCCCTTGTAGTCTTACTGATTTATGAAATTACCTTTCTACTCTTGTTTGTACTTAATTGTGGAAATAATAATTGGATTATTCTGCTTAGCTCGTTACTACTGCTCAGTTCTTTAGTTATTTATATTACTACTGAGTCGGTTGTACTCATACTACACCTTGCACTTTATGTGCAGATCCAGGTGAGTTAGAACGCGACGATCGTTGAGTTCAGGCCGGCTATCTGTGGAGATTGCAAGGTAGCTGCTAGTGTCCGCATGACCTTGTTACTCCTTTTGTCATTTCTTCTTTTAGACAGTTTATATATCTTAGTTTCTAGTTTTAGACGCTCATGACTTAGTGACACCCCGATGTTTGGGGCTCGTTTCCGTATTTTTCTATATTATATTTAGAGTTGATTTAGTTTATGAAATATTTAAATGTTGACATATTTTATTAAATTCTTATAATTGGTTTAGTAGTAATATTTTGGGAAGTAGGCTTGCCTTGTAACACGATAGGCGCCCTCACGACCATGGTTAGATTTTGAGTCGTGACACAAGTACTGTTTCATTGTTATCTACTACATATGCTTGTGAATGGATAATTGATTCTGGAGCTTCACATCACATTACACCCTGCAAAGAGTTATTACAAGAGTTAAGGAGTTTAAATAAGCAACATGATAGTAGAGTACATGTACCAACAGTGAATAAATCATCTATAACAACTACATGCAGTACAATGATCTTAGGAAGTCAAAACATCATAAATGTGTTACATGTACCAGACTTCAAGTTCAATCTGCTTTCATTCTCGAAGTTAACCAAGGAGTTACTGTGTTCAATCACCTTTTCCCTTAATTTCTTTGTGTTTTAGGGACTTTACAATGGCAAGGTAATGGGAATTGGTAGAGAGAACAATGGTCTTTATATTCTACAAAGAGGGTGGAAGCCTACTGTAGGTGCAACAATAACAAAGAATGATGAAAATGGAGCATAACTATGGCACTTAAAACTAGGGAATCCATATAGACTCAAAAAATTTCTTTGTTAGCAGGGATGTTAGCTTCAGAGAAGAGATTTTCCCCTTTAGATCAATGCCAGTTGAAAAGGAAGAGGAGGTGTTGTTCATGCCTCTTACAAATATGACAAGCAATGTTAAACATACACAAGATTATAATGTGTATGAGGATCAACCTCTTCTAGTTCAACAAGTAGATAACTCTGCAGGATTGGAGGAAGCAGCAGAATCAGTTTCCAATGCTGATCATGAGATGCAGACAACAGATATTGCAGACACAGAAGGTCATGCCACCTCTTCACAGTCCAATACATCAGCAAATCCTATACAACTATGCAAGCTTCAGAACCAGCTGAAGAGGTCATTGTTGGTGAATAGAGTGTTGGTGAACAAATGCCCGATTGTGGCAGAGGAAAGAGAGTAATCAAGCCACCTATTTGGCTCAAAGATTATGTCACCACTGCAGTAAAGCCTACCATATGTTCATACTCAATTGCCAATTATGTTAAGTATGATCACTTATCTAGAGCTTATCAAGGATATCTCAGCCTATTCTCAGCTCATATATAACCAAAAACCTTCAATGAAGCATCCAAAGATCAGAAGTGGATTGAAGCTATACAACAAGAAATTAATGCATTAGAACAAAATCAGACTTGGGAGCTAGTAGACCTACCTAAAGGGAAGAAAGCAGTTGGATCAAAATGGGTGTATAAGATCAAGTACAAGCCAAATGGAGAAGTAGACAAGTACAAGGCAAGGCTTATAGCTAAAGGCTATACTCAGCAAGATGGATTGGACTACCATGAAACCTTTTCCCCAGTTGCCAAGATGGTAACTGTAAGGACAATGATTGGTGTTGCAGCTTCACACAATTGGCCTATATACCAAATGGATGTCAATACAAGGAGATTTATTGGAATAAGTCTACATGGCTCTGCCTCAAGGGTTCCAAAGTCAGGGGGAGTATAAGGTGTGTAAACTTCTCAAATCGTTATATGGTTTGAAACAGGCATCCATGCACATAAAGCTGACTGATGATCTTCAAGCAGCTAACTATATTCAGAGTCCCCATGATCATTCTTTATTTACCAGAAAAGAAGGAAAGGGGATAGCTATCATTCTAGTATATGTGGATGATCTTCTTATTACTGGAAATAATGGAAGATTAATTGATCAAGCAAAACAAACACTACATAAGAACTTCAAGGTAAAAGATCTAGGTGAGCTCAAATATTTTTTGGGTATTGAAGTTCTGAGATCTCAGAAGGGGATACTACTTAATCAAAGAAAGTATACCCTTGAGCTAATCTCTGATGTTGCTTAAGTGGAGCCACGCCGGTGAATACACCTTTGGAAGCAAATGCTAAGTTTACCACAGTAGACTATGATGCACATGTAAGAGGAATCACAGATCCTATTCTTACAGACATTACCTCATATCAGAAGCTTATTGAGAGACTGATCTATCTTACTATCACCAGACCAGATATCAGCTTTGATGTACAAGTGCTTAGCCAATTCATGCAGCAACCTAAGGTCTCACATTGGGAAGCATCACTTAGATTGGTAAGGTACTTGAAAGGGTCACCTGGTCAGGGTGTTCTGCTGAAAAATAGTCCATGCACACAGTTGACTGTGTACTGTGATAGTGATTGGGCAGCCTTCCCAACCACCAGACAGTCGGTGATTGGATACATTGTGAAGATGGGGGATTCTCTTATATCATGGAAATAAAAAAAGTAACACACTATGGGTAGAAGCTCATCAGAGGCAGAATATAGAAGTATGGGAGCTATAGTTTCAGAGGTGATTTGGCTAACTGGACTGTTAGAAGAGCTGAATTTCTCTATCACTAAGCCTGTAAAATTATTTTGTGATAGCAAGGCAGCTATCCAAGTTACATCCAATCCCATCTATCATGCAGAACGAAGCATATAAAGATAGACTGTCATTTTGTTCGAGACACCATTAAAGATGGTCTAATATTGCCCGAGCATGTAGTGAGCTCCAAAGTTTTGCCTATATTTGAATTTTTATCACCTTCTACTATGTAAATATTTTTAAAAATTTAATATATTAGCTTTCCTAGACATTATATATATATATATATATATATATATATATATATATATATATATATATAGGGTAAAAAATTAAAAATATTTTAAAAGGTCAATTATTACTATTAATATTATATTTTATTTTTTCCCTTATTTAAAAATAAAATATATTAAAAAATCCGAAAAACATTAATTAAATATTTAAAAAAAAAATTCGGATGGAAATAAAAAATAGGAAAAGTAGAAGTATAGAATTAAAAAGTAAAAGTAAAAGTAGGTGGAAATTATTTAATAAAAAAAGTAAAAGAAAGTTGTAATTAATAAATAAAAGTAAAGGTAGGTGAATTGTTTTAAAAAAAATTAAAAGAAAGTGAAATTTTTTTAAAAAAAAAAGTAAAATAAGTAAAAAATAAAAAAAGAAAAGTAAAAAAGTGGGAATTTAAATATAATAAAAGTAAAAAAGTGAGAAATTAAAAATTAAAAGTAAAGGAAAGTGGCAAATTATTTATTTAAAAATAAAAAAGAAATATGGGAAGTGAGAATTATTTTTAATTAAATAATAATAAAATAATTATTTTTTGCTTCTTCTACGCTAAGGGAATTTCTATTCGTGTCATTCTTTCTTCGTTTTTCTTTCGAAAATCCAGCCTAAAATTCTAGCAAAAAAACCAACACCTAAAACCTCATCTTCCTCCATGAACCACCAGCTAAAACTTACCAAAACACTAAAACACAAGAACTTCAGTCGAGGTTCGAAGCTCCGTCAAGGTTCTCGGTAGCGTTTCCGGTTGTGGTTAGTTCGTACAAAAGTCCAACAGATCTTTGTTCCTGTTGTACCGAAGAATATTTAGCTATTGAAAGGTCCATTTCTTGTTCTCCAGTTTTCGGATTCCAATTCATATTATGTTTGCTATAAGTTTGAATGTTTTTTCTGTTTTTCTTAAGGATTGATTCACGATTGGTTTATTGTTTCACTTGTTATTTTTGACGGTTATTTTAGCCTAATTGCTTACTGTTTTTAGTTTTAGTTAATTGGCATGCCTTGAATTTCTTGGTTAATTCTTTTGGTGTTAAGATGAGTTTTGCTTCACTGGTGTCGCTATTTTGGAATGATTGTTAGTGCTAAGAATACAGGCTCAAAGCTTAATTGGTAAATGAATATGTCACGACCCAAAATCTCACCACAAGCGTCGTGATGGCACCTAGTCTTTTGACTAGGTAAACCGATTTCAATTATATTTTGAAGCTATTTTTTATTTTTGAAACTAACAGCGAAAATAATTACAATATACAACCTCCCAAGACTGGTAGTACTCAGTCACGAACTCTAACTAAATACATGGAATGATCACGACGACAGAATATACAATACTTTTTTATTACAAATTAACAGTACAATGAAGTAAAAAGACTCTAAGGGACTGCGACGACTAAGCAGCTCTACCTTGAATCCTTACGATCCCGCTGTAACTCTGCTCAAGTCCGATGTCTCCAATACTTGGCTCTGCACAAAAATGTGCAGAAGTGTAGTATGAGTACACCACGACCAGTACCCAGTAAGTATCAAGACTAATCTCAGTGGAGTAGAAACGAGGTACAATCAAGACACTCGCTAGTCTAATAACCTGTGCAATATAATATACAAAATAGTAGGAAACAAATAACAATAAGGGCAACATAAAACAACCAGTGATATGCACAGTAAGACTATACAATCACAATTAATATCGATCAACAATTGATAAATACATTTACACCCAGTTAAATCAAGTTCTTTAATTAAATATATTTCACATATAATTCTTACGAATAAAACTCTTTCAATAAATATCTTCAAATATAATTTCCTTAAATAAATATCTTTCAAATACAATTCTTTCATGTAATACTTTCTAAGTAAAAATCCTTCCAAATAAAATTTTTGAATATAATTCTTGCAATTAAGAAGTCACCATGTGACACCCCATTTCAAAATCATAAAAATATGGGTCTCAGCCCATTTTCATATTTTTCGTAAACACAGGTGTCAGCCCATTGTTTCATATTTCCACGGCACCTCGTGCCCATAATTAAATTATCATATTTTTCCGGCACCTCGTGCCCTCATTTTATATCACATTTGCACGGACAATTCACGTGCCAAATATCATTATCATTTCATCACAACACCCCGTGCTCACATTTCATATCACAACTGCACAGACAATTCACGTGCCAAATATCCTCATTATTTACTCACGGCACCCCGTGCCCACTGTGATGACCCAAAATGTCATCTTTAAATTTAATAATTAATTATGTGTTCTACGACCTCAAAAGGCACTATTTATTATTCCTCGACTTGCGTGCACAATCCGTAAAGATTTCTGGAAAGTTTTTATGAGAAAATGGATTAAAATGTGAATTAGAGCTTTAAAACTCAATTAAGTTGACTTTGGTCAACATTTTGAGCAAACGGACTCGGATCAATATTTTGATAGTTCCGTTAGGTTTGTATCGTGATTTGGGACTCGGGCGCATGCCCGGAATCAAATTTCGAGGTCCCTAGCCCGAGATATGGAATTTTGATTAAAAAAATTAAAAGTTTAAGTTCAAATAGTGACCGGATATCTAATTATGTGCAAACGACTCCGGAATAGAATTTTGATGATTCCAACAGCTCCGTATGTGGATTTTGGACTTAGGAGCATGATCGGAATTTTATTTGGAAGTCCGTAGTGAAATTAGACTTGAAATGGCAAAAATAGGAATTTAAAGTTTGGAAGTTTGACCGGGGAGTTGACTTTTTGATATCGGGGTCAGAATCTAGTTATGAAAATTTTCATAGCTCCGTTATGTCATTTATGACTTGTGTGTAAAATTTGAGGTCAATCGGAGTTGATTTGGTAGGTTTCGACATCAAGTGTAGAAGTTAAAAATTTTAAGTTTCATGAAGCTTGATTGGAAGCATAATTCGTGGTTTTAGCATCATTTTATGTGATTTGAGGTTTCAAATAAGTTCGTATGATGTTTTAGGACTTGTTGGTATATTTGGTTGAGGTCCCGAAGGTTTCGGATAAGTTTCGGATGGTTAACGGATCAAAAGTTGGACTTAAAAAGCTGCTGCAATTTTTCCTCTTCTGTTGGACATTCTGGGTTGTGATCGAGCCCAGATATCGAGCCAGATATCAAGCTTGTGTATCAAAGCCATGATTGAAGGTCTAGCTCGAGGGCCATAATCGAAGGTCCAACTCGAGGGCCATGATCGAAGACAAGGCTCGAGGGCCAGGATCGAGACCCAAGATCGAGGGTCACAATCGAAGGCTCAAGCTCGATGCCATGATTAAGGCTATGATCGAAGGACCAGACTCGATGCCATAATCGAGGCCATGATCGAGGTCCAGGCTCGAGCATGTGATCGAAGTCACGATCGAGGCCTAGGCTCAAGGGCCATGATCGAAGCCACGATCAAGGCCCTGTTCGAGGTCCAGTTCTGAAGGCTGTCTGGGCAGTTTTATAAAAAGAGGGCATTCGTCCCATTCACCATTTTTAACAAATTGGAGCTGGAGCAGAGGCGATTTTGACAGGTTTTCAAGGAAAGACAATTGGGGTAAGTAATTCCAACTCGGATTTGGTCTATATACACAAATATATCATTGTGTTTCACAATTTAATTAATGTTTCGAGATTGAAATTTGGAAAATTTTAGAAATCTCATAGAAACGAATTTTGAGATTTCGGTATCGATTCAGAGTCGGATTTGAGTGAAACTGGTATGGTTGGACTCGTAATTGAATGGGTTGTCGGATTTCATAACTTTTGCCGGATTCCGAGATGTGGGCCCCACGGGCAAATTTTTAATTAATTTCGGGATCTTTTCTTTAAAATGTAGTATTTTCTTATAGAATTGATTTCTATAATATTTAATGATTGTATCAAATTATTTTGGCTAGATTCGAGCCAGACAGAGTTGGATAATCGTGAAAAAGGCCTTATAGTGGATTAAATTGGAGCAAGACGAGGTAAGTCTCTTATCTAATCTTGTGAGGGGGAAATTACCTCATAGGTAATTAAAAATTAAATAACTGTTGTTAATTGTGGGGGCTACGTACGCACGAGGTGACGAGAGTCCGTGCGTAGGTACTATTAATGCTAAAGTCCGGGTAGTTTAGGACTCAAAGCATGCATTACTTGTGTAAATTGTATTCTTTATTTAATTGAATTATTTGATATATAAATTGTGAATTGTTAGGAAATATAATAAAGATGAAAATCTCATATGCTTAATTTTCTATTTAAATTAATTAACTGTTTAAAGAAATTGTTCTCCTCCTGAATTTATCTTATAATAAATATACTCTCCTTCCGGAGGCACATAAGAAAATGTTCTCCTTTCTTGTGGAGCGGGCTGAACGCCTCGGCAGGATAGATGCATCTATGGATCGCGCCGCACGTCCCTCGGCAGTGTACACGACACTCTGGATCGGGTTGTACGTCCTCGGCAGAAATCGTGCTTAATAATAATAATTACACGAAACTTTAATAATTTATTTCATCTTGTGAAGCTAATTAATAAATTGAAAAATCCTTGGAATTTAATGAATTATTATTCTTGCTTGTTTAGGAATTAATTGTTACTCATGTAAATGAGAATTAATTGATAAATTAGAATTTATTTGAATTGAAGGAATTTAATTAATATATTGAGAATTGTTACATTTGAAGGAATTTGATTATTTCTGCTGATTAAATAAATTATTGTAAATTCTATAAATCATGTTGATTTAAATATTCTAGTTTTATTTCAGTTATTATTATTGACCCATAGTGAGTGTCAAAGTCGGTCATCTCGTCTCTACCACTTCGAGATTAGGCTTGATACTTACTGGGTACACGTTGTTTACGTACTCATACTACACTTGCTGCACTTTTTGTGCAAGACCTGAGAGAGGTACTAGTGGAGGACCTATCATCACATACCCATGTCATCCCGAGGCATAGTGATGAGCTGCCTTTCTGAGCCATTCTGCAGCTACCAGTGTCTCTTCTTATATTTACATTCTGTCTATTTCATTTCAGACAGTACTTGGAGTTTTGTATAATCTACTAGATGCTTATGCACTTGTGACACCAGGTCTTGGCACACACACATTGGTAGAGTTTGGGTTTATATTTTCTTGGTTTTAAATTTTATCAATGTATGCTTAATTTATTAGATGGCTTGCCTAGCTGTAGTTTTGGGCGCCATCACGACCTACAAGTAAAATTGGGTCGTGACACTCACATTTCATTTTATAATCCTCCTAGCAATAGCCACAGGCTCTCAATTTCATCATAAATCATATTGTTATCAATCTACCAACAACAAGACAAATGGCACAAGGTATAAAAATAAACACATAAAAATCATCAACACCACAACCACACATCATCACATATCGTCCCTGACAATAGCCACCCTAATCGCTCCTATTGCCACCCTTATCACTCATATAGCCACCCGTATCGCTCCTATTGCCACCCTTATCGCTCCTATAGCCACCCTTATCGCTCCGCCCAGACAATATTCCAACAAACACAACAACAGTGAAATGCCACCCTTATCTCTCCAAAATAATAACTCACACAACACAACAATTTCTCAAAATAATAACTCACACAATACAACAATTTACACAGAAAATTATCACGGCAACATAACAAAATCAAATCATATCACAATTTGCCCAATGGCCACAACCAAGATTCCAAAGACACAACCAAATCAATTAATTTCACAACAAATAGCCGAGGGCTCCACACAATATATATAACACCCCAAAATCAATCAACAGAAATAGAAATTTCTCAACATAAAGCAAAGTTTTCATTAATCCAAATTTAGATAACTATATTAACACTTCTTTTTAAACTTGCTTAATTAATTATTTGCATAAGAAAATTCATATTGAAATTAATTTCCAAGAAATATTAAACCAACAATACTCACGAAATTTCATAAATATTTCAAGTAACAATCATATCAAATTACCATATAAAAATAAATTCAACAACAATGATTTAGGTATGGCAAACAGATGATTTAATAATTGTCACAATTTCCCAATTTACTACACAATAATGCATAAGACTTTAATTCAATGAATTTCGCACATATAAGCCCGAGTACTTACTCGTCACCTTGCGTACACGGCTTTTCACATTTCACAAATGGCACATATGACTCAATGCCTAAGGGATAATTCTCCCACTCGAGGTTAAGCAAGACACTTACTTTTTTGAAATTATGCCGATATTCCAAAATATACTTCTTGCTTGAATTGACCTCCGGACCACTCAAATCTAACCAAATTAATTGTATAACTTTATTAAAATTCATCGGAAATAATTCCGGATAATAATACGCCGACTTAAAAATTTATTCCAAAGAGTCAACAAAAGTCAACACGGGGCTCGCCCCTCGGAACCCGACATAAATTTTATGAAATTCGAATACCCATTCCGATACGAGTTCAACCATACCAATTTTATCAAATTCCGATAACAACTCCACCTCCAAATCTTAAATTTTTTGTTTTTGGATGATTTTTCAAAAATCTTGATTTCTTCCATTTAAATCCGAATTAAATGATGAATATAATCATGGATTCATGAAATATAAACACTTTAGGATATAGAAAACTTACCCCAACCAAACTTGTGAGAAATCCCTCCAGAATCGCCCAAATCCGAGCTCCAAAAATCAAAAAACGAAAATGGCAAAATGACCAATTTTTGGTCCTTAACATTCTGCCAGATTCGCACATGCGGTACTGTTCACGCACCTGCGGTACTGTTCACGCATCTGCGAATCACTGTTCACACTTCTGTGAATCATTGTTCATGCTTCTGCAAATCACTGTTCATGTTGCTGCCCAGAAAATTCCAGCAGCTTTTCTCTATGTCCGAATTGATCCGTTAACCTTCCGAAATCAACCCGAGGCCCTCGGAACCTCAACCAAACATACCAACACGTTCCAAAATACAATACGAACTTAGTCGAGTCTTCAAACCATGTCAAACAACGTCAAAATTACAAATCGCACATCGAATCGAATTATAGGTTTTCAAATCTTCCAACTTCTATATTTTGTGTTGAAACGTATCAAATCATTCTGGAATGACTTAAAATTTTGCACACAAGTCATAATTGACTTAATGGAGCTATTCCCATTTCCAAAATTGAAATTCGACCTCGTTATCAAATATTTACCCTTCGGTCGGACTTTTCCAAAATCTTATATTTTCCAACCTTCGCCAAAATGTGTCGAATTGTCCTACGGACTTCCAAATCCAAATCCGATCATACGCCTAAGTCCTAAATCATCATACGAAGATATTTCCATCCTCGAAATTCATTTCCGGGGTCGTTTGCTCAAAAGTCAACTCTCCGGTCAAACTTTCCAAAAATTCAACTTTCGACATTTCAAGCTTAATTCCACTACGGGCCTCCAAATAATTTTTCGGACACGCTCCTAAGTCCAAAATCACCATACTGAGTTATTGACATCATCAAAATTCTATTCCGGAGTCGTTTGCTCAAAAGTCAACTCTCCGGTCAACTCTTTCCATTTAAGCTTCAAATTAAGGATTGTTCTTTTAATTTAAATCTTCAGTAAATCAAACTATACCACACCTGCGGGTCATAATACATATTGCGAAGCTGCTCGAGACCTTATGTCACTGAACGGGGCATAAATTCTTTAAATGACAAGTCGGGTCGTTATAGAATTATTTCCTAATTGGGTCATACACTAATATTTTGAAAGATGAGTTGGACATTCACATGAAATGATTGAGCTTTAGGAATAATTTTTTAATGATAAGAACGATTGGATTAATTAATATATTACTATCAGTTGGGGATATTTCTATAAATTATAAGATGAATTGAAAGAGCCTTTTGGTCATCAAGTCCTAAATGATCCATTAGTAATTAAGACACGTCATCCACAAATAAATTCCATAGTCTATGGTCTTCACAATAATCTCAAATTAATTTAGGAAGATAGACTCATAAACATTTGTAGCTTGCTTTAGGCGCGATTAATAAATCATCGTGACTATGGGTACGGTTCCTGTGGCATAGTCATGATACATAAATCCCAACTCAAGTGTGCATTTCACGTGACTTAACTTCAACTTTAAATAATAATAATAATAATAATAATAATAATAATAATAATAAACATGTTGTAAATCGCGGGTGCGTTTCACATGACGTGATTCGTAATGTGTACGAAAATAATAAGTGGGCGACATTGCGGCTTATTTAAATAAACTCCATAAATACTAGAAGCGGTTAATTGATTAATTAAAAGCGTAAAAATACACAATAAGTTTTTAAATATGTATTAATTCAGATAATTAGGCTAATTATTAATAGTTGAGCGACCGAGCTAAAACCACGGAACTCGGGAGTGCCTCACACCTTCTCCCGGGTTAACAGAATTTCTTACCCGATCTTGTGCATTCGCGGACCATAAATAGAGTCAATTTCCTCGATTTGGGATTTAAAATGAACTGGTGACTTGGGACACCACCATAAATTATTCCAAGTGGCGACTCTGATTAAATAAATAATTCCATCTCGAATAATATCACTTTAATTAGAAAAATTCCCTATCCCTCGGTAAAAAGGAGGTGTGACACATGTCAACACCAAAGCTCAATTGGCAGACCTTTTGACAAAGGCTTTGGGAACTGCTCAGCACCAACTGCTTTTATCCAAGCTTGGAGTGCTTGATGTGTTCCGCCCTCTAGTTTGAGAGGGAGTATTGAAATAGTGAGCTGAATAACTGGCTGTGTTAATGTGTAATAAGTCAGCTAATGTACAATTGTCATTAGAGTTAGTTAAACACTGTTAGTGATGGTTAGAGACACATGATAGTCACATGTATGTGAGTCTATAAAGGCAGCCAACTTGTACTCTTTCAGCTAATGAGGAAAACTTTCTTCTTCCTCTCTTCTATCGTTTACTTCTAGAAAATTCCCCCATACATGAGCTCTAGGTTAGAGCTTCATTGTCGCTATAGATCAACCCTCAATTGTCCTTAATTTTGACAGCATGTATACATCCTTCCCTATAATCACTATATTATCACCATTTTATAGTCAAATGGATGGGTAGACAGATCACATGTCGAGAATGCCATCATGACTACAACCATCTTATGGCTTAAGTAATTTCATTGTAATTGTCCGAAAAATCAGATAACGTTAAATTTAGATATGGTTCTAAGGGTATGCAAATTTCTTTGATACAAAATGACGATACGGGTATTTTTGTCTATGAAATGGGAAATGATGGACGGGAAGACTAAAAAATATTAGAAGAACAAGCACAATAAAATCTTAATATTTCCTGCCTCTCTATTGCAGTCTATCTCCCTCTTTATAGTAGAGGGTCACTACTTTATATATAACAACATAAAATAATACATATAGTGGAGAACCCATAATGGTTTGTCTCTCCCTTGATTCTCGCCAAGATTCTCTTCCTTGGTGCGGTTGTAACGGCTCTTGTCTGCGAGCTTGGCATTGACTCGAGCTTGGTGCTAGATCGAATCGCCAGTCTTAGTTCGAGCTCGGTTCTGCCTTGGAGCATCGATATTCGGGGCATGTGTCGGTCGGTGTTACCCCGTTGTCCGATTCGGACGCGAGCTCGATAATGATATTGAGTTTTATGGTTGATTGGTCTTATATCTCGAAGCTCGAGGTCTCTACTTAGAAATTTGTCCGAGCTCGCCATGCGGATACCCTTCGATTGAAATGTCATTATCTCAAACAGTCTTTATGACTGAGAATCGGTTTTGACCGTACACAGATAGTCCCCTCATTTCTCGAAAAAGATGTGGTGAGGAACGATATGATTTCCTTGCGGCTCGATCAAATTTATGCTGACGTTTCTATCAAACCCGATCTCGACGTATGTGATAGCTATCCCATCGGCTCGGTTTTACCGAGACATTTAATGTGTGTCAGATGGTGGTCGGCCACCGCTGATACCGAACCGTCAGGCCTTAGTCTATAAATAATCTTTCCACACAACTTTTACCATTTTTGCGCCTTCTCCTCTTCTTGACTTTCCTATTTATCCTCTCTACTCCGCTATTACGGGTCCATCCATACCAGAGTTTTGGTGCTGTCTATTTCCTCATTTGCACTCTTTCCTTTCATATCAATGGCGAAAACTTCCAAAACCGTACCTCAGAAGGAAAAAGCCTCTTCCTCACGTTCGTTTGATGATAAGACACCGGCGGAGCTATCAGTTCATGACTATGTTCCTGGCCCGTACATTTTGAAAACTTATTTTAAGGTAGAGAACCCTTCCTCCGTTCCGGGTTGATGTGAACACGTATCGATGTATACATGCTCTATAACGGAGGATCACCTCGAGGTCGTCTGAAAAGACTGCAACTGGGGTTCCGAGGTCGTGTTGAAAATTCCGTCTTCCGATGAGGATGTTACCACTTACGTGGAGGGGTTTTTAAGTGTTTACACTTATCCCTTCACACTGGGATCTGTCGACCTGGTGATTATTGATTTCTGCAAAAGGTATCAAGTCACCCTTGGCCAAATCCATCCCTCTTTATCGCGTATAGTGATCTTATTGCGCTTCTTCTCCATCAAAGCCGGGGGGTTGGATTTTTCTCTGAACCACCTCATACGACTATATCGGCCTCAGATCTTTCGAGTGCTAATCAGACTTCATCGTCGGGCATCGAAGGCGTTGATGTCGAGCATCGATGAAGACAAGGATCGAGGTTGGATGGGTCATTATATCCGAGTGAGGACCCGCGATCTCATTCCGGAGGAGAAGATGTCGTTCCCTCAAGAATGGAATTTTGACCGTAAGTGATTTTTGTTCACTTTTCAGGTGCTTTTCCAATTTTTTCTGATGTCCTTCCCTGATGTTCAGCTGCCCCTTGGATGCCACAAGCGGTGCCCGACCTCGAGGACTGGGTTCGGAAGCTGGCCTCGAACTCCTCTTATGCCGAGCGCACTTGGCGTGATTTGGCAAAAGGCATATGGGAGGCCAAGAACCATGGTGAGGTTTGCTTCTTGTTTCCTCCGAAGTATTCTTTGCGTTCTATGCGTTACCAATTTCCTCTTGTGCAGGCGTAACAAGGGATGCCGTTTTGAGGCCTTCGAGCGGCGAAGAAGGAAACAAGTCCCAGGTCCCTAAACAGGGGGAAGATAAGAAGCGAAAAGCTTCCTCTCGGTCGGGGGACCCCAAGCCCAAAACTCACAGGGTGAAGAGAAAAACAATTGCCCTCTCGATTGACTCGGTCCAATGACTTAGAGAAGAAGAAGAAGAAGAAAATAGCTCCTCGGCTTTGGTAGCCCGGTCTACGGAGGCCATCGAGGTTGCCAGAGCTCCCAAGCCGATGGCGGCTGTGCCTGTCGGGGTTATTCCCGAAGGCCAAAATCTCAACCGGAGTACTCCGAGCGATTTGGTCGGGGCTATGACATTGGGTGATTCACCTTCTCTTCCATCTTTTTCTGAGGAGGCGCTGAAGAAAGCTTGAGAATTGAAGACTCCCGATATCGGCGCAGGCTCTGGTGTAAGGGATCCTTTCAGGGATTGTTTTACTGGAGTCGGCGATAGTTCCGATATCGGTGACGCTTCTCTTTTATTAGAGGAGGCTCAGCGTTTCATTACTCGGGTAATGATTCTTCCATACTTTGTTTATTTGTTCTTTTCCATACTTGACTCGTGTTTCTTACTGTGCAGGCCATTAGTAGGTTTCGAGTCGATCTTAGCCAGTGTGAGGCCGAGCTTCGGAAGGTCTCAGGTGAGATAGATGCCCTACGGTTTCTTTGCAGCCAAAAGGATGAGGCTATAAAGGACTTCCAAGCGGATTTGGCTAAGGTCCGTGAAGAAGGGGTCGAGCTCGATAAGCAGGTGAGCCTCGTTTTGTTAAAGTATGGGTCTGACTCAACCGTGGGAGTTAACCCTTCGTTGTCTCAGTTGTAGCAGAAGATCGAAAAGATCAAGTTACTTCGAGAAGAAGTCGATCAAATCCTAGCTGAATGTAATCGGTGGAAGGAGACCCTCGATCGCCTGGTAGCGGAAAAAGAGACCATTTTAACAAAATTATTATCGGCCAACGTTCAACTTCGAAGTGTCAAGAAAAAGGGGTCGGTTCAAACTAAGAATATTGAGGAGCTTGAAACACGACTTGGTGAGGCTAAGGTGGAGGTTGAGTCATCGAAAGTCTTGGCGCTCGTTACTTATGTGCCTCCTACCTTGCCTGTTACCGTTAACCATATGCTTATGCCTTATATGTTACTATTATCTGTGTACCTTCTACTTCGTTGTTACTGTTATTGGTACTCATTCTACCTGGTTGGTAGTGTCGTAAATATGCTCGGCGAGGATGAGATAAATGTACGAAAGGTGTTGTCGTGCCATTTGATTTGACATACATGCATATGTTTGGTGAGGATGAGATAAATGCACGAAGAGTGTTGCCGTGCCATTTGATTTGATATCTTGAACACATTCTTCTTATTGTGAATTCGTGTGTTAACTATGTTGTTAGTGGTTATTGCATTAACCTCTCGTCTTGAACTATTAAGAAAAGGATTGGTTGTGATATTGAGGAACTTGAATTCTATAAGTCCATTGCTGTATATCTGGCTGATGCTGAGGCTGCTCAGATGGAGGCCCGGGCAATGGGGAAGGTCGCCGATACTCGAGCTCATTGGGTTGCCGAACTTGCTAAGTGTAGGTCTCGGAGGGAGACCCTCGAGGAGATACACGCTCGAGGTTTCGACCTTATCGAAGAGGTGAAAAAGGCAAAACAGCTCGAAGCGGAAGCTGAAGCCTTGGCTTCTGATGATTATGGTAGCGAAAGCGAATCCGAGGACGGGGAAAAGCTCGACCAGGAAGCTTAGTTTCGAATTCTTCATGTTTGTACATTAATATCATAGGCAATTTTTGTATATATATGTATAATCAGGTTGACTTTGTTTTGTTCTGTGAAGACTTTTAATCGAATGTTGACCTTGTAGTCTCTCCGATCGATCAGATTTGTAGCCTCTAGGTTTGCTTGTTGAGTCGATGATTCAAACTTTGAAGAAACATAATCCGTAGATGTAAAAAGTAGATTATTAGCCGTCGAGTGAATGTTTGGAACTTGAAATATTGTAGCCCGTAGGCGTAATAGTCGAGTGCGTGCTTGCTCAAACTTGAGATAAAGGTAGCCCGTAGGCTTAATATTCGAGTGATTACTTCGAACTCGGAATATAAGTAGTCCGTAGGCTTAATAGTCGAGCGAATGTTTTGAACTCGAAATTTAAGTAGCCTGTAGGCTTAAATGGTAGAGTGAGTGCTTTGCTCGAACTCAGAATAACAGTAGCCCGTAGGCTTAATAGTCGAGTGAATGTTTCGAACTCGAAATGTAAGTAGCTCGTAGGCTTAAATGGTAGAGTGAGTGCTTTGCTCGAACTTGGAATAACAGCAGCCCGTAGGCTTAATAGTCAAGTGAATGTTTCGAACTCGAAATGTAAGTAGCATGTAGGCTTAAATGGTAGAGTGAGTGCTTTGCTCGAACTCAGAATAACAGTAGCCTGTAGGCTTAATAGTCGAGTGAATGTTTCGAACTCGAAATGTAAGTAGCCCGTAGGCTTAAATGGTAGAGTGAGTGCTTTGCACGAACTCAGAATAACAGTAGCCCATAGGCTTAATAGTCGTTTCGAACTCGAAATGTAAGTAGCCCGTAGACTTAAATGGTAGAGTGAGTGCTTTGCTCGAACTCAGAATAAGAGTAGCCCGTAAGCTTAATAGTCGAGTGAATGTTTCGAACTCGAAATGTAAGTAGCCCGTAAGCTTAAATGGTAGAGTGAGTGCTTTGCTCGAACTCAGAATAACAGTAGCCCGTAGGATTAATAGTCGAGTGAATCTTAATTCTGGTTCCACAATAAATCTCAAGTCATTGCACATGTGTTTATGTTTGGGCCGATCTATATGAGCATGGTTCATTTTGACCATTTGGCTCTTACAATTTTTTCTGTTGGAACCTTGTTGTGAGATGACTGTCTTGCATCTGAACTCGATGTATTTGAGGGCCCTGATGCTCCCTTGGTATTCGAGGTCTGTCGGAAAGAGGCCTCGGATATTGTTGAAAGTGCAGCACGATCGATGGTTGCCTCATTAAAAACCTTGCCGAAAAACCCATTTGGGAGAAAACCGGTCTAAGGGAAAAAGAGCGCAACACATGCTCTTGATCAAAAGATATTCTTCAGCTATTGTTCGGACTTCTGCACGGGTTAGTTAGATGAATATGGAAAGGTCGTGCCTTAGCAGTAGTACCGTTTTAGATGTGATAAATTCCAACTGCTTGATAGTTGTTTGCCGTTTATGATGCCGAGCTTGTATGATCCTTTTCCAACGTTCTCGAGCACCTGGTATGGTCCTTCCCAATTTGGTCCTAATTTTTCTTCGTTCGGATTCCGAGTATTGATGGTGACTTTTCTTAACACTAAATCCCCGGGCTTGAAATGGCAGAGTTTAGTTCTTCGATTATAGTACCTTTCGATTCGTTGCTTTTGTGCGGCCAATCGGATGAGGGCAGTTTCTCGTCCTTCGTCCGATAATTCAAGGTTGGTGTTCATAGCCTCGTTATTTGATTCTTCTATCATGAATCGAAATCTGGGACTAGGTTCACCGACTTCGACTGGTATCAATGCTTCGGAACCATATACTAAGGAGAACGGGGTCGCCCCCGTACTAGATTTTGACGTTGTTCGGTATGCCCAAAGGACTTCAGGCAGGATTTCTCTCTATTTTCCCTTCGCGTCGTTCAATCTCTTCTTCAGGTTTTGAAGAATAGTCTTGTTCGTTGATTCGGCTTAACCGTTCCCACTAGGGTGGTATGGTGTTGATAATATCCTTCTTATTTTGTGATATTCGAGGAATTTTGTGATTTTGCTGCCAACGAATTGCTTCCCATTGTCGCATACTATTTTGGCGGGTATCCCAAATCGGCATATGATATGATCCCAAATAAAGTCTATGACTTCTTTCTCTCTTATTTTCTCGAACGCCTGCGCTTCAACCCACTTAAAAAATATTTAGTCATAAATAAAATAAATTTGGCTTTACCTGGGGTCGACGGTAGAGGGCCGACGATGTCCATCCCCCTTTTGATGAATGGCCACGGGGATAGGACCGAGTGAATTTGCTCCCCGGCTTCATGGATCATTGGCGCAAACCTCTGACATTTATCACATTTACGAAAAAATTCTTTCGCATCTTTGCCCATATCGATCCAATAATACCCCGCTATGATCACTTTCCACAAGTACCCTCGTGTACTTCCCGGAGGATGTAATTGGTATCTCCCGGACCTACACATACCGCCATCGGCCCATCGAATGTTCTTCGATATAGTGTTCCTTCGGCAACCAACGTAAATCGACCAGCTTTAGTCTATAGGGCCCTAGAATCTTTAGGGTCTGAAGGGAGCTTTCCGTTTTTTAAGTACTCAATATACTCGTTTCTCCAATCCTAGGTTAAGCTAGTAGAATTTATTTTGGCATGCCCATCTTCGATTACCGATCTTGAAAGTTGGACGACAGTCCCCGAGCTCAAATTACCTACCTCGACCGACGATCCCAAATTTGCGAGAGCATCGGCCTCATTATTTCGTTCTCGTGGAACATGCTGTATGGTCCATTATTTGAAATGGTGTATGGTGATAAGCAGTTTGTCCAGCTACCTTTGCATCCTACCTTCTCGGACTTCGAAGGTTTTGTTTACTTGACTCACCACCAGCAAAAAGTCACAGTGCGCCTCAATGACTTCTGCTCCCAAGTTTCTAGCTAGCTCGAGACCTGTAATCATGGCTTCATACTCGGCCTCGTTGTTATTTAACCTGATAGTTTTAATAGCTTGCCTAATAATGTTACCCGTGGAGGGTTTTAAAACTATGCCTAACCGGACCCCTTTATATTCGAAGCACTGTCCGTAAAAAGGATCCATACCCCAGACGATATACCTGATTTCAAAAGGAGTTCCCTTTCGACTTCGGGTATGAGGGTTGGCGTGAAGTCGGCCAAGAAGTCTGCCAAAATTTGAGACTTGATGGCCGTGCGGGGTTGATATTCGATATCGTATCCACTGAGTTCAATGGCCCATTTGGCCGCCTGATAGTTCGGGCCTATGTAAAATATTTCGGAGTGGGCAGGTGGTTAATACGCTTTTGGGGTGACATTGGAAATACGACCTTAACTTTCTAGATGCGCTTACCAGGGCAAGTGCCAATTTTTCTAAGTGTGGATACCTAGTTTCCGCTTCTCCTAAGGTCCGACTTACATAATAAATGGGAAATTGCGTACCTTGCTCTTCTCGAACTAGGACGCTGCTTACGGCGATTTCTGATACCACCAAGTACAGGTAGAGCTGCTCGTTCGTTTTCGGAGTATGAAGTAGTGGCAGGCTCGAGAGGTATTATTTCAATTCCTGTAACTCCTGCATTTTTTTAGCCCAAAGGGCATTACGTTATAACAATATGTTCCATATCGGGTCACAAATGAAGTCTTTTTCCGGTTGTCCGGGTTCATCTGAATTTGATTATACCCGGAATAGGCGTCGAGAAAGGTGAGAATCTCGTGGCCGGCTGTGGCATCGATCATACGATCGATGTTGGGCAGTGGAAAGGAATCTTTGGGGCATGCTTTGTTCAAATCCTTATAGTCCACACACATTCTAAGTTTGTTTCCTTTTTTAAGTACAACAACCACATTGGCTAACCATTCAGGGTATTTTACTTCCCGAATGGACCCTATCTTGAGAAGTTTGGTTACCTCGTCCTTTATGAATGCGTGCTTTTCCTCGGAATGGGGCCTTCTTTTTTGCTTCACCGGTCTGAACATAAGGTTCAAGATTAACTGGTGCGCCGTTATGTCTGGCGGGATCCCTGTTATATCTAGATGGGACCAGGAAAAATAGTCGATGTTATTGATAAGAAATTGAATGAGTTTCTTCCTGAGTTCGGGGCTCAAACCCGTTCCCAGGGATACCTTTTGTTCGGGCCAGTGTTCGATCAGTATGATTTGCTCCAGTTCCTCAATTGTTGATTTGGTGGCATCGAAATCATCAGGGGTTACGAAGGATCGAGGGATCCATCGATCATCATCGTCGTCTTCAATGTTTTGCTTACCTGGCCGGGTCGAAGCCGATATTTGTGATTGCTATTTGGCGCTCTGCTTTGAACCTGATCCTTTTATTGGTGAAGGTGAGGATATTGATTTTACTTCTTTGACGGAAAACATTTCCTTTGTGGCCGGTTGTTCCCCGTACACTATTTTGACACCTCCCGATGTTGGGAAATCCAGGACCTGGTGTAGGGTCGATGGTACGACTCTCATGATGTGGATCCACGGCCTTCCGAAGAGGGCATTATATCTCATATCACCTTCGATCACGTGAAACTTTGTTTGCTGGATGGTTCCGACCACGTTTATCGGTAGGGTAATCTCACCTTTAGTGGTTTCACATGCCATATTGAATCTGTTTAGAACCAGAGTTACGGGTACGACTTTATCCTGCAGGCCGAGCTATTCTACGACCCTCGATCTGATGATATTGGCCGAGCTATCTGGATCAATTAACACACGCTTAATCTTAGTTTTATTCATGAGTACGGATATTACCAGTGCGTCGTTATGGGGTTGGATGATTCCCTCTGTATCTTCATCACTGAAGGATAAAGTCCCTGTGGGTAAATAATCTTGAGTTTGAGATTGCTTCACAATCGACGTTTTAGTGTGTTTAAGCATCGGTCCCTAGGGGGCATCGACGCCGCCGATGATCATGTGAATGGCCGACGATCATGTGAATGCCGTGTTGCGGTTCTTCTGGCTCGTTTCGCTTGCCGAATTCCTTGTATCTAAAATGGTTCTTCGCCCTATCGCTCAGAAATTCCCGAAGGTGCCCTTTGTTAAATAAGCGGGTCACTTCCTCTCTTAGTTGCCTGCAATCTTCTATTTTGTGACCATGGGTGCCATGATATTCGCACATTTGATTGGGATTCCTTTGGGCAGGATCGGTTTGCATGGGTCGAGGCCATCTGGTGTCTTTGATGCATCCAATGGCTGATATGATGGCGGATGTTCCAATGTTGAAGTTATACTCCGATAGTCGAGGGATTTCTATAGGATCGGTATATTTATCAAAGCCGCTCTTGCTCATAAGTCCCCGAGAATTTTGCCCCCGATCAATCTTTCGGTTGTTCCGAACCGTATCACGTGCTGAACCGTTGTTCATCCGATCTGTGTCGTATGGTTGGTATCAATCTCTGTTCGACCTTTGTTCTCTGTTGGTTTCCCTTTGATTTTTAGTGTTTGTGTGGTTCTGACGTACGGGCCCATATGGAGCTCCCAATTGATCATCTTCGATCCTGATTTTTGATTGGTACCTGTTGTGTACATCTGCCCAAGTTATTGCTGGGTACTCGATCAAAAAAATTTCCAGCCGACATGATGCTGTCGAGTTTAGCCCGTTCAGTCCTTGGGTGAAAGCTTGTACGGCCCAATCGTCTGTGACCGGTGGCAAGTCCATACACTCTATTTGAAATCGTGATACGAATTCCCTCAGCATCTCGTTACCCCTTTACTTTACTTTGAAGAGGTCTGATTTCCTTGTTGCAACCTTTATGGTACCAGCATGTGCTTTTATGAACGAGTTTGCTAACATGGCGAAAGAATCAATGGAATTCAGCAGTAAGTTGTGATACCAGATCATCGCTCCTTTTGCGAGGGTCTCTCCGAACTTTTTCAACAACACGGATTCGATTTCATCATCCTCCAAATCATTGCCTTTGATGGCGCATGTGTAGGAGGTGACGTGTTCGTTAGGATCGGTCGTACTGTTATATTTGGGAATTTAGGGCATACGGAAGTTTTTGGGGATTGGTTTTGGGGCCGCGCTCGAGGGGAAAGGCTTTTGTATGAATTTTTTCGAATCGAACCCTTTTATCATTGGCGGAGCCCCCGAAATTTGATCGACCCTAGCATTATATGTTTCCATTTTTTCGTCGTTGGCTTCGACTCGCTTTGTGAGTTTCTCGAGCAATTTAGCAATATAGGGAGCAATCCCCGATTCCTGCTCGTTTGATTTCACTACGGCGGGGTTCCGTTCTGGGGGTGACTTCTCGAAGAAGCGGATTGGAGTTTGGCCCGCTTTGCGTATGAGTTCGGCTCTGCAACTGAGCTATCACTGCTTGTTGGGCTTGTAATATTTCGAAAATCATACGCAAGCTGACCCTGATTTCCCTCGTGTTGTAGGTGTCTCGGGCTATAGATCGAGCACCGCCCTGAACGCTTCTCTCCGGTTCAGAACGCTGATTCGCTTCTAGAACTATTTGCGAATTGATATCCAATGGTACTTCGGCTCGAAATTCGGGTTCTTCGATTCGAGCCTCATTACCATTGTCAAGTAGCCTTCCAGCCCCGGGCACCAAGTTGTTGGTTTCATATTGAAGGACGGCTTCGAGGTCGATAGGTAGAGCCATGGCTGATTCGAAGTTGTAAGCTAGAGTGTACTGTAGATTTATATCAAACAATCACCGTTACCCTTAGCCCCACTGTGGGCGCCAAACTGTTTACCCGAAAAATCGGATAACGTTAAATTTAGATATGGTTCTAAGGGTATGCAAATTTCTTTGATACAAAATGACGATACAGGTATTTTTTTCTATGAAATGGGAAATGATGGACGGGAAGACTAAAAAATATTAGAAGAACAAGCACAATAAAATCTTAATATGTCCTGCCTCTCTATTGCAGTCTATCTCCCTCTTTATAGTAGAGGGTCACTACTTTATATATAACAACATAAAATAATACATATAGTGGAGAACCCATAATGGTTTGTCTCTCACTTGATTCTCGCCAAGATTCTCTCCCTTGGTGCAGTTGTAACGACTCTTGTTTGCGAGCTTGGCACTGACTCGAGCTTGGTGCTAGATCGAATCCTCAGTCTTAGTTTGAGCTCGGTTCTGCCTTGGAGCATTGATATTCGGGGCCTGTGTCGGTCGGCGTTACCCCGTAGTCCGATTCGGATGCGGGCTCGATAATGATATCGAGTTTTGCAGTTGATTAGTCTTATAGCTCGAAGCTCGACGTCTCTACTTCGAAATTCGTCCGAGCTCGCCATGCGGATACCCTTCGATTGAAACGTCATTGTCTCGACCGGTCTTTATGACTGAGAATCGGTTTTGACCGTACACAGTAATAATTCTAATACTACATTATCCCTCGTTATACTATTTTTGAAAATGGTCTAATTATACTATTGGGTTGTCTATATAACGAGGGGTATTCTTAGACCATTTTAAAAAGTAGAGGTTGCCGTTCCTACAAATGGTCCATTAGTCCATAAAGAAAAAGTCCAAATCGGACACTCCTAGGTCCCAAACCCCAAGCCTAATTGTCTCATAGATTATTTGGCCAAACTCGCAAAAACTGTATTTTGTTAAGTGCTTTTGAAAAATCTATTTTTGGAGAAAAATAATGTCACGCCCCGAACCTAGGAGCGAGACAAGCACCCGGTGCCTCACCTAACCTGGCGTACCAAATTGCGACTAAGGGACTCTGAACACATAATGTCATACTTTGGCCATGGAGCCACCTTGCAAGACAATTTGCGAAGCAAAATATAAAACTGAATGGAAACTAGCGCTAACTAAATATCAATATAAAGCTAGGCCGACAAGGCCGTCATAGCTACTACAGCTGACAAACCACCAATTTATACAAACCCAACATACTGCACTAACCAACAGAATATGCCTACAAGCCTCTACTGATAGATGTACTGTGATCGGAACAGGGCCCCGACCTACCCATAACATATATACAGATATACATAAGATGTACACAAAACTCTATACCTGGCAACTCCGAAAGACGCGGAGCTTACCGATCAGGCGGAACTCGGGAAACACCTACTGAGGAGGTCTACCCGTCTGTCTGTCTGAACCTGCACGCATGAAATGCAGCGCCCCCAAAAAAGGGACGTCAGTACGAAATAATGTACCGAGTATGTAAGGCAATAAAATAACTGAAATCTGAAACTGAACTGATAATATGATAACTGAAATTAACTGGGAGTCAAAGATGATCTGGAGATATACTTACCTGCTGATACTGACTCAACTCCTTCAATATAGTAAGTAAAATAATTGTACGGCCTTATAAGGCTCGGTATATATAACTGCTCTGCCATAGTAGGCTCGCTCATAGGCGCTCGGCCATACTAGGCTATGTATCTCGACCATGCTGGGCTCACTCATAGGCGCTCGGCCACAGTAGGCTCGGTATATAACTTTCCATCTGATCAGAGGTTGCCCAATAGGGGCCTGCCCATCGATTATAGCTCGATGGTAATGAAAATACTGTAATACTGTATATATAGGCTTGCTGCTCTCTTGACTGGAAGAAGACAATACTAAAATTGAATATAGAGTCTCGATAAGGAATAATATTGTAACTTATGAGACTAGAATAGTGTGAATAAATTCATGAATATGAACTTCTCTTTTTGTCTCATTACTAACACATGTAGCTACGAGATCATGCCAAAATGAAGGAAGGCTTAGCCTTAACATACCTTATCACAATCTTTCCAATCACCAAGTTGAACTCACCTCTTCGCACCTTAATCTACAAGAATGATAATAATACTATCGTTAAGTTACGAAAGGTACAACTATCGCACAACGAACGACAAACTTATTTTGTATTAAAACGGGCAGCATCTCCCCTATAATCCTTACTTCCTCCAAATTCAAGATAACAGCAACAATACAAGAACAGAACAATAACAACATATATACATCATTTTCCAGCCCTATATACACCATCAAATACTACAAAACAGCCAAACACACCCCAATCTCTTCATACACAAAACGACCACCGTTGTAGTGTCAAACGACCCAGAAATGTTATGACGAACGACCAGCCAACCACCCTACATTTATATGGTGTTTATAAACCCCCTTCCTCCTCCAAAACACCACAAAATAGTAGTAAAACATGCAGCCCAACAGCAACACAAAACAGTCCACAAAACAGTCCGCTACAAGTGAATAACTCGAACTCACGGCTTCCGATCACCGTCCCGTGAGTTCTTACAAGTATAGAACAACTTACCATGAATTTACAGAAGAAAAAATGGATGAAAGAGAGCAGTAAACTCACCTTATTTGTTGGATAACTCAGCTCCTATCTTGGTTCTTCAAACTCTAAGTTTTACCTCCAATTGGAACTTGAAAGGGAGAGAAAATCAATTAGGGTTTGTGGGAAATTTTTGGGAGGATTCTTTGCAGAGCTTATGTATGGTTATTATGCTCTATTTTAAGTCTAATATATGAAGAAAATAGGCCCTTAAAAGGACTCTTTGGACGACCCGAAATGGCCCATTTTTGGGCTTTCATTTAAGCAAGTAGGTGACACACCTACTTGTCACCTAGCAGCTTGCGCAGTATCGCAAAAATGCACATATCTCTCTACTCCGATGTCGTATTGACAAATGGTTTAATGCGTTGGAAAATAGACGCATAGATCTTTAATTTGATGGGTGGAACACCCCATAACTATAAGTATATTGGGAGAAAATCGCAGTTACATTTGACCCAAAGATTCAGTAAAACTTATGAATGTAACTTGTGATGACTTTCATCGACTTTTGTTCCACAACTCGCTTGACATCAAAACATAACACACGGATGTCATACAAATAATATAAATCATAACATAATCTCCTTATCATGTTAATCACCCTAGTCTCACCCCAAAGGTACATGTTATAACATTTCCAACTTGTCGACTTTCGATGAAACATTGTTTTATTTAATTGCTTTAGCTTCTGAACTGTCCAACCCTCTTTGTACTTGTTGTTCATGATCTTCAATATTTGTAACCTCAGAGGTAACATGATTAACTTACTTTATATACTTTTAAATATTATCTCATTTTTGGTCCTACATTAGTTTGCTTACGACGCATTTTTACGTACGAAAATATAGGGTGTAACATCACTCCCCCTTGGGAACATTCGTCCTCGAATGTTTACTCTTGGAGACTTTGGAAACTTTTTCCAGTGTATCCTTCGTACACTAGGTTAAAACCAACCTGCACGTAGCTAGAAACAAACTATGCATGCCACACATGGCCAATCTTTATAAATAGCAGCAATTTGCCTCACCGACCGTAAATCATAAATATTGAAAGTGAAAAATAAAAGCTTACCTGATGACCTGCTAGCCTACATAGAGCTATGTTGTAGCGTCCCATCTCGAACCATATCTTCAGTTTGAAATAGGTGGGGGTATTTAGACTTCATTTCTTCCTCCGATTCCCACGTCATCTCTTCTACATTCTTGCTCCTCCATAAAACCTTTACGGAAGCTACCTCCTTATTTCGTAGATTGCGGATTTGTCGGTCTAGGATGGCAACTGGAATTTCCTTGTATGACAAGTCCTCTGTAATCTGTACATCATCCGTGGGCACCACTCGGGTAGGATCGCCAATGCACTTCCGTAGCATAGATACGTGAAAAACCGGATGGACAGACTCCAATTCTGAGGGCAACTCTAACTCATAAGCTACTCGGCCCACTCTCCGAATGATCCTATAAGGCTCAATATACCGTGGGCTAAGCTTTCCTTTCTTGCCAAACCTCATCACGCCCTTCATAGGTGATACCTTTAAGAATACCCAGTCATCAATCCTGAACTCTAAGTCTCGTCGCCGCACGTCAGAATATGACTTCTGACGACTCTGAGTTATCAACAGTCGCTCCCGGATAACCTTTACTTTCTCTATGGCCTGCTGAACCAGGTCTGGCCCATGTAACCCAGATTCTCCAACATCAAACCACCCTATAGGAGATCTGCACTTACGCCCATACAAAGCCTAGTACGGAGCCATCTGGATACTGGAGTGGTAACTGTTATTATATGCAAACTCGATAAGAGGTAGTTGTTCATCCCAAATTCTTTTAAAATCCAACACACATACTCGTAACATATCCTCGAGCGTCTGAATTGTGCGCTCGGCTTGTCCATCAGTCTGTGGATGAAAAGCTGTGCTGAGATTCACCTGAGTCCCTAGACCTCTCTGAAATGACCTCCAAAAATGTGCTGTAAACTGAGCCCCACGGTCAGATATAATAGAAACTGGTACTCCGTGTAGCCGCACTATCTCCTTAATATATAACTTTGCATAATCTTCTGCTGTATATGTAGATCTGACCGGTAGGAAGTGAGCTGATTTCGTGAGCCTATCGACTATCACCCATATGGAATCGAACTTACGATTAGAACGAGGTAAACCCGTGATAAAGTCCATGTTTATCGCCTCCCATTTCCATGTCGGGATCTCTATAGTCTGCATTAGCCCTCCAGGCTTCTGGTGCTCTATCTTCACTTGCTGGCAACTAGTACATTGGGCGACAAACTCAGCAATGTTCTTCTTCATATCATTCCACCAGTACACATCCTTAATGTCATGATACATCTTCGTCGATCCAGGATGGATGGAATACCATGAATAATGTGCCTCTGACATAATCTTGTCTCGTAGCCCTGCTACATCTGGAACACACAAACGACCCCTGTATCTGAGAACCCCATCTCCCTTGAGCTCTAACAATGGCTTCTTCTGCTGCGGAACTCGCTCTCTCAACTCGACCAACTCTGGGTCCTCGTACTGCCTTTCCTTGACTTCAGCTATGAGGGATGATTTTGCAGTGTTTTGGATTACAACTCCACCATCCTCAGAATCTACTAACCGAACCCCCAACGAAGCCAATTGATGAATCTCTCTAGCTAATTGTCTTTTCTCGGGCTCTACATGTGCTAAGCTACCCATAGATCGGCGACTTAAGGCATCTGCTACAACATTAGCTTTCCCTGGATGGTAGAGAATGTTAACATCGTAATCTTTCAATAACTCAAGCCATCGCCTCTGTCGCAAATTCAACTCTTTCTGCTTGAAAATATATTGTAGGCTTTTATGATCAGTAAATACATCAACATGAACACCATATAAATAATGCCGCCATATCTTAAGTGCATGGACAACCGCAGCTAACTCGAGGTCGTGGGTCGGATAATTCCTCTCGTGCTTCCTCAACTGCCTTGAAGCATACGCAATTACCTTCCCATGTTGCATCAGGACACATCCTAACCCAACACCTGATGCATCACAATACACGGCATAACCCTCTAGACCCTCTGGAAGTGTTAGAACTGGAGCTGAGGTCAACCTGTTCTTAAGCTCTTGGAAACTCCGCTCACAAGCCTCTATCCATTGAAACTTAATTTCTTTCTGTGTCAACTTCGTCAATGGTGCCGAAAGGGAAGAAAAACCCCTCTACGAACCTCCGATAGTATCTTGCTAAGCCTAGAAAGCTACGAACCTCTATCGGAGTGGTAGGTCTAGGCCAAGATTTCACAGCCTCAATCTTCTGAGTGTCCATCTTTATCCCTTCATCTGATACAATATGCCCTAAGAATGCTACAGACTTCAACCAGAACTCACATTTAGAAAACTTAGCACACAACTTACGATCACGGAGGGTTTGGAGTACCGCTCGCAGGTGGTCCGCATGCTCATCCTCTGAATGGGAATAAACCAGAATATCATCAATAAATACTATCACGAACAGATCTAAAAATGGTCGGAATAGGCTATTCATCAAGTCCATAAATACAGCGGGTGCATTAGTCAACTCGAAGGACATGACAAGGAACTCGAAGTGGCCATATCGGGTCCTGAAGGCTGTCTTCGGAATATCTTTTTCCCGAACTCTGACTTGGTGGTACCCCGACCTCAAATCTATCTTTGAAAAGCATCTAGCTCCCTGCAACTGATCAAACAAGTCATCGATCCTTGGAAGTGGATACTTATTCTTAATAGTTACCTTGTTCAACTGCCTATAATCGATACACATCCTCAGCGAGCCGTCTTTCTTCCGCACAAATAGTACCGGTGCACCCCAAGGTGAGGTACTGGGCCTAATGTAACCTTTCTCCAGCAAATCTTTTAACTGCTCCTTCAACTCCTTCAATTCGGCAGGTGCCATTCTATACGGAGGGACGGATATTGGTTGAGTTCCTGGAAGCAAATCGATGCTAAAATCAATCTCTCGCTCTGGAGGAATACCTGGAAGCTCATCTGGAAACACATCTGCATACTCTTTGACTATGAGAATAGACTGAAGTGTAGGTATCTCAGCATCTGCATCTCTAACTCGCACAATATGATAAATGCACCCTTTTGCGATCATTTTCCTCGCCTTCAGATAGGAAATAAACCTACCTCTGGGTGTTGGTGTATTACCTACCCATTCAAGGACTGGCTCACCCGGAAAATGAAATTTGGCTACCTTTGCTCGGCAATCAACTGTGGCATAGCAAGCTGCCAACCAGTCCATGCCCATGATAGCATCAAAGTCCATCATCTCTAGCTCAACTAGGTCAGCTGAGGTCTGACGACTACAAATTGTCACCGTACAACCTCGGTAAACCCGTCTAGCAATAATCGATTCTCCGACCGGTGTAGATACCGCAAAAGGATCACTTAGTATTTCAGGCACTATACCAAACTTCCTCGCGACAAATGGGGTAATATACGATAAAGTAGATCCTGGGTCTATCAAAGCATAAGCATCGTGAGAGCAAATGGTTAATATACCTGTCACAACGTCTGGTGAAGACTCCTGGTCCTGTCGACCCGCTAAAGCATAGATACAGTTCTGATTACCACTTGAACTGGAACCTCTACCTCTGCCACGACCTCTACCAGCCGAAGATTGAGACTCGCGCCCTGAAGGATGCACGGACATAGATGATCCTGTTGCTTAACTCGCTGGTTGTGCCATTCCCCCGAATCTCTATTTGGGCAATCTCGCATCATATGCCCCGGACGCCCACATATATAACAAGCATCAGAACCTGCTCGGCATTGGCCCAAGTGTCCTCTACCACATATGTCACACCGTGGAGGAAATGACCATGTCTGCGCAGATCCTCGTTGTTGCTGCAAACCCGATACCTGTGAGCTCTCACCTGGTCCTGACTGAGTATAGCGGTCATACCTGTAACCCTGTAACCGAGGTGGCGGAGGCCTAGGTGGCCGTCCGAAGTACTGGGTCCTATAACTACCCTGAGATTGCTCCTGAGACCTGGGAAATCTCATCCTCTTACGTTGCCCTTGCTCAGCCCTCTCTGTACCCTGCTGCCGACGCCTACCCCTTTCTATATTCTGGGCGAATGCCTGAATCCGGGAGATATCCATACTATCCTGCAATGCAGCGGTGGCACATGCCTCGGTTAACTCTGGGGCTAACCCTGCTATAAACCTGTGAATCCTGTCCCGCATAGTAGAAACTATGGATGGTGCATATCTGGCCAATGAGTCAAAACGGAGACTATACTCTCGAACACTCATATTACCCTGCTTGAGGGCTAGAAACTGATCGACTCGAGCCTGTCGGATCTCCCGCGGTAAGTACTGGTCAAGGAAAGCATCTGAAAAATTCTCCCAAATAGCTGGAGGTGTATCACGTCCCCTGGACCTCTCCCATCCCTCATACCAAAGGATGGCTATATCTCGGAGTTGAAAAGCTGCTAGCTCAACTGCCTCTTTCTCTGTGGCATGCATAACACGAAAGATCCTGTGAAGCTGATCTATGAAATCCTGCGGGTCCTCCCTATGATCTGTCCCCGTGAACTCTGGGGGACTTAAAGTAATAAACTCTCGGACCCTTGAACTCCCAGACCCCTCAGAAGTTCCTGCACTAGCTGATGCCCTAGCATGTTGCTGGGTAGCTACCAACTGTGTTAACAAATGCACCGCACTCCTTAAGTCCTGATCTGATGGAAGTGGAGGGGGAACTGGATGTGCGATTTCCCTAGGAATCTCCGTAGTTGGTGGAGGAGCCGGTAATGGCTGAGTAGGGGTCTCCCCTTGAGCCTCAGACTGGGCCCCATCTACTGGGGGTACCCTGCTGGTCCCCTCACCTACTACTGTATCTCTCCTCTGGCTAGCCGTAGTCTTCCTAGTCACCGTCATCTGTGCATGCAAACACCAACACATAAGTTTAATTCAAATTTCCTATAACTCAGTTCTATAGCACGATTTAGATTTCAAAGAAGTGTAACCAACTCCTAAATGCCCTGTAGTTCCTTGCTTATATAATGTGGTGCACAACACATCTATAAACAAGACCCTACTAGACACGGCTTGTAGACTCCCTAGGACAGAACTGCTCTGATACCAAGTTTGTCACGCCCCGAACCTAGGAGCGAGACAAGCACCCGGTGCCTCACCTAACCTGGCGTACCAAATTGCGACTAAGGGACTCTGAACACATAATGTCATACTTTGGCCATGGAGCCACCTTGCAAGACAATTTACGAAGCAAAATATAAAACTGAATGGAAACTAGCGCTAACTAAATATCAATATAAAGCTAGGCCGACAAGGCCGTCATAGCTACTACAGCTGACAAACCACCAATTTATACAAACCCAACATACTGCACTAACCAACAGAATATGCCTACAAGCCTCTACTGATAGATGTACTGTGATCGGAACAGGGCCCCGACCTACCCATAACATATATACAGATATACATAAAATGTACACAAAACTCTATACCTGGCAACTCCGAAAGACGCGGAGCTTACCGATCAGGCGGAACTCGGGAAATACCTACTGAGGAGGTCTACCCGTCTGTCTGTCTGAACCTGCACGCATGAAATGCAGCGCCCCCAAAAAAGGGACGTCAGTACGAAATAATGTACCGAGTATGTAAGGCAATAAAATAACTGAAATCTGAAACTGAACTGATAATATGATAACTGAAATTAACTGGGAGTCAAAGATGATCTGGAGATATACTTACCTGCTGATACTGACTCAACTCCTTCAATATAGTAAGTAAAATAATTGTACGGCCTTATAAGGCTCGGTATATATAACTGCTCTGCCATAGTAGGCTCGCTCATAGGCGCTCGGCCATACTAGGCTATGTATCTCGACCATGCCGGGCTCGCTCATAGGCGCTCGGCCACAGTAGGCTCGGTATATAACTTTCCATCTGATCAGAGGTTGCCCAATAGGGGCCTGCCCATCGATTATAGCTCGATGGTAATGAAAATATTGTAATACTGTATATATAGGCTTGCTGCTCTCTTGACCGGAAGAAGACAATACTAAAATTGAATATAGAGTCTCGATAAGGAATAATATTGTAACTTATGAGACTAGAATAGTGTGAATAAATTCATGAATATGAACTTCTCTTTTGTCTCATTACTAACACATGTAACTACGAGATCATGCCAAAATGAAGGAAGGCTTAGACTTAACATACCTTATCACAATCTTTCCAATCACCAAGTTGAACTCACCTCTTCGCACCTCAATCTACAAGAATGATAATAATACTATCGTTAAGTTACGAAAGGTACAACTATCGCACAACGAACGACAAACTTATTTTGTATTAAAACGGGCAGCATCTCCCCTATAATCCGTACTTCCTCCAAATTCAAGATAACAGCAACAATACAAGAACAGAACAATAACAACATATATACATTATTTTCCAGCCCTATATACACCATCAAATACTACAAAACAGCCAAACACACCCCAATCTCTTCATACACAAAACGACCACCGTAGTAGTGTCAAACGACCCAGAAATGTTATGACGAACGACCAGCCAACCACCCTACATTTATATGGTGTTTATTAATCCCCTTCCTCCTCCAAAACTCTACAAAATAGTAGTAAAACACGCAGCCCAACAGCAACACAAAACAGTCCGCTACAAGTGAATAACTCGAACTCACGGCTTCCGATCACCGTCCCGTGAGTTCTTACAAGTATAGAAAAACTTACCATGAATTTACAGAAGAAAAAATGGATGAAAGAGAGCAGTAAACTCACCTTATTTGTTGGATAACTCAGCTCCTATCTTGGTTCTTCAAACTCTAAGTTTTACCTCCAATTGGAACTTGAAAGGGAGAGAAAATCAATTAGGGTTTGTGGGAAATTTTTGGGAGGATTCTTTGCAGAGCTTATGTCTGGTTATTATGCTCTATTTTAAGTCTAATATATGAAGAAAATAGGCCCTTAAAAGGCCTCTTTGGACGACCCGAAATGGCCCATTTTTGGGCTTTCATTTAAGCAAGTAGGTGACACACCTACTTGTCACCTAGCAGCTTGCGCAGTATCGCAAAAATGCACATATCTCTCTACTCCGATGTCGTATTGATAAATGGTTTAATGCGTTGGAAAATAGACTCATAGATCTTTAATTTGATGGGTGGAACACCCCATAACTCTAAGTATATTGGGAGAAAATCGCAGTTACATTTGACCCAAAGTTTCAGTAAAACTTATGAATGTAACTTGTGATGACTTTCATCGACTTTTGTTCCACAACTCGCTTGACATCAAAACATAACACACGGATGTCATACAAATAATATAAATCATAACATAATCTCCTTATCATGTTAATCACCCTAGTCTCACCCCAAAGGTACATGTTATAACATTTCCAACTTGTCGACTTTCGATGAAACATTGTTTTATTTAATTGCTTTAGCTTCTGAACTGTCCAACCCTCTTTGTACTTGTTGTTCATGATCTTCAATATTTGTAACCTCAGAGGTAACATGATTAACTTACTTTATATACTTTTAAATATTATCTCATTTTTGGTCCTACATTAGTTTGCTTACGACGCATTTTTACGTACGAAAATATAGGGTGTAACATCACTCCCCCCTTGGGAACATTCGTCCTCGAATGTTTACTCTTAGAGACTTTGGAAAATTTTGCCAATGTTTCAAAAGCGCTTCTAAAAAAAGTAGTACTTTTTTATCTTCTGAAAATCACTTTGTACTACTACTTAAAAATACTTATTTTTTTTCTCTAAAAATTTGGCCAAACATCTCAATTCTCTAAAATAAGTACTCTTTTTTTTAGAAACATAAGCAATTTTGATTTCCGAAAAACTTGAACAAACATGCTATGTCGTTTATGTACTGTAAATCTATTATCAAAGAAAAGATTTGCTCGCCGCTTATTTTCTTAGTTACTACTTTCATCAAACTTGATGCAAAATGTTGGCTTCCGGATTGGGATTCTTTACCGTGTTTCATCAATCTCCTTTAAGTTGTTAAATAAAAATGAAAATTTTGGTTGTTTGAAAGTTGATTTGCTTGTTTGGATCTAAGATTTAGTTGTCGAGTTTTGAAGTATACTCTTCTAACTAACTGTTTGAGATAAATCAAATTCTAATTTTCTCTATTTTAGTTTTCCTAAATTATTCTGTAAATGTCGAGTTGAAAATAGTCCATGTGATGTAAATCTGAAATGAGCTAGTCAATCGAGTCATTTGATTGATTTTTTAGGAGATAATGCAACTTTAGGTTAGTTCTTCTAACTTAGAACAAATACGTTTGGTTTGAATTTGGTCCCAAATATTGCATTTATCATTAGTGGATCGGCCCATATTTGCCCCTCAAACTATGAAAAATAATATAAATTTGTCATTCATTTGAATTTAGTCACAAATATATCCTTATATTATCCCTAGTGGAGTGACTCAAATTCATCCCGCAAAACTACAACATTTGGCCCCCCGAGTGGTCCCTTAAACCTTCAAGGAATTGTATTTCTCTTGTTTCTGTTTTGTTAGCTTGAATTTGTCCCCGCTTTCTACCTCCAACTAACAAAAAATATAATATAGCTACCCCATTTGTAATATCTAATACAGTTGAAAAACCAAAACCATCAAAATAATATAAGGAAAAAGAGTTAGAGGAATCGAAGTTCACTTTTCCAAATATGACACGCAAAAACATATTTTCGATTTGGAATATTCAATGCTCACCCATTCCATCTCCCTTGACGTCCCCGTGTGAGAGATTAAATTAGAAAAGTTTTTTCATTTGAAGTAACAATTTTGAGAAGAGATTATCTCATTTAGCGGAATTGACACTTGGAAGTGTGTTTTTGCATTCCAAATGACCTTATTGAATTCCTAATAAAAAAAACTTTATTTTTATTGGTCCATAAAAATAAAAGATTGAGTAAGAAATGTTATTGATCGGGGGAAAAGTATTCCAAGTCCCATGGTTCTCGCATAATTATTTTTATTAACTTGTATTTGGCTTAGATTAGTTCTCGGATATTCTTGTGTTTATTGGTTATGGTTAGCTTATTACCGGTTGATATTGTTTTAGGGGTCAATTGGTTTTTTGGCCTTTTAAAAATTTATTTTTAGTTTTATGACCCTGCCTCTTTTTTTTACACATGGGAGATTTACTTTTACACGTAAGAGATCTTTCATTTACACGTAAGAGATCTAAAAAAGACATTTTCTTAAATTCAACATTGTAAAAGTCCAAGAAGGCCTAAAACCTTTTGTTTTAGCCAAGTTGCATATATAAACGCACTCTATATAGGACTAAACATTTGTTCAATTGCACTCTTGGCTTTTATTGCGCAACCTCCATCGCTCCCTCACAATTAGTTTTTGGTCAAGTTGTGTAAACGTAACATTTGACGCCTATAATTCCTAAAATTACAATTCATTAAAGTGTTTTAGACAAGATGTGTAAACGCACCTTTTCCTATCTTTATTAATGTGTTATGATCATGCTACGTAAATAGAGGCGGACCTACGCTATTGGTTGAGGGGTCACAGGACCCCGTTAGTCCCCGCAAAAATAATGTATATATATATATGATATATATTTGTACATATATATGGGACCCCTTAAATATTTAAGATGTGTCCCCAAATACAAAAAGACATGGAGAAATGGTTGTGTTGGGTATTTACGTTCGCTTCTTGTCTAGATGACATGGGTTTGAAACCCCTGTTTAGCCTTTTCTCCTTTTTTGTTTTAGTTCTTGTTTTTAGACTTAATATCAAATTGTTTTAATTTTAACTTTTATCTTCTTTTTGAATTCAACTTTAGCTTAGTACTAATACATAATAGTCAACTTAATTAGTTTTATTCTCTTTCAAATCCCTACCTTAAAATTAAAAGCCTCAAATTGTAACTTATCGCTCCACAAATAGAAATATACAAATCCTTCTTCAACAATCACTTTGACTCCGACTCGGCAATGGCAACTAAGAGTTTGAAACTCTTCTTTAGTTCTTTGACTATTAACATACCCATAATCTTGATTTCTTTAGTAAATTTTGATAATTTAAACATACCCTTTTTAAAATTAAAATACTAAAAATTTAAAGTGTGAAACATGCTTAATCAAACACCTTTCCTTTCCATAGCATCCATTTTGCGAAGGAATCTCTCTTTGTTTCGTGCTTTCTGTTTCTTTAGAACTTCTTTTTATTATACTTGAACGATAAGTTATCATAATATTAAGTTTTCAAAAAGTTGCATGCCGAATTTAATTTATCGCTAGTGATTCGTATCAGTTGTGCCCCCATTATGCTTAAATTCTGGGGCCGCCACTGTACGTAAATGTACTCACAATGAAAACAAAGTTTTATTCGCCTCTTTATTTATAGTTAGTTTTGATTTTCATTAAATTCTAGACCAAGTCACGTAAACACACCCTCGTCCTTTTTACGTGTCATGATCGATCCACATAAACATGCTATCGAATCAAGATAATATTTTAATCGTGCCTAATGATTGCCTAGAATTTTTGGAGTGATTTGATATCAATTCAATCGGCTTTAATCGCGCCTAATGATTACTTTCAACCTGCTTTATTATTATAAAATGGGCCAGTTTGCTAAACCACAAGTTTGGGCCAACTCACATGTTCAGAATATTGGGCCTAAAATTGTTACACAGCCTTATGTGTTAAAAGAGAATTGACTTTAATTATTTGATTACCAGAGTTAAATGATTTAAGTGACTAAGTAGATTAAAACCTGATTTTATTGTTAATTACATGCATCAGATTGCATACACCAGTGACGTTGTTAGGCTGTCCAACGACAAACCAAATCTATCAAGCTGAAGGAAAATTATTGTAGAAATAACACCAGGTAGCCGCTCTAAAAGACTGCTATTTAGGAATTAGTCAGTTCGTCCTGAATTTCAATTTTGCGGTTCAATTTTTCTGGACAAAAACGTTCTGAATTGTCCTGAAGTTATAATTTTTAGTTTAAAAAATTAGAAGAAAATAAGTAATGGCTAATCTCTAAATAGCATCCCTTAAAATAATTATTTGTGCACTTGCCCCAAAATTATTTGACCCATTATTAGGCTTCCAGCTCGCTTACAATGATTCCGAGGCACAAACCCCTCTTTTGAACAGATTTGCAGTAATAGCCATATAGAGACTGCGCTGCAAACCTGACCCTTTACTATTATTTTTCATGGCCATAGCCATTCTTCTGTAGAGCCATGCTAGCGGAAACATATTGGGCAAACCCGAAATCCAAATCGAAATTCGATTTTTTTGAATTTTTTTGTTTGAATTTTGGATTTCGAATTGGATATTAGATTTGATTTCGGATTTTTGGATATCCGAAAATTTTATACTTTATATTTAGTCTCCATATGCCAATAGTAATAAGTTCAATACTCTAACCATTAAATATTATCTCATATATTCAATATTAATTATTAAGTTACTGTCAGAATATGAAATATTTGGACATGGTTTTTTATTGTTACTTCTTATCGGCCGTATTAATATCTCTGTTGCATTTTCTTGATAATAATTTCATTACTTGGATACTTTATTTGGATGATCGCGGTGATAATGAAAAAGTTTCCAGGCATTTTAAACATGAGTATTTCTTTTAGGTTTTCATTTTTGTAAAAAAAAAATAAAAAAATATCCCAACTTATAAGCTCAAACCGAAAATCCAAAGTGTCCAAACCGATTAATCTGAAACCGAACTTAAAAAATTCGATCCAATCAGAACTTATTTGGATTGGATTTGGATTGTTATATATTCAATCCGAAAATCGAAAATCCAAATCGAAATTTAGAGGAGACTCTTGCGAGTATGGCCATTCAGAATCCCAACTGGAACTTGTTTGCAATAACAGTCGCACAGTAAAAAATTTAAACTATAGGCTCAAAGATCTGCAGATCTGACTAATAGTGGTCAGATCCGTAAAATCCAACCTTCACAGCAGTTATTCAGAAGCCAACAGTACTTATACTACTGAAATAAGAACATAAAAATTAAATATAGCAACTCATTACAAGTCTAACATAACATAACTAGTTCTTATTACATGAACCTTAACAGGGAAGAAGCTTTAAGCTATTTTCTCATACAAATGTAAAAGACAAAGTCAGACATTCATAACTTCAAGCATTCGTTCATGACTGTCAAAATTACACTACAAGTTGAAAATAAATACCTTAAATGCAGAAAATCCTCAAAGCACCTTTACGCAGCAATCAATAGCCAAACCAGCAGCAACTTGAACCAAACAGAACCCAGAAACAAGAAGGAAACAACCCAGGAGCTTTTTAAAACCAAGAACTGAAGCAAGGAATCTAAGTAGGCGTTTGGACATAAGAATTGTAAAATTCGAAAAAGTGGTGAAAATGGTATTTGAAATTTAGAGTTGTGTTTGGACATAAATTTCAGTTTTTGTTGTTTTTTAAGTTTTGTGAGTGATTTAAGTGAAATATTTTTGAAAAAAAGCTTTTTGGAATTTTTCAAATTTTCGAAAATTTCCAAAATGTATCTTCAAGTGAAAATTGAAAATTTTATGAACAAACGCTGATTTCGAAAAAAGTAAAAAAAAAATAAAAAAAACTTCCATCAAATTTTATGTCCAAACGGGCCCTAAGTATCCTTTTCCGGAAAGAAAACTTTTAGGGTGTGTTTGGTATGAAGGAAGTTTTCTAATTTTTTCATATTTGGTTGGCTTAAATGTTTTAGAAAATATTTTACTCGTGAACTCATTTTTCTCCAATTGGAGTAAAAATGATTTTTTCTTTTATTTCAATAAAATGGGTACTAGCATTTATTAGTTATGGAGCACAAATTTTAACTTTTTTTTTGCGTAAAAAAGTAAAGCAACATATTAGTTCCTTCGTGTTTGTGTGAATTTTCAGAAGCACTACAAAAAACTGGGTTAATTACGGCGGGTTTCCAAGAACCGCCACAAAATGGAACATAAAATGGCGTTTTTTAAGTCGCCATTATTTAGTATTATTATAACGGCGGTTTAACCTATATTACGACAGTTTGAACCGCCCTAATTCTTCAAAGTATTTATTTTTTCTCCCAAATACATTTTAGTATTTCCCGCTCATTACTCTGAGCATTTTCCGATTGTTTTGGGATTACTCCAAGGATCTGCGCTCAGCCCATTCTTATTTGCACTGGTGATGGACGCACTGACACAACATATTCAAGGAGATGTGCCATGGTGTATATTATTCACTGATGACATTGTTCTGATTGACAAGACGCGGAATGACGTTAACGAGAGGCTGGAGGTTTGGAGACAGGCCATTGAGTCTAAGGGTTTCAAGTTGAGCAGGATGCAGACAGAATATCTTGAGTGCAAGTTCAGTGCCGAGCTGAGGGAAGCGGGCATGGACGTGAGGCTTGGATCTCAGGTCATTTCCAAGAGAGGCAGTTTCAAGTACCTTGGGTCGGTTTTATCCAGGGGATGGGGAGATCAATGAGGATGTCACACACCGTATAGGGGTGGGGTGGATGAAATGGAGGTTAGCACCTGGAGTCACGTGTGACAAGAAAGTGACACCGCTACTCAAAGGTAAGTTTTATAGAGCGGTGGTTAAACCGACCATGTTGTACGGGGCTGAGTGTTGGCCAGTTAAGAACTCACATATCCAGAAGATGAAAGTAGCGTAAATGAGGATGTTGAGATGGATGTGAATACACACTAGGATGAATAAGATTAAGAATGAAGATATTCGAGAGAAGGTGAGCGTCACTGCAAGAAAATCAAGTATTACATGGGGATTTTTCTGGGGATTATGAAGGAAAATCCGCTGGAATTCCTTCTAAAAATATTTCGATGGAAAAGCCTTCGTAGGTAATTATTACCCGCTGAAATTACCTGGGTTTTAAATCCGTATGTAAATTACTTACGAATATTTTCATCGAAAATTCTGAAAATTCACATGAAATTTTTGATATGAAAGTTAGGAGTTCTCTTGCGGATTGTCATAGAAAAATATCTGCAAGTAAATCCCCATCAAAATTCCCAAGTAAATCTATAAAACTTTTAGACAAAAAATTAAAATTAGTGCCATAGTATTTTTATTATTAAAATTATTTTTATAAAGATTAATCTCTACATATATTATTTTTGTATTTGCATATACACTTCCCACACATATATATACAACACCACAACATTGTTTTTCTTATAGTTGTTATATTACTAAATATATATCCAAATTTTCTTGTTTTGTAACTTTCTTAACATAAGACAAGTTTATTACATTAATACACCAAGAGGCTTCGAAGCAATTACATTTGGACGCCTTGCCAACATGCTGAAGTTATAGACTGGAGAAATTCATATCGTTTGGCCGATGTGGGACAACATGTCCCCACTGCAATTTCTCTCACAACGTAGGAGTAGTATTTTAATATTTCCCTCTTATTATTTCTTTTTTCTAATTTTGAAAAACAGATGCATTAATTAAGGATTTTATAAATCAAGCAAAAATTCTTTTTAGAAGTAAAAGCAAGTGAATTAAATTATAATTATATACTTTTAGTTTAATAATATTCTTAGTTATTTTTCAAAAGTTTCATTTATATTCCTTGAATACCAATAATTTCTTTTTATATAAATATTATATTAATTAACAAGAATTCTTGTACATCGTAATTGGTAAGAATTATTTCGTTAATTCTAATAATTTATACAAGATCAAATTATTTTAATATGCTAGAAGTTAATCAAGAGATGATGTTAAAATATGAAATTATCTTAGAAACGAATCACGTGTGTGAATCCGTTTTATTTATTGTGCCAAAATCTTGTCATGCGTACGTGCACACAATTAATAGCATTTTATTATTAAGATTATTTTAGCCAAAGTTAACACATACTGCGGTTTAATTTTGGAAATCATAATTATTCCACGCGAATGTATACATAATCGCGATAAACTAATTAAAAGTGTGCCTAAAGAACTCTATCGGTGTTCATTATTCTTCCTATATTTTTGAGATTATTGTAAGGTCATGAATTGAAGAAGTGTATGATTTTAGATATTTGAATAAATAAACCATCATATACCAATATCCTACAATCCAACAACTGAAGCCCAAACTTATTAGGGTCCAAATCTTTCCAACTTTAAAGTAAGTTTGAATACCATATTCCGAGAAACATGATTAAGTATACATCATTTAAGGACTAATTTACATTATTATTTATAAAGTTCAAAGGCAAATAAATAAAATCACATGAAATAAGATTAAAAGAATAGAGGAAAGAATAAACCTTTAATGCAAAATTCCCAATTAAATGAGTTTCCAAGAACATGTACAGTAATTCAGACGAACGTCGAACAAGTATAAGCGAAGAAGAACATCAAAGCTAGTGAACAGAGCTCCAACGGAATCCTCGACCTCGACTATTGACTTCACTTTTTGGCGTGTAAAAAAGGGGATGTTATGAAATATTTTTTGTTGGATTTTGGTTGATGAATAACTAGATTTTTCGAAAGAAGAGACGGAGAAAGAATGGCACGAGTAAAAATTCCTTTAGCATAGAAGAAGAAAATAAAATTCTCTCAATTCCCTCCTCTCTATTTTTTTCTCCTCCCCTTTTTGACTTTCCTCCTCCCTTTTTGATTTTTCTCCTCCCATTTTTGACTTTTTATTGTATGTGTTTATATTAGTAAGAGAGAGTGATAGTGTGAGTTGTTAAAGAGTAAGAGTGGAGGAAGTGGGAAGTTAGGTATTGGTGAGATGAGTGGAAAATAATTCACGCATAGTCAAATATTAGGTGCTCACAGCATGCCCCTCTTTGCTTGGAAACATGAAGAGTTTTCAGGCAAAGAAAAGATGAGCGATATGACTAATTTTTGGCTATACCATTATTCAAAAGGTAAAAGATAAGAGAAAAGAATACAACTGAGTCCTGGTTTTGGACAGCCTACATATCCCGGGTTATAAGGGAATCAGGTCACGTGTAGTTCAAGGAGAATGGTGGAATTATGAGTTGAGGAGTCGAGTAAGATTCCGTCGAGGCTCCAGTCTGCGGTCCTGCTATTATATCAAAATAAAAAAGAAACGCAACAAGCCTATCAACTATGAGTTACAAGATTCCTATCAATGAGTCTTCTGAAACTTGATCTTGAGTCTTGACTGGTTCTTCATGCAGATTCTCATCTAAACCTTGATGCTCGCTAACTGTAGGTGCTACTTCATTGTTCTATAGCTTCTTCTAATCAAAATAGGACTCCAATGCTCGTGGCTTCAGTCATGTCTTGAGCATTCCACATCTTTTCAACTACTTTTGCATTTTGGATTCACCTATTTTTTCTTTTCTTTTATTCTGAATTGAGACTTCTTCTTTTGGCCATCTCGAATCCTGTGCCTCGAGGTAAAATCTACTCAGACACCAAAACAAACAAAGCATAATTTTTCTACCTCAGTTTGCACTAGGAATATTTCGTGAGTTATTGTAACAAAATTTAAAACTCGTTCTTTATTGAAAGCAATAAAAGGTCGAGAATGGTGTACCTCGAAAAAAATAGAGACTAGGGAATAGAGACCCTATGTCTAAAATGAAAGAAACTAGGGAGTGGATACCCTATATTGAAAAAGCGACTAGGGATTGGTGTACCCTGATACTGGTAAGGAAATGTAAACAGTGGTTGATACCCTGTATTACGGAAAAAGAATGTAATCATGGGTTGGTACCGTGTATTAGTGAAAAGAATATAGTCATGGGATGACGTCCTGTATTACTGAAAGAAAATGTAATCAGGGGATGACACCCTGTATTACGGAAAAGAAATGTAACCAGGGGTTGGTGCCCTGTATTACTAAAATGAAAATGAATCCCCTGGGCGAAACGTTTCTACCTGGGTTAAACTGCGAAAAGCGAGCCTGGGCGAAGAGAACTTCTACCCGAAATATGAGCTGGATCCCCCTAGGCGAAAGGTTTCTACCTGGGTTAAGCTACGTAAAACAACCTGAGCGAAGAGTACTTCTACCCGGAACTATGAGCTAGATCCCCTTAAGAAAAAATGTTCTACCTGGGTTAAGCTACGAAAAATAATCCTGGGTGAAGAGTACTTCTACCCGGAACTATGAGCTAGATCCCCCTAGGCGAAAAGGTTCTACCTGGGTTAAGCTATGAAAAATAACCTGAGCGAAAAGTACTACTACCCGGAACTATGAGCTGGATCCCCCTAGGAGAAAAGGTTCTACCTGGGTTAAGCTACGAAAAACAGCCTGGGCGAAGAGTACTTATACCCGGAAACTATGAGTTGGATCCCCCTAGGTGAAAAGGTTCTACCTAGGTTAAGCTACGTAAAACAACCTGAGCGAAGAGTACATCTACCCAGAAACTATGAGCTGGATCCCCCTAGATGAAAAGGTTCTACCTGGGTTAAGCTACGTAAAACAACCTCAGCGAAGAGTACATCTACCCAGAAACTATGAGCTGGATCCCCCTTGGTGAAAAGGTTCTACCTGGGTTAAGCTACGAAAAATAACCTGAGCAAAAAGTACTACTACCCGGAACTATGAGCTGGATCCCCCTAGGAGAAAAGGTTCTACCTGGGTTAAGCTACGAAAAACAGCCTGGGCGAAGAGTACTTATACCCGGAAACTATGAGTTGGATCCCCCTAGGCGAAAAGGTTCTACCTGGGTTAAGCTACGTAAAACAACCTGAGCGAAGAGTACATCTACCTAGAAACTATGAGCTGGATCCCCCTTGGTGAAAAGGTTCTACCTGGGTTAAGCTACGTAAAACATCCTGAGCGAAGAGTACTTCTACCCGAAAACTATGAGCTGAATCTCCCTAGGCGAAAAAGTTTTACCTGGGTTAAGCGACAAAAAACAACCTGGGCGAAGAGTACTTCTACCCGGAACTAAGAGCTGGATCCCCCTAGGAGAAAAATTTCTACCTGGGTTAAGCTACGTAAAACAACCTGAGCGAAGATTACTTCTACCCGAAAACTATGAGTTGGATCCTCCTAGGTGAAAAGGTTCTACCTGGGTTAAGCTACGAAAAACAACCTCAGTGAAAAGTACTTCTACCCGGAACTATTAGTTGGATCCCCCTAGGCGAAAGGGTTCTACCTTGGTTAAGCTACATAAAACATCCTGAGTGAAGAGTATTTCTTCCCAGAACTATGAGGTGGATCCCCCTAGCCGAAGAGGTTCTACCTGGGTTAAGTTACGAAAAATAGCCTGGGCGAAGAGTACTTCTACCCGAAATATGAGCTGGATCCCCCTAGGCGAAAGGTTTCTACCTGTATTAAGCTACGTAAAACAACCTGAGCGAAGAGTACTTCTACCCAGAACTATGAGCTGGATCCCCCTAGGCGAAAAGGTTCTACCTGGGTTAAGCTACAAAAAATAATCCTAGGCGAAGAGTACTTCTACCCGGAACTATGAGCTGGATCCCCCTAGGCGAAAAGGTTCTACTTGGGTTAAGCTACAAAGAATAACCTGAGCGAATAGTACTTCTACCCGGAACTATGAACTGGATCCCCCTAGGCGAAAAGGTTCTACCTGGGTTAAGCTACAAAAAATAGCCTAGGCAAAGAGTACTTCTACCCGGAAACTATGAGTTAGATCCCCCTAGGCAAAAAGGTTATACCTGGGTTAAGCTACGAAAAATGAGCCTAGGCGAAGAGTACTTCTACCTGAAAATATGAGTTGGATCCCCCTAGGCGAAAAGGTTCTACCTTGGTTAAGCTACGAAAAACAAGCTTGGGCGAAAAGTACTTCTACCCAGAAATATGAGTTGGATCTCCCTAGACGAATATGTTCTACCTGGGTTAAGCTACGAAAATAATCTATAATAGTGATACATGCTGAAAATAAAAGAAAATAGAGATTTTGCGAAACTCACCTTTGGTGACATTCGTCCTTTAGGAATCGCCATTCTGCACTGCTTTGTTCCGGCTGCAAACAAAGAAAACTTGTGAGTTTTAAAAGTGGTGGCCGATTTGTGGCCTTGATGTCTTTGGCAGCCTGGCTTTGTGCCCATCTTCTTTTGATGATGATTTCAACCCACCACTAGATGTTTCATGAATACCACTTGCATTTCTGGCCCCGAAGAGTCTTTGACGTTTCAAACTTTTACATGACGGTTGGTCGCATGGAACTTAACCTTTTCAACTTTATTTTGTCTTTATAGCATTTCATTTTCGACTTCTTTCTTCCAAAACTTTCAATTTCAGAGCATTAGGGAACCTTTGGCTTTTCCAACTTTGCCAAAACGGTTAGCCACTTGGGACTTAACCTATTCAACTTTATTTTGCCTTGTAGGCACTTTTAATTTGATTTTCTCCTTTCGAGAGTTTTTGATTTCAAAGCATCAGCCACCATGGCCAATCGGGGTTGACTTGATGCCCCTGCCAAGGCTGGATGCCTCTTGAATATTAGCTTGTATCAAACGAAAGCCCTGTAAATCAGTCTTACTATCCCTTCTTTGCCTTAGTTTTGGAACAGAGTTAGACCGAAAGGGATTCAAAGAACAACAAACAATGGAATGGACAATGAATTTAGATAAGAGATATCTCTTTCGGGGGAAAGGAAAGAAGGACTTATCTGGAGTATATGCGGATTTCAATGAACATGACATGCCTTTTGGACTGGATGCCCGATCTGTGTCCACTGTACTACTCTCAGAAATTCATCACAACTTTTGCCTTCAAACCGAGAAACCTTGCCTAGGACTGTGTTAATTCCAATGGGTGTGAGAATCCTCTTTTCGATCAGTGGCGCCCTTTGCGAGTTTTCACTAACTGACCTCTCTCATTTCCCTTCTCGCCATTGCCTTATAGTGCTCTTTGCGAGTTTTCATTAACAAGACTCTCATTTTGGTATCTTTACTCACCATCGCCTTGCAGTGCCCGTGATGGTTTTCACCAATAAGACTCTCTCATTTTATTTCTCTCATTTTGTTGTATCAGATCCAAGTAATTGTATCCTCCAATTCTTGAACATTCTCGTTGATTGATTGGAAGGACTTGAAAAGGATTTGGGTAAAAAGGATTTGGATTGAATTACAACTTTGGAACCTTTCACGTGAATCCATCTTCGAACCATTGTAACATCTGCCCCAGTTTTAACTTTTGGGGGAATGCGGAATTTTGCTTTGGTCTGACTGAACCCCAGAGAGAGGCTGCTTACGTATCCTTTCGCAATCAAGTCAAACGTAGTTCAATGAAACATGAACATTTTTGGAATTTTGTTTTGTTTTGTTTTGTTTTTTTTTCATTTTTTTCATTTCATTTTCCGTTTGTCTTTTTTTTCTTTTCTTTTTTTTCATTTATTTTTATAATAACTTCTAGGTTCCAAAGAGGGTAATAAAAAAAGAGCCGGCTCAAATGGTTTGCAAAGGGTTGAATATTTGGATAGTGAGAAAGAAAGCCTTCTTCATCCCAACCGGAGAACATTAATGATGTATAGAGGATCTAACATAGTACCTTTTGACTACATTTTCATTGAAAGTTATTGCAAGGAAATTTCCTTCGATGTTTCTTAGGTACAACGCTCTCTTTTGGCAGTACTCTCATTACCATGTATGGATCTTTCCAATCTGGAGCCAATTTTCCTTTAGCTGTTCCGAGTCTTTGTTTTATTTTCTTAAACTTGTCTTCCTTGCATTCTGATTCTTGATTCATTATTTCAAAGTCTCACAGCATTTTAGGATCTGAACATGAAGTCCGCAAGCATGTCATGTCATTAAAATCTGCATTAACAAAACTAAAAAGAGAATAAGAAAAGTGACAAGATTAAGAAAAGAGACCTTCCTGGACAATGAAATATTAATTTCATTTGATTTTTATGTTATATTTTTTTTGATATGTTTTTCTTTTGAATTTTAAAGATAGAAGGGTTTACATTGGAAAGTAAGACAATAAAGTAAAACATCCGGATCACACCCTGAGATAATCCGAACACAGAAAGGATAGCAAGACTGGCTACCGAGACTCCCGTCTGATGGGAGACTTTCAGGCTTGGCGACCCTTTTTTGGCTTTTATTCTATCTTAGCAATGGCTACAATGGCCTTTAGAGCCAGATCAAATTCCCCATCTTCACAGATCATTCTGACTACTAGCCCATTGATGTGAGTAGGCAGAGTATTGTTCATCATATTAGGGGCCTCTTCATCCCTAAGCACTATTGCCTTGACCATGATAAGGTCTTCCACTGCTCTCTTAAGAGTCCAACATTTTTTCGTATCATGTCCCACTGCTCCAGAGTGTTATTCTGTAATGACCCGACTTGTCGTTTTAAGAATTTATGCCCCGTTCAGTGACTTAAGGTCTCAAGCAGCCTCGCAATATGTATTATGACACGCGTGTGCGGTTGAGTTTGATTTATGGATGATTTAGAGTGATTTGGGACACTTAGTCCCTAGGACAGAATCTTAAGTCTTAGGATTTTGACCGTAGTCGAAACTGTGTGAAAATGACTCCGGAATAGAGTTCTGTCGGTTCCGTTAGCTCCGTTGGATGATTTTGGACTTAGGAGCATGTCAAGACTGTGAATCTGAGGTCTGTAACCAATTTAGGCTTGAAATGACGAAAGTCAAATTTTTGGGAAGTTTGACCGGGGGTTAACTTTTTGATATGGGGGTCGTAATGCGATTCCGAGAGTTGGAACATCTCCGTTATGTTATTTGAGACTTTCCTGCAAAATTTGACGTCATTCCGGTTTGGCTTGATAGGTTTCGACACGAGTTTTAGAAGTTGGAAGTTTTGGAAGTTCATAAGTTCGATTCATAGTGCGATTTGTATTTTCGGCGTTATTTGATGTGATTTTAAACCTCGAGCGAGTTCGTGATAGGTTATGGAACTTGTTGGTATGTTTAGACGGGGTCCCGGGGGCCTCGGGTGTGTTTCGGATGGGCTACAGGCCATTTCCTTCTATATTTGAACTGTTATTTACTGTCATCTGGTTTCCTTCTTCGCGAACGCGAAAGGAGTCCCGCGTTCACGAAGAGGAATTTGAGGGGCTGTTGGTTTGGCCTTCGCGAAAACGAAGCAGGGGATGCGAATGTGAAGAAGGAACTGGGCAAGCCTTCACGAACGGGAATAAGAAAGGAAGAGTGGGGCCTGGGGTCGTTTGGCCTTCGGGAACGCGAAGAGGAAATGATGGGGCAGAAACAGTTGGCCTTCGCGAATGCGATGAAGGATTTGAGGCAATTGGGTTTTGACCTTCGCGAACGTGAAGCAAGGGTCGCGAACGCGAAGAAGGCCTATCAGGGCAGAATTAAAAGTCCCAAAAACGGGGGTTTGAGATCATAACTCAAAATCAAATTTGGAGCTCGGTAGAAGGCAATTTTTGGAGAGATTCTTGCGTGGGTGTTTTGGGTAAGTGATTCTTATCCAATTTTGATTAATTTTCATGATTATGTCTTTGAATCCATCATTTAATTCAGATTTAATGGAGAAAAAATCAAGTTTTTTGTAAAATCTTCCAAAAACAAAAAATTAAGATTTGGAAGTCGAGTTGTTATTGGAATTCGATAAAATTGGTATGGTTGAACTCATATCAGAATGAGTGTTCAGATTTCATAAAAATTATATCGGGTTCCGAGAGGTGGGCCCCGCGTTGACTTTTGTTGATTTTTTGGAATAAATTTTTAAGTCGGCGTATTATTATCCGAAATTATTTCCGACGAATTTTAATGGAGTTATACATTTAATTTGGATAGATTTGAGCTGTCCGGAGGTCAATTCAAGCAAGAAGACTATTTTGGAATATCGGCCTAACTTCAAAAAGGTAAGTGTCTTGCTTAACCTCGAGTGGGGGAATTTTTCCTTAGGCATTGAGTCTTATGTGCAATTTGTGTAATTGAAAACCATGTACGCGAGGTGACGAGTACGTACTTGGGTTATATGCGCAAATTTTATTGAGTTAAAGTCTTGAGCATATTGTGTAGTAAATTGAATAATTGTCGGCATATATTTAATCAACTATTTGTCGTGCCTAAATCCTTGTTGTTGACTCTATTGTATTATGACAATTTGATGTGATTATTATTTGATTATTTATGAAATTCAGCGAATTTGCTGGTTTGATAATTATTGGAATTTAATTCCATTTTTGAATTTTTTTCTCTGCAAATAATTAATTAAATGAGCTTAAGAAGAGGTGTTTATATAATTATCTAAAATTGGATTAATAAAGATTTGCTTTATGGTGAGTATTTTCTATCTCCGTTGATTGTCTTTGGGGTGTTATATACATTTTTGTGGAGCCTTGGGCTATTTGTTGTAAAATTAATTAATTTGTTATATCTTTGGAATTTGGTTGTGGCCATTGGGCAAATTGTGATATGAATTGATTTTATTATGTTGCTGTGATAATTTCCCGTGTAAATTATTGTGTTGTGTGAATTGTTATTATGTGGTTATAAGGATGTCATTTCACTGTTGTGTTTGTTGGAAGATTGTCTAGGCAGAGCGATAAGGGTGGCTATTGTCAGGGACGATATGTGATAATATGGGGTTGATAATTTTCATGTGATGTTGTAATTTTCTTGTGTTTATTTTTATACATTGTGCAACTTGTCTTGTTGTTAGTAAATTGATAATAATCTGATTTATGTTAAAATTGGGAGCCTGTGGCTATTTCCAGGCGGTTTATAAAATGAAATATGGGCACGAGGTGCTGTGATGAAATGATAGTGAGATTTGGCACGTGAATTGTCCATGCAGTTGTGATATGAAATGAGGGAACGAGGTGCCGGAAAAATATGATGATTTAATTATGGGCACGAGGTGCCGTGAAAATATAAAAATGGGCTGAGACCCGTGTTTACGAAAAATATAAAAATGGGTTGAGACCCGTATTTTGATGATTATGAAATGAGGTGTCACATGGTGACTTTTTAATTGAAATAATTATATTCAAAATATTTATTTGGAAGGATTTTTACTTAGAAAGTATTATATAAAAGAATTGTATTTGAAAGATATTTATTTGAGGAAAATTATATTTGAAAGAGAGCTATTTGGAAGAACTATGTGAAAGACATTTATTTGAAGGGCTTGATTTAATTGGGTGTAATTATATTTATTAATTGTTGAGTGATATTAATGGTATTCTTGTTATATGTTGTGCATATCACTGGCTGTTTTATCCTGCCCTTTTTATTATTTGTTTCCTATTATTTTGTATATTATATTGCACAAGTTATTAAACTAGTGGGTGTCTTGACTGTACCTCGTCTCTACTCCATTGAGGTTAGTCTTGATACTTACTGGGCACCGCTGTGGTGTGCTCACTCTACACTTCTGCACATTTTGTGCAGAGCCAGGTATTGGAGATATCTGACTTGAACAGAGTTAAAGCGCGATCATAAGGATTCAAGGTAGAGCTGCTTGGTCTTCGTAGTCCCTTGGAGTCTTTTTATTTCATTGTACTGTTAAATTGTAATAAAACAATATTGTATATTCGGTCCTCGTGATCATTCCATTTATTCAGTTAGAGTTCGTGACTCAATACTACCAGTCTTGGGAGATTGTTTATTCATATTTATTCCGCTGTTAGTTTTGGTTACTTATTTAATTAAAAAAAAGGCTTCAAAATGTAATAGAAATCGGCTTACCTAGTCTTAGAGACTAGGTGCCATCATGACGCCTGTGGTGGGATTTTGGGTCGTGACATATTCACATCTAGCATTAGCCCGGTGAGAGGGGGACTCAGAGTTTGGCCGGTTCGGGGCTATTGGCTACAGTAGACCTAGTCTAACTAGCTTTTGAAACAAGCTCGAGTATGATTCACCAACATCCGTGAACTGATTCCTTCTAAGGAGGCTTTTTTTTTTTTGAATTTCTTTTTTTTTCATATCTTGATTTCTTTTTCTTTCTCTTTTTGTTGTTTTTCGCTCTTTGTTTTTCTCTATTATTTTTTTTGTCACTCTATTCTTTCTTTTTCAGTCAATTCTTTTTTTCGATTTATTTTTTCACTCAATTTGTTTATGGCTATGTTCGAATCCGATGGGGATTGCCTACGTATCATGACGCCGCATGAATCAGATCATTACGTAGTTCAGGAAGATCGGGAATAAACTGACCCATTTTTTTTATTTTTATATAAAGACTTTTAAATATATATTTTTTTGAGTTTATTTTCTTTTTATAGAATTTTGAATTTTTTGTAATTTTATTTTAAAGAAAGAATTCTAAATAAGGAAGAAAAGATTTTGGATTTTGATTTGAGTTGTTTCTTTTTTTTTTGAAAGAATTTGTTTTTGTTCGGAAAAGAAGAAAAATATTTTTGGATTTAATTTTTTTTTTTTGGATTTTCTAAGGAAAGAATTCTAAGAAGGAGTTAAGGAAAGGGAAAATATATTTGATTTTTTAAAAAACAATTGGGGTCGGAACCGATGAGGTTTGGCTACATATTCCACATCCGGTGAGAATCAGACCCGCGTAGTTCAGTCCATTTTGACAGAATAGGGGAAATATGACACTTGAAAATTTTGGCTCAATTTAAAATACTTTTTTTTTCCAAAATTTGGACAGAGTTTCGGGATTTTTTAAATACCGAAATTTTTTAAAAACCGGATGAATTTTTTCTCTCCTACCTCTCACTCCTACTTTTCTCAATTTTCTGTTCTTATTTTATAAGCTGGTCAACATGCAAACCAAATCAAACAAAATGGACAAGTAACACGTAGGATGCATTAGGATGGTCTTTTATTTTGGGTACACCTGTTCTAGACGGACCCAACCCCTATGTTGAGTTCCTAAAGTCAAATGCATGTGATGCAAACAAACATTCCTACTAGGGATCCGACATGAGGCTATGTTATTCTAGGTTTAAATCCTGGGGGTGTGTTTTAGACCTGGCTTACCCAAGCGGACAACTCGAGCCGAGGTGGGAGCACGAAAGTCTACTCGGCCTAGTTACTTATCCAGCCTCGTTCTATTTGGTATGACCTCTACCAGAATAGTGGGCCACGCGCACGTGCGCACCATAAATTCAGAAGACTTAGAAGGGAGGCGTAAGAAGCCAGTTTATACATTTCAAATAATATCAAAGCGGTAAATAAGAGGCAATTAGCACATTAGGCCCACAAACACAGTAATATCAACAATCAAGAAAGCGAAGTATATATCACATTACAAGCTCGAATTATGAACCCTGAACTAGATGTTCTGGGTTCTTTTCCCTATCACAGTTGTTAGAGCTGTCACACTTCTTTTTTTCCAAGGGATAGGGGATAAGGGAGTTCTTTCAATTTAAGTGACATTATTCTAAATGAGATTATTTATTTAATCAGAGTCGCCACTTTGAATAATTATTATGGTGTCCCAAGTCACCGGTTTGTTTTAAAATCCAAAATCAAGGAGATTGACTCTATTTATTATTGGTCTACGAAAACAAAGTCCGGGTAAGGAATTCTGTTGACCAGGGAGAAGGTGTAAGGCATTCCCCAAGTCCCGTGGTTCCAGCACGGTCACTTTATTGACTACAACTTGGCTTGAATAAATTTTGGGTAAATTGTGATTTATTGGTTTTCATGTTTTATCTACCCGCTTTTAATTATTAAAATATGGAATTATCTTTGAAATGAATCAAGTGTGTTAATCCGTTTTGTTTATTGTGCCAAAATCTTGTCCCGCATACGTGTACACAATTAATAGTATTTTATTATTAAGATTATTTTGGCCAAAGTAAACACATACTTCGGTTTTATTTTTGGAAATCACAATTATGCCACGCGAACGTATACATAATTGCGATAAACTAATTAAAAGCGTGCCTAAAGCACTCTATCAGTGTTCAATATTCTTCCTATATTTTTGAGATTATTGTAAGGTCATGAATTATGGAAGAAGTGTATGATTTTAGCTATTTGAATAAATAAACCATCATATACCAATACCCTACAATCCAACAATTAAAGCCCAAACTTATTAGGGTCCAAATCTTTCCAACTTTAAAGCAAGTTTGAATACCATATATTTCCAGAAACATGATTAAGTATATATCATTTAAGGAATAATTTACATTATTATTTATAAAGTTTAAAGGCAAATAAATAAAATCACATGAAATAAGATTAAAAGAATAGAGGAAAGAATAAACGCGTAACGACCCAGCCGGTCGTTTTGAGAGTAATAGCCCCGATCCCCTATTAACTGCTTTCCCCATATCTATTTTTTGCTATTGTGACTTGCCGGGATGATTGGTTTTGAGTTTCGGAGTGTTTTGGGATACTTAGACCCTAAATGAGAGCTTAAGCCTTAGGATTTGGGTTGTAGTCAGAATTGTATGAAGACGACTCCGGAATGGAATTTCGTCAATTCCGTTAGATCCGTTAGGTGATTTTGGGTTTAGGGACGTGTCCGGATTGTGTTTTGGAGGTCCGTAGCTCATTTAGGCTTGAAATGGCGAAAGTCGATTTTTTGGAGTTTTGGGCCGGTTTGTGAATTTTTTGATATTGGGGTCGGAATGTAATTCCGGAAGTTGAAATAGGTTCGTAATATCGAATATGACTTGCGTGCAAAATTTGGGGTATAGATTCCGGAAGATGAAATAGGTTCGTAATATCGAATATGACTTGCGTGCAAAATTTGGGGTCAATCGGACGTGGTTTGATAGGTTTCGACATCGGTTGTAGAATTTTAAAGTTTCAAGTTCTTTAAGTTTGAATTGGAAGGTGATTCGTGATTTTAGCATTTTTTTTTGACGTGATTTGAGAGCTCGACTAAGTTCGTATGGTGTATTAGGACTTGTTGGTATGTTTGTTTGAGGTCCCGGGGGCCTCAGGTGAGTTTCAGATGCTTAACAGATCACTTTTGGAATTGTTGGTATGTTCGTGAGGGAGCCCTCGCGTTCGCGTAAGGTATCTGGGAAGGGCAGCTGAATTACTCTTCGCGTCCGCGATGTCGCTCTTGCGTTCGCGAAGGTGTGGAACCTCAAAGCTATGCGTTCGCGACATGGTCCTCGCGTTCGCGAAAAAGAACTAGAGGTAGGCGAGATTTCGTGCTTCGCGTTCGCGATGGAGATCCCGCGTTCGCGAAGGGTCAAGCTGAGTGGTCTTCACGTTCGCAACATGTTCATCGCGTTCGCGATGGAGGATATTTGGGCCGAAGTAAATTGTACTTCGCGAACGCAAGGGTGTGACCGCGTTCGTGAAGAAGGACGCGTCTGGGCAGTATTAACGTTTTCAAAACGGGGGTTATGCCATTTTTATCAAAACCTTGAGTTGGGAGCTCGAATTTTGGACGAGGGATTGAGGGATTTTCAGAGATACCGATTGGGTAACGATTCTTAACTCCTTTATGGTTATATTCCACTAATCTATGCTTGAATTCATCGTTTAATTTCGGATTTGGGGTGAGAAATGGAGAAACGTTCTTAGGCCGAATTTTGGGATTTTGATCGAGATTTTGGTATCGGATTTGAACAACTTTGGTACAAGTAAACTCGGGAGTGAATGGGTGTTCGTATTTTGCGACTTTTACTCGATTCCGAGACGTGATTGTTGAGTAAATTTCGGAATTTTTGTTAAAATGTTGATTTCATTAATTAGATGAGTCTATTATGGTTGTATTTATGATATGTAATTGCTTTTGGCTAGATTTGGGCCATACAGAGCCGATTATTCTTGGGAAAGGCATTGTGACCGATTGATTGAGCTTGATTCGAGGTAAGTGGCATGCCTAACTTTTTGTGGTGGAAATCCCCTTAAGATTTGGAACTATTGTGCTATGTGAGCGCCGTGTACGTGAGGTGACGAGTACGTTCATGGGCTAGTTGTGTAAAACCCGATTTTCTTACTGAGCAGCAACACGTTTTCCTATTATTTTTAGTTATACCATTTTAATGAGTACTAATCTATTTTAAGTTCTTAATTGAGTTATTCCAAGATATGTAGCTATCATGTTTAGTCTAATACAACATGTCTATGTGTTTTAATTGTTATGTGAATTATGTGCAGCATGCTTAATGAATTTCCTGCTTCTTCCTTGACTAGTACTTAGTCTAAATTGTAAGAATTCCGTGATGTAGTTGTATTTCTATCATTCGCGCTGCATATTTATTTTGGGCCTAGAGAACGGTATTCCGGGAGATCCCCCTGTACTGCATATTTACTTTGGGACTACGGAACGGTATTCCGGGAGATCCCCCTGCACATTTACTTTGGGACTACGGAACGGTATTCCGGAAGATCCCCCTACACATTTATTTTGGGACTACGGAACGATATTGCGGGAGATCCCCCTGCATATTTACGTTTGGGACTACGAGACGGTATCTCGGGGGATCCCCTGTTGTGTTTTTGTGTACTAAGTTACAGAACGGTATTCCGGGAGATCCCCCTATACTGCATATTTACTTTGGGACTACGGAACGGTATTCCGGGAGATCCCCCTGCACATTTATTTTGGGACTACCGAACGGTATTCTGGTAGATCCCCCTGCATATTTACGTTTGGGACTACGGGACGGTATCTCGGGTGATCCCCTGTTGTGTTTCTGTGTACTAAGCTGTTACCTTCTATGATTTCATTGTTGTTAAATTTAAGCTTTTATTTTATTGCAGTATCACATTCTATATTATTTTTATTATATATTTGCAGTGGGGACTTGACCTGACCTCGTCACTACTCGACCAAGGTTAGGCTTGGCACTTACTGGGTACCGATTTTGGTGTACTCATGTTAATCTCTGCACATGTTATTTTCGTGTGCAGATGCGGGTGTACCTTATTAGCCGCACTATCAGTGATCCGGGAGAGCTTTGGAGACTTCACGGTATATCTTCCGCGTCCGCAGACCTCAGAGTCCCCTTCTACTCTTTCTCATGTCCATTATATTATGTATTTTTCCTTGTTAGATTCTGATGTATAAAGACACTAGATTATTCCTTTTGCAGTTTATGATTCACGATGTTCTGGGTTTTGGGATTTGTTGTGTATTTTGAATAATTGGTTAAATTTAAATTTTTATTTTAATATTCCGCAAAATGTTAGGCTTACCTAGTTGTAGAGACTAGGTGCCGTCACGATGTCATACGGAGGGAAACATTGGGTCGTGACAAGTTGGTATCAGAGCTCTAGGTTTGTAGGTGTCGTGAGTCTCAAACCGGTTTATTAGAGTCTCGTGGATCAGTACGGAGATGTCTGTACTTATCTTCGGGAGGCTATGGAACTGTTAGAAAAAACAATCACTACTTTGATTCCCTGTCGTGCGAAAATTGTTTACTTCAAAAATTCTAAACTTTTGTATTCTATTCTCTCACAGATGGCGAGGACACGTACAAGCGGATCTGATGACCAGGCACTCGCGTTGTAATGACCCAACCGGTCATTTTCACTTTTAGAACCCCGTTCCCTAAAATAAAACTTCTCGTATGTACTTGTAATGATTTATGACGTGCGGGGATGGTTGGTTTAGGATTTGGAAGTGTTTGGGGGTGAAACCCGAACACTTGGTTCCTTAAGTTAGCCTTAAAGTGCTAAGTTTGGCTTCGGTCAATATTTTGAGAAAATGACCCCGGAATAGAATTTTGATGATTCCAACAGCTCTGTATGGTGATTTTGGACTTAGGAGCGTGTTCAGAACCTTATTTGGAAGTCCGTAGTTAAATTAGGCTTGAAATGGCTAAAAACAAGAATTTAAGTTTGGAAGTTTGACCGATGAGTTGACTTTTTGATACCGGAGTCGGAATCCAATTCCGAAAATTTTCATAGCTCCGTTATGTCATTTATGACTTGTGTGTAAAATTTTAGGTCAATCGGAGTTGATTTGATAGGTTCCGACATCGAATGTAGAAGTTGAAAACTCTTAGTTTCATTAAGCTTGAATTGGGGTATGATTCATGGTTTTAGCATTGTTTGATGTGATTTAGAGGTTCGACTAAGTTCTTATGATGTTTTAGGACTTTTTGGTATATTTTGTTGAGGTCCTGAGGGCCTAAGGTGAATTTCAGATGGTTAACGGATCAAAAGTTGGACTTAAAAAGCTGCTGCAATTTTTCCTTCTGCTATATATTCTGGGCTGTGATCGAGTCCCAGATCGAATCTAGATACCGAGCCCCAGATCGAACCCAAAAATCTAGCCCACGATCGAGGCCTGAGTCAAAGCCAAGGACGAGGCTCAGTATCAAAACCACGATCGAAGGTCCAGCTCAAGGGCCATGATCGAAGGCAAGGCTCGAGGGCCAGGATCAAGACCCAAGATCGAACTTGATCGAGGCCATGACCGAGTCCCAGGCTCGAGGCCTAATCGAGGCCATGACCAAGTTCCAAGCTCGAGGCCATGATCAATTCTATGATCGAAGCCCAGGCTCGAGGGCCACGATCGAGGCCCAATTTCCGAAGGCTGCCTATGCAGTTTATAAAAGAGGACATTCGTCCCATTTGCCATTTTTGACGAACTTGAGCTTGAGAAGATGCGACTTTTGTCAGTTTTTCAAGGGAAAAACATTGGGGTAAGTGATTCTAACTCGGATTTGGTCTACATATACAAGTATATCATTGTTTTCACCATAAATTAGTGTTTTGAGATTTAAATTTGCGAAATGCTTATTAATCTCATAGAAACGAATTGTTTTTAGATTTCGGTATCGATTCAGAGTCGGATTTGAGTGAAACTAGTATGGTTGGACTCGTAATTGAATGGGTTGTCGGATTTTGTAACTTTTGCTGGATTCCGAGACGTGGGCCCCACTGACGAATTTTTAATTAATTTCGGGATTTTTATTTTAAATGTAGTATTTTCTTATAGAATTGATTCCTACAATTTTTAGTGATTGTATCGAATTATTTTGGCTAGATTCGAGCCAGACAGAGTTGGATAATCGTGGAAAAGGCCTTATAGTGGAATAAATTGGAGCAAGACGAGGTAAGTCTCTTGTCTAATCTTGTAAGGGGGAAATTAACTCATAGGTGATTAAAATTAAATAATTGTTGCTAATTGTGGTGGCTACGTACGCTCGAAGTGACGAAAGTCCGTGCGTAGCTACTATTAATGGTAAAGTCCGGGTAGTTTAGGACTCAAAGCATGCATTACTTGTGTAAATAGTATTCTTTGATTAATTAATATTAATTGATATATATGAATATATTGTGAATTGTTAGATAAAGATATTAAAGGATGGAAATCTCATAGGCTTGATTTTCTGTTTAAATCAATTAATTGTTAAAAGAAATTGTTCTCCTCCCGAATTTATCTTATAATAAATATACTCTCCTTCCGGAGGCACATAAGAAAATGTCCTCCTTTCTTGTGTAGCGGGCCGAACGCCTCGGCAGGATTGATGCATCTATGGATCGCGCCGCACGTCCCTCGGCAGTGTACACGACACTCTGGATCGGGCCGTACGTCCTCGGCAGAAATCGTGCTTAATTATAATAATTACACGATACTTTAATAATTTATTTCAGCTTGTGAAGCTAATTAATAAATTGAAAAAAAAATATTTGGAATTTAATGAATTATTATTCTTGCTTGTTTAGGAATTAATTGTTACTCCTGTAAATGAGATTTAATTGATAAATTAGAATTTATTTGAATTGAAGGAATTTAATTAATATATTGAGAATTGTTACATTTGAAGGAATTTGATTATTTCCGCTGATTAAATAAATTTTTGTAAATTCTGTAAATCATGCTGATTTAAAAATCCTAGTTTTATTTCAGTTATTATTATTGACCCAGAGTGAGTGTCAAAGTCGACCATCTTGTCTCTACCACTTCGAGATTAGGCTCGATACTTACTGGGTACACGTTGTTTACGTACTCATACTACACTTGCTGCACTTTTTGTGCAGGACCTGAGACAGGTACTAGTGGAGGACCTATCATCACATACCCACGTCATCCCGAGGCATAGTGGTGAGCTGCCTTTCTGAGCCATTCTACAGCTACCAGTGTCTCTTCTTATATTTACATTCTGTTTATTTCATTTCAGACAGTATTTGGAGTTTTGTATAATCTAGTAGATGCTCATGCACTTGTGACACCAGGTCTTGGCACATACACATTGGTAGAGTTTGGGTTTATATTTTCTTGGTTTTAAATTTTATCAATGTATGCTTAATTTATTAGATGGTTTGCATAGCTATAGTGTTGGGCGCCATCACAACCTACAGGTAAAATTGGGTCGTGATAACATGGTATCAGAACTCTAGGTTCACGTAGGTCTCACAAGTTATGAGCAGACCTAATAGAGTCTTGCGGATCGGTACAGAGACGTTTGTACTTATCTTCGAGAGGCTATAGGGTGTTAGGAAATTACCTTTCTTCACATTCCATCGTGCAATTAATGTAGCACTAAAAATTCCTTCTCTTATTTTCTCACAGATGGTGAGAACGCACTCGAATGAAGTTCCAGACCAAGGAAGAGCTACTCCCCCAGTTGCTAGAGGCCGAGGGAGGGCTCCAGCACGTGGTAGTGGGCGAGGACGTCCCGGGACTATTTTGGTTATTCCGCCAGTGGATCTAGCAGAGAATCCCATTATTGAGGAGCAGGGTGAGGTGCATGTGGCAGAGCCAGCTCCGGTGGACTTTACATCTGCATCGGGATCTCAGGATGTCATGGGTCGTATGATGCAATTCATGGATAATATGACTCGGGCCGGTTTATTTTCGGCAGACCCAACCACATCTCAGGCGGGCGGGGGAGCACAGACCCCTACCGCGCAAGCTCATGGACAGGCAGCTGCTGTATATCAGACCTAGGGTGCACTACCAGTGGGTGGAGCCTAGCCAGTGGCAGTAGCTACACCTGAGCCTAGGCCAGCTGTAGCCGCCGATCCTCAGAAACTATTGGAGAGATGGACTAGACTACATCCTCCTGTCTTTGGGGGGTGAGCGACATGAGGATCCATAGGATTTCATTGATCGTTGTAGGGATAGACTGTACAACATGAGGATATTGGAATCCCATGGGGTTGATTTCGCTACTTTTCAGCTAGAGGGTAGAGCCCGTAGATGATGGAAGTCTTATGCTCTTGGCAGACCAGCAGATTCTCCACCCATGACTTGGGACAGGTTCACCCGTATCTTCTTGGACAGGTATATTCCACCCTCCCAGAGGAAAGAGTTATGGTTTCCGTTTGAGTAGCTCCAGTGGGGTCAGATGTCAGTCACTGATTATGAGGCGAGGTTTTCTAAATTATCTCGCCATGTACTAATGATACTCCCTACTGAGGCGGAGAGAGTGCGAAGGTTTGTAGCCGGTTTACATACTCGTATTCAGGCCACTATGGCTCGAGAGGTTGAGATGGGTACTTCTTATGAGTGAGTTGTGGAGATAGCCCGGAGGATTGAGGGTGTACGTCAGTAGAGCTGAGAGCAAATTATGAGAGATAAGCGGTTCAGGTACTCTAGAGAGTTTAGAGGTGCTCCGTCCGGGGGCAGAGGTCAGTTCGTGAGGGGGCAGTCCAGCAAACCCCCTTATCCAACACCATCACCTCCCCGAGGTGCTCCAGTGCGACCTTATCTCAGTGCTATCCCAGAGAGTTCTTACCGCCCACCAGCTATTCAGGGTCCTCCCAGTGGGTATTCACGTACCTAGGGCCAGATACTTAGTCAGCAACCCATCGCACCGAAGAGTTGTTACGTGTGTGGGGATACCAGTCACATACAGAGGTTTTTCCCCAGGCTTCGGCGTAGACCAATACAGCAGGGTCAGCAGCCTATACTTACTGGACCAGTTGCTCCACCTGTAGTCCGACCACCCAGAGGTGGAGGACAGGTGGGTAGGGGCCATCATAGAGGTGGAGGCCAGCCAGGCGGAGGCCAGACAGTTGGCGCTCCAACTCGGTTCTATGCTTTTTTGGCTAGACCAGATGCAGAGGCCTCAGATGCCGTGATTACAGGTATTATTTTCTGTTTTTGGCAAAGATGCCTCAGTATTATTTGATCCAGGATCTATGTATTCATTTGTGTCATCTCTATTTGCTCCATTCCTGGGTGTTTCTCGTGAGTCCTTGAGTACTCATGTTTATGTGTCCACTCCTGTGGGCGATTCTGTTGTCGTGAATCGGATCTACTATATTCTGTGGTTATGAAACTAGAGCAGATCTCCTATTGCTTGAGATGACCGATTTTGAAATTATTCTGGCATGGACTGGTTATCTCCATATCATGCTATTCTAGATTGTCATGCCAAGACTGTTACCTTGGCTATTCCAGCATTGCCTAAGCTGGAGTGGAAGGGTTCGCCTATTAGTTCATTTAATCGAGTTATTTCTTTTATAAAGTCTTAACACATGGTTGAGAAGGGTTGTTTGGCTTATTTAGCCTATGTTCGGGATACTATTGCAGAGACTCCGGTTATTGATTTAGTGCCTGTAGTTCGGGAGTTCCCCGATGTATTTCCGTCAGATCTTCTAGGTATGCCACTTGATCGTGAAATTGATTTCAGTATTGACTTGGCTTCAGATACCCACCTATATCTATCCCACCGTATCACATGGCTCCAAAAGAGTTGAAAGAATTGAAAGAACAGCTTGAAGTGTTACTAGCCAAAGGGTTCGTCAGACCGAGTGTATCGCCTTGGGGTACACCAGTATTATTTGTAAAAAAGAAGGATGAAACAATGCGGATGTGTATTGATTATCACCAATTGAACAAAGTCACTATTAAGAACAAGTACCCGTTGTCATGTATTGACGATCTATTTGACCAGTTGCAGGGTGCTAGGGTATTCTCTAAGATCGACTTGAGGTCGGGGTACCATCAGTTGAAGATTCGGGATTCGGATGTTCCGAAGACTGCTTTTCGGACTAGATATGGTCATTATGAGTTTCTGGTGATGTCTTTCGATTTAACTAATGCCCCGGCAGCATTTATGGATCTGATGAACATGGTATTCATACCATATATTGATTCGTTTGTCATTGTCTTCATTGATGACATATTAATCTATTCGCGTAGTAAGGAGGAACATGAGCAGCATATGAGAGTAGTGCTTCAGACATTTCGGGAACAAAAGCTATATGCTAAGTTCTCTAAATGTGAGTTTTGGCTAGAGTCTGTAGCATTTTTGGGACATATTATATTGGATGAAGGTATTAAAGTTGATCCCAAAAAGATTGAGGCAGTTCAGAATTGGCATCGTCCCACTTCGGTGGCTGAGATCAGGAGTTTTCTGGGTTTAGCAGGTTATTATCGTCGGTTCGTGGAAGGTTTTTCATCTATTACAGCACCTTTGACCAACTTAACCTGGAAGGGTGTTTAGTTCCGTTGGTCCAATGATTGTGAGTCAAGCTTTCAGAAGCTCAAGACAGCATCGACTACAACACCTGTGTTAGTGTTACCATCTGGTTCGGGAATATATACAGTGTATTGTGATGCGTCACGCGTTGGCTTGGGTTATGTATTGATGCAGGAAAGGCGAGTTATTTCATATGCTTCATGTCAGCTGAAGCCCCAAGAGAAGAATTATCCAGTACATGATTTGGAGTTAGCTGCGATTGTTCACGCTCTAAAGATTTGGAGGCATTATCTTTATGGGGTGTCTTGTGAAGTTTACACTGATCATAGCAGTTTGCAGCATTTGTTCAAGCACAGGGATCTAAATTTGAGGCAGCGCAGATGGCTGGAGTTACTAAAAGATTATGATATTACTATCTTGTATCATCCAGGCAAAGTAAATGTGGTTGCAGATGCCTTGAGCAGGAAGACGAAGAGTATGGGTAGTTTGGCTTTCATTTCAGTATAGGAAAGGCCATTAGCCTCGGATATTCAGTCCTTGGCTAACAAACTTATGAGGCTGGATATTTCAGAGACCAGCCGAGTTCTTGCATGTGTGGTGGCCCAATCTTCACTATTTGAGCAGATAAAGGCTCGCCAGTATGATGACCCATACTTGATGGTTCTTCGTGAAACGGTACTACGAGGTGGTTCCAAGGAAGTTACTATTAGAGTGGATGGTGTTCTGCGACTCCAGGATCGTCTATGTGGTCCTAATGTGGATGGACAGAGGAAAAAGACCATGGAAAAGGCACACAGTTCTCGGTATTCTATTCATCCAGTGCTACTAAGATGTATCGTGACTTGAGGCAACATTATTGGTGGAGACAAATGAAAAAGGACATAGTTCAGTATGTATCTACGTGTCTAAATTTCCAGCAAGTTAAATATGAGCACCAGATGCCAGGTGGACTACTTCAGCAGATGACTATACCAGAGTGGAAATGGAAACAAATTACTATGGACTTTGTAGTTGGGTTGCCGCGGACCTTGAGGAAGTTTGATGCAGTTTGGGTCATTGTTGACAGGTTGACTAAGTCGGCACATTTTATTCCTGTTGTGACTACGTATACTTCAGAGAGTTTGGCCCAGATTTTTATTCAGGAGATAGTTCGGTTGCATAGTGTGCCAATTTCCATCATATCAGATAGAGGCCCTCAGTTTACTTCACATTTCTGGAGAGCAGTACAGAGTGAATTAGGGACCCGTGTAGAGCTGATCACAACCTTTCATCCGCAAACCGATGGACAGTCAGAGAGGACAATTCAGATTTTGGAGGATCTGCTCAGGGCATGTATGATCGACTTTGGAGGTCAGTGGGATCGTTTCCTGCCTTTGGCCGAGTTTGCTTATAATAACAGTTACCAATTCAGCAATGAGATGGCTCCATTTGAGGCTTTTTATGGTCGGCAATGTTGTTCACCTATCGGATGGTTTGAGCCAGGTGAGGTTAAGTTATATAGTACCGATTTGGTAAGGCATGCCTTGGAAAAGGTAAAGTTGATTCAGGAGCGACTTCGTACAGCACAGTCCAGACAAAAGAGTTACGCGGATCAGAAAGTGCGTGATATATCATTTAGAAAAATTTCTCTTGAAGGTTTTGCCGATGGAGGGAATTATGAGATTCGGGAAGAAGGGCAAGTTGAGCCCAAGGTTTATAGGCCCATTTGAGGTGTTGAAACGAGTTGGGGAGGTTTCTTATGAGCTTGCATTGCCTCCCAGCCTATAGGGAATTCATCCAATTTTCCACGTATCAATGCTACGAAAGTATCATGCCGACCTATCACATGTGTTAGACTTTAGTACAGTTCAGCTAGATAATAGCTTGGGTTATGAAGATGAGCCAATTGCCATTGTTGATAAACAGGTTCGCTAGTTTGCAAGCCGAAAAGGAAATTTCATGGATAAGGTAGAAAATAAGGTGATGAAATACAAACAAAAATATAATATTCCAAAAATCTAAGCAAAAAAAGGAACTTTTTCAATGGGTATAGTTGAAATTCATTGAAAACATATAGATAAGTCAATATACAAAATTTGAGAAAGATTGTAGGTGATTTGGACTGGTTTTGTATCAAAATTCGTAATTAAATCGAGTTCAAAAAATGCTTCTTCCACACATTTATCAAACATGTATCACGCATGTATCTCACATACAGGTATACATGTGATACACAATTGTATGATACATATATGATACACAAATGATACACAATGTGATACACATATCATTTTTTACTTCGAATTTTCAATTCAAACCAACTCAAAACTTCACCAAATCATCCCAAAATGAGATTCAAGCTCCTTAAGATGTACCCAATCTATTCTAAAAATAACCACTCAAAAGAAAGCAAAAATTTGACATTGTTTTGCTACAAATAGCTAATTGGCTAATATTAATAATATTTGGCTAATATTAATAATATTTTATGAACTAGACAATTCTAATAATGAGCTACTTATAAATGGACATAACTGGTAGTTTTTCAAAGAAAAGGAGGTGGGGAAAGGGCAACGCAGACTGTCAGGTCAGGCAAACGGCCCAATAACCAAAAGAAATATGAGGAAAATGGTCTGTCCATTAACTCAGGCCCATTTAGGAACCAATAGACCCCGAAACACAAATTCGGCGTGACCCAAAACCATTTGAATTGTCGTAAATTAGCAATGTGAAGAAAAAAAGAATAATTAACCCAAATAGCCGTCCACCCAACTGCTTAAACTAAAAATAGCCGGTGGAGGTATAATGTATATATAATTTATATTTTATATGTGTATAATTGTGTATAATGAATGTATAATCTATGCATATGGCTAAAAAAAGTAAACAATGAATATGACCGGCTATTTGTGTAAAGATCCCAGAAAAAAAAAAAAAAGAGTTTTTTACACGCTTGATCCTTTTTTAACTATTATTTTAAAAAATAGCATCATTTATTGCTTATTCCATAAAGAGCACTATTTTTTTCATTATTAGCGTATTATAAAAATTAAGCTCAATATTTAATAAGTTAACTGACTCACTAATCACAGGAAGTACTTTTTTTGTCCATCTTCATTCTCCCTTTCCGGCATTCATCTTCTTCACTCCATTTTTGAAAATCTGATGCATATGTGAATAGCACATAAATTCAAGATGTATTGATTTATACGTCTTTTATACTTTGTATATCAAGTATCACTTTAATACAAAATATATTTTTATGTATATAAATGTTGTATATTTATTTGTGAAGTGCCATCTTATTTTAAGATGTAATTTTAATGTATATTTCAAATATATTTTATATGTCAAGTGCCATTTTAATTCAGGATGCATTTTTAATGTATATTTTTTTTGTATATTTATATGCCATCTTAATTAAATTTAAGATATATGTTTTATGTATATTTCACATGTCAAAGTGTCATCTTAATTGAAGATGTATTTTTTATGTATATTTTATATGTGTTAATTCAATGTATATTTTTTTATATAAACTTTTTGTATATATTAGCATATGTTATTATCGAAGTAGATCTTTATGTTAAGAAAGGAAGAAAGAAAGAAGAGAAAAAAAACTTAAGAAAGATAATTAAAAGAAAACGAATGGAACAAATTTAGAAAATATATTGGTTTCGGCAGAAAACAAAATTAAGAAGATGAAGAAAAAGAAGGAAAGCTAATAGATAAAGAGAAAAAAAAGGCATGATTTTTGTATAAAGAATTACTGACTTTCCATTCAAATTGCTTAAGTTTAGGAATTAATAATTAATATTCTTATTTTAATGGAACTGTGTGCTACAGATATAAATATTTTCGCGCCACAACTGTAATATTGGGTTTCATGCTAAGAATTTGTTATATTTCTTTTAAACTGTGACAGTTATGTAAAGTTCCGAAGAAAAAACAGTATAGAAATTTTCAAAATCGACATATATTAAGAAAAACTGAGAAAAATAGAATAAAAGCTTTTTGAAAATTTTAGTTTGGTTTCAATTTTTACTTGTAGTAATCCACCAATATTGATTTAAATTTGTAACATAGATAGAGTCAATCAACCCAAATTGTGTCATGTGAACACCGTTACGTTACCTCCTTAAACAGCTTAATTTCTTGGTTATTATAAAAAACAAATGAAATACTCTCTCCGTTTCAATTTATGTGAACCAATTTGACTGGGTATGGAGTTTAAGAAAAGAAAGAAGGCTTTTGAACTTGTGGTGTAAAATGAGGCACATATATTTTGTGTGACTATAAATCATTGCATAAATATAAATTGTTTCCAAATAGGGAAAGAGGTCATTCTTTTTTACACGAACTAAAAAGGAAATAGGTTCACATAAATTGAAACGGAGGGAGTACTAAATGTTTAGTTATTTTTAGCATAAACAGGCCTAGTGGGCCAAACTAGCGTTGAGCATGTTATGCCGATGCTTGTTGATGCTGGATCAAAGGCCTAGCCAACTAAAATCAACATTCAGTTTAGGGATTTTTCATTCCTATATAATATTTGAAATTTATTTATCAAAATTATCCTAATTTTGTATATTATCCGTTCTAAATAAGGATTACTTACAAATTATATACAATCTATCATTAGTGCCTTAAATTAAGGAATTTGGTTACATCATTTTCCTATTCTCTCCCCACTCCTCTTTCAATAAGACTTCTTCCAGCTATGTATTACTTATTTTAAGCCAATATTAGCTTTATTAGCTGTGTATTACTTATCAACAAGCTTTTTAGCTTGTCATGACAGTAACCGGAGAGGTTTGATATAATTAGCTTCTTCTTTGTACTCCTTTTCTGAGACAATAAATACTTTGGTCTCTTAAAAAAAAAATCATAATTAGCGCAACTCTTCTCTCTTTGTCGTCTCCCTTATAAATAGAAACCAACATCAGTTCTTCATTTTCAAGTTATGCCAACGACAGGTCGTCACTTCCATCGTTTCCAACTTCAGGGCCATCATCAAGAATCGGAATAGCAAGTTCGAAGCAGCATTGTAGCGCAATTCCAAAATTTTAAAAAATTATGAATAGTTAATTTAGCATGTGCAATCAAATCAGTTACTTATGGATTGCTATTATCAGTCAATATTGTTGTTACAATATTCAAGTTTTTCAATTTAAACAAACATGAATCAATACATGAGTCAATTTGAAATTCATTCGCTACTTTTCTTTCTTTAACAAGTAGAGTAAGAAAAGAATAATGTATGATATAACAACATATAAATTAAAAATAAATTTCGTACAAATTTAATATAAATTTGATATGTACAACAACATACATACTAAAAATAAAATTAATACAACTAATTATACAATATACAACTTATTTAAAAAGTATGTACAACTTGCATACATCATTCTTACCTAGGTAAATACAACTACAACATTATACAACTTAAATTTAATTTTCATACAAATTTTATACAATATGTCTTTTATATATATTGTAAGTGGTATGTTCTTCTTCCTCTCTGAAATTTCAATCAAAGCTTCCTCTCTTAAAATAATTTTGAAACATATCAACAACTTTATGTAAAAAGATAGTATTTATAACTTAAATACAAATTTCATACAATGATTCACACATTATACAACTATTTTTCAACTTTCATACAACATTCAAATAATATATATATATATATATATATATATATATATATATATATATTAATTACAACAGAATACAACTTAAATAATATTTACATACAATTTTAATACAATTTCGTAAGTATATTCAATTTTAATACAATTTCTTCTTCTTCTTCTTCTTCTTCTTCTTCTTCTTCTTCTTCTTCTTCTTCTTTTTCGAGTTTCAATCTAAAATTCCGCCAAAAGTAAGTCTAATCTTCACACAACACCCTCAAACTTGAGATATAAACTCTAAAGAATATTTTCAGTTATTTGCAACAACACCCAATCCAAACAAACAATAATTTTTGATAACCCAAATTCGAATTCAAAGTTTTGAAACTTTTTAATGATTGTCAATGGTGGAAAATCAATAACAATTTCAATTTGAATTCAAAGCCTTGAACTTTTTTAATGGTTGTCACAACCCCTTTTTTTTAAAAACCGTAACCCTCTTTAAAGATATACAAGAAAGTGATTTTAAAGCTCAAAATGGCTTTTCAACTTGAAAAGTGACAAAAGATTGTGTTTCAAAGGATTTTTCAGAGTCGCCCACCTGAATTCAAAGCTTTGAAACTTTTTAATATGTGTCAATGGTGGAGAATCAATAACAATTTCAATTTGAATTCAAAGCCTTGAACCTTTTAATGGTTGTCACACCCCTTTTTTAAACCGTAACCCTCTTTAAAGATATACAAAAAGTGATTTAAAGCTCAAAAGGGCTTTTCAACTTGAAAAGTGACAAAAGATTGTGTTTCAAAGGATTTTTCACATTTGGTTTCGGTGTGCCAGGTCACCATTTAAAAAAAATGATTTTTCCTTTAAAACACATTTAAACTCTAAAACAAAAGTCTGCACCAGAAATTTCAAGTAAAGGGGTTCATTTGACTCGGGGAGAAGGTATTTGGTATTCCCCAAGTTTCATAACTAGTACGGTTGCATACTTGATCTAGTTGGCTTTAAAGGATACTCGAGTTGAGGTCAAAACACACAAAAGAAAAAAAAATAAACACACGAGAGGTTCGAGGTTATCTCCTGCCTAAATAAAAGAAAAGAAAATAAAAATAAAAAGATTAAAATTCTATTCTATGCTTCCTCCCATTGTTCCGTCTTTGGCCTTCATTTACATGTACTACGAGGTATTTCCCGGAATAAAATATATACAAAATCTGCGGGGCATTTTTCTGAGTATAAACTAAAGGGAGCAACCTCTCACCTCGAGAACAAAAAAAACAACAACTAGATAAACGTCCTAATATTGCCTACCCAGGTGTGATCGGCCTAAACATGCTACTAGCGAATAATATAATAAATAAAGTAAATAAAGAGAACGTAATAAAAGGAAAATTCAATTCATGCCCATGTTCTTTAGGCTATTCATTTCATATATTTGACCAAGTCCAATTCCTAAAGAATGTGAACAAATTAATCACTAATGGGCTTTGGTCTTTTTCCAATTCCCATGACCGAATATCATTCAAGACAGTCTAAACAAAGCATCAAGAACACACACACACAAAAAAAATAAGAATATGAGAAGAACAAAGGAAAATGGTGGATCAAAGTATGACAAGAGCCTCTTATAATGTTAAATCAGTCCCACCCATGTACGTCGCCTCTCAATTCCTGAAAGCTAGACAACTCATACCTAGCCCGTAGCTATTAACCATACGGCCTCACTTAAGCACACAAAGATCCAGCACATTTTTAATTTAATGCATCTCATAAATACACACACCTTCTTTCACTAATGCACTACCATTAATAACTCAATTTTGAAATCATACCCACACTGTTACATTTCCTACGAATTCGCAAATTCACTTTTTTAATTAATTATCTAGGTGAGAGCATTCATATGACATGCGACAAAGCTTAAAACACCAGCTTAATAATATATTACAGTATTGAATCCTTTTACAGGGAAAGTATAGCATGAATCTCTGATAAACATGACATAAATACACAGCTTTCAAACATGGATTGAATGTCAACTAAAGCTCAAATATCTATCAAGGTAAAAAGGACTATAGCATCGCAGATAATTTCAAATCTTCATGAAGGAATAAGCCTGATTACATGCACTGAACACATGGCTTTGACAATTGGAATGCTCATGCTCAACGGCCACACACCAGATGCAAAGTCTAATGCAATTAAATAGTAAATTAACTAGGCAACTTCATGCATTCGTCATTCTGTTATGAACATCAAAATGGTGATCGCCGGAAAGCATTAAGTGTCAATCTTAATTAACATGAAGACTAGGATGATAAGTGAGATAATGAAGGTTGGACAAATCCACAATAGTTAATTCATAGTCCAAAATATGACTTCTACACTTCATAATAACAACAGGAGTGCAAATCAACCAAGAGTATTTTGGGACATAGTTACTGCCTTAACACCCAAAGAGAATTCAAACGAACTAATCTCAAGCAAGGAATCGCGACGGATTTCAGAAAATAAGTAAATGAATTAACTCATCAATGAGCAAAAATCTCAACAAATATTTCTAGTACTCTATTTTATGCTCAAACCTAAGGAAAAGTACCAAAATATTCATGAAGATTTATAAGAAAATGCATCGCTGAACTGAAATTCAGCTTAACAACCTCACAGCTAGTCAAGCAAATTCCAACAAATACAAGACATGATTTCACCACTTTGAATAATCATAAAACCAAATCACTCTTCAATCGAACACTTCAAAACCAAGCAGATCCGAGATTGTACGACATTTAAACACAAAACAAAACAAAACATATTCGTATACCAAAGAGAATTCATCCAGACTCATCATCAATCAGAATACAACAATCTGCTTCTATTAGCACTCGAACTTAACCATTTTTTAAATTCAAACCAATTCTAATTGCTTATCCTAGGCTCTCATCATACTTTGATCACCACAAAATAAGGCAAGAGAGATTAGAATCGGACGTGAAAATGAGATTTTAATTAATTTGCTATCTCAAAATTGATGTACATGAAAGTAGCAACGGAGGCTCGAAAAAACGTCAAACAAACTCCAGCAACACGAACCGAAACAGCGACTCCGAACCTCGACGGTGACGAACTCGAACCAAATCTCAGTACCTCAAGCGAAATCCATTTTTTGAAACCAAAAATCAAAGAGAAGAGAAACTGAAATCTCTCCTTTTTTTTTCTTTTTTTTTTATATAGATTTTTTGAAGGAAAACAAAACTGAAGAAGCTTGCAATTTTTTCTCTGAAATGACTAAGAAAATCCGAAAAAGAAGATCGAAAATCAAAAGCCAAAATCCTAGAACCTTTCCCTTTTTTTTGAAACCTTTTCTCTCTCTCCTTAAAATCCTCTCTCCCTCTCAAACTGTTTCCCCCACTCAAACTCTCTCTCCCGAAAATACTCTCTTCCCCTCAAAGTGTTGTCCCTATTCCCTCTTTCTCTTCAATTCTCAATTATCTTTTTGTCTTTTTTTATTCTTTTTGCTTGAAAAGGAAGAATAAATAAAATAAAAAAATTCTTTTGCTATGTGCTTGTGTGCATGTTTGGGGCCAAGTTAGTTGGGATAAGAATCTAAAAAATAGATGCAACGTTCCATTTTTATTTCCTTTTTTTTCTTTTTGATTTTGTCTTTTTCCATTTTATGAAAAGTACGATAAACTACATAGCTAGACGAGATATAAGTAGCTAAAGTAAAGGAAAATATTTTTGTACTTTTTATTTTAAAGAGAAAATAAAGCAAAAAGGTTAAAACTAGTAAAAATAGCAAATTAGACCTAAAAGAAGTATCTAAGCACTAAAATGTATAAAATTTCACGAAGGATCAAAAATTATATGTCTACAATGACTGTCAATGGTTGAGAATTAATAATAATTTTATTTCGAACACCAATTGTGCAACAGGAAAAGAAATTGCTAAATTAAAACTCTATATTAAAATAATTGAAATTCATTGATAACAAAAGAGGATAAAAAGTAGAGGAAAATGAATGAAGAAAAATTGGGGAAAGAACAGAGAAGAAGAGTGTCACGACCCAAAATTCCACCCGTCGTGATGGCGCCTATCTCGATACTAGGCAAGCCGTTAATGTCACTAAACCACAATTTCTTTTATGTCTAAAAATATAATATTTAAATACAATACAAAATCTCCCAAATACAAATACGAACACTCCCCAAAATCTGGTGTCACTGGGTACATGAGCATCTAATATGAATACAAATCTTGAAAAGTACAGTCTACAATAGTCTAAGACCAAAAGTACAGTAATACAGAGATAGGGAAGGAGAGACAAGGTTTGCAAAACACGGCAGCTACCTCTGAATCTCCGAAAAATCAACTGTACGGAAGAATCGACACCCGCTATGTCCGGAAATACCTGGATCTGCACACGAAGTGCAGGGTGTAGTATGAGTACAACCAACTCAGCAAGTAACAATAATAAATAAGGAACCGAAGATAGTAACGAGCTACACAGTTATGATTCATTTCTAGTAATCCCAACAAAGAATAGACATGCTATCAAATCTGTCAGTTTAATGTCAAATCAATTTTTATACAGTTCCTGTTCATGTAATCTGTATATCAATAATTTTTCAGAAATTTCACAACAATGACAGATAGAAACTAAATGCAACAACAAATGGAATTCAAGTATAACCTCTCAGAACAATAATCACTCACTGTGCTCCCAGCCCTCATCACTCCCTGGGCTCCCAGCCCTCATTACTCACTCAATGGGTACCCGCGCTCACTGGGGGTATCCAGACTCCAAAGGGGCTCCTGCAGCCCAAGCGCTATAATCTGCACGGATAACTCACGTGCTGCACGGATAACTCATATCCCATAATATAAAAATCTGGATCAGCACGGCTAACTCACGTGCTGCACGACCAACTCACGTGCTGCACGGCCAACTCACGTGCCATAGTATAATATAAGGATCCGCACGGCCAACTCACGTGCTATAGTATAATATAAGGATCCACACGGCCAACTCACGTGCTGCACGGACAACTCACGTGCTATAGTATCAATATCTCACATTCAGGCCCTCGGCCTCATTCAGTCATAAATCTCTTCAGTCTCTAGGGCTCTCAATAATCATGAAATCAGCCCAAACAATAATGATATGATATATTAATAATAATAACAGAGACTGAGATAAAATGTGCAAGTAAAAACTGAGACTGAGTACATATAGCATTTAACAGGCAATTCAATAAGTACACGACCTCTATGGGTCCCAACAGTACTATCACATAGCCTAAGCATGATTTCTAATATGGTTTACAGTCAAATTTTATCAACACATAGAGAGCATATAACTAACAATAAATTATTCAACTTTACAGTTTTCCGGGACGGACCAAGTCACAATCTCCTCAGTGCACGCCCACACGCCCGTCACCTAGCATGTGCGTCACCTCCAAAATAATCGCATGATACCAAAATCCGGTGTTTCATACACTCAGGACCAGATTTAAAATGGTTACTTACTTCAAGCCATGAAATTCTTATTCCGCAATGTCCTTTTCTCGTGAATTGGTCTTCAAACGCCTCGAATCTGGCCATAAATAATTCGTTTCAGTCAATAAAATTCATTGGAATTAATTCCATAAGAAAATAATAATTTTCCATAAAAATTCGAAAATTAGCTCAAAAATCGCCCGTGGGGCCCACATCTCGGAACTCGACAAAAGTTATAAAATACGGAAGTCCATTCAACCACGAGTCTAACCATACCAATTTTACCAAAATCCGACCCCAACTCGACCCTCAAATCTTTAATTTAAACTAAGAGGGTTTTCAATTGTTCCCAACTCAATTCACCCATTAAATGATAAAAACAACCATGAATTCGGGTAATTTAACCAATATTGAGTTAAGAACACTTACCCTGTTGTTTTCTCTGAAAATCACCCAAAATCACCTCAAATCCGAGCTCCAAATCGTCAAAAACTAAAAAGGGACGAAATCCCATTTTCAGAACTTAAACTCATTGCCCAGGCTTTTCTTCTTCGCGAACGTGGTCAGTGTGCCTCGCGTTCGCGAAGCACAAAATAGCTCCTGTCCAAATTCCTCCTTCGTGAACGTAACATCACCCTCGCGTTCACGTAGCACAAAAATGCCTTTGCCTCAATGCCTTCTACACGAACACGTTCAACCCCTCGCGAACGCGATGACTCGTTTCCCCCTCACTACGCGAACGCGACACCCCCTACGCGAACGTGTAGCCTGGGGTCCTCAGCTGCTTCCTCTCTTTTTCGCGAACGCGTAACACCTCTTGCGTTCGCGATGCATACCCAGTCCACCCTTCGCGAACACGTGCTTCTCTTCGCGAACACGAAGAGTAAATATTGCCAGCCTTTCAGTTCCTCTTCGCGAACGCGAGGCTCCATTCGCTAATGCGATGAAGGAAACTAGATGGTGTATTAGAAAAATTCTAGCAGAGTTCCAAGTCAAAAATCCAACCCGTTAACCATCCGAAACTCACCCGAGCCCCTCGGGACCTCGATCAAATATACCAACAAGTCCTAAAACATCATACGGACTTAGTCGAATCTTCAAATCACCTCAAACAATGCTAAAACCATGAATTACACCCCAATTCAAGCCTAATAAACTTTAAAGTTTCTAATTTCTACACACGACTCCGGAACCTATCAAATCACGTCCGATTGACCTCAAATTTTGCACACAGATCATAAATGACATAACAGAGGTATTTCAATTTTCAAAATTGGATTTCGATCCCGATATCAAAAGGTCAACCCCCCGGTCAAACTTCTCAAAAATTAAACTTTCGGCATTTCAAGCCTAATTCTTCTACGGACCTCCAAATAATATTCCGGACACGCTCGTAAGCCCAAAATTACCATACAGAGCTATTGGAATCATCAAAATTCAAATCCGAGGTCGTTTACACATAAGTCCATATTCGGTCCACTTTTCTAACTTAAATTTTCAATTATAAGACTAAGTGTCTCATTTCACTCCGAGTTTCTTCCGGACCCGAACCAACTAACCCGATAAGTCATAAATCAATTGCAAGACATAAATTGAGCAGTAAATGGGGGAACGGGGTTACAATATTTAAAACGATCGGCCGAATCGTTACAGAGAGAGAGAGTGAGAGTGAGAGAGAGAGAGAGTGAGAGAGAGACTAGGGATGAAAAAATAACTGATTCCTTATTCAATTCATAATATAAATGGATACTCATTAATACTAATTTGTATATAATTGGTAAATTGTATATACCCATATAATTAAGTTAAAACTTGATTAGGGAGGGTAAATAAGTTTCATAGGTAATATAGAAAGGTAAAAATTTCCTCTATATACTGATAAAATTAACCGTACACAATGTTTACACCAATTAATGCTAATTTACACAAATCAAATTATAAATTAATATTAGAATATGTATACTTGAGGGGTAAAAGTAGCAAGTTACTCCATCATAAATTACGACATGCTTCAAATTATGTACTAACTAGGGAATTTGTTGTGCGCTTCGCGCGGTTATGATAAAACATCATTACATTAAGAAATAATATTTATATCTATAAATTTAGTCCGATGAAATAAAATTTTCAACTATTTGAATATGAAAATTAAGCGTACATATTAATAAAATCACTATATGGATACTCTTAGTAGAATTAGATCTTAAATGAACGATATATTTTCATACATTCTGTGTGTGGGGTGGGGGGGGGGGGAGATTTATACACTTTAGTCTAATATAATTCAAATATATGTATCTAAGGACTTTTTTTGTTGTTGCTATCATTAGATAGTAAGTTTTTTATGTGATGAACTTTCTTCTATTCAATTAAAAGAAAAATAAACAAAGTAAAATAAACCAAAATAGGGGGGAATATAAGTTTTTGTATTCGCTTTCCTTTTTTACATTATTTTTCTTTTATTATTCTTTTTTTCTAATTTTTTCTATTCATTAATCTCACTCTATCATCTAAACGAACCCTATTGCTGACTTCCTCTTTATCCTCTTTTATACCTTTTTCCTATTCTACTTTGGTACTGCCTTTATTTTAACCTTTTCCTCTTCCTTTTTTTCGTTCCTCTCCCTCTGTACGGTTAATCCAAAAGATAACAAAGATAATGGAGTAAACTCGAGTAAAGAGACACAACCAATTTATAGAAAGAAAGAAGATATATAATTATTGACTTCTATACTACAACTCTGCGTTATCTTCATCTACTACAATATATTTTGAACTGTACAAATAACGGGATAAAAATCATATAAAATAAAAAAATATATCATTTAATTCATTTTTACTCAAAAATATGTTAATTATCTGATAAAGCTTATCTTAAAATAAACCTAGACTTACTATTATTGATATAGTCCTTAACATTACCAATTAATTAGCAAATATGCTTACACAGCAATTGGCAGAGAAATTCTAATACCTTGACAAACCTGCTTTCACTTTAAGATCAAAACTCATACTATTGAGATCAAAATAAGAAGTTACACTTCTAGGTCCCAAAGCAGAATGAAACAAAAAAGAAGAGAGCAATACGAGTTAAAAACCATAATAATCAACCAAAATTAATACATTAAATAAAATTACATCCACTAAATCAGAGAAATATAAAGAAGAGAACAACAATAAATTTCTATCGATTTAAAAGAAGAAGAAAAAAGCAATAGGGAGATTGGATGATAACTGTTGTGTCTTTGTATATCTCTCTCGAGAAATGATAGTTACGTTGGAGAATCGGAAAATAAGACATCTTTGCTCTTCACTCAATAACTTGCTTCATGGACCTCTGAATCTTCTTCCATTTACTTGATTGCCAAAGCCCATGGAATACAGAATGCTCAAGTAATATATAATGGGTACTACCATTCATGAATCATAATAATGTACATTAAATACTTTTGTAAAATGGAACGAATGGAAATAATAACGAGAAATCACATTTATGGATAATAATGATATACTATTCAGCTGTAACGACCCGACCGGTCGTTTTGAGCTCTAGCGCGTCGTTCGGCGGTTTGAGACCTTGAGTAGCTTCACTTCAGGTATTATGACTTGTACGTGTGGTCGGAAAAGAATTTCGGGAAGTTCGGAGTTGAATTGGTCGGAAGCTTTAAGTTGGAAGAATCAACTAAGGTTTGACTTTTGAGTAAACAACCTAGGAATCGGGATTTGAAGGTTCCAATAGGTTCGTATGATGAATTCAGACTTGGGCGTATGTTCGGGTCAAGTATCGGGTGGCCCGGGAGTATTTCGGTGCTCCTTACGGAAGATTGACATTTTGAAGATTTAAGAATTTCACTAAGTTTGGGTTGAAGTAGATTTTGATGCTATCGATGTCCATTTGGGATTTCAAGCTTGGGAATAGCTCCGTATGGTAATTTTGGTCTTACGAGCGTGTCCGGATGTTGATTTGGAAGTCCGTAGGTCATTTCGGCGTCAATTGGCGAAAGTTGGAAATCGGATAATTTTTGGGAAGTTTGACCGAGAATGAACTTTATGATATCGAGGTCGAATTCCGATTTCGGAAATGAGAGTAGGTCCGTAATGTCAATTATGACGTGTGTGCAAAATTTGAGATCAATCGGACTTGATTTGATAGGTTTCGGTGTCGAATGTAGAGGTTTAAAGTTCTAAAGTTCACTAAGCTTGAATTGGAGTGCGATTCGTGATTTTAGCGTTGTTTGATGTGATTTGAGACCTCGAGCAGGTTCGTGTTATGTATTGGGGATGGTTGGTGCGATTAGACTAGGTCCCGAGGGCCTCGGGTGTATTTCGGGGTGGTTTCGGACCAAGTTTGGCTGAGCTGCTGTTCATGGTGCTGGTTTTGTTATTCGCGAACGCGAGGGGACTCCCATGTTCGCGGAGTAGGAATTGAGCTGGGGACCTTTTTGTTCTACGCGTTCGCGATAAGGCAGTCGCGTTCGCATAGGGTTGGGCAGTTGTGCTCTGCGTTCGCGAAGGCCTAGTCGCGTTCGCGTCGGAGGGGCTGGCCTGGTAGGGGGAGATTGGTCTTCGCGTTCGTGAAAGGGTGTCCGTGTAACGACCCGACCGGTCATTTTGAGTATTACAACTCCGTTCCCTCATTTACTGCTCAATTTATGCTTTACAATGGTTATGTGACTTGCCGGGGTGATTGGTTCGGGTCCGGTGAGGTTTCAGAATGAATTGGAACACTTAGTTCCAATGTTTAAAACTTAAGTTGAAAAGCTTGACTGTATGTTGACTTATGTATAAATGACCCCGGAATATAATTTTGATGATTCCAATAGCTCCGTATGGTAATTTTGGACTTAGGAGCGTATCCAAAAAATTATTTGGAAGTCCGTAGTTAAATTAGGCTTGAAATGGCTAAAATTGAAATTTAAGTTTGAAAGTTTGACCGGGGAGTTGACTTTTTGATATCGGGGTCGGAATTCGGTTCTGGAAATTGAAATAGGCCTGTTATGTCATTTTTGACTTGTGTGCAAAATTTGAGGTCAATCGGATTTGATTTGATAGGTTTCGGCATCGAATGTAGAAGTTGAAAGTTCTTAGTTTCATTAAGCTTGAATTGGGGTATGATTCATGGTTTTAGCATTGTTTGATGTGATTTGAGGCTTTAACTAAGTTCGTATGATGTTTTAGGACTTGTTGGTGTGTTTGGTTGAGGTCCCGAAGGTCTCGGGTGAGTTTCAGGTGGTTAACGGATCAAATTCTGACTTAGAACAAAAAGTGGATACCTGCTGCCATCTGATGCAATCGCACCTGCGGAAATTGGCTCGCAGGTGCGAGCTCGCAGAAGCGTGTTCTTCACCGCAGAAGCGCAAAGGTCGCAAAAGCTAGCCCGCAGAAGCGAAAGGAGGCCAGCTTTGGCAAACCGCAGAAGCGGTTGGTTTCTCGCACGTGCAAGACCGTAGAAGCGGCTAAGTAATTCGCAAGTGCGGAACCCCTAGGTAGTATACATTTCGAAGGGGTTCTGAGTTTAACCATTTTTGGACTTTCAAGCACAGTTTTGGGGCGTTTTTCAGAGGGAATTCACGGGAAAACTTGAGGTAAGTGACTTGTGATCATTGTTAGTCAATAATATTGGATTATCATTGAGTATTTCGACTAGATTACGTATTTTTGAGGTGAAATTAGAGGATTTGGGCCTAGGGATTTCAAAATAAGAATTTAAAATTTGGAGGCCGATTTGATGTCGGAATTTGATAAATTTGGTATGGTTGGACTCGTGGTTGAATGGGCGTTCATATTTTGTAACTTTTGTTGGGTTCCGAGACATGGTCCATACAGGCGATATTTGAGCATAATTTCGTATTTTTGTTGGAAAATTAGTATTTTCATATGGAATTAATTTTCATAATTTGTATTGACTGAATCAAATTAATTGTGACTAGATTCGAGGCGTTTGGAGGCCGATTCGCGAGGCAAAGGCATAGCAGGATAAAGAATTTCACGGTTAGAGGTAAGTAATAGTTCTAAATTTGGTTCTTAGGGTATGAAACCTCAGATTATGTGTTATGTGATCGATTTTGAGGTAACGCACATGCTAGGTGAGGGGCGTGTGGGCGTGCACTGTAGGAATTGTGACTTGGTCAAATTCTATGGAACTGTGTAGTTGAATAATCTGTTATTATATGTACATTCTCCATATAGTAGAGAAATTGAACCACACATCATGTTCAGATTATGTGTTGGCACTGTAGGGACCCACTGAGGTCGTGTACATTTTGAATTATCTGCTAAATTGCTTTTTTATACTCAGTCACAGTTTACTTGTTTATTTTATCTTAGTCTCAATTATTCCTTGTTGATACATTATATCATTTCTGTTGGGGCTGATTTTCATAATTACTGAGAGTCCGAGAGACTAGAGAGATTTATGACAGAGTGAGGCCGAGGGCCTAATTGTGAGATATTATACTATAGCACTTGAGTTGTCCGTGCTGATTATAGCGCTTGGGCTGAAGGAGCCCTTCTAGAGTCTGTACACACCCCCAGTGAGCGCAGGTACCTACTGAGTGCGAGTGCGAGTGCGAGTGCCGAGTGCTAAGCGAATAGGAGGACTGAGTGACTATTGCCTTGAGAAGATGCGTTGATTTCGTTATTGTTTTACTTCAGTTGACATATATCACTGTTTTGGGAATTTCCGAGAGATATTATCTATATTTCAGTTGAACTTGACATAAAATTACTATTTTGGCATTAAATGTTGAACTTGAAAGCATGCCTACTTTCTTATGTTGGAAATTACTGTAATTGGACTTAGCTGTGAAGCTCGTCACTATTTTTAGTCCTTTATTTAGTATTGTTACTTGCTGTGTTGGTTGTACTCATACTACACCCTGCATCTCTTGTGCAGATCTAGGTACTTCCGAATACGGTGGCTGTTAGATCTCAGAGTGTTATTAGTTGGAAACTATCAAGGTAGCTGCTTGGCATCCGCTGACCTTGACTCTCTTCCTTTCATTTATTGTATTGTTCTACATTTTCAGATAGTGTTGTTTTTATCAGTCAGACTTTATTATCATTTAGATGCTCATGTACTCAGTGACACCGTATTTTGGGAGTGTATTTATATCTGTATGTGTGAGATTATTCTACTAATTTTAAATATTATGTTTTCAAACTTAAGAGAAATTGTGATTTATTTAGGTTGTCGGCTTGCCTAGTATTGAGATAGGCGTTATCATGACAGGTTGGGATTTTGGGCCGTGACAAGTTGGTATGAGATCCTAGGTTACATAGGTCTCACGAGTCATGATCATGTTTAGTAGAGTCTTGCGGATCGGTACAGAGACGTGTGTACTTATCTTCGAGAGGCTGCCGAACCTTTAGAAAATATTTACTTTCTTGTATTCTGTCGTGCGAATTTGTTGATTCCGTAAACTAAATTTCTGTTATTCTATTCTCTCACAAATGGTGAGGTCACGTACCACCGGATCGGACGGTTAGCTACCGGTGCCACCAGTTAGGGCCGCGAGAGGTCGGGGCCGCGGTAGATACCGGGGTCGAGGTAGAGGTTGAGGTGTAGCTCGAACAACAGTTAGAGCAGCACCTGTCGCACCACCAGTCGCTCCAGCTCAAGAGCAGGTTCCTGATATAGTTGAGCCGGCGGGACCAACTCAGGCATTAACTGCACCTATTGTGATTCCAGGCCTTCAGGAGGCTCTAGCACAGATATTGACAGTTTGTACTGGCCTTGCTTAGGTGGTTTCGGCTCAGGCCGCATCAGCCACTTCTCAGGATGGGGGAGGTACTCATACCCCCGTTGCCCGTACTCCAGAGCAGGTAGTGCAGGGACTTCAGATACTGGGGGCATTACCAGCCCAACCGGTTGCAGCTGCTCAGGCCCTAGTAGTCCCCGTTATGGCAGATGATGAGCAGAGGAGACTTGAGAGATTTGGGAGGCTTCGACCTCCATCATTTAGCGGTGCTGAGTCAGAAGATGCTCAGGGTTTTCTGGATAAGTGCGAGCGGATGCTTCGGACAACGAGTATTCTGGAGACCAGTGGGGTCTCGTTCACTACTTTTCAGTTTTCTGGGTCTGCCTTCAGATGGTGGGAGGCTTATGAGAGGCACATGCCGGTCGGTACAGTACCACTTACATGGCAGGAGTTCTCCATTATCATTTTGGAGAAGTTCGTGCAGCAGTCTCATAGGGAGGAGCTATGCAGACAGTTCGAGCAGCTTCAGCAGGATGGCTTGTCTGTGACCCAGTACGAGATAAGGTTTTCTGAGTTAGCTTGTCATACAGTTTGTTTGGTTCCCACTGATAGGGAGAGGATTAGGAGGTTCATTGATGACCTCACGTATCAGCTGCAGTTTCTTATGACGAGGGAGAGGGTATCTGGTGCCACCTTTGACGAGGTGGTTTACATTGCTCGGCAGATAGAGGTGGTCCGTAGCCAGGAGTGTGGTGAGAGTGAGGCCATGAGGCCTCAAGGTTCGGGCAGTTTTGGTGGGGTACCTTCTAGAGGGCAGTCCTACCACAACAGGGGTTGCCCTTATAGGCCCGCTCATACGAACCGTCCAACCATCGTGGTGCATCAGCTAGTCACGGTTCTTATAGTGCTCACTCAGGCCAGTCTTTATTCAGTGCACTACCAGCACAAAGTTCTCACCATGCGTCGTCCGCTCAGGCTTCTATAGGTAATTCCTCGGGTTATCAGGAGCAATGGTTCCGTCAGAGGAGGGGTTGTTTCGAGTGTGGAGAATTTGGTCCTATCAAGATATTGTCCTAGTTTGTTAAGTGGGGCTCCACATCAGAGTTCTCGGTCGACGGCACCAGCACCAACACCAGCACTAGCAGTTACACTATCTACCCAGCCAGCTCGGGGTGGGGCTCAGTCAGCTAGGGGTTGCCCAAGAGGGGGAGGCCAATTAGGTGGTGGTCAGGCCCAATTATATGCTTTTCCTACCAGACCAGATGTTGTTGCTTCAAATGCAGTGATCACAGGTATTGTCTTAGTGTGCCACATGGAAGCTTCTATATTATTTGACCCTGATTCTACTTATTCATATGTATCGTCGTACTTTACTCATTATCTGAATATTCCCCGTGAGTCCTTAGTTTCATTTTTTCGTGTATCTACGCCGGTGGGAGATACTATTGTTGTGGATCGTGTGTATCGGTCGTGTGTGATAACTATTGGGGAACTAGTGTAATGACCCGGCCGGTCGTTTCGAGAGTTATAGCACCCTTTTCCCCATTTCTACTTCCTTTTGTGCTTTTCAGCTATATTATGATATATCGGGCTAGTTGGTTCGGGCCCGGAGTAGTTACGGAGTGAATTGAGACACTTAGTCTCTTATTTAGAACCTTAAGTTGGAAAAATCAACCTGATATTGACTTATGCATAAATGATCTCGAATTTGAATTTTGATGATTTCGTTAGCTCTGTTAGGTGATTTTGGACTTAGGAGCGCGTTCGGAACGTGATTTGGAGGTCCGTAGTGGATTTAGGCTTGAATTGGCGAAAGTTGGAAATTTGGCGATTTTGGTTGGCAGTAGAAAATTTGATATCGGAGCCGAAATGGATTTCCGGAAGTTGGAGTAGGTTCATGGTGTCATTTTTGACGTGTGTGTAAAAGTTGAGGTCATTCGGACGTGGTTTGGTAGGTTTCGGCATCGTTGGTGCAATTCGGAACTTTAGAAGTTCTTAGACTTGAATCCGAGGATAATTTGGTGTTTTGATGTTATTTTGAGTGATTCGAAAGTTCTACTAAGTTCGTATGATGTTATGGGACGTGTTGGTATGTTTGGTTGAGGTCTCGAGGGTCTCGGGTGAGTTTCGGGTGGTTAACGGACCAATTATGGCCTTTGAGAGATAACTGATCTACTGGTTTTTTGCTGTTATTGGTTTCCTCTTACGCGTTCGCGAGGTAGGTCTCATATTTGCGAAGAGTATCTGGAGATTGAGGAAGAATTGTTCTTCGCATTCGCGAAGTAAGGGACGTATTCGCGAAGGTTTAGGAGTAGATTGCATCGCGGACGCGAGATGAGTAACGCGTTCGCGAAGAAGAGAAACGGCAGCTGGGGACCCTATTCATTTGGTCTACACGTTCGCGAGGGTGAGGTCCCGTTCGCGAAGAGAAGGTTCAGTAAAGGTTCGTGTTCGCGAGTGGTAAATCACGTTCGAGTAGAAGGGATTTCTGGGCAGAGGCAGTTGTGCTTCGCGAACGCGAGGGTACTTCCGCTTTCGCAACGAAGGAAATCTAGGCAGCAGTGTTAAATTTCAAAATCGGGGGTCTGAACCCATTTTTCATATTTTGAGCTAGAGACCACAAATTTAGGCACTTTTTAAAGGGATTTTTAGGGAGTTGATTGGGGCAAGTGTTTCTCACTTGGTTTTGGTTAAATTCCACAATTATATCTTGATTTCTATCATCTGAATTGTGATTTGGGGTGGAAAATTGGGGAAAAAGTGAAAGAGTTCTTGAGATGGAATTTTGCGATTTTGAAGGGGATTTTGTTGTCGGATTTTGGTAAATTTGGTATGACTAGACTCGTGAGTGAATGAGATTTCGGGTTTTGTGACTTTTGTCGGATTCCGAGACGTGGGCCAGAGGGCCGGGTTTGAGCCAATTTTGAGTTTTGAGTCTAATTTAGTAGTTTTCTTGTGGAATTGATTCCTTTAGCATATATTAATGGTATTGTATTTCTTGTGTCTAGATTCGGTACGCTCAGAGGCCAATTCGAGAGGCAAGGGCATTGCAGAGTAGAGATTTGCTCGGATTGAGGTAAGTAACAGTTGTAAATCTAGTCCCGAGGGTATAAAACCTCGGATTTTTGTGTCATGTGACTACTTGGAGGTGACACACATGCTAGGTGACGGGCATGCACCATTGGTGATTTGTGACTTGGTCCGGCCAGTAGCAATTGTAAAGTTGAACAACCTGTTGTAGCTATTTGCTCTTTATGCGCTTTAGAAAGATTTACTATAAATCATGCTAGATACCATGTCTAGGCCTTATGCCAGTATTGTTTGGAACCTTAGAGGTCGTTTCTTGCTGTCCGCTCACTACATTAGTTGATATGCCGTACTCAGTCATGTTCATGCATTCTTACATCATAGCTCAGTCTCTGTCATTTTATTTGTTGCATCATGTTAATGTTGTCCGGGCTGATTTCTTTGATTTCTGAGAGCCCGAGAGACTGGAGAGGTTTATGACTGAGTGAGGCCGAGGGCCTGTTTGTGAGGTATTGTACCTTATCATGTGAGTTGTCCGTGCAGATTCTGATATGATATTATAGCACGTGAGATGTCCATGCAACACGTAAGTTGTTCGTACAGATTATAGCGCTTGGGCTGTAGGAGCCCCTCCAGAGTCTGAACAACCCCAGTGAGCGCAGGTACCTACTGAGTGCGAGTGCCGAGTGCTGAGTGATTGTGAGGCTTGAGTGATTGTGAGGCTTGAGCGATTGTGAGGATGGAGTGATTGGGAGGACTGAGTGATGTTAGCCCGAAGGGCAGTACATGATTTCATCATCCATGCTCATAGTTTCTTTGAGTCTTTGTTTGAGAAATGTTGAAAGATATTTCTGATTGTCTTACTTGAACTTGATTTAAACAAACTGATTTGACTTAAACTCTGGTTGCATAGCATGCCGCACTTTACTAAATTCTTGTGATATGAACGGTACTTGCATTTAGCTCGTCACTACTTCTCAGCCTTTATTTATTTTTGTTACTTACTGAGTTGGTGTACTCACGTTACTCCCTGCACCTTGTGTGTAGACCTAGGCATTTTTGGCCACGGTAGCGGTTGTTGATATATTCAGTAGTGGATCATCGGAGATAGCAAGGTAGCTACCTGGCGATCGCAACCATGTTCTTCTTCTTCCTTATCTTCCCCTTAGTTGTATTGGTTTTTCCCAGACTATGTTAGTCTTGTTGTTGTCGGACCAATTTTTAGTAGTTGCTCATGACTCAGTGACACCCCGATGTTTGGGGCTTTTCATTCCATATTTCTATTTTTGAGTTCAACCCTTATTTCTTTTATGAAATTCTACTATACAAAATGCCTTTTGGCATATCTGTGAATGAATTATTGTAGTATTGTGGGAGTCGGCTGGCCTAGTACCATCTATAGGGGCCATCACGACAACTTTGAGTTTAGGGTCGTGACAACTAGAGACTAGAGTTGATCTCTTATTGCTTAGTATGGTTGATTTCGATATAATCTTGGGTATGGATTGGTTGTCTCCATGTCATGCTATTCTGGACTGTCCCATAAAAATCGTGACGTCGGTCATGCCAGGATTGCCGAAGGTCGAATGGAGAGGTTCTCTAGATTATGTTCCCAGCAGGGTAATTTCTTATTTGAAGGCCCAACGTATGGTTGGGAAGGGGTGTTTTTCATATTTGGCCTTTGTGAGAGATGTTGATACAGATACTCCTACTATTGATTCTGTACCGGTAGTGCGAAACCTTTCGGATGTATTTCCTGCAGATCTACCGGGTATGCCACCCGATAGGGATATTGATTTTGGTATTGACTTGGTGTCGGGTACTCAGCCTATTTATATTCCTCCGTATCGTATAGCACCAGCTGAGTTGAAAGAATTGAAAGAGCAACTTCAGGAACTTCTTGATAAAGGTTTTATTAGGACTAGTGTGCCGCCTTAGGGTGAACCTATTCTGTTTGTGAAAAAGAAAGATGGTACTATACGGATGTGCATCGACTACAAGCAATTGAACAAAGTTATAATCAAGAACAAGTATCCATTGCAGCACATTGATGACCTATTTGACCAGCTTCAGGGAGCGAGGGTATTCTCCAAAATTGATATGAGATCTGGGTATCACCAGTTGAAAATTCGGGATTCGGATATTCTAAATATGACATTCAGGACCCGTCATGGTCACTATGAATTTCTCGTGATGTCTTTTGGGCTGACCAACACACCAACATCATTTATGCACTTGATGAATAGTGTATTCCAGCCATATCTTGATTCATTTGTCGTAGTATTTATTGATGATCTCCTAGTGTACTCACGTAGCCAGGAGGAGCATGCATAACACTTGGGTATTGTATTGCAGAGGCTGAGAGAGGAGAAACTTTATGCCAAATTCTCTAAGTGTGAGTTGTGGCTTAGTTCGGTGGCATTCTTGGGACACATAGTGTCCAGTGAAGGAATTAAGGTGGATCCGAAGAAGATAGTGGCAGTTTAGAGTGTACCCAGGCCATCTTCAGCTACTAAGATTCGGAGTTTTCTCGGCTTGGCTGGTAATTATCGTCGCTTTGTGGAGGGTTTCTCGCCTATTACATCGCCTTTGACTAAATTGACCCAGAAAGGTGCTTAATTCAGGTGGTCGGATGAGTGTGAAGAGAGCTTTCAGAAGCTTAAGACAGCTTTAACTACAACCCAGTATTGGTGTTGCCTATAGGTTTATAGTCTTATACTGTGTATTGTGATGCGTCACGTATTGGTCTCGGCGCGGTGCTGAAGCAAGACGGTAGGGTGATTGCCTATGCGTCTAGACAGTTAAAGATACATGGGAAGAATTATCCGGTCCACGACCATGATTTAGCAATTATTGTTTATGCCTTGAAGATTTGACGGCATTATTTGTACGATGTCCATTGTGAGGTTTATACCGATCACCAGAGTCTACAACATCTGTTTAAAAAGAAGGATCTTAATTTGCGGCAGCAGAGGTGGTTGGAGTTGCTTAAGGATTATGATATCACCATTGTCTATCATCCCGGAAAGGCCAATGTGGTGGCCGATGCCATGAGTCATAAGGCGGAGAGTTTGGGCAGCTTAGCATACTTACCGGTAGCAGAGAGGCCTTTAGCCTTGGATGTTCAGGACTTGGACAACCAGTTTGTCAGATTGGATATTTCCGATCCGAGCCGAGTTTTGGCTTGTGTGGTTTCTTAGTCTTCCTTTTATGATCGTATCAGAGAATGTCAATATGATGAACCCCATCTACTTGTCCTTACGGACACAGTTCAACACGGTGATGCCAAGGAGGTCATTATTGGGGATGACAGTGTATTACGGATGCAAGACAAGCTATGTGTGCCTAATGTAGATAATTTGTATGAGTTGATTCTCCAAGAGGCTCACAGTTCACGGTACTCCATTCATCCAGGTGTCACAAAGATGTATTAGGATTTGAGGCAGCACTATTAGTGGAGGTGAATGAAGAAAGATATAGTTGGGTTTATAGCTCGGTGTTTAAATTATCAACAGGTGAAGTACGAGCATCAGAGACCGGTCGGATTGCTTCAGAGACTTGAAATTCCGGAGTGGAAGTGGGAGTGTATCACCATGGACTTCGTAGTTGGACTCCCACGGACTTTGAGGAAATTTGATGTTGTTTGGTTGATTGCAGATCGGTTGACCAAGTCCACAAATTTTATCCCAGTTGGTACTACTTATTCTTCGGAGCGGTTGGCCGAGATTTATATCCACAAGATTGTTCACCTTCACGGGGTGCCAATGTCCATCATTTCAGATTGGGGCACGCAGTTTACATCACAGTTTTGGAGAGCAGTGCAGCGAGAATTGGGCACGCAGGTGCAATTGAGTACAACATTCCTCCCTCAGACGGACGGACAGTCCGAGCGCACTATTCAGATATTGGAGGATATGTTACGCGCTAGTGTCATTGATTTTGGGGGTTCTTGGGATCAGTTTCTGCCACTCGTGGAGTTTCCTATAACAATAATTACCAGTCGAGCATTCACATGGCTCCGTATGAGGCTTTATATGGAAGAAGGTGTCGGTCTTCGGTGGGTTGGTTTGAGCCGGGTGAGGCTTGGCTATTGGGTACTGATTTGGTTCAGGATGCTTTGGAGAAGGTTAAATTGATTCAGGAGCGGCTTCGCATGACACAATCTAGACAAAAGAGTTATACAAACAAGAAGGTCTGTGATGTTGCATACATGGTTGGAGAGAAGGTTCTGCTCAAGATTTCACCCATGAAGGGTGTGTTGAGGTTCGGAAAGAAAGACAAGTTGAGCCCTCGGTATAGTGGGTTGTTCGAGGTGCTTAAGGAGATTAGAGAGGTGGCTTATGAACTTGCCTTGCCCCTAGTCTATCGGGTGTTCATCCAGTGTTTCATGTATCTATGCTCCGGAAGTATGTCGGAGATCCGTCTCATCTTTTGGATGATAATTTGACTTATAATGTGGAGCCGGTGGCCATTTTAGACCGGCAGGTTCGAAAGCTAAGATCAAAGAGCATAACTTCAGTGAAAGTGCAGTGGAGAGGCCAGCCAGTCGGAGAAGCTACCTGGGATATTGAGTAGGAGATGCTGAGCAAATATCCAGACCTATTTGAGACTCTAAGTATGACTCTAAACCCGTTCGAGGAAGAACGTTTGTTTAAGAGGGGGAGAATGTAACGACTCGACCGGTCATTTTGAGTATTACAGCCCCGTTCCCTTATTTATTGCTCAATTTATGCTTTACAATTGTTATGTGATTTGCCGGGGTAATTGGTTCGGGTCCGGTGAGGTTTTGAATTGAATTGGAACACTTAGTTCCAAGGTTTAAAATGTAAGTTGAAAAGGTTGACCGGATGTTGACTTATGTGTAAACGATCCCGGAATAGAATTTTGATGATTCCAATAGCTATGTATGGTGATTTTGGACTTAGGAGCGTGTCCGAAAAATTATTTGGAAGTTCGTAGTTAAATTAGGCTTGAAATGACTAAAATAGAAATTTAAGTTTGGAAGTTTGACTAGGGAGTTGACTTTTTGATATCAGGGTCGGAATACGATTCTGGAAATTGGAATAGGTCTGTTATGTCATTTATGACTTGTGTGCAAAATTTGAAGTCAATCAGACTTGATTTGATAGGTTTCGTCATCGAGTGTAGAAGTTGAAAGTTCTTAGTTTCATTAAGCTTGAATTGGGGTATTATTCGTGGTTTTAGCGTTGTTTGATGTGATTTGAGGCTTTGACTAAGTTCGTATGATGTTGTAGGACTTGTTGTTGTATTTAGTTGAGGTCCCAAGGGTCTCAGGTGAGTTTCGGGTGGTTAACAGATCAAATTCGGACTTAGAACAAAAATTGGAAACCTGCTGCCATCTGATGCAATCGCACCTGCGGAAATTGGCTCGCCGATGCGAGCTCGCAGAAGCGTGTTCTTCACCGCAGAAGTGCAAAGGCTGCAGAAGCGGCTTTCTCCTCGCATAAGCGAGCCCGCAGAAGTTGGAAGGCGACTGCAGAAGCGAAATGAGGCCAGCCTTGGCAAACCGCAGAAGCGGTTGGTTTCTCGCACCTGCAAGACCGCAGAAGCGGCTAAGTAAGTCGCAGGTGCGGAATCCCTGGGCACTATACATTTCTAAGGGGTTCCGAGTTTTGCCATCTTTGGACTTTCAAGCACGGTTTAGGGACGATTTTCAGAGGAAATTCACGGAAAAACTTGAGGTAAGTCACTTGTGATCATTGTTAGTCAATAATATTGGATTATCATTGAGTATTTCGACTAGGTTATGTGTTTTTGAGGTGAAATTAGAGGATTTGGGCCTAGGGATTTCAAAATAAGAATTTAAGATTTGGAGGCCGAGTTAATGTCGGAATTTGGTAAATTTGGTATGGTTGGACTCGTGGTTGAATGGGCATTTATATTTTATAACTTTTGTCGGGTTCCGAGATGTGGGACCCACGGGCGATGTTTGAGCACAATTTCGGATTTTTGTTGGAAAATTAGTATTTTCATATCGAATTAATTTTCATAATTTGTTTTGACTGAATCGAATTAATTGTGACTAGATTCGAGGTGTTCGGAGGCCGATTCGCGAGGCAAAGACATAGCAGGATAAAGAATTTCACGGTTGGAGGTAAGTAATAGTTCTAAATTTGGTTTTGAGGGTATGAAACCTCAGATTATGTGTTATGTGATCGGTTTTGAGGTGACGCACATGCTAAATGATGAGCGTGTGGGCGTGCACCGTAGGAATTGTGACTTGGTCAAAATCCATGGAACTATGTAGTTGAATAATCTGTTGTTATCTGTACATTCTCCATGTAGTAGGGAAATTAAACCACAAATCATGTTTAGGTTATGTGTTAGCATTGTTGGGACCCACTGAGGTCTTGTACATGTTGAATTATCTACTAAATTGCTATTTTGTACTCAGTCACAATTTAGTTGTTTATTTTATATCAGTCTATATTATTCCTTGTTGATACATTATATCATTTCTGTTGGGGTTGATTTTCATGATTACTGAGATCCCGAGAGATTGGAGAGATTTATGACTGAGTGAGGCCGAGGGCCTGATTGTGAGATATTATACTATAGCACGTGAGTTTTTCGTGCAACACGTGAATTGTTCGTGCCGATCCAAATATTATACTATAGCACGTGAGTTGTCCGTGCAGATTCAGATATTATACTATAGCACGTGAGTTGTTCGGGCGGATCCAGATATTATACTATAGCACGTGAGTTGTCTGTACAACACGTGAGTTATCCATGCAGATTATAGCTCTTGGACTGAAGGAGCCCCACCGGAGTCTGTACACACCCCCAGTGAGCGCATGTACCTACTGAGTGCGAGTGCCGAGTGCCGAGTGCCGAGTGCTGAGCAAATGGGAGGACTGAGTGACTGTTGCCCTGAGAGGATGCATTGATTTCATTACTATTGTACTTCAGTTGACATATATCACTGTTTTGGGAATTTTTGAGAGATATTATCTATGTTTCAATTGAACTTGTCATGAAATTACTGTTTTGGCATTAAATGTTGAACTTGAAAGCATGCCTACTTTCTTATGTTAGAAATTACTGTAATTAGACTTAGCTGTGAAGCTCGTCACTACTTTCAGTCCTTTATTTAGTATTGTTACTTGCTGAGTTGGTTGTACTCATACTACACGCTACACTTCGTGTGCAGATCCAGGTGCTTCTGGATAAGGTGGCTGTTAGATCTCAAAGTGAAAATTTGGGATTTTGAAGAAAAACCTAAAAATTGGTATTTTTGAATTTTGACCACGAAATTGGACATAAAATTAGGAATAAATTATATATTTGAGTTTGTGGCGCTGTGGGTAATGTTTATCTTTGAAACATTTCGAAATCCGGACACGTGGGGCCCGTGAGTTGATTTTATCGACTTTTCGAGCGGAGTTGGGAATTGGTTAAATTTATTAATTATGGGTATTAGAGTGTATTTTGATTGGTTGTACATTGTTTTACTAGTCTCAGATCGTTTTGCTTGGATTGAACAGTTGGAGAAGTGTTGGAGCCGGTTTTGGAACTTCGGAGCGAGGTAAGTCTCCTGTCTAACCTTTTGAGGGAGAAACTACCCCTAGGTGATATTTATGGTTATGTGCAACTAGTTGTGGGTGCTACGTACGCACGAGGTGATGAGAGTCCGTACGTAGCTAAAGCATGTTTATGTCCGGGTAGACTTAGGATTTTATCATGAAATGTTTGAATTACTTGAACTCATTCTGTTGGATTAATTAATTGAAGTTATAATTGAAATTTATTTAGGAGTAAATATATGTACACTAGTCTAAGCCTTAACATCTTGAATTGTGGGCGAGTTATTTGAGAAATGGTAAAGGTTAAATTCAATTCGTGCTCATGTGTTGTATTGTAAACACGTGCCTCGTAATTCGGTAACTTCCTTCCTTTTCTTGTGGAGCGGGTCGAACGCCTCGAAAGTATATAGATGCATCTATGGATCTTCCGCACGTCCCTCGGCAGTGTACACATTATTCTGGACCGGGCCGAACGACCTTGGCGGAATCGTACATTATATCGCTATTAGTCCGAATATTCACGAGATAAACCTCCAACTAATGCCCGATATTTTATGGTAATCCTTATTTATTTGATAATGCCACTTGACATTTTCTGAGCTATTAAGGTAGAATACAAGGTTTAGAAATTTATGCTTTGAAAGAAGAAAATAGAAGATTATGTAACTTACAGATTTATTCCATCATTGCCGTATATTTCATATTTGCTCATGCCTTATTATATTTTTTTACTGGACCTTTAGTAAGTGTCAATGTCGACCCCTCGTCACTACTTCTCTGGGGTTAGGCTAGATACTTACTGGGTACGCGTTGATTTACGTACTCATACTGCACTTCTGCAGTAAATGTGCAGGATCTGACAGGTTTATTTGATGATCACCCTGGCGCGTAGGAGCACCTTTTGAGGGGACTTCATGTGAGCTGCACTCCAAGCTACGCATCGCAGTCCACCGAGTATCCATTGTACTAATTATTTTATACTGTCTTATTACATTCAGGACAACTGTTGTATTATTATTGTACTCCTTAGAAAAATGCTTATGCACTTGTGACACCGGGTTTTGGGGGTTCCTTCAGGTTGTTCATCATTGTGGTACGTATAAATATATTAATTACTTTGTAAATTCTATTTTATACTGTTCAATTAAGGAAAATTATGATTTTAAAATACTAAAATGAATAGTTAAATTGATAAATCACCGTTGGTATGCGTGACGGGGACGTTAGGCGCCATCACGACCTATAGTGAATTTTGGATCGTGACATAAGCAAAACGGAAAGAACGGATAAACTTTAAGGTAAGAAAGAAAAAAATAGAATCAAAACGTGCAAAAGGAGGTAAACTTAACGGCTTCTCAATTATCAAAATGGAAGAAGAAACTGTTAGACTTCTCTTATAAGTGAGATGGTGCTTTTTCAATGTAAACGTTTTCGTGTTTTCTTAGTTAATTATTGAGATAATGGTTAAAATACGAGAGAAATCTCAAAAGATTGTGAAAAAGATAAATGGATTTTCAAGCCAAAAAGATGTGTCACATCAATCTTTTCTTTCCCTACTTTATATATATATATATATAGATGGCCCTTTGATTAAGACTTTAAAAGTATTCATATATAGCAATTCTTTCCATTTTTCTCCTACTTAAGTACCTAACAACAAAGGGAGTGGAGGGCGGAGTTTGTGTTATGCTCTCCTTTTCTTTCTATGGCAATGGTTTTTACAAATATTACGTAAAATTTACTTGCAAGATTATTTGGTCAAATCAAGAAGGATCTCTCTACTTTTAAACAACATCACATTATTATGATCGTAATTACCTATTACCTCAACACTTCTTTAATTTCCTCATGTGCAATTAAATTTTTAGATGAGTTGTATATGAATAAATTAAAGATCTCTGAATGTCTAACACGAGTAGAAAAGAGCTAAGTGCACCACCAAAGGTTGTGGTGTGATAAATACTCTTCTATTGTTAATCATAGGTCTCCAATTCAAGTTCGGAATATGCAGTTATCTTTGGTATGAAATCGCTTTACTCTTAAAAATGAGATTTTCTGATATACTTTCAAATTAATTGGGCCCAAAACGGATATCAAATAAACAAAAATAATAACCAATAAAGAAATATATAAAGGGTTAAGAAGCCGATAACTAGGGGTGCTTATCGGGCGGATAATTACGCTTAACAGTCCGGTTTATCGGTTATCAGATTATAAATTTAAAAATTTGCTAGCCATCCAGTAAGACAATGGGCGGATTGGTATCGAATTAACGATTATCGGCCGATTTATCGGCTAAACCAAACATAAAACTTTTGAACCATCAATAAATCCTTTTAACATAAGCATGCATTTTAATTCACCCAACACTTTCAATTAAAATATAACACGGGACTTGTCACTTTTAGTTTACTGCATATTAGCACATTTTGATGTGATTATACAAAATTTTAAAAGATGTTTCTTCTTCTTTTATTGTAATTTGGAAAATTTCTAATGGAGATTTTTATGGTGCAAATGTGATGGTAATAATATAATTATTTTCGTGTTGTAATTTAAACGGCCAAATTCATAGTTCAAATTGTCTCTGTTTGTTTTTGAACAATCAATACCATTAGCATTGTTATCTACAAAGGTAATACTATAGCCCAGAGAGGAATTCAATTCATGTCCACTCATAATTCATGAGAAGCCAGAGACGACTGCCATTAGGCATTAGCTACAGACATCAGACAATTCTATCATTCTATGTTATAATTTTGCACGCATTTGCAACTTTTTTGGTTTAAAGAATGTTCAAATTCAACGGGTAGTATGCTGGGAATAATATCATCCTGTGTCTAAATTCTAAGCATAGTAAGATGATATGTCGTTGCTTTCAGACCAATGTAGGATTGAAATTCAAAAGACTGTATTGTTAATCTAATCGTATTTTTGAAGAGTCGTCTTCCAATCTAGTACATACAAGAATTACTAATAAGGGTAAAAGTATAAATATAAATTTTTTTAACGGATTAACGGTTTACCCGATAAGAAAATTGAGTAATCCACCCCCAAACCGTTAAGCCGTTAATTATAAAATTTCAATCCGTTCACCATCTATTACCCCGATAATCCGATACCAATAAGCCAATAGGCCATGGGTTTGGTTTGGTTCGATTAACGGTTTCGATTCGATTTTGAACATCACTACCGATAACAACCAGTACAATTTCTTCTTTTTCTATTTTTTTACCTTTTGGTTAGCAGCTATAATTGGGAGGTGGGAATGATGTTGTGATAATTTCTTGATTTCCAGTATCACTAAAAGAAACTACTTTACTTTTAGCAGAAAGTGTTTGAAAGGTTTAATACTCATAATTACAAAAAATTATATATTCTGCTTTCTATTGATTGACAAAACACTTAAAAGAAAAATTGAAACTGAGGATAGTTAAGATAACTGCGGGAGTGGAAATGTGGAGGGTCCACGTGTAAACCTATTTTTTTAAAAAGAATTTAAATAAAAAAAAGATCCCCGCAGAAAAGTACTAATTATTTATGAAAAGCACTACAATGTTTACATTTTTCTTTAATTTTACGGAGATAAACATTTGTAAAAGAAAATTAAATACTCAATTTGACATAAGTGGAAATCATAATTAAACAGCAAAAGCAACATTTTGACATTATAGGCAAACTTTTCTGCTCAACTTATTGCTTCAGAACATTTAAACTAGTATTCAAGTACTTAAAGTAGAAGAGATTTTGTTTTCGTAATGATAATTGTATTTAATTATGATTGTTAATTTTTCTACAAGAAACCAAGGATTTAATCGGTCCTTATAACGTGTACAAGAAAGTTTAAAAATAGAAATTGTATTTCCTAAGTGAACTGATACCCAACGTACGGTTCAAAATGTTATTTTCATAGTTTGATTTCTCATTGCATAGTATCAGTCATTGAACTCAAAAGAATGTGTTTAGGAAATTAGTTTAAATAGGGTTTGAAAGGAATTTGGAAGTGTTTAGAACTTACGGAGTGAGTAGCGGTGGGCAAAAAATCCGAAAAACCAAAAAATCGGACCGGACCGAATTAATTTGGTATGAATTTTTCGATAGTTCGGTATTTCAATACGGTATTTGGTATTGAACTTTTGATACTCCGGTATACCGAAATACCGAAAATTTTAAGTAAGCCTAGGTAGTAAAACTAAGCGAAGTAAAACTAAGCCCAAGTCCAACCGCCCTATCCAGTAAAACTAAGCCTTGTCCAACCGAACTCTGAAAGTAAAAATGAGCGTCTTTGATATTACGAGTGGAATATCATTTCTATTGAAAGTTGATCCTGGAATTATTACTCAGCTATCTTTGATGGACTTCTCTTTACACTCTATTAGATTGGAGTGTAAAGATTCAATGATCTTGTATATGGTGAAATATGATATGACACATGGTCATCTAAAGGGAGGACACGTGGAATCCAAGATGGGAATGGCCGAAGACCGAACGCAGCCATTTCGCTTGTCACCAGAAAAGATAACGTTCAATAAAGGTGTGTTAAATGCTCTGCGCCCGGTAGCATTTAATAGGGAATATTTTGCAGCATTAAGAGCGACGGTCCGTTACAGAGAATTTGGCATTTATGTTCACCGTTCCGTTTTCATCAATAACCCTCATAATTGACATTAAAGGAGGACACAATCCTAGGACCCCCTTCCCTAGACATAACTATAAATAGTGAGCTCAATTATCATTGTAAGGGGAAGAAATTTTCTGGCTAAACTTATATTGTATTCTATACAAAAGCTTAATACAATCTTATCTTCTTGCTTTTGGATCTCATCATTGCTGTGTCCGGAAACCTTGTTCCCGGAACTGTCATCTCTGCTGTTTCATCTACATTTCAAGGCTAAGTATTATACATTTCTTCAATTATTGCATTATTTCAGGATCAAATTAGTTCACTTGTCTAGAAACCACGTACAAATTCAACTGTAACGTTTTATGGGTAAACAGTTTGGCGCCCACCATGGGGCCTAGACAGTCGTGCAATTAAATTGATCCTTGCCTTTTTTACTAACGCGATTTGAATATTTTGTCTTAGAAAATATCAAAAAAATGGCCGATAACACTGTTAACAATATGCACAACCCTGAAATTCGAGGGGACCAGCCTCATTCCAAGGATTCAATCAACGATACCCGCAATGAGGAGAATGACGCCACGCCGATGCATGACAGGCAGTATCCTCGACAGGTTCGAGATACAACTCCCGATGATGCAGATGAGGAGCATGTCATGGATGCGGTGAGGGTGTTGCAAGAGCAACATGCAATCATTCTAGGCCATCACACACGAGGGGATCAGGTTATGATGGAACTAAAGCAGGCACTATCGGTGGCTTCAAATAATGCAAACAGACGAGATCCAATTCCTCTCGGCGTTCCCGCAAACCAAACGACACAGAGAGTCGACAACAACACTCTAGGGGCGAAATTGGATCCGAGGGGGCCAGGGGGAGTAGATCCGGTCTCAACAACGAAGACGGCCCGTTCAAAAATGAACTTTTACGGTTTATGAGGGAAGTAAACGCCCGCATGGACCAAATCCCGGCGCGCCACCAATATTGAAAGGCCTGGACTCGAAGAAGTATATTCAATTGTCGTATAAGCCGAGTCGGGCACCAGAACTAATCCCAAAGCGGTTCAAAATACTTGAAGTGTCAAAGTATGACGGGATTTTAGACCCACAAGAACATATTACCACTTACACAATGACGGTAAAAGGAAATGATATAGCTCCTCACGAAATTGAATTTGTGCTGCTAAAGAAATTTGGAGAAACTCTCATGAGGGGAGCCTTAACGTGGTATTCATTATTACCCGAGCATTTTATTGATTCCTTTGAGATGCTCGCAGATTCTTTCATCAAGGCTCATGCCGGTGCCAGAAAAGTACAATCTTGGAAGGCCGACATAATCATGATCGCATAGTGAGAATCCTAATTACTACGAGAGTTCGTTACCTGATTCTAGAAAGAAAGGATACTGCTCCCGGCTATCCCGGATGAATGGGCAGCTGAAGCATTCACCAAAGGATTGAATCCGAGAAGCTCAGACGCTTCCCGGAAGCTGAAGGAGAGCTTGCTTGAGTTTCAAGCAACGACTTGGGCAGATGTCCATGACCGGTACGAGTCAAAGATAAGGATCAAAGATGACCAGGTCGGTTCCACATCATCGGATAAATGACTGGATAAGAGTAAAGAAAAATCAAAGGATGACTATGACACGGACATACGAATTTTGAGGGGCCGATTTTTGCCCTACGAGCAGACCGAAGGTCGTGGCAAAAACTTCCAGGCAGCAAACGTTCAGTCTGGGACTACTGCCTCTGGAAACCAAGGAGGCAGTAATGGTTTCGGAATCGACATCGGGGGTTTGGACCTTATTTATGGATGGAGCTTCCAACGTAAAAGGGTCTGGACTCGGAATAATATTAATCACGCCTTCGGGGGAAACCTTAAGGCAAGCCATCAGAATGATCCCTTTAACTAACAATGAAGCAGAGTATGAAGCTTTGATTACAGGGATCGAATTGGCCCGGGGACTTGATTCCAAAATTATTGAAATCAAATGTGACTTGCAGCTGGTGGTAAATCAGGTCTACGGGATCTTTGACACCAAAGAAGAACGTATGCAACAATACGTGGTAAAGGTCCAGTCTCTTTTAGCACGATTTTGGGAGTGGTCAATTACTCATATCTCGAGGGAGGATAACGCAGAAGTAGATGCATTAGCAAACTTAGGATCATCGACGGAAATGAAGTGATCAAAATCCGGGATGGTAGTGCAAGTGATGAACTCAGTCCTGGATACAGATGGTTATTATGAGGTAAATTCGCCTAGTCTGGTCTGGGAATGGAGAAATAAAATAATCAACTATCTCGAGCACGGAAAGTTGCTCGAAAACCCCAAAGCATCACGGGCGTTAGGCGCCAAAGTTGCACGTTATAGTTTCAAAAGAGGCCAATTGTATAGAAAATCCTTCCAAGTCCCGCTGACCCGGTGCTTAGGAGCGTCAGAAGCTAACTATGTCATGAGAGAAGTCCACGAAGAGATTTGCGGCAATCACTCAGGCGCAGATTCCTTGGTGCTGAAGTTGGTATGAGCAGGATATTACTGGCCTCGCATGGAACAAGACGTCAAAGACTTCGTTCGAAAATGTGATAAGTTCCAATGCTACACACCGCTAGTACACCAACCGGTAGAACCCTTACATTCGGTTCTGTCCCCATGTCCGTTCATGAAATGAGGGATGGACATCGTCGGGCCACTACCACCTGCTCCCAGAAAGGTAAGGTTTCTTTTAATTTTGACTGACTACTTTTCTAAATGGGTGGAGGCAGGTCCTTATCAGAAGATCGGAGGATGCGAAGTGGTCAATATTTTGTGGGAAAATATAATCTGCAGATTCGGAATACCAAAAGACATAGCATGCGACAATGGGCCACAGTTTATCGGGGTAAAAGTTGCAAAGTTCCTCGAAGATTTGAAGATAAAGAGGATCACATCTTCCCCTTATCATCCGAGAGCAAATGGTCAAGCGGAGTCAACAAACAAAGTGATTATCCAAAAACTCAATAAAATGTTGGAAGGGGCAAAAGGAAAATGGCCCGAAGAATTGCCCGGAGTTCTATGGGCCTACCGAACAACAACCAAATCGAGTACATGAGAAACTCCTTTTCCCCTTGTGTACGGTGCTGAAGCCCTAATCCCGGTGGAAGTAGGTGAACCCACCTTGAGATATTTTAGGGCAGATGAAAAATCGAATAACGAAGCGATGTTAATCAACTTAGAAATACTCGAGGAACGCAAGGACTTGGCGCATGTATGAATGATGGCTCAAAAGTAGAGAATTGAGCGATATTATAATTGAATAGCCAACTTCCGTTATTTCAATGTAGGAGACTTGGTTATGATGAAAGTAACCCAAAATACCCGGGAGCTCAACGCGGGGAAGCTAGGTCAAACGTGGGAAGGTCCCTACCGGATTTCAGCTATCATTGGAAATGGTTCATACGAGTTGGAGAACCATAATGGAGACAAGTTGCCTAGCAACTAGAACATGGCACACCTCAAATGATATTATTGCCGATGAACATTATTCAAGTGGAAAGTATGTGCTGCACTCTTTTTTCCTTTTTTCAGTATTTGTCCCAATTTGGTTTTTCTGGAAAGGTTTTTAATGAGGCAAGAACAAAAAGCATACTACGAAGACAACAACAATAATACCTTTGATAGCAAGGCAAACAAGCAAGCTTACACTCGGGGACGGTTAGATAATTTTTGGTTCGATAGCAAATTCCCACTGGGAAGTTAAGTTTTCTACCGAACAAAGGTTACCCAACCGTTCATGAGCACAAGCCACTAGAGGGTTGTTAGATATTCCTTCACTCCGTAGTATAAATTCCTGAGGGGAAGTAAAGTTGTGTTTCCAAGTTGAGGATTATCTAGCAATTCATTAGTGGAATCTTCGAAGAAACAAGACTTCCAGTGTTCCAATTTGCATTCTTCGCATTCGAACACTGGGGCGAATGATATGAGGATACGGAAACAACGACAACCACGTAAATCGGGGAACGAAAATCCGGTAAATAAACGCATCATCAGGACCGGGGACTGCACAACCATACCCGTAGAAAGAATTTGTACAAGATAGCCACAAGTAATGGCAATTTCTTTTCAGCATAGCAAATGCTTATGTATTTTTTGAAAATAGAAGGAATAAAATGAAATATTTTTGTTTTTATCTTGTTTCTTGTATGAATAATGAATAATCTTTTCATTTGAAAGTTAAACAAGTACTTCAAATGTTAGTGCTGTAATGAACAAGAGACATCCTCTTCAAGAGCATCGTAAACATAAGAGGGTCCTCTCTTATAAAAACCCTCACGTTAAAGGGTTGGTTCCGCAAGAATCTATGCCCGAAATCAAAAATACCTTCGGGGAAAAATACACCTGAAGCCACATATGAAAATGACACAAAAAGTAAACTTGCGCAAATACTTATAGAAACCCTCACGATGTCACCCCCCGAAATCGGGAAGCGTGATCGGCGCTCAACCGAGTGAACCCGACCGAGCAAGCCTATTAGATTTCCTTCTATCCAAATTCATCCATGAATAAAAATAATACATATTTTTAATAATTAGACAATAAGGTGATCATGTCTACAATACCAATTTCTTACCATTAGTTACACCATTTTAGAGTCTCAAATTTCACACACATTTTCATAGTCTAAAGTGGAACAAGTAATTCAAATACAACATAATATTGTTTGACTTACCCAACACCAATATACTACCCACACTATGTCTACGAAGCCTCTAATAGATACAAAAGAGTATTATGATAATGCCGGCAACAAAGCCCCGGCTATACCTCAAACACCATACACAAGGAACAAAAGATACATGACCCCGAAATGACATGGGCCTCACCAAGTCTGCTGGGAAGAGGGTGTACCGCTATCACTGATCAGTGTTCCCTACTGTGGAACCACTTGCATCCATTGAAGATGTAGCACCCCCGGCAAAAGGGACGTTAGTACATATGGAATAGTGCTAGTATGAATGACAAAACACCCTCTCAATAGAATGATAAATAATACGAGCAAATACAATCATAATATCAGTGGAAGCCTCAAACAATATCAAACCTCAAATAAGGCTCAAGACAACGTTCAAATAAGTTTCCATGTTTTAAGTTGAGAGGTATTTAGTACCAATATGCCACCGTTCACGATACCAACATTTACAATACCAATACCACCATACTTTTAGCACGGAGTCCGATCATGACCCGATCGGCTAGGCCATCTCATTAGAGACATCAACCACAATCATAATTTCCAGCACAATCACCACCATGTGTGCGGTATGGAGTCCGATCACGACCCGATCGGCTAGGACGTCTTATTCAAGACATCATCCTTTTATATCAATCATTTATTTCATACCTCTTTCACTTATTTTCATTTCATTGGCACTAGTGGCCACAATTATAAAATCATTCTTGGCACATCAGCCGTATTTAGTATTTCATGCTCACCTTTTTCACTTTCAAGCATCACCATCATCAACAACAACAAATCACTACAAATTAATGTTTCTAGCACACATGTGAGCAATTAAGAGTCTTAGACACATAGAGACTTTTCACAAAATTTGACATAATAGCCTTCGTTTGAACTTGACTTGAAGTCGAAACATTTTAAATGCACAACCCATACTTTGAACACGTTCTTAAATGATGAAATAACATGACAAAAGCATTTGGTATACATATTGAACATATATCTTTCAACACAAGATTATTCGGAATAGCTAACTTTATAATGAACAACTCGAGACTTACATAAATTACATGAATACCGTGGGATTCAATTGTAAGAGAGGAGTTTAGCCAACATACCTCACTTGAGCTTTTAGCAACTTCAATCTATTTTGGAAATGTAACAAATTGAACCAAAATTAGGAAGATGATCATGGTTGTAGCTCATTTGATCATTTTATCAAACACTAGATGTGCATTAAGGTTTTAAGGTCCTTTTATGGAGGATTCCATCATCCCACAACCCATTTTTAGCTCAACAATCTTCCTACACCCCTTGATAACACATGCATGCAAAATAACCAACTCCCATACCCAAGAATTATCTTACTAATTACCTATTTCTAGTTAACTTTCGAAATGAGGGGTTAGGGTGTAGAATCTTACCTTTAGGATGAGGACCTAGTGAGTTTTCCCTGTTAATCTTTCAATATTTTAGCAAGAATTGAAGAACAAATTGTTGAAGAACTCTCTCGCACTTTAGGGAACTCTCTATCCCTCAAAATATCAGGTTTTTGCTCAAAGGATGGTACATATCACCTATTTAACGAAGTAGGGTCGGGATATAAAAATCCAAAAATTAAGCTCCAAAACAGGATCTGCGGTCGCATATGCGACAACATAATGCATCTTCGGTCCGCGAAATGGACCGCAAAATGAACCTTCAAAATTGGGTAACTCTGCCTGGTTTTGCGGTCACTATACGGCCCGCATACCTATTCTACGGTCGCATAATGAACCGTAGAACAGTTCTGCGGTCGCATATTCAACCGTAGAATGGCACCCAAACCTGCCCAGTCATGCCTCACTCTGCGGCCATTTTGCGGCCCGTAGAGTGATTCTGCGGCCGCATAATGGACCGTAAAAATGTTGTTTTCTACCAAAAAGTTTCCTTTAAATCCTCAGAGCATTGTCCAACCCAAAAAGTCTGAGCCGTGTACAATCCTCAAACACGTAATCCCAGTTCGGCACTACGAAACCTTAATTTCCTTTGCAAATATTTTATGGGGCCTTACACACAAAAAATGGATAATGCTCGGAACCAAAGTGCTTCGAGGAAAATACATTCGAGACTACACATAGTAAAGCGCGAACAGGAAAACGTGCGCAGAACTCTTGAGCAAATGCAAAGATTAAAGACTTGCATGGATATTCAAACGAAAGTCTTACTCAAACGATACTAGAGAAAAAATATGTATTTATTTACAAGAACATGCCAAAATGGTAAAAGTTAAAAATGGGAAAAAGAAAAGAAAAGCTAAACTGCAGCGCCTCTGGAACCAGGAGGAAGAGAAGTGTCCGCATTCCCGGGAGAAGTATGTGGGTCCACCGATGGCTCGACGTTTTCCCCAATTTGGTCTTCAGCATCATCACCTTCCAATCCCTCTTCAGTTTCCGAAAACTTAGAACCAGAACCAGAAGAACCAGGAGCATCAGGAGTGCTCCAGGAATCCATTTTTAGCAGCTAACTCAAGCTCTCGGGCCTTAGCAATTTCGGCATCAAAGTCGATGATATCAGCTTTGGCCTCCTCCAAGATTTTTCTCCTCATGTTGTACATGGCATATGTTTTTTTAACAATGAGGGAAGCCGTTCGGTGCTTAAGTTCTTATTTGAGTTGGGTAACCTCGGCAGAAAGACTTTCCCGAGTTAACCTAGCATATTTGAGGCTGATGCCAAGGTCGCGGATAGTTGAACTAAAGAGCCTATTATGCTTGATAGTTTTCTTGTACTTCTCTTCTAGCTGGGCGTGTTTCGCCCCCACAGCAACAAGCTCTTCGAGTTTGGAGTTCAAGGCTGCTTCTAAGTTAGTCACTTTTTCGGCAGTAGCAGCCTCGCGCTCGGTTGCAGCAAGAACGACATCCTGGACTTCAACCCATTTAGCCTTAGCTTCATCAAACCTAACCCTCAGAGGACTAATTTCTTAGCTAAGGGTTACCACTTCTTGCTCGCTATGCTGCAAATGAGCCTCCAAAACAATGGCTTCAGTAGCTTTGGTCCAGTTTCGATAGGCGGAGAACATTTTGGTCTCATTCCACCAAAAGCTATTTCCATTTAGAAGTAAGTTCCTCCTTCTCACGAATCAACCTTTGAAGGCCCTCAGAAGCAAGAAAGTTGGCCTACATAACAAGAAGAAGTAAAACTTAGAATATGTTTATATAAAAGTAGAAAAAGTAATGAAGGAAGAAATGAACGTATCGCTGCAGCGTTATGCATGGCATTGTTCAACAAGCACTCTCCCGAGAGTGCCTGAATTATTTCCCAGTCTCTTTCTGAAGCCAAAGGCTTCAGATAATTAGCAAGCTCCACCGGTCGAGATAGCAAGTTACATCTGGTAGAGACCGAAAGAGTAACGTTCCTCCTTCTTTGTGGATCTTTAGAAGGGGCGGCATAATTGTGCCCCAAATTCCCTTGAACTAGGTACTGTGGAAGAGGAACACCTTATTCATGGAAGGGTGCGGCCGATGCATGTGATGTAGCAACTGCTAGTGGAAGAGTGAATGAAGATGGAAGTGATGTTGCAGTTGGTGGTGTTGGTGAAGGTGGAGATGAAGCTAATGGAGTTAAAGAGTGTGAAGCAGCCACATCAAATACAGTGCTGGATGTTGGATGCTCGCCAACCAAAGAAGGCAAGGACACAGTACTCAGCCCCGCAGTACCATTTACAGCAATTGGGGCCCGAAAATAGGAGTTGGCATTTTCTACCAAATCAGATTCTCCCTAAAGTGCCGAGACATCGTCTTCAGTTGGTGTAACTATATCAACAGGTCGAGCATCCTGTTAAGATGATAAGGATTATCGCCTTATATGTAGAGAAGCTCCCTCATCACTAGCTTCTTCATTGTCATCAATTATCACGGTGTCTATGATCGGCCCTGAAGGAGGACCAGTCGTCATCGCCGCCGGAGATAAATTGGGGGCATCAGTCTTTGCCCTCTTATTCTTTTCCCTGGACGCGGAAGAACGTCTTCTCTTTGGTTGTTTATCCTCCGGCCCAGTACTCCGTCAAGAAGTGTTTTCTCCTGAAACAGGCCAGGAGATACCTGTTCGAGTAAGTGCTTCTTGAAGCAGCCTCGCTGCATCAGCAGGATTAGCCAAAATGTCCTCCTCGGGGATAGCAACAGAGCCCGCATGTAGACCTAATTTCGTGAACAAGTCAGAAGGGTTCAACCAAGTTCTCCATATACAAAAACAATGAAAGAAAGATAAATTAAAATTACCATGATTTTTTGCCTTCCACCCATATTTAAGGGCTAGTTCTTTCCACAAATGAGTTTTGGGCGTCGTGACGTCCAAAATCTTCTGAACCCACCGGTCCAAACCTTCCACCACAGGTAGGATCCATCGCGTTGCTGAAACATGCGAAGGGTTGAGAGTTGTTACGACCATAAAAAACTATCTAATAAAAGGAAGTACTAAACAAAGATCTTACGAGTGCGGTTCCAAGCGACCGAAAAAGATGAAGCCGTTGTCGGAATGATGTCATTGGTGGAGACTGCGACGAATCGTTCCATCCACCCACAGTCGTTGTCATCATCCATTTCTCTACAACAAAGCATGGTGGCCACACTTACAGAGGTTTATCATTCCCCCGCAGAAGATTATGGAAGAATAGAGATTCATCATATGAGCTAATGTTAGCTCCTCTCCAGTTTCCTGGCACAAGGGTTGAAGACAGGCAACTGTCCTCCACACTGAAGGACTCATCTGTGCCAAACACACCTGGTAGCGAAGGCAAAACTCCGCAATCACAAAATCAAGATCTCCTCACAAATAAAACGCACCCAAAGTAAAGGGATACATGAAAAAATATGTAAAACCTTCCTTGGGAAGGTTCACTCGCTCTGATAGATCAGGAATAATGATATCCAATTCATGGCAGCAGCAGTCCTCTTTCACAGCAGGAATACTGGAAGGACGAATGGAAGAAGGGTACCTACTAACAGCCCATGTATGAGGGTTAGCAGTAGAGAATTTCTCTTCAAAGTCCTTTGTGGTACTAAGTCTTCTTGGGATGATGGAACCCACCGTTGGAGGAATAGAGTCCTCGATTTTGTTCTTGTTCTTTGCAGAACCAGAATTCTTGGAGGAAGAAGCCATTGAAAAAGAAGAAGGAAAAGGTTTTGTGTATGAAGAGAATTAGAGAAAGGATGGAAAATAAAGATGCAAATCAGAAGCTTGATAAATTATAAAACCCAAAGGAAAAGGATGTTGCGTATAAGTAAAATTTTGGCGGCTAAATTCATGGCAACGATTACCTCGATAATCGGTAAAAACTGTGCTGAATCATGGGATGACGCGTGTTTGGGGTATTAAATGCAGAGAGACGCGCGTCTAATCAATCGTCAGAAACCTTCAGGTGGAGTTATAGTAATTCCTGCCAAAAAGGTGTTTCTACCAACTTTCCGGTAACACAAAGTTATGTCACCGGAAAGCAAGGGGACTATCTGTATAGGGCGAAATATGATATGATATATGGTCTTCTAAATGGAGGACATGTGAAACCCAGGACGGGGATGGCCGAAGACCGAACGCAGCCATTCCACTTGTCACCAGAAAACATAACATTCAATAAAGGTGTGTTAAATGCTCTGTGCCTGGTAGCATTTAATAGGGAATATTCTGCAGCATTAAGAGCTACGGTCTGTTTAAGAGAATTTGGTATTTATGTTCACCGTTACATCTTCATCAATGACCCTCATAACTGACATTAAAGGAGGACACGATCCTAAGACCCCCTTCCCTAGACATACCTATAAATAGTGAGCTCAGTTATCATTGTAGGGGGAATGAACTTTCTGGCTAAACTTACATTGTATTCTACACAAAAGATTAATACAATCTTATTTTCTTGCTTTTAGATCTCATCATTGTTGTGCCCGGAAACCTTGTTCCCGAAACTGTCATCTCTGCTGTTTCACTACATTTCAAGGCTAAGTATTATACATTTCTTTAATTATTACATTATTTCAGGATCAAATTAGTTCACTTGTCTAGAAACCACGTACAAATTCAACTGTACCATTTTACGGGTAAACAGATCTGTTTGCACAACAAATTGAAGAGCTTGGCTATATTAATTCTTAAATACCGAGTCATTCACCATTTGAAGCAAATCATTCAGCATTTGAAGTTATTATTTCTTTACTATTATTACTAATAACGATACCGAAATCGTATAGAAATCATACAAACAAAAAAATACCGAATCGTACCGAACTACTTTGGTACGATATTTAGTATGCACAATTAATATACCGAATATCGAAGTACCGAACCGTAATTCTTAAATACCGTACCGAACCCCTAGGAGTGAGACATATAACCCCACAATTAAGCAGAATAATAATATGCATCACCACCATAATGAAAGTGACATTCTAGAGTTTTATATTAAATAGACAGAATACATAGTTTATTCTCGGACTATGGATAAAATCCCTATAATATATCTTTTGACCATGAAAATCAGTTTATATACTTAACCTTTTCAGAGTGTAGCTAATACACTCCTCCGGTAGTAAATTATTTATATGTCTATTAAATATTTGCAATTGCTATATCTTGTAATGAAATTAGACTATTTTATTTGCAGATGCTCAAGTCTAAGCCAATAAGACTCAGTACTAGTTCAACCAAAGCAACTGAGTTGGACGCAACTCCAGTCGGTTTTTATTTTAAAATAAATTAACATTAATTATTCAGAAATTTGGCCAACTCATTTAAAAAAATCGACTTATTTTGGTCGATAATTTTCTTTTAAATAAACTGACCAACCTTAGGTCGATTTATTTTGGTCGAGTTTGGAATTTAATTGACCAATCAATTATTTTCGGTTTTTGCTGCCAACCAGTATTTTTCTAACCCATCAAATTCAAACAATTTTTGGTTGTGTATACGGGTGAAACCGAGATCGTTGTAAACATCGGTTCTCGATGAAGTAGACAGAGTAGAGGCATGATCGTAAGGAACTAGAATCGGGGAAAGGAGCCCTTCGAGTTAGGGTCCGGGCAAAACACTGCTCTCGGAAGAATTGGGGACACGTTCCCTAGTTCCAATTCGAATCCTAAAACTTCGGAGAGCATTACCAGATAATAGAGCACGACTAACAAAGGGTCGTGATATCCATGCCATATCGTATGTCACGGCATGAATCTCGCCACGTATCGACAGAAAATTAGAGATTAGCAAAAGAGAAGATATTTACCTTTTATGGAATTGTACTTAAGGTAAAACTCCCCTATTATATAAAGGGGAGTCTGACTATTCATCAGAGGCATTGTAACATGCATATAAAGGCAATTTACTCTTATTTTCTTTGTTATTCAAAGTTCTTACTTTTGTTCATCAGTTCTTCATTAGTGCGATCCCGAGATCGAAGGCATGCATTTCATTAAGCTATTACTGAGTCCGCGGTCATTCCTCTTAATTGGTTTGACAATTTATTACGTCTTTTATCTATTTAATCTAACACTTTGATCATTTGTATTGAATTAATTCGCATATCCTTAAAACCACATATAAATTCAATTGTTATCCATTTTTAGGGTAAACAGTTTGGTGCTCCCTATGAGGCTAAGGATAATAGTGGAAATTTGATACAAATTTCCATAACACACTCTATTTTACACTTGTTCTTTGAGCTTTTAATTTTAGGTCAAATTAAAAATGTCAAACTCCCAATCTGCCCATTTTAACGTTGATGCTGAGTCCGACCACCATGGGGAGAACAACAACGTGGTGCCCAGCAACGAGGTGCCCCCTGTTGACCCTAACAGAGTCCCAGTCGCGGACCCGATCGAGGCTAAATCACACGTGGCTATCGAAGCAAAATTGCCTACAGCCCCCGAAAACAACATTCAGAGAGGAGCCCGGTCGGTAGCCCAGAGTACACACGACGACGAAGGTGATGGGATCAACTTGCGGGTGATCTTCGAAATTTTACAGGCTCAACAGGAAGCGATAGCCCAGTTGCAGGACCAAAGCCACGTCCCCAGCAGAGTTGAGCCCAAACCATCCCAAGAAAATTCTCGTAGAAATGGACTGGCCACAGAAAGGCCGAGTGAAGTAGGAACCGGGACCATTCTCGAGATAATAAAGATGCTTGAGGAACTGACAAAACGGGTGGAACCGGGAGAAAAGAAAATCGAAGCTAACGATAAAAAAGCTAACGATCAAATCCCAGGAGCACCACCGATACTAAAGGGCCTGGATTCCAAGAAATTTTTCCAAAAGCCTTTCCCTGGATTCCACCGATGTCCGAGCGCATCTACAAAACCGATCCCAAAGAAGTTCCGTATGCCCAAAATTCTGAAGTATAATGGAACAACTGATCCAAATGAACATGTGACATTCTACACGTGCACCATCAAGGGAAACGATTTGGAAGATGACGAGATCGAATCTGTTCTGCTGAAAAGTTTTGGAGAGACCGTGTCAAAAGGAGCCATGACATAATATCATAACTTACATCCTAATTCTATTGAATCGTTCGCTATACTTGCAGATGCTTTTGTAAAAGCGCACACCGGGGCCATCAAGGTCGAGACTAGAAAGTTAGACCTTTTCAAAGTAAAGCAAAAAGATAAATAGATGCTCATGGAATTCGTGTCGAGGTTTCAAATGGAGTTGATGGAACTACCACTGGTCGCGGACTATTGGGCCTTTCAGGCATTCACCTAAGGACTCAACCCCCAAAGCTCATTGGCTTCGCAACAGTTGAAACAAAATTTGATAGATTACCCGGTGGTAACTTGGGCCGACATCGATAAATGGTACCAATCAAAAATTAGGGTCGAAGATGATCAGCTCGGGGCCCCTTCCAGATTCGTTTATCCCGTCAGAGCTAGTGACAAATCCAAAAAAGCCATCGATCAGGAACCAAGATTGAACAGAGGTATCAACCATACAATATAGATCGAAGGCATGATGGGTCCGGACACAACCCTGGGATGAGTGAAAGAAGAAGTGATCGAGGTCATAATAACCGGGGACTAATGAGCATAAATGATTTCAATAGACCCATCGGGTCTAAGGATGCACCAAGGTTATCGGAGTACAACTTCAACGTCGATGTTATCGGCATCGTATCAGCCATCGGACACATCAAAGATACTAAGTGGCCTCGACCGCTGCAATCTGATACTAAGTGGCCACGGCCACAGAACCGAAGACTGCTGACAACTGAGAGAAGAAGTAGCCCGGTTATTTAATAAGAGATACCTCCGAGAATTTCTGAGTGATCAAGCCAAAAATCACTTCAGGAATAAGGGACTCCAACAAGCAGATCAAGCAAGAGAAACCTTACCACGTCATTAATATGATCATTGGTAGAGTTGACGTCCCCCAAGGGCCGATGTTAAAACGCACTAAGGTGTCCATTACAAGGGGAAAATAGACTTGAGATTGTGTACCGGAGGGAACCGTATCCTTTAATAACAAGGACGCTGAAGGCATCGTGAAACCACATAATGATGCACTGAAAATATCTGTACTCATAAATAAATCTCGAGTTAAGCGTGTGTTAATTGATCTAGGAAGCTCGACCAATATCATTAGATCGATGGTCATGGAACAGCTGGGTCTGCAAGACCATATAGTGCATGCAGTCTGAGTTTTAAATGGATTTAACATGGAATGAGAGACTACTAAAAGGTAGGTAACCCTGCTGGTGAACACCTCCGGAACTGTTCAGGAAACAAAGTTTTACGTGATCGAAGGAGATATGAGATACAATGTTCTATTCGGAAGGCCATGGGTTCACAACATGAGGGCAGTACCCTCAACACTACATCAGGCATTGAAATTCCCGACATCGAGAGGCATCAAGACTGTTTACGAAGAACAGTCGGTCTTAAAAGAAATGTTCGCGGTCGATGAGGTGATCCTAATATCTGCACCAAAGAACCCGAGTCCAGTTACAAGGAAAGAAACCAAAAAGAAATCACCGACACTGGCCCCGACTGAACCAGAGAAGCAGGAGGTAGGTGAGGATGATGATTACGGAGTCCCTAGGTTGTTCATAGCCTCTGACAATTTTGATTCCACCAAGTCAATGGTTGAGGAGCTATAGCAAGTCGTACTGGTCGAGCGCTTGCCCAATCGGAAGGTATACCTGGGCACGAGGCCAACTCTCGTGCTCAGGAAAAAACTCATTGAATTTCTTATAGCTAACATATATTGTTTCGCTTTGTCCCATTTTTATATGACAGAGATCCTGCCAGAAATAACTACTCACAAGCTACGCTTGGATCCGAAGTTCCACCTGGTTAAACAAAAGAGGAGGCCTCAATCCAAAGTCAAGCATGCATTCATCAAAGACGAGGTATCCAAACTCCTTAAAATAGGTTCTATTCGGGATGTTAATTACCCGGATTGGTTAGCAAACATAGTATTAGTTCCTAAAAAGAGAAATAAATTAAGAATGTGTATAGATTACAAAGGCTTGAACAAGGCATGCCCTAAGGACTCTTTTTCTTTGCCCAACATCGATCGCATGATCAATGCAATAGCTGGCCACGAGATACTTAGCTTTCTCGATGCCTATTCCGGGTACAACAAGATAAGGATGGACCCGGGCGACTAAGAAAATACTTCCTTCATCACTAAATACGACACCTATTTTTATAATGTAATGCCATTCGGACTAAAAAATGCCGGTGCCACTTACAAACGCCTAGTAAATCGGATGTTCGAAGAGCAAATAGGAAAATAAATGGAGGTTTACATTGACGACATATTAGTTAAGTCCCTACGAGTAGAGGACCATTTGGAACATTTGCAGGAAACCTTCAACATACTGAAGAAATACAATATGAAGCTGAACCCGGAGAAATGCGTATTCGGGGTCAGATCCAGGAAGTTCCTCGGATTCATGGTGTCCAACCGGGGGATTGAGATCAATCCCGGCAAGATCAAAGCTATAAAGGACATCACCGTTGTGGACAATGTCAAGGTAGCGTCGGTTCATTTCAAGGTCCTCCGATAAGAGCCATCAGTTCTTCCGTTATTGAAGAAGAAGAATAACTTCTTGTACACCCCGCAGTACCAACAAGCTTTGGAAAAACTCAAACAGTACCTTTCAAGTCCACCTTTGCTTTATACTACGAAGGCAGACGAGCAGTTGTACATGTACTTAGCGGTATTTGAGATAGCGGTAAATGGGGTCTTAATCCGGGAAGAAGAAGGTACGCAATTTTCTATATATTTACATTAGCAAGACTCTAGGCGAGGCCGAAACGAGGTATCCTCACCTGGAGAAATTGGCTCTCCTTTGCTAAGTGCCTCCAGGAAATTAAGGCCATATTTTCAATGCCATCCCGTATGTTTCATAACTACTTACACATTGAGGAACATAATGCACAAACCCGAGCTCTCGGGATGGTTGGCCAAATGGGCCGTTGAAATTAGCGGGTACGATATCGAATATAGACCCCGGACCGCCATCAAATCTCAAATTTTGGAAGACTTCGTGGATGACTTCACACCGACCTTAATACCCGAAGTCAAAAAGGAATTGTTTCTAATCTTGAGGACCTCCTCAGGGATTTGGAACCTCTTCAAGGACGGTGCCTCGAATGCAAAGGGGTCTGGACTCGGCATCGTGTTGAATCCGCCCATGGGTAACGTCGTTAGGCAATCTATTAGAACTGTGAAATTGACTAACATCGAGGCCGATTATGAGGCCATGATGGCAGGTCTCGAATTGGCTAAAAGTCTGGGGGCCGAAGTGATTGAAGCTAAATGTGATTCCTTTCTTGTGGTAAATCAAGTCAATGGGACATTCGAAGTGAAAGAGGAACGAATATGAAGATACTTGGATAAACTACATGTTACACTACATCGATTCAAGGAATGGACTCTACAACACATGCCCCGGGATCAAAATAGCGAAGCCGATGCTCTGGCTAACTTGGGGTCATCGGTTGATGATGATGAATTCAGCTCGGGAACGGTCGTACAACTCATACAATCAGTGGTGGAAGAATTCCATACCGAGATAAACTCGAAAAGAATAACCTAAGGCTAGATAAACAAGTATATAGATTAACTGAAGACCGGGAAGCTTCCTTCGGATCCCAAAGAATTGAGAAGTCTGCACACGAAGGCGGCCAGGTTTAGCTTGTTCGGAGATAATACTCTGTTCAGAAGAAAATCCCTGTAAGGCCCCATAAAATTCCGTGAAGGAATTTAAAGTTTCGTGGTGCCAAGGTAGGCTTACGTGTTTGAGGACTTTTTGGGTTGAAGAATGCACTGAGAGTTGATGGAAAGTTTTGGCAAGAGAAGGCGATTCTGCGGTCAAGTTTGCAACCACAGAACAATTTTGCGAGCTTCATAACCATCGCATAGTTGGGCAGAGAGTTGTTGAATTTTGAATGTTATTTTGCTCCCATTCCACGGTCGCATAATTCATTCTACGACCGCATAAGTGGTCTGCAGACCACAGAACTATAACGACCCGATTTGTCGTTTTGAGAATTGACGTCCCCTTCAGCAGCTTAAGGTGCCGAACAACTCTGTAATATGCATTATGACTTGCGCGTGCGGTCGAGTTTGGTTTTCGGATGATTCTAGATTTAATTAAAAGAGCAATATATTCTTGTTTTGGAAGCTTAAATGAAAGAGTTTGACTAGAGTTTGACTAGTGAGCAAACGACTCCGGAATGTGATTTTGATGATTTCAATAGTTTCGTATGGTGATTTCGGTCTTAGGAGTATGTCCAAAATTGGATTTGGAAGTTTGTAGGTCAATTCGACGCATTTTGGCGAAAGTTGGAAAATATTAAGTGGAAAAGGTGTCTTATTTTGCATAATACCTACCTTTGAATGGATATAACTCTCATAACGTGAAGATATTTTCCATGAATTTTTTGCCTAGAGTGTATCCCTTTGAGTCTAGTTTCTAACGCATCAAGTCGTTCGTCATTTGGACATTCCTACTAAATGTTATGATCAAATTACTAAAGTTATACCACCCAGTTAATTTGGCGGATAGCGAAGCGAAGCTCGCTTCGCCAGACGAGACGCGAATTTTGTCTTCCCTTTCCTGCAGTGGATAGTGAAGTGAGGCACACTTCACTAGATTAGACGCGCCCCATCTCTAACTCTTTTTAAGCCAATTCGGGGTTCATTTCCCCACTTCATTTGGATGGATTTTGGAGCTCTTCTCCACTCTCTCAAGACCACCAACTCCTCTCTTCTTCAAGGTAAGCAATCCCCATTATCTTGGTGTGAAATTCCATTATTTCTACACTAGTATTGATGAAATCTACACATAAAATACTTAGATCTTCAAGAAACGTTTTCAAGAACTCAAGGGAGGGTTTTGCAAGAGTTCTTCCAAAAAGGAAATCCTACACCCTTAGACTTACATGTACGGATTTATTATGGGAATATGAGTATGAATTAAGTATTGTAACTCACGGTATGGTGATTGGAAGACATAAATTCTCAAGTTAAATGAATACCCATTGTGAGGATTGTAAAATGAATTAATTGATAAGTTTTGTGGTTGGGAACGAATTGTTGGGCATGCATGTGCTAAAGGAAGTTGTGGATGGACTAGAGACGATTGTGAGGTGAATCATTTGTGTGGAAGGTGGTTGTTAGGTGAAGAAATTCTATTGAAGGAGGTTGTAGAGATTTATGCACTCTAGGTGTTTGATAAAATGCCTAAATGGCCTAAACTATGAAAATCTTGCTAATATTGGTGCAATTGTGTTGTATTATTGTAGATTGAAGCTGCTTAGTGTAGTGGATCATTGTAGTATCATTTAAGGGGTGAATTTTGGATTTGAGCTGTCCGAAGGTCGTTTCGCGCAAGAATGCTATTTTGGAATATCGGCCTAACTTCGTTAAGGTAAGTATCTTGCCTAACCTTGAGTGAGAGAATTACCCCTTAGGCATTGTGTCTTATGTGAAAATTGTATAATTAAAAACCATGTATGTGAGGTGATGAGTACGTACTTGGTTTATATGTGCAAATTTTATCGGTTGAAACTCGTAGATGCCCTTATGTATTAAATTGGAAAATTGTCGGAACTTAGTAAATCCTTAATTTGTCATGCCTCATTCCTTGTTTGTCAAATTTGTATTTTATATGAAAATTTGATGTGATTGCCACTTGTATTTTTATGTGAATTCCGTGTATTTGTTGATTTTCCATTTCTTGGAAATAATGTCATTATAGATTTTTTGTCTGCAAATAATTAATTAAATATGTTTAAATTGAGGCATTTATATATTTATCTAAAATTTGGATTAAGGAAAGAGTTTTCCTATGCTGAGTTATTTTCCCATCCTTGTTGTTTTTGAGATTTTATATACATTGTGTTGAGACATGGACTACCTGTTATGAAATTAATTGTCTTTGTTGTACCTTTGGAAAGGTTGTGACCTACGGGAAATTTGTAAATACAAGTTTATGATATTGTGCTGTTGTGATAATATTCTGTGTGAATTGTTGTGTGATTTGGGTTACTGTTATGCGGTGTATAAGGGTGGCATTTCATTATTGACATTATCCGGGCATAAGGGTGGTATTTCACTATTGTTATGTGTGTTGGGATATTGTCTAGGCGGAGTGATAAGGGAGGATATTAAACAAAGTGATAAGGGAGGATATTAAACAGAGTGATAAGAGAGGCTATTATATGAGCGATAAGGGTGGCTATAGGAGCGATAAGGGTGGCTGTTGATATTGTCAGGGCGGAGGGATAATTGAGGCTATTATAGGAATGATAAGGGTGGCTATTGTCAGGGATGATATGTGATGACGTGGAGTTATTGTGTTGGTAATTTTTATGTGATGATGTGGGGTTATTGCGTTGGTAATTTTCATCTGATGTTGTGATTTTTCTTGTGTTTATTTTTATATCTTGTGCAACTTGTCTTGTTGTTTCGGTAAACTTGATAATAGTTTGATCTATGTTGAAATTGTGAGCATGTGGCTAGTGTCGAGTGGATTATGTTATATGGGATCGGGTTACACGCCGCAATAGGTATGATTAATGTTATATGGGATAGGGTTACACGCCGCAACATATATCTCGTGCCGGGAAAAATATTTGAAAGATATTTATTTGAAAGAATTTTATATTTGAAAGATATTTATTTAAAAGAATTATATTCGAAAGATATTTATTTGAAATAATTTTATATTAGAAAGATATTTATTTGAAAGAAGTATATTCGGAAAGTATTTATTCGAAAGAATTATATGTGAAAGATTTATATTCAAAGGACTTGATTAATTAGTTGTACTTGTGTTCCTTATTCGTTTGAGCAATAATTATGGTGTTCTTGTTGCCTTGCTGTTTATATCACTGGTTGATTTTTGTTGCTACCACTGCTAGTTATTTTCCAGTACTATTGTATACTGCAATATTGCACAATTTATTTGACTAGTGAGTGTCTTGACTGTACTTCGTCACTACTCCACCGAGGTTAGTCTTGATACTTACTGGTTACCGACTGTGGTGTACTCATACTACACTTTTGCACATTTTTGTGCAGAGCCAAGTATTGGAGATATCGGACTCGGGTAGAGTTAGTGTGTTGATCGCAATGATTCAAGGTAGAGTTGCTTGGTCGTCGCAGTCCCGTGGAGTCTTTCCATTTTATTGTACTGTCAACTCTTATTCGAACAGTATTGAGTATTCGACCCTTGAGATCATTTCATGTATTCAGCTAGAGTTCGTGACTCAGTATTACTAGTCTTGGGAGTTTGTTTGAATATTTTCGCTGTTAGTTTCGATTATATATATAAAAAAAGGCATGAATTTTTGTTATAGTTAGCTTACCTAGTCTTAGTGACTAAGTGCCATCACGACGCCTGTTGTGGGATTTTGGGTCATGACAAGTTGGTATTAGAGCTCTAGGTTCATAGGTTCTACGAGTCACGAAAGAGTCTAGTAGAGTCTTGCGGATCGGTATAGAGACGTTTGTACTTATCTTCGAGAGGCTACGTAGCTGTTAGGAAATTTCCACTTCTTTTATTCCTGTTGTGCGAAATTTGTTGATGTTGGAGTTTGAGACTTTGTATCTCTATTCTCTTATAGATGATGAGGACACGTGCTACCGGGTCAGCTGAGCATACACCCGTGCATTCTGCTAGGGACGCAAGAGGCCGTGTCCGAGGTAGAGTCTGGGGAAGGGCACGTGCCGCAGATATAGCACCTGTCAGAGAAGCAGTTGAGAAGCCACCAGTAGATCCAGTTGGGGGACAAGTACCGGAAGCACCTGTTGTTACCCCGAACTTCAAGAGACTTTAGCACAATTCCTGAACATGTTTGGTACATTCACTCAGGTAGGATTGATCTCCGTTTCACCAAATATTTCACATATTGGGGGAGGAGCTCGGACTCCTACTGCCCGTACTCCAGAGCAGCAGGGTCACATTGGTCAAGTTTCGAGTGTAGTACCGGTACAACCTGTTATTCTGGTTCAGCCTGAGGTTAGGCCAGAGGCATCAGTGAAGAACAAAAGAGACTTGAAGATTTAAGAAGTATAGTCTACCTACTTTCAGTGGCACAACTACCGAGGATGCACAAGAATTTCTAGAAAAGTGTCACTGTATTCTCCTCACCATGGGGTATTGTGGAAGTGAGTGGAGTTTCCTTTACTATATTTTAATTGTCAGGAGCAGCGTATCGATGATGGCAAGCTTATGAAGAGGGCAGACCAGCTGATGCAACACCACCAACTTGGGCTCAATTTTCGGAAATATTTTTGAAAGAGTTTGTTCCCCAGACTCTACGGGATGTATGGCGCACAAAGTTTGAATGGTTGCGTCAGGGCACCATGACAGTGTCAAAACATGCTATCATGTTCACCGAGTTAGCCCGACACACACCTATCTTGGTTCCAACATTCAGAGAGCTAGTCTGTAGATTCATTGAAGGGCCCGATTATGATTTTAAAATAAGTATGGATCGAGAATTACAAACTGACATTCTATTTCAGCAAGTAGTAGAGATTGCCAGGATGTTAGAATGTGTTCGAAGTGAGGAAAATGAGTGTAAAGAGACCAAAAGGTCTTGAAGCTCTGGAGGGTTCAATGGATTTTACTCTTCAGCTATGACCCATTATGGCGGAGGCTCGAGCAGTCGGCCAGCTCAGACCGCACATCAGATTACTCGGGGTGCTCAAGTAAGTTCTAATAGTACACCACCGACACGGAATTCTTACAGTGGTTATTCAAGTTATCCGGCACAGACGTAGTACGAATAGTCGCAACCTCAGGGGGGTTGTTATGAGTGTGGTGATACTAGGCACATCATGAGAGATTGTCCCAGACTTGAGAGGGGTGAATTTCATCAGAACACTCAGGCTACATGCGTTATTCCAGTTAATACTCCATGTGCACAACCAATTATGAGTGGAGGACAGGCGGGTAGGGAGTGCCCTAGAGGGGGAGGCCCAACCCATTGATATATTTACTATAGCGTGGCTGAGACCACCACACCAGATGACGTCATTACAAGTACGATCCTGATTTGTTATAAAGGGATATTTCTCCTTAATTTGATTCGGTTCTGAATATTGAGGTGAGTCCTCCTATTATGTTCCGCTTATGGGTGACCTTCGTAATTTTGTGACCCACTTATATGTTGATCCCTGTTGGGAGATTTGATGATGTTAGCCCGTGTCTATCATTTTTATTTTTGAACACGATTGAGGGCTATAAGTCCAAAAGTGACTTTCTAGTACTCACTAGGTTTTGATGTGATTTCGGAATAATCGATCTCAATTTTATGAATTTTATACCCAATTGGAATGGGGGTTCATTTTGTGTTATGAAATTGTTTTACGGAATTTATTTTTAAAAAAAAGAAAGAAAAGAAATGGAAAATTTCAGTGGAACAATGTGCAAAGTACTTGTGATTCAGAGTTCATGAATTTAACCACAAGGATCTCATCCTGATATAACTTCCATTACGGCACATAGCCTGGGTTAAACATATCAAATCACATTAAACCGTGAGGATGGGATCCTCACGGTTTAATGTGATTTGATATGTTTAACCCAGGCTATGTGCCGTAATGGAAGTTATATCAGGATGAGATCCTTGTGGTTAAATTCATGTGTTTTAAATTCTCCTTTTGTGAAATTTAATTTGTACTATAGTACTAATAGGGAGTCATGCCTGTTAGACTTATTTGATAATTCTTTTATGTGATTCTGTGCATATTTAGCCATATTTGTGGTGTATTTATTGAGTTTTAGCCTATGAGGTGAGTGCCCAGGTGGTGTAAAATGTGACTCGTTAATTTGGATAAATAATTATGAAGTCTTCATGCCTCACGTGTTGCTGTCAGTGTTGTGAAAAATTTGAAACGAGGTTTTGGATAATATGAGGTGAATTGAGAATGCTGGAATTAATTATGAACAATTAGTATGACCGGAGATGTGGTTATGGGCAAACATATAATGTGTGAGTAGGCACGATTTACGATAGCCGGTTGAGACTAATACCGTGTGTTGATGTGAAATAATAATAGGTCTTTTGAAAATGTTTGGAGTGTAAGAAATTAGTTTTAAAGTGTATAAATATGGATAAAGGAAATAATCTCAACTGAGATGGTGTTTGTCGGACCTATGTTAAATTTTTGGTGACGTAGAATCACCCGCGAGTATGTGTGTAAGAATACACCCAGTAGTTGGATGTCCTCGGAAAGGTTTTTGGCACGTTCGAGGATGAACGTTTGTTTAAGAAGTGGAGAATGCAATGACCCGACTTATCGTTTTGAGAATTGACGTCCCCTTCAGCAGCTTAAGGTCCCGAACAACTTTGTATTGTGCATTATAACTTGCGCGCGTGGTCGAGTTTGGTTTTCGGATGATTCGAGATTTAATTGAAAGAACAATATATTCTTTTTTGGTAGCTTAAATGAAAAGAGTTTGACTTTTGAGCATATGACTCCGGAATGTGATTTTGATGATGTCAATAGCTTCGTATGGTGATTTCGGTCTTAGGCGTATGCTCGGAATTGGATTTGAAAGTTCATAGGTCAATTCCACACATTTTGGCGAAAGTTGGAAAATATTAAGTGGAAAAGGTGTCTTAATTTGCACAATACCTACCTTTGAACGGGTATAACTCTAAAAATGTCAAGATATTTTCCATGAATTTTGTGTCTAGAGTGTATCCTTTGAGTGTAGTTTCTAACGCATCAAGTCGTTCGTCATTTGGACATTCCTACTAAACGTTATGATCAAATTACTAAAGTTATACCACCCAGTTAATATGGCGTACAGCGAAGTGAAGTTTGCTTCGCCAGACCAGACGCGGATTTTGTCTTCCCTTGCCTACAATGGACAGTGAAGTGAGGCACACTTCGCTAGAGTAGACGCGCCCCAACTCCAGCTCTTTTTAAGCCAATTCGAGGTTCATTTCCTGTAATACCCCAATATTTTTAAATGAGGACATAGTGAACATTTAACAAATAATTTAGTTAAAAAAAGGAACAAACTAATAAAAAAAAGGGAAAGAGTGCAAACAAAAAGGGCCGAAGCCCATTAGACACACAATCTGCCTAAGGACAAAAGCAAAAGGGATTTGGGGGAAGTGAAAGAACCTACAGAAAAGAACAGAAGAAAAAAAAAGAGCGCAGAGAAGGGGAAAAAGAGAGAAGAAGAAGAAGAAAAAAAGGAGAGGAAAGAGGCTAGCAATCTAGTGCTGCAAGATTGTTGTTCCTCTTCCTTGATTTTTGGAGATTGGTGCAAGATTGGATGAATAGAATGTTAGGTTTACTCCTTCTCTTTCTAAAATGGTCTTACATCTCTCTAAAATATCAGGTTTTAGCTCAATAATGACTTAACCCCTCTCCCTACCCAGCCTTGGGGGTATTAAACGAGCTCCTACATGCACGGCCGCACACCTGGGCAAGTGGACGCGTATCTGGCCTCATACCTGAGGCAGAAACTCTCATATATGCGCGGCCGCGCATATGAGAAAGGCCCAGTAAAATGGCCATAAGCGTCTGGATACATATTCAAATGACAAACGGTTTGATGTGTTAGAAATTATACTTAAAGGGATTTAATGTAATAGGTTATACACCACATAAATCTTCATATCTTGAGAGTTATGCTCATTTGAAGTTAGGTATTGTGCGAACTCACTTGAAACTTTATCCCATCATATAATTTTCACCTTGACTTAGCCTTAGGGCTTTTCTTAGATCATAAACCATTCTTATTGCACATGATACATGTATTATCATGATCAATTGATATCATTCAAATTATCAGTCTTGTTCATACCCGAATTAATATAATTAGAACCCACCAATCTTCTTAATGGTCTTAAACTATTTCGAAATTTTCCGTGGTGTTACTTTCCCCCCCCCCCCACTTAAGAACATTCGTCCTCGAATATTTTACAAGTCATTATTAGGCACAGTATTATCCTCCTTTCACCTTAACCATCATCTTTAATCGTTCTTGACATCATATAGATCTTAGATATTCTTCCAACATTTCAACTTCCTTAAGGCCCTAAAATTTGGCTAACTCCCAAATTTTTCAGGAATTTCGGCAGAGTGTCCTATGCAATTAGGCCTAACCACCTGCCAGTGATTCACCAAAACCAGTCCTAACAACATATACATGAACCAACAACGCAACATAACATTAAAACAATGTCAACAGTGGCCTCGCATACATGGTTTTCAATTACACAATTTCCACATAAGATTCAATGCCTAAGGGGTAATTCTCCTACTCAAGGTGAGGTAAGATACTTACCTTAACGGAGTTAGGCCGATATTTCAAAATAGCATTCTTGCGCGAAACAACCTTCGGACGGCTCAAATCCAAAATCTGCCCCTTAATGATACTACAACGATCCACTACACTAAGCAGCTTTAATCTACAATAATACAACACAATTGCACCAATATTAGCAAGATTTCCATAGTTTAGGCCATTTAGGCATTTTATCAAATACCTAGAGTGCATAAATCTCTACAACCTTCTTCAATGGAATTTCTTCACCTAACAACTACCTTCCACACAAATGATTCACCTCACAATTATCTCTAGTCCATCCACAACTTCCTTTAGCACATGCATGCCCGACAATTCGTTCCCAACCACAAAACTTATCAATTAATTCATTTTACAATCCCTACAATGGGTATTCATTTAACTTGAAAATTTATGACTTCCAATCACCATACCATGAGTTACAATACTTAATTCATACTCATATTCCCATAATAAATCCGTACATGTAAGTCTAAGGGTGTAGGATTACCTTTTTGAAAGAAATCTTGCCAAACCCTCTTTGAGTTGTTGAAGAAATATCTTGAAGATATAAGTATTTTATGTGTAGAATTCATCAATACTAGTGTAGAAATAATAAAATTTCAGACCAAGATAATGGGGATTACTTAACTTGAAGAAAAAAGGAGTTGGTGGTCTTGAGATAGTGGAGAAGAGCTCCAAAATCCGTCCAAATGAAGTGGGGAAATGTCACGACCCAATTTAGGATCATGACCGACACTTAGGAGCAAGTACTCCCAAGTAAGCCTCATCGATAATTTACAGAAAATCGGACAGAGTTTTTCCTATTTTAGGACTATCCATAAATAAACCCGTCTTGGAAATCAACAACACAACCAACCTATATCGACCAAACAAGTTATAATCCTCATTCACGAAATATTTTCAACACAATAATACTAACTTCATCTCCAAGTATACGCTAGGAAAGTCTAATACGAATCACAAGTCTATCTCAATACAAAAATACTTATGAAACTCATAAAAATGACTATGGAGCGACTCTAAGAGTTTCAAGAAATAGACAATAACAAATAAATAACAATCTTTGCCGACGTGAATAAATGCGGGGCTCACCAGGAACTGCAACTCTTATACTTTAATTAACGGAATCCTTGCCTGCGTCTATTGCTGTCTCTATAAAAATAATAGTGGGGAGTGAGTCGCTAGCTCAGTGAATATTAATACTTAACCACAACCATTTTTAATAGGGGACAAGTTAGAAAACATGCTTGTATAATAATAACAAAATAAAATGCCCTTTTTAAAACGGTAATAATAATCAATCTCATCATGTGTTTCCTGTAACAAAATCAATTTCTCAATTCAGTATTAAACTCGGTAAATACTGTGTCATATCAAATATTAATATTTGGGAGGTTTCCAGAAAAGGATCATGTAATCTGCATCTCTGTGTGGACTCCGTCGTAAGAGGAGTCAAATATAACTGTAGGTCCCTACTCGAGGGAAAACTGTAACTGTATGCTAGTTCTACCTTCTCACTAGCGAGGGATCTAACTGTACTTGGTAATCAGTAAATACAAGATGTACCAGGTCTAACGAACCCACCATTAGCTACGGTATCCTTCAAAGTCTCCTCCAATTAATACTTTTTCTTGTAACCAGTAAATATTCATAAGAAAGCATTTTTAAAATAATAAAGGGCATATCAATTCTTATCAAATCATGTAAATCCATTTCGGTAATGGTAACCATATCTCAAGTAGCAGTAAAACATGAACATTATAAATAACGGTAAACATCTCCAGTAAACTATCCAGTACCATATCAAATAAAGGACCTGTCCCACATGCAATTTCAAACATTCGATAACACGTTTTATTTTCAAAATAACGTATAAACCATAAAGGTTATGAAAACACAAATTGTGGTAAGATTACTACTCACAGTACTCGTGCCAAATATTGAACTTGTCACTTGCGAGTACTTGGTTAAACTTCTTCAACCACGTATATTATTACAAAACCAATCTATATATCAACTTCTGGAACTAGCAGCATACGTAATTGGTCCAACCATGTCACATTTAATTAATTTTCCTGTTTGATTCCTCTAAAATATGAATATTGATTATTTGTTAATCAATTAGGTAGTACTAAAAGGGAAAGGAACCTAGTTTATATTTTCTTTGTTTATCATTATGAGTAGGCAAAAAACGTTTGTGTTTCTTGGAAAATTAATATTTTTGTCTATTTCACGTAATGGTTTGCAAGCACTCACAATCTCTCCAATAGAGTATCTAACAAGATATTATTTAATTACTTAGAATCAAGAAATTGATCTTGCTCATGTGTATTCTTGTATCCAATTCAATTGAAGATCAACTCACTATTTAACTCAACCCAAAATAAGCTAAATATACCCATATCAATGGGATAACAAAATATACATGGAATTTTAAAATAATAGTAGCTAGGAACAACAATCTTGCAGCACCAGATTGCTAGCCTCTTTCCTCTTCTTCTTCTTCTTCTTCTCTCTTTTCCCCCGTCTCTGTGCTCTTTGTTTTTCTTCCGTTCTTTTCCGTAAGTTCTTTACCTCCCCTCAAATCCCTTTTGCTTTTTTCCTTAGGCAGATTGTGTGTCTAATGGGCTTCGGCCCTTTTTGTTTGCACTCTTTCCCCTTTTTTTTTATTAGTTTGTTCCTTTTTTTTTAACTTAAATTATTTGTTAAATGTTCACTATGTCCTCATTTAAAAAATATTGGGGTATTACATCCTTCTCACCTTATAAAATTTTATTCCCAAATTTAACTGATGTATGTACCTGTAGACTAAAATAGATGAGGATACTTCACTTGAATATCTTTTCCAACTTTCCATGTAGCTTCTTTAACTATATGGTTTCTTCATAAGACTTTCACGAATACAATTTTGTTTGACCGTAACTTCTTACTTATTTGTCAACAATAGCTAAAACCTCCTCTTCGTAGGATAAGTTCCACTTAACTCTATAATCGGTACTTCAAACACATGAGAGGAGTATGATATATATTTTCTTAGCACAAAGATATGAAACGCTTGAAAGACAACTCAAGAGAAAGTACCATATGATATGCCATGGCTCCCACTTGGTCATGTATCTCATATGACCGTATAAACATCGAGCTCAACTTACCTTTTTTTTTCTTCACATTACACCTTTCATAGGGAAAACTTGTACTGACACTCTGTCCTCAATTGTGAAAACTAAGTCCCGTCTCATTTTATCCGCTTAAGACGTTTGTGTATTTTGAGTTGTGAGCAATTTGATCACTGGCCCTTGTCAATAGCTTCTTGTACTAAGTCGGGTCCTAATAAGTTAGCTTCATCGAATTCAAACTATCTGATAGGAGAACGACATCATATACTATACAAGGTTCCATACAATGCCACCTAAATACTAGACTGAAAGTTGTCATTGTAAGCAAATTTTGCTATAGATATATAAACATAAAAGCTACCTCCAAACTCAATATGTAAGCTCTCAACATATCCTTCATGAACTGTATAGTACGTTCAGAGTGCTCGTATGTCTGCTGATGAAATGTGGTATTAAGATAAACTCGTGTAACTAATGTTTCTTGGGAAGAATTTCAAAATCATGTAGTAATTTTTCATTTTCTATCAGAAATGGTAGACAATAGACCCTACAGAATTTGACAATTTCTATCTATGTGTCTTTATGCATATTCATTCTCAGTAAGAGAAGTTGTACCTACTATGTAAGTCAATTTGTAATTTACCACGTAATTATAACCTCTAATTGTTTCAAGAGTTTTGTCATAAAATTCACTTTGATTCCATTCTATTTCCACTTTGAAAACTCGAGTTATTGTAGTAGGCCTGAAGAGTTGCAAATGGTGACACGCTAACAAGTCAATCAGTTAGAAACAAGGTTAAGGAAATCATCCATCTTTCTGTTCCAACAAATACATTTTTCTTCTAAACATGGTACACCATACTTGACCCCAAATGTATGGTGTATCTAGAGTTGTGAGCTCTTCAAGGATAATTTGTGTTAACACATCTACATCTAGTACACATAACTAGTTACTTAGTCGAAGAATTGTCAATAGTCATATTATTTTTTTACTAGCTAGGACCTCTTCTCTATGTTAGCGTAATTGCTCATCTTTAAATTGGGTGGCCTTTATTAGCTTTACCAATGAAGACTTTTCTTGAATACAAGCCAACAATAGCTCTGAAATATTTTTTAGTATATTTAGTCTGTGCATATTCTTGACCAAAGGCCTCTTTACATTAGATATATTTTTCAAATTACCCATGTTATTTTTTCTTTTTCTTTTTTTGCATAAGCCATAACATTTATCTTTCGCGAACAATACAAAATAGTACAATTATATCTTTAGTAGTTCCCTCCATCAGCCTTGCTAAATATTTATATCTCTTTTAGTTTTAAATGTACTTCAGGCTCTTGTTCTAGGTATAAATCTCATAGGTTTCTTCGTATAAATAGTGTCTCTAAATCCTAAAAGGAAATACCACTATGACCATCTCCAAATCATGAATGGCATAATACGACTTGAGCTTCTTCAATTTCCTTAGAGCATAAGCTATCACACGACTATTTTGCATGAGAAAATATCCTAATCCTACCCTCGAAGTATCACATAATATCGTGAATCCTCTAGAGGCTATTGGAATAAGGCTAACATTAGTGTAATTGTCAAACATACTTTCTCATTTTACATTTCTCCATCCACTGAAATTTAGCAATTTTCTATGTTAACTTGGTGAGTGGTAGTGCTATTCTAGAGAAATCCTACACAAATACCTATAGTAGCCTGTCAAGCCAAAAGTAATCTCTGTAGGAGAAATGGGTCTCGCCCATTTATGAACTTTTTATATCTTCTTAGAATCTACCATTTTTTTATTCTTAGATACCATATGTCCTATGAATACCATCGAGTCCAGCTAATTGAAGAACTTGGAAAAAAGGTTGATTTCCCTGTAGTGTCTTTGATCTATTTTTCAATCAATTGTCGTGTTCTTACCAGTTACGAGAATACACCAAAATATAGTAAGTAAAAATAATGAATTTTCTTTTTTCAAAAATAACTTTGAACACCAAATTCATTATATATATCAATGCAATTGGAGCATTGGCCAATCTAAAGGACATCACAGGTAACTCATAATACTTGTACCGAGTACTAGAGGCAACATCAAAATATCTTTCTTTATTATTCTAAGCTGATGATAACCAAACTAAAGATTAATGGCTCTTTGTAACTGATCAAACAAGTTATCTATACAAGACAATGGATATTTGTTGTGTATTGTTATCTTATTTAATTATCTGTAGTTGGCCCACATTCTTAAAGACTCATTTCTTTTTTTCCAAATAATATTGGTGTACCCTATGGTGCAACACTCGTTATGATAAAACCTGTATCCAGTAGGTCTCTCAATTATTCAATTAGCTTTCTCAACTATGTTGGTGCCATATAATATAGTTTGCGTGTCAGGTGTCAGCTCAATACCGAAGTCTATTTCTCATATTGGAGGTAGTCCTAGTAACTCCTTAGGAATACATTAGAGAATCTCTCATTATGATACTTTTTTTTTCTCAAACTAAATGTTTCTTCTCTTGTGCCCCTTACCGTATCTCTGAGATCCAAACAACCTTTCTTCTATAATCGTTAAGTCTTCAAAATATATAATTTGCTCATCTCTAAAACCTATAATCCCCTTTTTGGACAAAAATAGCTTTTAAAGTTCACCAAACCTAATAGTCATTCCATAGTAATCGAGGGTAACATGGTAAGAAGATAATTAATCTATATCCATCTGTACGTTAGAGTCAACCATATCAAGTACAACTTGGTTAGCTAGGGTTTCCTTCTCTTAAATTAAATCTTAAAAGTTTTAAACACATGTCTAACTACTATAAATATTTCACAGATGTGGCAACCCGAAAAGGATCACTTAATATCTCAAAACATTCTTGATTTTTAAATCTTTGACTCATATTAAAATCCATACTAAAAGATATTCTAATCTCAATCTTCTTATGTGAGTTCTTGCACGCCTATCATGTCTATATTTTCAATCTTTCTGGTAAATGCAACTGCTACAGAATAGGTTTAAGTCATCATATATGCAGTTACTATCTTGTTTAAACAATTAACCAATCTTTCAACAAGTCTCTAAACTTAAGATGTTGCTTGCGTATCCATCTGAGAAAGTTTGGTGTTATATGTAAGTATACCCAACGTCTAAATCAATTTCTTAAATGATCTAACAAGCAAGTTCACGTCACAAACTATCAAGAAGGAAGTGATTCACAAACACTTTAGTGAAATTATTCCCAAATTAGTTGTGTTGCTCTTGTTGGCATCTCTAAGAGTATCGTACCATTTCATGTATTAGCCATGTTCTCTAGTCTAAAAGTTGCATGTTCCATAGACCACTTCGTGAAATTTCCTATAGCTCATAACGTGGTAAGTATTTTACTAAAACCTTTAAGGATTCTTTGAACTATCAGAAATAATAAACTTAGTTTCAGCTTTAGAAATTTTATTAAGAATATTTTGTTGTTCCCCATAATCTTCAAGGTGCATGAGGACTTTAGAGCCCCTATTTTGTTGCTCATTCTTCTCATATTTATCTATTATATCCATAAAGATCTCAATTGTTTTTTCTTTTTTCGTGGAGGTAAGCGCCTTTTTGGGATAGCACTCCTTTATCGATGTAGTGGTGGACTAGTATAAATTTTCGAAATGGATTCTATTATGCATCTTACCGGAAAGCACCTCATATGGAACAATGAACCTTTCACTGGTCTTGTATACTACTTATGTAGCATTTCTTTGCTTGGAGATGGCTGCATGTCCATTGGCGAAATTTGACGTCCTTGAAATTTGAACCTCTAGCCAAATTCTATTATAGGGTAATTGGTCCGATCCATACACGAATAAGATAAGTAATGACAGATTCAGTTAGTTGACCCTAATCTCCACACACATATGGAGGAATAAGAAAGAAAGGCAAGACACATCCTATCACGCCCTCACAGAATCACGATTATGGGAATGGCCGGCTACATAACCATAATAGAGATTCTACTACCGACGTGTGCTCCATTAGTCACAAGAATAACCTAGGACTTTGATACCAACTTTGTCACCACCTAATTTAGGATCATGACCGGCACTTAGGAGCAAGTGTTCCCAAGTAATCCTCATCAATAATTTACAGAAAATCAGATAGAGTTTCCCCTGTTTTAGGACTATCCATAAATAAACCTGTCTTAGAAATCAACAACACAACCAACCTATATCGGCCAAACAAGTTATAATCCCCATTCACTAAATATTTCCAACACAATAATACTAACTTCATCTCCAAGTATATGATAGGAAAGTCTAATACAAATCTCAAGATTATATCAATAAAAGAATACTTATGACACTCATAAAAATGACTATGGAGTGACTCTAAGAGTTTCAAGAAAGAGACAATAACAAATAAATAACAATCTTTGCCCACGCGAATAAATGCGGGCCTCACCAGGAACTGCCAACTCGTGTACTCTAATTAACGGATCCTTGCCTGCGTCTACTGTTGTCTCTGTAAATATAATAGCGGGGAGTGAGTCGCTAGCTCAGTGAGTAATAATACTTAACCACAACCGTTTTTAATAGGGGACAAGTCAGAAAACATGCTTTTATAATAATCACAAAATAAAATGCCCTTTTTAAAACAGTAATAATAATCAGTCTCATCGTGTGTTTCCTGTAACAAAATCAATTTCTCAATTCAGTAATAAACTAGGTAAATACTGTATCATAGCTAATCTTTATATTTGGGAGGTTTCCAGAAAAGGATCATGTAATCTGCATCACTGTGTGGACCCCTTCGTAATAGGAGTCAAATATAACTATAGGTCCCAACTCGAGGGAAAACTATAACTGTATGCTAGTTCTACCTTCCCACTTGCGAGGGTTCTAACTGTACTCGGTAATCAATAAATACAAGGTGCACCAGGTCTAACGAACCCGCTGTTAGCTACGGGATCCTTTAAAGTCTCCTCCCATTTATACTTTTTCTTGTAATCAGTAAATATTCATAAGAAAGCATTTTTAAAATAATAAAGGACATATCAATTCTTATCAAATCATGTAAATCTTAGAAAATATGGTATTTTGCTGTAGCAGGTGTTTTGGCATGTCCTTTTTCATGTTCGCGAAGGTACTCTCGCGAACGCGAAGAGTAAACTGGTCAGGCTGAAATTTCTTCTTCGCGAACGTGAAGGACTGGTCACGAACGCGAAGTGATTGGGGATTTACCCTTCGCGAACGCGACCGGCTCATCGCGAATACGAAGCATTGGGGACTTGGGGGAGGGTTGGTCTTTCCTTCATCGCGAGCAATGTCTTATGAATGCGAAGGCCAGGGGGATTAGCCTTCGCGAATGCGAGAAAGGTCTCGCGAATGCGAAGGCTTGGGAACTTATACTCTTCGCCAATGCGACAGTGTCCTCGCGAACGCGATGAACACTGTCGCCCAACACTTTTCACATTTTCAAGAACCAAATGGACTAGAGGTGATTTTCTAGACACTCTTTCTTCCCCAAAATGTTGGTAAGTGATTCTAAACCATTTTCTTTCAATTACCCATTTCATTTCATAAATTTTCAACCTAAAATCTAGAGTTTCCATGGTAGAATTGAGGTTTTGGGTAGAAACTAGGGATTTCGGAAATTTAGGGATTTAGACCTCAAATTGAGGTCAGATTCCAAAACGAATTATATATCCGGGCTTAGGGGTGAATGGGTAAATGGATTTTGGTCCGAACCTCGGGTTTTGACCAAGCGAGCCCGGGGTCAATTTTTGCCTTTTGGAGGAAATTTTGGGAAATCTAAATTTATGCAATATAATTGATTTCTTTAGAAATATTTGATATTATTGAGACATTTTTGAATAGATACGAGTGGTTTGGAGGTAGATTCTAGAGGAAAAGTTGTGATTGAGTATTGAGTGGCCTTCGGAGCGAGGTAAGTGTCGTGGTTAACCTTGACTTGAGAGAATTAGGAACCTCAGATTATTTGCTATGTGAAATTCATGTGAGCGGCGTATATGTGAGGTGACGAGTACTTATACGCCACCAATTTACCTGTTTTCCCTATTTTCTCCTGTATTTCTCATATTGTCTCTTTCTTATGCCTAATTGCTACGTGTTTAGACTAGTGTTATTGAACCGATCGTTCTTGTCATGTTTACGAATTTTCTGGTGATAATTGAGTATTTATTTCAAAGTTGACATTGATATTGTGGAACCATATGTTAAAGTAAGGCTTGTACATATTATTATATCTCCCTATTGTTAGTTGTTCATTGCATTATGGTAAGAGAGAGTGTTAATGCATGAAGGGTGATGACGTGCCATTGTGAGTGTTAATGCACGAAGGGTGATGCCGGGCCATATTGTGAGCGTTAATGCACGAAGGGTGATGCCGTGCCATATTGTGAGTGTTAATGCACGAAGGATGATGTCGTGCCATATTGTGAGAGTTAATGCACGAAGTGTGATGCCGTGTCGTTTCTATTGATGTTATGGTGAGGTTGAGAGTAAAAGTACGAAGGATGATACCGTGCATTTTTCCTTTACTGTATTCAATGTTCCTGTTGATTCATAGTATATTGGTTTTTCCAGTTATCATTATACTGTAATTCTTTACCTCGTATTTTCCTCAGCATGGTTTTCCCTCCCGATATTTCCCGTTTAGCTCTTCATTACTGTTATTTTTATATACACTGTTAAATCGTACAGGTTGATTTGTAGGTGCCCTGCCTTAGCCTCACTATTTCGTCGAGGTTAGGCTCGACACTTACCAGTACATGGGATCGGCTGTACTGATACTGCACTCTGTACTTTCTGTGCAGATTTTAGTACCGGCTCGCATTGATCGAGATTTTAGCTGTTGGACCGCTATCCAGAGACTCAATGTAGATCTGTCGGCGTTCACAGACCTTGAAGTCCCCATCTATCTTTTCAGTTTTACTGTTTCTTTGATTCAAACACTTGTATTTGTTTCAGACTATTACTTGTAGTGAATTCTAGAATGCTCGTGAATTGTGACTCCAGATCTGGGTGGTAGAAATTAATGCAGTTTCTATATTATTCCGCACTCACTATATTTCACCTTAGCTAATTTGCTATTATTTATTAAATAGGATAAGGATTGGTTAAATGATTCTAGTGAGTTGATCTTCAATTGAATTGGATACAAGAATACGCATGAGCAAGATCAATTCCTTCATTCTAAGTAATTAAATAATATCCTGTTAGATATTCTACTGGAGAGATTGTGAGTGCTTGCAAAGCACTATGTGAAATAGACAAAAATATTAATTTTCCAAGAAACACCAATTTTTTTCTTGCCTACTTATAACGATAAACAAAGAAAATATAAACTAGGTTCCTTTCCCTTTTAGTACTACCTAAGTGATTAACAAATAATCAATATTCATATTCTAGAGGAATTAAACAGGAAAATTAATTAAATGTGACATGGTTGGACAAATTACGTACGCTACTAGTTCCAGAAGTTGATATATAGATTGGTTTTGTAATAATATAGGTGGTTGAAGAAGTTGAACCAAGTGCTCGCAAGTGACAAGTTCAATATTTGGCACGAGTACTGTGAGTAGTAATCTTACCACAATTTGTGTTTTCATAACCTGCATGGTTTATACGTTATTTTGAAAATAAAACGTGTTACCAAATATTTGGAATTGCATGTGGGACAGGTCCTTTACTTGATATGGTACTGTATAGTTTACTGGAGATGTTTACCATTATTTAAAATGTTCATGTTTTACTGCTACTTGAGATATGGTTACCATTACCGAAAAACATCCCGTAGCCTATCCGAACTCACCCGAGCCCTCGGGGCTCAAAACAAAACATGTATAAACATCATACAAACTTTCTCGCATGATCAGATCACCAAAATAACACCTAGAATTACGAATTGAACACCAAATCGAATGAAATTTTCAAGAAAGCTTAAAAATTCCTATTTTCACAACTGAACGTCCGAATCATGTCAAACCAACTCCGTTTCTCACCAAATTTCACAGATAAGTCATACATATTATATTGGACCTATACCGAACTCCGGAACCAAAATACGAACCCGGTATCAACAAGGCCAAAAATCCACAAATTCTTAAAAACAATGAATTTTCAGACTTTTAATTTTTATCAAAAATTCATAACTCGAGCTAGTGACCTCCGAATTCAATTTAGGGCATACGCCCAGGTCCTAGAATTCGATACGGACCCACCAGGACCTTCAAAACATGGATCCGAGCCCGTTTACCAAAAATGTTGACCGAAGTCAACTAAAATCAACTTTTAAGGCAAACATTTTTATTTGTTTTTCAGGTTTTAACATATAAGCCTTCCGGGCCAATACGCGGACAGTGCACGCAAATATATGAGGGTAAAAATGAGATTTTTAAGGCTTAAGAGTGGAGAATCAAGTTCTAAAATATGAGATGACCTTTTGTGTCATCACAATGACTTCTCACACATATTGACATATGGGCATAGTGATTCATTTTACACTGGCTATCTAGAAAGAAAATGAAACATCTTATTTATTTTTGAAAGGAGTTTTGGGAGAATTAGTTTTTTCAAACTTACTCATATTTTTGGCAATTTCGTTAAACGACTTGGGTTTTCACAGATACACTTGAAAAGAAGAACTATTTTCAAAAAACATGATTTAGCTGAGCATTATTCTTTGAGTTACTTCTTTTATTACTTGTTTTATGTTGTTATGAACTGTTGTTGGTTATTGGAGTTAGACTCCGGCCTTGGTACAAGCTCGTCACTACTTTCAACCTAAGGTTAGGTTTGTTACTTATTGAGTACATGGGGTCGGTTGTACTCATACTACACTTCTGCACCTTGCGTGCAGATTTTGGATGCCAATGATGTTGTACATGACGAGAGCTGGATATGAAGATGTACCTGCATTCCAGAGATTGCTGCCTCTTATTCATGGTAGCTTTAGAATTTTAATATGTTCATGTATATTTCAAACAGATGATGTATTCGTATTTCACACCAGCTTTGTAAATTCTAATATTAGAAGCTCACGCGGAGCATATCCTCCAAGATCTGAATAGTACGCTCAGACTTCCCCTCCGTCTGAGGATGGAATGGTGTGCTCAACTCAACCCGCGTACCCAACTCATGCTGTACTACGCTCCAGAAGTGCGAGGTGAACTGTGTACCTCAATCAGAAATTATAGACACGGGTACACCGTGAAGACTGACGATCTCGCTGATGTAAATCTCTACCAATCGCTCCGAGGAATAGGTAACTGCCACAGGAATGAAATGTGCTGACTTAGTCAGCCTGTCCACAATGACCCAAACGGCATCGAACTTCCTCTGAGTCCGTGGGAGTCCAACAACGAAATCCATAGTGATACGCTCCCACTTCCACTCAGGAATCTCTATCTTCTGAAGCAAACCACCAGGTCTCTGATGCTCGTACTTTACTTGCTGGCAATTTAGACACCGAGCTACATAAGCAACTATGTCTTTCTTCATTATCCTCCACCAATAATGCTGCCGCAAATCCTGCTTTATATCTTGGCGGCGCACAGATGAATATAATACCGGGAACTGTGGGCCTTCTCAAGAATCAACTCACGAAGTCCATCCACATTAGGCACATAAACACGACCTTGCATCCTCTAAACTCCATCATCTCCAACCGTAACCTTCTTGGCATCACCATGCCGCATCGTGTCCCTAAGGACAAGCAAGTGAGGATCGTCATACTACCAATCTCTGATGCGCTCAAACAAAGAAGGTCGAGCAACTATACAAGCTAGAACACAGCTCGGCTCAGAAACATCCAACCATACGAACTGATTGGCCAAGGCCTGAACATCCAATGCAAACGGCCTCTCACTAGCTGGAATATATGCAAGGCTACCCATACTAGCTGAGTTTCTACTCAAAACATCGGCCACCACGTTGGCCTTCCCGAGATGATACAAGATGGTGATATCATAATCTTTCAATAGCTCTAACCACCTCCTCTGCCTCAAAGTGAGCTCCTTTAGTTTGAATAAGTACTGTAAACTCCGCTGGTCCGTGAAAACCTCACATGACACACCGTAGAGATAGTGCCTCCAAATCGTCAGCGCATGAACAATGGCTGCCAACTCTAAGTCATGGACAGGGTAATTCTTCTCGTGAAGCTTCAACTACCGCGAAGCATATGCAATAACCTTGCCACCCTGCATCAATACCACACCCGAACCAATATGAGATACGTCACAATATACTGTATAAGATCCTGAACCTGAGGGTAACACCAATACTGGTGCGGTAGTCAAAGTAGTCTTAAGCTTTTGAAAGCTCGCCTCATACTCGTCTGACCATCTGAATGGGGCACCCTTCTAGGTTAACCTTGTCAACGGGGCTGCTATAGATGAGAACCCCTCCAAAAACCTACGAAAATAACCCGTAAATCCCAAGAAACTACGGATCTTTGTAGGTGATGTGGGTCTAGGCCAGTTTTGAACTGCGTCAATCTTCTTAGGATCCACCTGAATACCCTCTGCCGATACAATGTGACCCAAGAAAGCAACTGAACTCAACTAAAACTTGCATTTTGAGAATATAACTAGCTGTCTCTCATAGTCTAAAGAACGATCTGAAGGTGTTTCTCATGTTCCTCTCGGCTGTGGGAGTAGATCAAGATATCATCAATAAACACAATCACGAAGTAATTCAAGTAGGGCTTGAACACCCGGTTTATCAAATCCATGAATGTTGCTAGGGCATTTGTCAGTCTAAATGGCATCAATAAAAACTCAAAATGCCTATACCGAGTCTGAAAAGCTATCTTAGGGACATCAGATGCCCTAATCCTCAACTGATGGTAGCCAGATCGCAAATCAATCTTCGAAAAATCCTTGGCACCCTGTAGCTGATCAAATAAATCATCAATCCTCGGCAATGGATATTTGTTCTTGATGGCTACTTTGCTCAACTGCCGATAATCTATACACATCCTTATCGATCCATCTTTTTTCTTTACAAACAACATAGGTGCACCCCAGGGCGAGACACTAGGTCTAACGAAGCCCTTATCAAGCAAATATTGCAATTGTTCCTTCAATTCTTTCAACTCTGGCGGGGCCATGCGGTATGGCGGGATGGAAATGGGCTGAGTGCTCGGGTGGCATCCCCGGCAAGTCTACAGGAAACACCTCTGGAAACTCACGAACAACCGACACTAAATCCATGGAAGGAACCTCCGTACTAGAATCGCAGACATAAGCCAAATAAGCTAGACACCCATTCTCGACCATATGCCTAGCCTTCACATAAAAGATAACCCTGCTGGTAGAATGTCCAAGAGTCCCTCTCCACTCTAATCGAGGCAACCCCAGCAAGGCTAAGGTCACCATCGTGGCGTAACAATCTAATATAGCATGATAAGGTGACATCCAATCCATACCCAGAATGACATCAAAATCAACCATGTCGAGAAGTGGAAGATCTACACAAGTCTCAAGGATCCCAATGGTGACCACACACGAATGATAAATACGATCTACAACAATAACATCTCCCATTGGTATGGACACATACACAGGAGCACTCAAAGAATCACGAGGTACGACCAAATATGAAGCAAAATAGGATGACACATAGGAGTAAGTGTATACCGGATCAAATATAACTGAAGCATCCCTACTGCAAAACTGAAACAATACCTATAATAACGACGTCAGATGACTCAGATCACCAAAATAACACCTAGAATTACGAATTGAACACCAAATCGAATGAAATTTTCAAGAAAACTTTAAAATTCCTATTTTCACAACCGGACGTCCGAATCACGTCAAACCAACTCCGTTTCTCACCAAATTTCACAGATAAGTCATACATATTATATTGGACCTATACCGGACTCCGGAACCAAAATACGAACCTGGTATCAACAAGGTCAAACATCCACAAATTCTTAAAAATAATGAATTTTCAAACTTTTAATTTTCATCAAAAATTTATAACTCGAGCTAGGGACCTCTGAATTCGATTTAGGGCATACCCCCAGGTCCCATAATTTGATACGAACCCACCAGGACCGTCAAAACATGGATCTGAGCCCGTTTACCAAAAATGTTGACCGAAGTTAACTAAAATCAACTTTTAAGGGAAAAATTCTTATTTGTTTTTAAATTTTTAACATATAAGCCTTCCGGGCCAATACCCGGACAGTGCACGCAAATATATGAGGGTAAAAATGAGATTTTTAAGGCTTAATAGCGTAGAATCAAGTTCTAAAATATGAGATAACCTTTTGGGTCATCACAATGACTTCTCACATATATTGACATATGGGCATAGTGATTCTTTTTACACTGGCTATCTAGAAAGAAAATGAAACATCTTATTTATTGTTGAAAGGAGTTTTGGGAGAATTATTTTTTTCAAACTTACTCATATTTTTGGCAATTTCGTTAAACGACTTGGGTTTTCACTAATACACTTGAAAGGAAGAACTATTTTAAAAAAAAACATGATTTAGCCGAGCGTTATTCTTTGAGTTACTTATTTTATTACTTGTTTTATGTTGTTATGAACTGTTGTTGCTTATTGGAGTTAGACTCCGGCCTTGGTACAAGCTCGTCACTACTTTCAACCTAAGGTTAGGTTTGTTACTTATTGAGTACATGGGGTCGGTTGTACTCATACTACATTTCTGCACCTTGCGTGCAGATTTTGGATGCCAATAATGCTGTACATGATGGGAGCTGGATGTGAAGATGTACCTGCGTTCCAGACATTGTTGCCTCTTTTCATGGTAGCTTTAGAATTTTAATATGTCCATGTATATTTCAAATAGATGATGTATTCGTATTTCACACCAGCTTTGTAAATTCTAATATTAGAAGCTCATGATTTGTACTACCAATCCTTGGAGAGTGTATTAGAGTCAGTTAAATATTAAGTAAATCTTATTGTTGTTATTTGGCTTACCTAACGGGTGAGGTTAGGTGCCATCACGGCTAGTCGGATTTTGGGTCGTGACAAGTTGGTATCATAGCTCTAGGTTCATAGGTTCTACAAGTCATGAGCAAGTGTCTAGTAGAGTGTTGCGGATCGGTATGATGACGTCCATACTTATCTTTGAGAGGCTATAGCGCATTTAGGATAATTTTCCTTCTTTTTTCCTTATCGTACGAAATTGATTCAGCTTGAAATATAACTCTTTGAATTTCTTCCACACATTCATGTGCGCATATGAGCAATCGGTATCAGTTGTGCATCGCCGGCTTGTGATTCCATGAACGATGTTTGAGATGTGTATTATGTGTTCTGGTGATGGGCCAGTCTGGAGGACTTGAGGTCAGATTTAGACCGTAGCTTAGGCTCGGTAGCTTCAGTTGTGTGAACTTGTACATTCAGACTCATATGTCCAGTAGTGTCCCTATGAGTGGAATTATGGCTGCGAAAAGGTATAGCAAAATGCCAATTTGATACTAAGCAAGTGGGTTATGTCCTGTGGAGTAATCTACGTTGGTGTGTTCCTTATAATATTGTGTGGGAAGTTTCTTTTCTACCAGCGGGGTATATGTGTTGAGATTCGAGTTTGGGTTGGTTGAGAAAGTTGACTTGACCGTCACTAGGATGAAGGCGATCTTAGCATGTGATTTAAGGTATTTTATGATTTGTGTTACCTGAGCTTGTGAAGAATTTTCATTGAAATGACTGTGGGAGTATGACAATAGTAGAGTATGGGTATCATGAGTTATTAGGTGTTTTTTATGGCTTTGAGCCAAGTGGCGGAGTCTTCTATCTCCGATTCGATTGCACGATTATGTGTTGTATTGGTTTTGGTCTGAGGTATAATTGTGGATCAGTTATGACTTGCAGAGGTTGAGATGGAGGATGAGTCGAGTAAAGAAATTCCTGGATACGGGTTATATTGCAGTTTATGGGCATATGAAAATCACAGAATGAGTTGAGTTGTTATTCGTGACGGATATAGTGTGCACGGTGTATGAATTTTCTCGGTTGCGTTATGGTAGGGTTACTTCTTTGAGTGTTGTTGTGCTAATGGGCATGCGTCTTTTGGCCCGTTTGGGCGGTGCAATTCAACTTTGAGCCGAGTGGGTGACTCCTGAGAAGGTTCTAATGGGTCCGAGTTTTATATATAGCAATTAAAAAGTTTTCCGGACTTGTGTATGGATAGAATCTCAGATTTGCATTGGATGGTGTCGGGACTTGCGGTAATTCTGTATGACTATGGATTCTACATTTCAGTATAATAAAGGTAAAAGAACAATTTTAAGTTCACATAAGACTTCTTCAGAGTGGGTGTCTCAGTGGTGGTACTTATAGGGTGTTTAAGAAGGAATACAACAACTTATAGGCCTTAGGGCGGTGTGGTTTTAAGTTAGGATGTCTTATAACGAGGCCTTACGAGTGTTTCGTGGAAATAATCTAGGATTTGGCGACACGCATGGCTTGGTCGAGTTAGAAAGATTCAATTCTGATAGCTTGGTTATATGTGAATGGATTTCAAAATGTTCTTGATGGTTTGAATATGATATTCTCTATCGGTGTGAGGAACATGTTGTGTATTGTAATTTCCTCCTGTAAGGGAGAAAATGAAAGATTTATAATTAATCGGGTATGTAATATTCTGGTGACTCAGAGTTGATAATGAGATTCTCGTGCCTTTCATATGATGGCATGATAGATGTGGTATGTTGTGCAGGATTAAGACTTACATTTGCAAGGTGGTAGTTCAGTCTTGAATGGAAGGTCACGGATTTTGGACAACATGGTTAGTTTTAGACACTTAGATCAATGTTATAACTGCTCGGTAAATCCCGAGAATGGTGCGCATTTCAGAAGGCGCATTGTGTTTTGACTTAAGGATGTTCATTGATATTGTGATACTCACCTGGTTGATCGATTGTTGATATTCAAATTATTGTTATGTGGCACGAAAGAATTATGGAAGTATTCCTAATGAGATGATCGGGCATGAATGGTGTGTTAGTCATTCAAATGTTGGAGTTGGGATCGGCTATATCGGTTCATGTGTTATGTGGATTTGGGGACTGGGAGTTCTTAGAAGCAAATTGTTTGGGGCCGCGGACTATGAAGGCGTGACAAAGTTAACTAGATAATAGTACGAGTTATTTCATTTTTAGTAATCCACTAGGCAGTGCCTAGGGCTAGTTTATATATATATAATAAATAAAGAAAATAGAGTAACATGTTGTCTTACAGAGGGTAAAACGAGAAGATATGTCTAATACATAGATCCTGTTATCATTGTTGGGCTTGTGAGGCCCAATATTGATATTACAATTTGATCTAATATGAATATAAAAAGAAACATCTAAAACATGTATAAAAACTAGCCTATTACACTCATAGCCATTTCCTGCATTTGCGCACATTTGTTTGCCATTGCATATTTGATCATCTTCCCTTTGTTGTACCATGAATGCATGTGAGGAGTCTAGCATTATAGCCTCCAAAATCATTTCCCAGTCTGCTTCTCCTTCTTTCTTGTGTATATAAAACCTATGATTATCCACAAAATGAATAGCATTTTCTATCGCAAAGTGCCCTGCCATTATATGCCATTATTTTTCCAGCTTCATGTCGTGTCTGTCTTTATCTGGTTGTTTTTCTATGTTACTGCAGTTTTGTATGTAAGTGAGCGTGCCATGTTTCATGATGAAAGCATAAGCTCTCTGGCAGTACACTGCTATGGTTTGATGTTTGAAAAATCTGGGCAGTCTTCTCTTGTAATTGCCTACTTGATTTCCCCCACTTCGCAGCTTTAGATGATAGCTACTATTGTGGATTTTAGGGACTAGGAAACAGGGATGTATAGTGGAAAGACTCCACCCACAGGTCTTGGCAGTAGTCCCTAATGTCCTCAAAATTATCCTCGCTTCTATGCTTATGCCTAGCTTTGGTTCCCTCCCAGTGGAATGAGTACAAGGTATTAATCCACCAACTGGGAGTTCCTCAAAAGATAGGGCATAGATACAATAACTTCTGCTGCCAAAAAGAAAACCATGTTAGTGTAAAAAATCATCACCATGATCTCCTCCATATGGATTTGAACATAGTGATTGTTTATGTGATCTCCCTCAGAACCAATGTGTTTAGCCTTGATTTTTGGCTGGCTCCCTATATAGGCTGTTAGTGTCTCAGCAGATGCATGTAAGAGTGATGCCCCCAACTGCAGCTGCAACTTGAATTTCTCCCTTGCTATGTCCAAAATGTCCGCACTCGTCATTGCATCTAGTGTCAAACAACTGTGCACATACTTGATGATGTCCTGTTTACCGTGGAAATCGTATGATCTCCAGCAGTTCCGTGATGTAGCCTATGTGTGGCACCATTCTTGTGATGTAGTATGAACAAAGTGCACTAGGTAATGGCTTCCCAATACCTTGATTGATTCCAGTTTTAGATGCCAAAAAACTGACCCTTCCTCGTACCAAAAAATGGACAGCCTTTGTTTGAATCTCCAGTGGTGATAGTTCCCTCTTTGTACTTTCATAGTACGGGTTATGGTTAAGTCATTGAGGATTTATTTTTAGAGGGCTATTTATCCATGCTCAGATTGTGTTTGGGCTATAATAACCTTGGAATCGACTGTTGAGCTTTAAGCTGTGAGGTTTCTCATATATGTAACACTGCGTGAGCTATTTGAGCCATGATTGAGGCTACATAGGAGTTAAAATCCCGAATGAACTTGATAAATGCCTTAGTGATGAAAGATTATTTTTTATTTGAGCTAAGATAGCACACTTTGTACATGCCTATACTTTAGCATGACATTTATACCAATCCCGGAATGTGAGAATCTTATCCAACTCATCATATACTTGTATACCTATTTAAATGCTCCCATATGATATATTTGGACAGGAGGCCTGGGACTATACCATGCAGTGCATGGAATTTATGAATTTCTCGATCGTTTATCTGATTTAATTGTCTTTCCTTCCTCTACATGCTATAATATTATTGAGCAGGGTATTTGAGGAACTGAGCATATTCACCTACGGTTATTCTTTTCACAAAATTTAAGGAGTTGGTTGGAAATGTTGGGGTTGAATGTCAATAAAGTCGTTAGGTTTATTGAGATGAGGTCATTGGACCTAGAATGAGTACTATCGAATTTGATTAGGGTATATTTGGGAGAATAACATCGGTAGTGTACAAAGGTTTTGGAACGAGGTTTTATGGAAAGTGGGGTTTTATACTAGTACTTGGTTGGTTTTGAGTAGTTACTATGATCGGGAATGGTGCTGCGAATATGCGAGTTGTATAGTATGTTGTGTGATTATGGTTACAACTTAATACAGCATGCTCAAATTTATACAGTGTGTAGATGTGAGATTCGGGTCTTGATGTTGGAAATTTATCCAAGAAGTTTTTAGATGTTGGAAATTGGATTCCAAGTTTTATGAGCTAAGGCTAAATTAGTAATTTTCAATTATGTGGTGTCGTCAGGCCTATATGGGATAGGGTGACGTGGGATCACCTCGGGTATGCATGTGTGATAAGGTGAAATAGTGATTTGAAGATTCAAACATGTCAAAGAAGAAGCATCACTCCGTGATCAAATATATATTGGATAGAAAGTTTATGGTCATTTTCATACTAGAACATCTTAGAGTAATTATTGGAGGTTGCCAAAGGTTTAGTTTGGGTGTTCGGTGTAGAGATTTAGAGTTGAAGAAAGTGAACGGGTTATTCTCAAGATTTTCTCTATGAATATATTGGGTGAATTGTTAAGAAAGGTAAAGTATGTGTAGTCACATTAGGCCTTATGAAATCTTGAAGGAAATAGGCCAAACTATGAGTACGATGTTTCCCTATTATTGTCCTCCATGTATTCGGTGCTTGATGTGTCTATGTTGAAGAAAGTAGTTGGAGACCCGACACTCATTGTTCCGGTTGAGACTATTGAGGTTAATGATAAATTGACTTATGAAGAGATTCCAGTTTCTAATATTGATCGGCAAGTCCGAAAGTTGAGAAATAAAGAAATTGCCTCCGTGAAAGTGTAATGGCGAAACCAGCAGGTTGAAGAGGCCACTTTGGAAGCCGAGAAAGAAATGAAGAAGAAGTACCCTCATTTTTTTGAATAGTCATGTATTTATAAAGTTGTTTTCTACGAAAATGCTAAGAGTTACCTTCTATGAATTATGTATCAACTGTATAGCTGATGTTAAAGGTGTTCATTTTTGGTAGTATACTGCTCATGAGGCCACGAGTGACATTGTTTTAATGTTATGTTGCATTGTTGGTTCATGTATATGTTGTTAGGACTGGTTTTGTTGATTCTCTGGCAGGTGGTTAGGCACAATTGCAGAGGACACTCTGCTGAAAGTTCTAGAAAATTTGGGAGTTAGCCAAATTTTGGGGCCTTAAGGAAGTTGAAATGTTGGAAGAATATCTAAGATCTATATGAAGTAAAGAACGATTAAAGATGATGGTTAAGGTGAAAGGAGGATAATACTGTGCCTAATAATGACTTGTAAAATATTTGAGGACAAATGTTCTTAAGTGGGGGAGAATGTAACACCCCGGAAAATTTCGAAGTATTTTAAGACCATTAAGAAGATTGGCGGGTGCTAATTATATTAATTCGGGTATGAACAAGATTGATAATTTGAATGATATCAATTGATCATGATAATACATGTATGAGGTGCATTAAGAATGGTTTATGGTCTAAGAAAAACCCTAAGGCTAAGTCAAGTTGAAAATTATATGATGCGATAAAGTTTCAAGTGAGTTTGCACAATACCTAACTTCAAATGATCATAAATATCATTATATGAATATTTTTGTGGTTTATAACCTATCAAATTAAAGCGCTTTGAGTCTAGTTTCTAATGCATCAAACCGTTCATCATTTGGATATGTATCCAGAAAGTTATGGCCATTTTACTAGACCTGTGTCATATGCGCGCCCAGATGCGCGGCCGGGCATATTTGAGGGTTTCTGCCTCAGGTGCGCGGTCAGATGCATGGCCGCGCATGTAGGAGCTCGTTTAATACCCCCACGGCTGGGTAGGGAGAGGGGTTAAGTCATTATTGAGCTAAAACCTGATATTTTAGAGAGATGTAAGAGCATTTTAGAGAGAGAAGGAGTAAACCTAACATTCTAATCATCCAATCTTGCACCAATCTCCAAGAATCAAGGAAGCTAATCACAAGATCTTCATCAAAGAGGTAAATTTCCATGCCCTAGTTTTCAATTTCGGGTTTTGGATTAAAAGTAGGTCATAAGAAGTATGATTCTTGGGTGTGAGAGTATTATATATACATGTATGGATTTATTATGGAAATATGAGTATGAATTAAGTATTGGAACTCATGGTATAGTGATTGGAAGCCATAAATTCTCAATTTAAATGAATACCCATTGTAGAAATTGAAAGGTGATTATTTGATGGAATTTTGTTGGTAGGGTGAGAATGGTTGGTCACATATGTGATGTTAGGATTATAAGTTGTTAAAGAATGATGGTGGGATAAATTATTGGTAACTGATGGTAGTTGGAAGAACTAATTCTATGGTTGAGAAATGTATAAATGTATGCCCACTAGATGTTTGGTAAATTGTCTAAATGGCCTAAACTATGGAATTGGTTACTAATGTTGGTCTCATTGAATGTTGATATTGTAAATTGCGGTTTCTTAGTATAGTAGATCGTTGTAGTATCATTAAGGGGTAAATTTCAGTTTCGGATCGTTGGCATTGAATTGAGGAGAGAAGAAGGCATTCAGAGGTGGATACACGTGGAGTGGAATTTCCTAAGTATTCATTAGCTTGCTCGACATTGGGTTCGTCTTGTTGAGGTAAGTAACGCTTTTAATCTTGGAGATGAGGGTATGAACCCTGACTATACATGTTATGTGTTTGGTATTGAGGTGATGCACATGCTAGGTGACAGGCGTGTGGGCGTGCACTATAGAAATTGTGATGCAATTGGTTTTGTGGAATTGTGTAGTCAAATACTCTTGGCATTATCCCTGTAGTTTTATGCGTTAAAGAAATTGAGCTGAGAATCATGTTAAAAAACATGTTGAGGCTATATGCCAGTATTATTGAGACCCACAGAGGTCATATTGATGTCGAATTATTTGTTTAAATTGAAATTTCATACTCAGTCATATTCCTTCATTTCATATCATATCTCAATCTCTGTTATTATTTACTGATATGTCATATCATCATTTTCGAGCTAGTTTCATGACATTGTGAGCCCATGAGAGAGAGACTGGAGAGATTGATGACTGAGTGAGGCCGAGGGCCTGATTGATTCTGATGTTGATACTATGACACGTGAGTTGTCCGTGTGGATTATAACGCTTGTTCTGAAGGAGCCCCTTCGGAGTCTACACACACCCCCAGTGATCACGGTTGATTTATATTGAGGGATGGATCTTTCCTGGACATGGATCTTGTCCGAAGTATTTATATTGAGGGATGGATCTTCCCTGGACATGGATCTTGTCCGAAGCATTTATATTGAGGGATGGATCTTTCCTGAACATGGATCATGTCCGAATCATTGATCTTTGGGGATGGATCTTCCCTAGGCTGGATTGGCCTTGTATAGTACTAAGTGACTGGATGTTAGTTATTATGTATATATATATTGGGATGGATCTTCCCTAGGCTGGATTGGCCATATACAGTACTGAGTGATTGAATACTCTGAGAGTGCGAGTACATGAGTTCATCTCTGAGATACATAGCATTGACATGCACACATGATATACATGCATAGAGATGTATTTTCCTTATGCTGTACGGTATCACGTCATTCTTGACTTCTCACATATATTGACATATGGGCATAGTGATGCATTTTACACTAGCTATCTAGAAAGAAAATGAAACATCTTATTTATTGTTGATAAGAGTTTTGGGAGAATTACTGTTTTCAAACTTACTCATATTTTTGGCAACTTCGGTAAACTACTTGGGATTTCACTGATACATTTGAAAGGCAGAACTTTTTTCAGAAAACATGATTTAGCTGAGCATTATTCTTTTAGTTACTTATTTTATTACTTGCTTTATGTTGTTATGAATTGTTGTTGGTTATTTGAGTTAGACTCTGACCTTGGTACAAGCTCGTCACTATTTTCAACCTAAGGTTAGGTTTGTTACTTATTAAGCACATGTGGTCGGTTGTACTCATACTACACTTCTGCACCTTGCGTGTAGATTTTGGATGTTAATGATGGTGTACATGACGGGAGCTGGATTTGAAGATGTACCTGCGTTCTAGTTATTACTGCCTCTTATTCATGGTAGCTTTAGAATTTTAATCTATTCATGTATATTTCAAACAGATGATGTATTTTTATTTCACACCAGCTTTGTAAATTTTAATCTTAGTCAGTTAAATATTAATTGAATCTTATTGTTGTTATTTGGCTTACCTAGCGGGTGAGGTTAGGTACCATCACAGCTAGTCGGATTTTGGGTCGTGACATGCTTAGTGTAGTGGATCGTTGTAGTATCATTAAGGGGAGGATTTTGGATTTGAGTCGTCCGAAGGTCATTTCACGCAAGAATGCTATTTTGGAATATCAGCCTAACTCCGTTAAGGTAGGTATCTTGCCTAACCTTGAGTGGGGGAATTACCGCTCAAGCATTGAGTCTTGTGTGGAAATTGTGTAATTGAAAATCATGTACGCGAGGTGACGAGTACGTTGTTGGAACTTAGTAAATCCTTAATTTATCATGCCTCATTCCTTGTTTGTCGAATTTGTATTTTATATGAAAATTTGGTGTGATTGCCACTTGGATTTTTATGTGAATTTCGTGTGTTTGTTGATTTGACATTTCTTGGAAATAATCACATTATGGATTTTTCGTCTGCAAATAATTAATTAAATATATTTAAATTGAGGCGTTTATATATTTATCTAAAATTTGAATTAAGGAAGGAGTTGCCCTATGCTGAGTTATTTTCCCATCCTTGTTGTTGTTTTTGAGATTTTATATACATTGTGTTGAGACGTGGACTACCTGTTGTGAAATTAATTGTCTTTGTTGTACCTTTGAAAAGGTTGTGACCTACGAAAAATTTGTAAATACGAGTTGATGATGTTGTGCTGTTGTGATAATATTTTGTGTGAATTTTTGTATGATTTGGGTTACTATTATGCGGCGTATAAGGGTGGCATTCCATTATTGACATTATATGGGCATAAGGGTGGTATTTCACTGTTATTATATTTGTTGGGATATTGTCTGGGCGGAGTGATAAGGGAGGATATTAAACGGAGCGATAAGGGAGGCTATTATAGGAGCGATAAGGGTGGCTATTGTTATTGTCAGGGCGGAGGATTGAGGGAGGCTATTATAGGAGTGATAAGGGTGGCTATATGAGAGATAAGGGTGGCTATTGCCAGTGATGATATGTGATGATGTGGGGTTATTGTGTTGGTAATTGTAATGCGATGATGTGGGATTATTGCGTTGGTAATTTTCATCTGATGTTGTGATTTTCGTTGTGTTTATTTTTATATCTTGTGCAACCTGTCTTGTTGTTTCAGTAAACTTGATAATAGTCTGATTGATGTTGCAATTGTGAGCATATGGCTAGTGTTGAGCAGATTATATTATATTGGATCGGGTTGCACGCCGCAACATGTATGATTAATGTTATATGGGATCATGTTGCAAGCCACAACAGATATGAAATGTGGGCACGAGGTGCTGGGGAAAATATGATGATTTTTATTATTGGCACATGAGTTGTCCGTACGGTTTTGATAGAAATATGGGCACGAGGTGCCGTGGAAACATGAATGTGGGTTGAGACCTGTGTTGCGAAAATGTGAACGTGGGCTGAGACCCGTGTTTTATGATTATGAAATGAGGTGTCACAGAGTGACTTTTATTTGAAAGAATTTATATTCGAAAGATATTTATTTGAAAGAAGTATATTCAAAAGATATTTATTTGAAAGAATTTTATATTCGAAAGATATTTATTTGAAATAAGTGTATTCGAAAGATATTTATTTGAGAGAAGTATATTCGGAAGTTATTTATTCGAAAGAATTATATGTGAAAGATTTATATTTGAAGGACTTGATTAATTAGTTGTACTTGTGTTCCTTATTCGTTTGAGAAATAATTATGGTGTTCTTGTTGCCTTGTTGTTTGTATCACTGGTTGATTTTTGTTGCTATCACTGCTAGTTGCTTTTCAGTACTATTGTATACTACTATATTGCACAGTTTATTTGACTAGTGAGTGTCTTGACTGTACCTCGTCACTACTCCACCGAGGTTAGTCTTGATACTTACTGGGTACCGACTGTGGTGTACTCATACTACACTTTTGTACATTTTTGTGCAGAGCCAGGTAATGAAGATATCGAACTCGGGCAGAATTAGTGTGTTGATCGCAAGGATTCAAGGTAGAGCTTCTTGGTCGTCGCAGTCCCTTGGAGTCTTTCCATTTTGTTGTACTGTCAACTCTTATTCAAACAGTATTGAGTATTCCACCCTTTAGATCATTTCATGTATTCAGTTAGAGTTCGCGACTCAGTATTACCAATCTTGGGAATTTGTTTGAATATTTCCGTAGTTGATTTTGATTTTATATATATATATATATATATATATATATATATATATATATATATATATATATATATATATATAAGGCTTGAATTGTTGTTATAGTCGGCTTACCTAGTCTTAGAGATTAAGTGCCATCACGACGCCTGTGGTGGAATTTTGGGCCGTGACAAGAACGGTCGCATACCTGACTAGTGCAGCCCAGTTCTGGGCATCAGTTTTGCGGTCCATTTTGCGGACCGCATACCTATTATGCGGTCCATTCTGCGACCGTAGACCTGAGTTCGGAGGGTCCATTTTCTGAATTTTATATCCCGACCCCATTTTGATAAATAGCCTTTGGGGCTTATTTTGGGGAGACCATATGATGATTTTAGAGCGAGGTAAGAGCATTTTAGAGAGAGAAGGAGGAAATCTAACATTCTAATCATCCATTCTTACCCCAATCTTCAAGAATCAAGGAAGCCAATCACAAGGTTCATTTAAGAGGTAAGGTTCTAACCTCTTAGATTTCAATTTCGAATTTGGGGTGGAATATGGTTAATGAAAGTATGAATCTTGGGTGTGGGAGTGTTATTTATGTATGCATGTACTATCAAGAGTTGTGGAAAGATCATTGAACTAGTATGGGTGAACCCATGGTGTTGAGTTGGTCATAATGTTTGATAAATGCTCAAATATGTTGGACCATGAACTTCTTCCTAAATTGTGTTCAATTTTGCTATATCTCTAAATAGATCGAAGTGGCTAGGATTTACGGAACGTTGTAGTAAATTGAAAGGCTCGAAGAAAGGTATGTTGGCTAAACTCCTCTCTTAAAAATTGAATCTCACGGTATTCGTGTAATTTATGTAAGTCCCGAGTTGTTCGTTATAAAATTGGCTATTCCGAATAATGTGAGCACCTAATTTTTTACAGTGCTTAAATTTTCCCACTCATCTCACCAATAACTCACTTTCCACTTTCCCCACTCATCTCCCCAGTACCTAACTCATCTGCACACACATTATATCAACACTCACCACATACACGAAAAGGAGGGAGGAAAAACAGAGCTGGGAAAAGAAACGGAAAACAGAGGAGAGATCTGAAAGAGCAAAAAAATGCAGCCTCCGATTCTCCCTCTTCACACATCTTCCTCGCCTCATTTCTTCCAAAAAAATATCACCAAAATCACTCAAAAGCGGCTGAAAAATGCAACCAAAAATCAGCTTCATCTCCGGCCCATAAACAACATGAAAACAGTCCTAAAACACCTGAAAATCTGGTTTAAAACCATCCAAACCACACCCAAAAACGAGCTCAAATCCCCCACCTTTAACCACTGAAAATCAGCAAAAACAATCCAAAAAATCAGCTCTAAAACACCCAAAAATATCAGCCAAAACGCAGCTGAAACAAACCCAAAATCCAGCTGCGCCGTACCACAAAACTCCATTGTTTTTCTCTCTCAAAATTAGCCATATGAGGCAGCCAAAAATCACCACAAAACAACCCATAAATCAGATCAAAATCCATTTTAAAAATAGTCCAAACGCCATCCTTCAGCTTCGTCAAAGTTCCAGTTGAGTTCGGCGAGGTGCGAGGTTTCGGACTTGTGGAGGTCTTGTTCGCTGGTCCTTGCTTGAGTTCGAATCGGCAGAAAACAGGAAAAGAAAGCGTTGCCATATTAAGGTCCATTTTCTTTCATTTTTGGTTCATTTATGCATCATGTTCTCTTCATAATGGTTTGAATATAAGTTTTTTTTGTTTGTTTATTGATATGTGCTGAAATTTTCTTATCCTTTACGTGATTGTCTGTATTTCACTTTTAGATGTCTTTCACATTTTGTAATTTGATACTAGATGTGCGTACCTTTAGCTGTATTCAAGAAAAGTGAAGCCTATTAGCATGTTCTCTTAAAAAGGGTTCTTCCTATGATTGGTTTAATAAAATTTGGTTTAAGATTACTAAAGATAAATGAGCTGTGAATGTAAATAGGAAAACGACAGTTTCTTATTGAAATGAAAGTTCATGTAAGGTATAGTCTATGTTTGATCATTTAGTTCCTCATGTGAATAATTAACGAGTTAGTGGTTCACATATCCTCTTCTTAAGTTAATTATCAATTACTTGAAGCATGAATTTTGATTGTTAAACAAGTGATTAGAAAGAATTGTTAGTAAACATCCTATGAAATAGGCGCATAGACCACCAAAAAGAAGCGAGCAGTGGTGTCTTGTTTGTTTGGAATTGAGAAGATTTGTGTGGACAAATTTTTGTTTTTTAGAGATTAGTGGGTAATGAGCTCTTTCATGTGTTGGGTCGTGAGGGTGGCATAAAAAGAATCTGATTTGGGCCAATGAACATTGTTGGCCCAGTTTTAAACTTCTGAGGCACGCCTTTTTACCCCCTAAATAAGCTATCCCATCTTTCCATAATTAATCTACTTTATCTCGTTCACAATAACTTCCATAATTTATTTGTCCCACAACTAATCTCAAGTTAGTTTAGAAAAATAACTCATGAACATTGTAGTTTGCTTTAGGCGCGATTTTAATTTACTATTGTAATTATGTATACGTTCGTGTAACATAGTTATGATTCCCAAAATAAATCAAGGTACGCGTTCGTGCAACTTTGGCAAAACAATCTTAATTGTTCCTAATTGTGTACACGTACGCGTGACACCAAACAAACGAATACATACGTGGTTTGTTTCAAGATAATTCCTTAATTACGAATAATCAAGCAATAAAAGCGGATAGATAAAACATGGAAACCAATAAAATACAGTTTATCCAAAAATAATATAAGTCAAATATAGTCAATAAAGCGACCGTGCTAGAATCACGGGACTCGAGAATGCCTTACGCCTTCTCCCAAGTCAACAGAATTCCTTACCCGGACTTTGTTTTCGCAGACCAATAATAATAGAGTCAAACCTTCCTTTGACTAGGAATTCAAAGAAAAGGTGACTTAGAACACCCAAAACACAATTCCAAGTGGCGAATTTGTAAATAAAATAATCCCTACTCAAGTTTTTCTCTTTAATTGGAAAAACTCTTCAATCCATAATAATCCATAATACACATATCTTTTTTTTGGGGGGGGGGGGGGGGGTAAAAAGGGGTGTGACAGCTCTGGCGACTCCGTTGGGGACTCTCAAGAATTCGAGCTTGTACATTGACTTTGTTTGGATTTATTAATTTTTGTATGTACTGTGATTTACTTGGACCTAATGTGCTATTTGTCCGCTTTGATATTGTTGAATTGTACATATAAACCGTCTTCTCTCACACCACTCTGAGTCTTCTTGAAATTAAATTGGGCATTTGCTTGACATAGCCCACTTTCTTTGAGATAGTCGAGGTGCTTGTAACCCGGTGAAGGATTTTAGTCTCACATATTTTAGGCGGGGAGCACCACCAGCTAAGCCGAAAAGCAATGCTACCGGTACGCTGATCCTGGCACGAGTTGTTCGCTCGAGTAAGCCAGTCTTGACACCTTCTCCACCAGTATTTAAACCTAGAAGAACAAACCTCAGGCCGTATATCTCTAGTAGGTTCGCTTTATTTGCATCATGCGCATTTGACTTAGCAGCGCTCGGCACAGGGGTCGGATTCTATTTTTGGACAGGTACCTTGTTGAGACCAATATGTTCATGTTATGGTCTTTAGAAGTCGTTCTTTTGGAAATTCAAAGGCAAAAATATCAAAACCTAAAAAATATTTTCTTTTTCTTTAGAAGTCTTTGCTTTCAAAAATTCTCAAAGAACAAATAAAAAAAAGCTAGCTTATGTACTTTGTTCCCGGCATCCTGAACTACGTAATGATCCGATTTATGCGGCATCATGATACGTAGGCAATCCCTATCGGATTAGATCATAGCCATAATAAGTAAAAAAACAAACAAAAAAAAAGGAAAGAAAATTGAGTTTAAAAAAAAGAGTGACAAAAAAAAACAAAAAAAAAAAGAGCGGAAAACAACCAAAAAAAAAAAGCAAGAGTGAAAAAAAAACCCAAAAAAGAGAATTCTTTGTCCAATTTGAAAAAGAAAAACCGTGAAAAGTGTCCGTGAATATGTTGTCAAATGGCGCGAGTAAGCCGCCAAGGTAAAGTCTCCAATGGACGAAGCAGAATGGTTACGGTCTTTCTACAGGCCCAAGAGGCGGACTACTTCCAGAACATGATGTCCGATATGGGTAATCCATTCGCCGAGGCTATTAAAATTGGAGAGATGGTCGAAAATGGTTTAAGAACAAGCCAAATCTTGAGTCATGCTGCCTTTAAGGCCACATCACAGACCGTTCAGAATGGCTCGGGGGTTTAGAGGAATAGAAACAGAAGGGAAGAGGGAGCCATGATGGCTTCGAGCTCGAGGGGGGCCCGCAGGTCATTCAACCAATCATATATGCTTCCTAAGGTCCCACAACATTATTATCCCATCAAGATATTGCTTATGCCGTGACACCGCCTCCCTATGTGGTGATGAATGCGCAACCTTACACGCGTCCACAACATTATACCTAAAACCGAGCTCCACATCCCAGAAATGCTCGTCCCAACCAAGCTCCATATAATCCCCAACCAATTGTGCCCCAATACAATCCTCGCCTAAGAGAGCCCCTCAGAAAGAATCAGTTCACCCCTATTGGTGAATCATATTCAAGTTTGTTTCAAAATATAATCGGGCTAGGTCTGCTGCAGCCAGTGGCCCCAAATTGGCCAAACCCCGAGTCTCCCTCTCACCAAGCTGATGCTAGATGTGAATACCACTATGGAGCAGTGGGACATGATACAGAGGACTGTTGGACCCTCAAAAGGGCAGTTGAAGAATTGATGAACCATCATTAAAAGCCACAGTAGCCATTGCCGCGGCAGAACAGAAACCTAAAAACAGGCGCCAAACCTGAAAAGTTCTCTGTCAAATGGGAGTCTCGGTTGCCGGTCTTGCTATATTTTCTGCGTCTGGATTATTCAGGGTGTAATCCGGATTTTTTTACTTCACTTATTTGCTTTAGGATGTAAAACTTTCTATCTTTAAAAATTTTAAAAATAAAATCAAATGAAATCAATACTTCATTGTCCAGGAATGTTTTTTTTTTTTATCTTGTCACTTTTCTTATTCTCTTTTCAGTTCTGTTAATGCAAATTTTAATGACATGACATGCTTGCGGACTTCATCTCGGGATCCTAAAATGGTGTTAGACCTCGAAATAATGAATCAAGAAAACAGAATGCTTTGAATACAAGGCTTGTAAGAAAATAAATAGAAAATTAGAACGAAGTTGAGACTCCTTCTCTTCGGATCATTGTTGAAGCCGAGATTGAGGATAAAGATTAGGTCAAGAACCGATTGGAACAATTGACATTGATTGATGAAAAATGATTGGCCGCAATTTGCCACATGTAGTTGTACCAACAAAGAATGGCCCGTGTCTACAACAAGAAAGTGTGGCCCAGGAAATTTGAAATAGAACAACTTATTCAGAGACGTATCCTCCCACCTCATGAAGAAGCTAAAGGAAAATTGGCTCCAAATTGGAAAGGTACATACATTGTAAGTACTGCAAAAGAGAGCGTTGTACCTGGGAAGCATCGAAGAAATGTACCTGAAACAACTGTCAATGCGGATGCAGTCAAAAGGTAGTTTGACCCTCTATGTAGCATTAATGTTCTCTGATTGGGATGACGAAGGCTTTCATTGTCGCTATCCAAACACTATCAACCCTTTGCTAACTCTTTTGAGTCGGTTACCTTTCTTTGATTACCCTCTTTGGAACCTAGAGATGTTATTAAAAAAAAGAGAAGAAAAATAAAACAAAGAAGAAGAAAAACAAAACAAAAATCCAAACAAGTTCATGTTCATTGAACTACGTTCGACTTGATTCCGAAAGGATACGTAGGCAGCCTCTCTCTGGGGTTCAGTCACACCAAAACAAAAATTCACATTCCCCAAACCTGAAAACTGGGGCAGATGTTACAATGGTTCGGCGATGGTTTCGCCTAAAAGGTTTCAAAGTTGTAATTTAATCCAAATTCCTTTTACCCAAATCCTTTTCAAGTCCTTTTGATCAATCGGTAAGAATGTTCAAAATTGGAGGATACAATTACTTGGATCTGGTGCAACCAAAATGAGAGAATAAAATGAGAAAGTCTTATAGGTGAAAACCCTCATGGGCACCGTAAGGCGATTGTGAGTAAAGAAACTAAAATGAGAGAGTCTTTTTTAGTGAAAACTTACAAGGAGCACTATAAGGTGACGGTGAGAAGAGAGAGGTCAGCTGGTGAAAATCCACAAAGGGCGCCACTGATCGAAAAGGGAATCCTCACATCCATTGGCATCGAAACAGTCCTAGGCAAGGTTTCTCGATTTTGAGGCAAAAATTGTGATGAATTTCTAAGGGTCAGACGGTTTACAAGGATCAGACATCCAGTCCAAAAGGCATGTCATGGTCATTGAAGTCCGCATGTACTCCTAGATAAGTCCTTCTTTACTTTTTGTTCCATAAAAGGGACACCTCTTGTTTAAACTCATTCTTCATTCCATTATTGTTTTTCTTTGAATCCCTTTCGGTTTGCAACAAACTGACCACCACTTTGAACACTCATAACTTTTCTTTGTTTGCATCAGGAACAAAGCAGTGCAGAATGGTGAATCCAAATGGATGAATGTCACCAAAGGTAAGTTTCCTCAAAATCTCCACTTTCCTTTATTTTCAGCATACATCACTATTGTTCATACCTCTCGTTTTTGTAGCTTAACCCAGGTAGAACCTTTTTGCCTAAGAGGATCTAGCTCATATTTCCGGGTAGAAGTACTCTTCGCCCAGGCTTGCTTTACGTAGCTTAACCGAGGTAGAACTTTTTCACCCAGGGGGATCAAGCTCCTATTTTAGAGTAGAAGTACTCTTCGCCCAGGATAATTTTTGTAGCTTAACCCAAGTAGTGCCTTTTTCGCCTAGGGGGATCTAGCTCATATTTTCGGGTAGAAGTACTCTTCGCCCAGGCTGCTTTGCGTAGCTTAACTCAGGTAGAACACTTTCACCTAGGGGGATCCAGCTCATATTTTGGGTTGAAGTACTCTTCGCCCAGGCTAATTTTTGTAGCTTAACCCATGCAGAACCTTTTCGCCTAGGGGTATCTAGCTCATATTTCCGGGTAGAAGTACTCTTCGCCTAGGCTAATTTTCGTAGCTTAACCTAGGTAGTATCTTTTTCACCTAGGGGGATCTAGCTCATATTTTTGGGAAGAAGTACTATTCGCCTAGGTTTTCTTTACGTAGCTTAACCCAGGTAGAACCTTTTCACCTAGGAGGATCCAGCTCATATTTTTTAGTAGAATTACTCTTCGCCCAGGCTAATTTTTCGTAGCTTAACCCAGATAGAACCTTTTCTCCTAGGAGGATCTAGCTCATAGTTCCGAGTAGAAGTACTCTTCACTCAGGTTGTTTTTCATAGCTTAACTCAGGTAGAACTGTTTTGCCTAGGGGGATCCAACTCATAATTCCGGGTAGAAGTACTTTTCGCTCAGGTTATTTCACGTAGCTTAACTCAGGTAGAATCGTTTTTCCTAGGGGGATCAAGCTCATAGTTCCGGGTAGAAGTACTCTCTGCTCAGGATGTTTTCCGTAGCTTAACTCAGGTAGAACCGTTTCGCCTAGGGGAGTCCAACTCATAGATCCGGGTAGAAGTAATTTTCGCCGAGGCTTGCTTTTCGTAGCTTAACCCAGGTAGGACCTTTTCGCCTAGGGGATTTAGCTCATATTTATGGGTATAAGTACTCTTCGCCCATGTTTGTTTTACGTAGCTTAACCCAGGTAGAACCTTTTCGTCCAGGGGATTCAGCATTTTATCAGTAATACAGGGTACCAACCCCTGGTTACATTTTCTTTTCAGTAATACAGGGCACCAACCCCATGTTACATTTCCTTTTCAGTAATACAGGGCACTAACCCCTAGTTATATTTCCTTTTCAGTGATACATGGCACCAACCCTTGGTTACATTTCATATTAGTAATACAGGGCACCAACCCCTGGTTACATTTCCTTTTTAGTAATACATGGAACCAACCCCTGGTTACATTTCATATAAGTAATACAGGGCACTAACCCCTGGTTACATTTCCTTTTCAGTAATACATGGCACCAACCCCTGGTTATATTTTCTTTTCAGTAATATAGGGCGCCAACCCCTGGTTACATTTCATATCAGTAATACAGGGCACTAACCCCTGGTTACATTTCGTTTTAGTAATATAGGGTACACCACTCCTTAGTTGATTTGAGCTTAAATGCAAGGTACACCATTCCCTAATATCTTTGTTAATAGAGGGTACACCATTCCCTAGTCATATTTTCCTAACAGAAGGTACACTAATTCTTAGTTGAGACATCATTTTGACAAGAAGGGTACACCATTCCAAAAAACAATTCATTATCATGTTCCCAGGGCACACCATTCCCGACACTTTAGTGCTTTTAATAAAGAAGTAGTTTAGAATTTTGTTACAATAATTCACGAAACTTTTCTCGTGAAAATTGGTGCAGAAAAATTTTGTTTGTTTGTTTGTTTTGGTGTCTGAGCAGGTTTTACCTCGAGGCACAAGGTTCCAGATGAATAAAAGAAGAAGTCTCAATCCAAAAATAAAAAAATAAAACAATAAAAAGAGAGAGAGAAGTGAATCGAAATGCAGAAGCAGATGGAAAGGATATGGACTGCTCAAGACAACTAAAGTTACGAGCTTTACATTTTCCGTTTTGATCAGAAGAAGCCGTAGAAGAATGAAGTAGCACCTGCAGCTAGATAGCATCAAGGTTCATATCAGAGTCTGCGTGAAGAACCAGTCATGACTCAAGATCAAGTTTTAGAAGACTTATAGCTAGGAATCTTGTAACTGATAGTGATAGACTTATTTAGTTTATTTTGATCTTGATGTAATAACAGGACCACACATCGGAGCCTCGACGGAACTTCACACAACACTGCAACTCATCATTCCACCATTCTCCTTGAACTACACGCGACATGATTCCCCTATAACTCGGGATATGTAGGCTGCCCAAAGCCAGGACTCGGTTGCACCCTATCTTTTATTTATTTTCCTTTTGAATAACGGTTTGGTCAAAAATTAGTCACATGACCCACCTTGTCTTCGCCTGAAAACTCTTCATGTTTCCAAGCAAAGAGGGGCCTGGTGTGAGCACCTAATTTTTGATCGTGCTTGAATTTTTCCCACTCATCTCACAAATACATCACTTCCCACTTTCCCCACTCATCTCCCCAATACCTTACTTCCCACATCCCCACTCACATCCCCACTATCCCCCTCTGTCATTTGCACACACATTATATCAACACTCACCACTTACACGAAAAGGAGGGAGGAAAAACAGAGCTGGGAAAAGAAACGGAAAACAGAGAGATCTGAAAGAGAGCAAAAAAATGCAGTCTCCGATTCTCCCTCTTTACTCACCTTCCTCACCTCATCTCTTCCAAAATATATCACCAAAATCACTCAAAAAATGGCTGAAAAATGCAGGAAAATAGCAGCTTCATCTCCAGCCCATAAACACCATGAAAACAGTCCCAAAACACCTGCAAATCTGGTTTAAACCCATCCAAACCACCCTCTCCCCAAAAAAACGAGCTCAAACCCCCCCACCTTTAGCCACCGAAAATCAGCAAAAACAATCCAAAAACTCAACTCTACAACACCCAAAAACATGTCACAAACCAAAATCACATATGTTGTGATGGCGCCTATCTTTATACTAGACAAGCCGACAACCTCCATAAACCACAATTTCTTTTAAATGCGGAAAATATAATAATTAATTTAAGTGAAAACCCCACATATACTGATATAAATACACTCCCAAAACCTGGTGTCACTGAGTATATGAGCATCTATACATTACAAGTTTGGGAAACCCGATCTATAATAATCTGAGACCAAATACAATAAACAAAAGGGCAGGGAGGGAGAGACAAGGTATGTGAAACATAGTAGCTACCTCAGAATCTCCGAAAAATCAATTGTGTGAAATAATCAGTACCCACTGTGTCCGGGATCACTTGGATTTGCATACGAAGTGCGGAGTATAGTATGAGTACAACCAACTCAGCAAGTAACAATAATAAATAATGAACTGAAAGTAGTGATGAGCTTCTCAGCTAAGTCCAAATTTAGTACTCTCCAACATAAAAGGGTTGGCATTCTCTCAAGTTCAACATTTAAGATTTCACTGAAATTTCATAACAAGTTTGACCGAAACAGAAAATAATATTTTTTCCGAAATTTTCAAAATAATGATATATGACAGCTGAAATGCAGCAAATAATGAAATCAATGCATCCTCACAGGGTAACAGTCACTCAGTCCTCCTATTCACTCCAACCTCACAGTTACTCTTTCCTCACAGTCACTCATCACTCGGCACTTGGCACTTGGCACTCGCACTCGGTACTCGCACTCAGTAGGTACATGCGCTCACTGGGGCTGTGTACAGACTACAGAGGGGCTCCTTCAGCCCAAGTGCTATATCAAGACAATCATGGTATAAATCAATAAAACATGTTGCGGCATGCAGCCCGATCCATAAATATCCTCACCATTATGCCCTCAGCCGCACTCAATCATCAATCTCACCAGTCTCTCGGGCTCTCAGAAATCATGATAATCAAGCCAAAATTGATAATATGATGTTTTAATAAATAGCAACAGAGACTAAGATATGATATGAAATGAATAAATCTTGACTTAGTGTGAAATTACAATTTCAACATATAATTCAACCACAGAAATGACCCCAGTGGGTACCAATAATAACAACATATGTCTAAGCTTGTTTTTTACTACGAGTCTCAGCTCAATTTTCCCTAAGACGTAGAGAATGTACGGATATCAACATATAATTCAATTACACAGTTCCATGGAATTTGACAAAGTCACAATTCCTACGGTGCACGCCCACACGCCCATCACATAACACATGATCTGGGGTTTCATACCCTCAGGACCAAATTTAAAATTATTACTTATCTTAAACCGTATAATTTCTTATTCCGCTATGCCTTTGCCTCATGAATTGGCCTCCAAACGCCTCGAATCTAGCCACAAATAATTTGATCCAGTCAATAAAAATTGTAGGAATTAATTCCATATGAAAATACAAATTTTCCATAAAAATCCGAAATTTCATCCAAATATCGCCTGTGGGGATCACACCTCGGAATCCTACAAAAGTTACAAAATATGAACGCCCATCCAACCACTAGTCCAACCATATAAATTTCACCAAATTCTGACATCAACTCGACCCTCATATCTTCAATTAAAGTCTTCAACAAGCCCAATTCACCCATACATATCCCTTTTATCCTTAATAGATTTCATCCTTGGCCTTTAAGCCCCAATCTAGGTTATATGATTCAATATGTAATCATTATTAAGCTATTGAAGCACTAGAATCACCAATCATCCTAACAAGATTCAAAAATTCACTATTCATCTTCTTCCTCATTCAAGACCCTAACTCACAATACCCATTTCAAAGACTAGCCTAATTCTTCAACCAATTGGTACCTTCTACTTCACAATACATTCCAAATACTTAATCCATAGTTGTATTTTAAGTGTAGGGTGGAGAATTTACCTCTTGTAGCTCAAACCCTAACTTGAACTCTTTTGAATTATTCTTGAAGATTAGGGAAATCCCTATGAATTTCAATCCATGTAAATATTAATACTACCATTAACTAGTGTTAATCCATTATAAAAATATCATAAAACTCACCTTTGATGCGTATTTGGGTTGAGGATGCTCCACCTTCTCTCTAGAACCTAAAAGTTAAACTAAAATATTATCTTTTACTCTCTCCTTGAACCTCCCCTGTTTTATAGAAAATGAGTTGCGTATGCTGGCTGTGTAGCCTACGCGATTGGCTACGCAGCTTAACCCTCCCCTTCACTTCCATGCTGATTTTGCCTACGCAATGGTGTGTAGGCTACGCAAGACTCGCGTAGCTGTTCTGTCACCCTTTAGTTAAAAGGTCATAACTTCTTGTAGAAATCTCCAAATGACGAACGGTTTAATGCGTTGGAAACTAGACTCAAAGGGATTTAATTTGATAGGTTATAAACCATATAACTCTTTATATCTTGACAGTTATACTCGTTTGAATGTGAGATCTTGTGCAAACTCACTTGAAACTTTATCCCATCATATAATTTTCAATTTGACTTAGCCTTAGGGCTCTTCTTAGACCCTAAACCATTTTTAATGCACCTCATACATATATTATCATGGTCAATTTATATCATTCAAATTACCAGTCTTGTTCATACCCGAATTGATATAATTAGCACCCGCCAATCTTCTTAATGGTCTTAAAACACTTAGAAATTTTTTCGGGGTGTTACATTCTCCCCCACTTAAGAACATTCGTCCTCGAATGTTTTACAAGTCATTATTAGGCACAATATTATCCTCTTTTCACCTTAACCATCATCTATGATCATTTTTGACTTCATATAGATCTTAGATATTATTCCAACATTTCAACTTCCTTAAGGCCCCAAAATTTGGCTAACTCCCAATTTATTTCAGAAATTTCGGCAGAGTGTCCTCTGCAATTGGCCTAACCACCTGCCAGAGAATCACCAAAATCAGTCCTAACAACATATTCATGAACCAACGATGCAACATAACATTATAAATGCCAATCGTGGCCTCACGAGAAGTATACTACCAAAAAGGAACACCTGTCACATGAGCTATACAGTTGATACATAATTCATAGAAGGTAACTCTTAGCATTTTTGTAGAAAACAACTTTATAAATACATGACTATTCAAACAAATGAGGGTACTTCTTCTTCATTTCTTCCTCGGTTTCCCAAGTGGCCTCTTCAACTTGTTGGTTTCGCCATAACACTTTCACAGAGACAATTTCTTTATTTCTCAACTTTGGAACATGTCGGTCTAAAATGGCCACCGGCTCCACATCATAAGTCAAATTATGGTCCAGCTGCACTGTACTGAAATCCAAAATATGAGACGGATTCCCAACATACTTTCGGAGCATGGATACATGGAATACTGGATGAACACCTGATAGACTAGGTGGCAATGCAAGTTCATATGCCACCTCTCCAATCTTCTTAAATATTTCAAAAGGCCCAATATACCGAGGGCTCAACTTGCCCTTCTTCTCGAACCTCAACACATCCTTCATGGGTGAAATCTTGAGCAGAACCTTCTCCCCAACCATGTAAGCAATATCACGGACCTCCCGGTCGGCATAACACTTTTGTCTAGATTGCGTGTTGCTAAGCCGCTCCTACATCAATTTAACCTTCTCCAAAGCATCCTAAACCAAATCAGTACCCAATAGTCTATTCTCAACCGGCTCAAACCAACCCACCGGAGACCGACATTGTCTCCTATATAAAACCTCATACGGAGCCATCTAAATGCTCGATTGGTAGTTGTTATTTTAAGCAAACTCTGTCAGTGGCAGAAATTGATCCCAAGAACCCCCGAAATCTATAACACAAGCACGTAGCATATCTTCTAATATTTGAATTCTGTGCTCGGACTGTCCGTCCGTCTGAGGGTGAAATGTTGTACTCAGTTGAACCTGTGTACCTAATTCTCGTTGTACTGCCCTCCAAAACTGTGATGTAAATTGCGTGCTAAGAGTTGTTCCTAAACCTTCTAATCACTATTCCACCTTACCACGCACATACCCAGGGGTGATTCCATATCATCATATTCTATATAGGCCTGACAACACAACATAACTGAAAATTATTAATTTAACCTTAGCCCAAAAACCTTGGAGCCTCATTTCTAACATCCATAATTCTTTTCAAGACCCGAATCTCACATCCACACATTGTATAAGTCCGAACAAACTGTATCAAGCCATAGCCATAACTCACGATGTGATCACATGATATATCACACAACTCGCATACTCGCAGTACCATTTCCGATATCGGTAACTACTCCAAACCAACCAAGTACTATATTAAACCCCACATCCCACAAAACATCATTCTAAAACTTTCCTACATTGCTGATAATAAAAGAAACAGGTGGAATCTCATAATCCCTTATTAGATCAACAAGTCATGGAGTTCTCTTGCCCCAACCAGAACCATAATCACTTTCTAAGCTGACTTTCAATGTCATCCTCCCAAATATACCATAATCAAACATGATAGTACCCATTATAGGTCCAATGACCATATATTACTAAACACAACTATCCCACAAACATTCCACGCCAATCTAATCCAATCTGCAAACTGCGCAATCTGTGTACGTAAAAATAGAAAAATATTTGAAAGGAGAGAACTGTTTCACAAGTTCAACAAGCATTTCTACAACCGACATGCTATGAGCTCACCATACATGGAAAAACCAAGACACACGAATCTAATAACGGTAACCATCTCTCCTAGAGCTCACATTAAGATCAACCCGCACAGACAACTCAAGTGCTATCGTATCAATATATGGATCCGCACAGACAACTCATGTGTCAATAACATAATCCGCCTGACATGGTCGCAAGCCTCCAGTCCAAGCATATCATATATGAGCAACAAAATAAGTACACATATCTCCCACACCGGTAGAAATATCTAGTTCAAACTATGGTAGAAACCATCAAGAACACTTTCAAATCCATTTTCACATAACCAAGCTATCAAAACTGAATTTCTCTAACTCGACCAATCCACGCGGGTCACCAAACCCAAGAATATTGCCACCGAAACATCTGTAAAGTGTCACCACATCATAATTATCCCAAAAGAACTGAACATAGCATTACCATACTAGTCTATCCTACTACCCAGTTGTCCTATTTTTCTTCGAGTTTCTTCTGAATTACCCTCAAGTTGATACTTCTATTTGTTAGAACACTATGATCCTTACCCAAAGCTCACTATATTCTTCTTAAGCACCTCCATAAATACCACAACCGAGACACCCACTCTTAAGGACCTTATGTGAATTTAAAATTGTTCCCCTTTCCTTTCTTATACTGAAATGTAGAATCCATAGTCAAACAGAATTATCGCACGTCCCGATACTATCCAGTGTAAGTAACTGATTCTAGTGATATACAAATTCGAAAAATTTTCAATTGCCACATATATATTTTGAATCTATTATAACCCTCTCGAGAGTCATCCACTCTGTTCAAATCTAATTTGCTCCGCCCAAACGGTCTGAAAGACACGTGTTCCTTTAGCACACTCAACATTCAAAGAAGTAACCTTGCCTTAACACGACCAATCAAATTCATAATTCGTGCACACTACATCCTTCAAAACAACAACTTATTCATTCCACAATTTATATATTTTCATAAAGTACAATGTAACCTGTATCCAGGAATTTACTTAGCCGAGTCATCCTCGATCTCCACCTCTACAAGTCATAACTAACCCACAAGTATGCCTCATACCAAAAATAAAATTTAACATATATCTATGAAATTGAATTGTCAATAGGAGGCTCCCCCACTTGGCTCAAATCCATACAACAAAATATTCCATAACTCACAATATCATACTTTATTACTGCCGTAATACCGTAGTCAGTTCAACAAAAATTCTTCTCAAGCTTACGCAACACTCACTATAAAATACCTCAATCATCTGCTAAGTTCGCATTTATTCTCGTGACTGTCAAGTCGACTTTCTCAACAGGATTCAAATTCAAATCTCAACACATACGCCTAGCTGGTAGATTAGAAACTCTCCACTCAACATTATAAGGAACACACCTATGTAGATTACTCCGTAGGAGATAACCCACCTGCTTAGCCTCAAATTGACATATAGCTATACCCTTTCACAGCCACAATTACCACTGAATCACTTAATATTTCTGAGTTTGAACTCATCAACACGACATGAAGATTTACTTCGCTCCATAATTAAACAGCATGACAGATCCCTCAACGCACTTACAACTCAAGACTGTATGTCACATTAAAACAGGAATCAAGTACCCAATAGCAAACTCTTGAGTCTAAATAAAATTAATTTATCTCATTCAATCCATCTGAACATATCCCGCATTCACATCATACTTATCATATAGTCATTCAACTGCTCATCGAACCATAAATTCCACTCATAGGAATACTACCAAATGCATAAGTCCAATTGCACTAGTTCTCACAATCGAAACTACCGAGCATAAGCTGCGGTCTACTCCGGCCCCAAGTCCTCCAGACTGGCCCAATAAAAAAATATAGAATACTCATCTTAAACCTCGTTCACGGAATCACAAGCCAGCGAAACACAGCTAATACTGAGCTCTCACATGCGCACATGAATGCGTGGAAGGAATTCAAAGAATTATGTTTCAAGCTAAATCAATTCTGCACGATAGAATACAAGAAAGTGAAATTTTCCTAAAGGTTCGGCAGCCTCTCGAAGATAAGTACAGACGTCTCTGTACCGATCCGTAAGACTCTACTAAACCTGCTCATGACTCGTGAGACCTATGTAACCTAGGCTCTGATACCAACTTGTCATGACCCAAAATCACACCTGTCGTGATGGCGTATATCTTAATACTAGGAAACCCGACAACCTCCATAAACCACAATTTCTTTTAAATGCAAAAAATATAATAATTAATTGAAGAGAAAGATCCACACATACTGATATAAATACACTCCCAAAATCTGGTGTCACTGAGTACATGAGCATCTATACATTACAAGTCTGGGAAACCCGGTCTATAATAATCCAGGACCAAATACAATAAACAAAAGGGTAGGGATGGAGAGACAAGGTCTACGAAACATAGCAGCTGCCTCTGAATCTCCAAAAAATCAACTGTGTGAAATAATCAGCACTCACTGTGTCCAGAATCACCTGGATCTGCACACAAAGTGCGGGGTGTAGTATGAGTACAACCAACTCAGCAAGTAATAATAATAAATAAGGAACTGAAAGTAGTGATGAGCTTCTCAACTAAGTCCAAATACAGTACTTTCCAACATAAAAGGGTTGGCATTCTCTCAAGTTCAACATTTAAGATTTCACCAAAGGTTCATAACAAGTTTGACCGAAACAGAAAATAATGTTTTTTCCGAAATTTTCAAAATAATGATATATGACAGTTGAAATGCAGCAAATAATAAAATCAATGCATCCTCTTAGAGTAACAGTCACTCAGTCCTCCCATTCACTCCAACCTTACAGTCACTCTTTTCTCACAGTCAGTCATCACTCGGCATTTGGCACTCGCACTCGCACTCAGTAGGTACCTATTGTGATGACCCAAAGAGTCATCTTTAAATTTAATAATTAATTTTGTGTTCTAAAACCTTGAAAACCACTATTCATCATTCCTCGACTTGCCTGCGTAGTCCGTATAATTATCCGAAAAGCTTTTATGTGAAAAATGGATTAAAATGTGAAATAGAGCCTTAAAACTCAACTGAGATGACTTTTGTCAACATTTTGAGAAAAAGGACCCAGATCAGTGTTTTAACAGTTCTGAAAAGTCCGTATCGTGATTTGGGACTTGGACGTATGCCCGGAATTTAATTTGGAGGTTCCTAGCTCAAGTTATGGCAATTTAACGGAAACTAGAAATTTAAAGGCTAAAGATTTTCAAAAGTTTGACCGCAGATTTGACTTTTTGATATCGGGGTCGGAAGCAGATTCCGAAGATTGGAATAGCTCTGTTATGTCTTTTATGACTTGTGTGCCAAATTTGAAGTCATTCCGGGTTTATTTAACATGTTTCAGCACAAGTTTTGTAAATTGAAAAGTTTGAAACTCAATAGTTCGAATCGAGGTGTGAATTGTTATTTCGATGTTATTTGATGTGATTTGAGATCCTGAATAAGTCTGTGTTATGTTTAAGGACTTGTTGGTATATTTGGTTGAGGTCCCGGGGGCCTCGAGTGAATTTCGAACGAGATTCGGATCAATTTCGTTGCATATTGCATTGTTGAAGGCTATTGGTTCTGGTATTTTTGCACTTGCGGAAATAGACTCGTAGGTGCCATGTCACAGAAGCGACGATGAGGTCGCAGAATCGAAAGGGAAAGGGTTGGTCAGTGTGCGCAGGTGCGGAATATTTGCCGCATCTGCGAAACCGCAGAAACAACTTCTTGTCCGCAGAAGCGCCCCATCTCGCAGAAGCGGCCCCATTTCCGCAAAAGCGAAAACCGCAGACGCGGTCAAGTGTCCGCAGATGCGGAAAGGCCTGGACATAACCCATAAAATTGGAAGTTAGCCATTTTTACTCATTTTTGAGTTTTGAATCTCACATTTAGGCGATTCCAAGGGGATTTTTCACGACTTTGAATTGGGTAAGTGTTCTATAACCAAGAATGATTATATTTCATAAATCCATGTCTATAATCATCATTTATTTTGGATTTAGATGGAAAAAATTGGTATTTTTGTAAAACTTTCCAAAAATGAAAAATTAAGATTTGAAGGTCCATCTGACATCTGAATTTGGTAATTTTTATATGGTTGGACTCGTCTCGGAACGGGTGTTCGGATTTTGTAAGTTTTTTTGACATTCGAGAGGTGAGCCCCACTAATTATTTTCGGATTTTAATCTGGAAAATTAGCAAATTCATATGGAATTAATTCCTACGATTTGTATTGAGTATATTGAATTGTGTATTACTAGATTTGAGGATTTCGGTCACGAATTCGCGAGGCAAAGGTTTATTGGAGTCTTGAATTTGGTTGCAAGCGAGGTAAGTATTGTGGTTAACCTTGACTTGAGGGAGTAGGACTTATTTGTCTATTTGCTACATGATTTAATGTGCGGATACAACGTATATGTGAGGTGATGAGTACTTATGCGTTGTGGTTGAGTCAAAGCTTGCGGGTGAAATTTGTTTATTGAGAAATATTATCTATTTAATTAAGATATTTATGCTTAAGTTTATTATTGATTATTTTGTCATTATTCGTGAAATTATTATTCATTTAATTATTGTTGAATACTTTGGGAAGGTGAAGTCGGTATTTTGGTATTGAATTGATTGATAAGTGTATATCCCCGCATTTAAATACTCTTCCAAATTTATAATATTATTGTCATGGTAAGGAAGAGTGTAAAGGGTGATGCCGTTCCATTTTAATTATTCATAATATCATTGTCATGATAAGGAAGAGTGTAAAAGCACGAAGGGTGTTGCCGTGCCATTAGTGAGTGTAAAAGCACGAAGGGTGATGCCGTGTCATTTTCAGAGAGTGTAAAAGCACGAAGGGTGATGCCGTGTCAAATGAGAGTAAAAGCACGAAGGGTGGTGTCGTGCCATTTTTATATTATCATTTGATCATTTTATTGTTGATGAATTAATTTACTGCTAAGTGATACATCTCCTGCTGAAATTATTATATCTTTCCCCTTTGCATGTTCCCTCCCAATTTATAAATTGTTATTTATTGTATTATTGTTACTTCGTATTTGTATATACTTGTACAGGTTGTTTATGTACGTATCTTGTCATAGCCTCGTCACTACTTCATCGAGGTTAGGCTCGGCACTTACCAGTACATGGGGTCGGTTGTACTGATACTGTACTCTGCACTTCTTATGCAGATTTCGGAGTTGGTCCCAGTGGAGTACAGTAGATTTTCTCGGATACAGCTACCACTGGAGACTTGAGGTATAACTGCACCGCGTTCGCAGTTCTGAAGTCCCCTTATATCTTATCTCAGCTGTGTATTATATTTCAAGTAGCATGAATTTTATTCAGACCTTTAATTGTATTATTCTAGAAGCTCGTGCACTTATTACTCACTTTATTTATGACTTTGATTCCGCATTTGTTTCCTTGTTATCAATAAATTTAAAATTTTGTTAACATGGCTAATTATATTCTAACATTGGCTTGCCTAGCAAGTGAAGTTTAGGCGCCATCACGGTCCCGAAGGTGGGAATTTCTGGTCGTGACAGTTGGTATCATAACATTAGGTTTCATAGGTCTCATGAGTCAGGAGCAAGCTTAGTAGAGTCTGGAGGATCGGTACGGAGACATCTGTACTTATCACTCAGAGGCTATGAAGTTTAGGAACAATATCACTTCTTTCTTATCCTGTCGTGCAATCTTATTCTATCATCGATGATTGAACCATTCTATTCTTATTCTCTCGTAGATGGTGAGAACTCGTAATACATCTACCGATGGACAGGGACCAGAGCCCCCGGTGGCAACTATGGCCAAGGGTAGAGGTTGAGGCCGAGGTCATGCTAGAGGTAGAGGCAAAGGTAGAGCTCAGTCTAGAGCAGTACCTGTTGTAGAACCTCAGGTGGATATTTAGAAGGAGGTTACAGTTCAGACTGTAGCAGTTGGACCAGTTCAGGTCCCGGTAGGATTCATAGCTACTCCAGTGCTTCAGGACGCTCTAGTCCGTTTGGTGAGTCTTATGGAGGGTGTGGCCCAGAATGGTACATTTTTAGTGGCACCAGCCGTCTCACAAGCTGGGGGAGGAGCACAGACTCTCACTACCCCCTGCTCCGGAGCAGATGACTCTAGAGTATCAGTCTCTAGCAGCCCCACCAGTTGGGGTAATTCAGTCAGTTGTTGCGGCACAGGCCGGTAATAGGCTCGCCATATCTTCTGAGGTCTTATTGAGACTAGATGAGTTTACTAAGATCTTTCCAGTTTACTTCAATGGTACACATTCTTAGGACCCACAGGATTATCTTGACCGCTGCCATGAGGTATTGCGGAACATGGGTATAGTTGAGACCAATGGGGTCGATTTTGCTGTATTCCAGATGACGGGTTCCGCCAAGAGGTGGTGGAGAGATTTTACGTTGACCAGACCAGCTGGGTTACCTACACTGACTTGGGAATAGTTCTCACGGCTATTTCTAGAGAAGATTCTCCCTATCACATTGAGAAAGGATTACCGCAGGGAATTTGAGCATCTACAGTAGGGCAGTATGATTGTTACTCAGTATGAATCCCGTTTTGTGGCTTTATCCCGTCATGCTCTCCTTTTACTACCTACTGAGGGAGAGAGAGTGAGGAGGTTTATTGAGGGACTCACTCACCCTATCAGGCTTCAGATGGACAAGGAGGATAGAAGTGAGATTTCCTTTCAGGCGGCTGCTAATGTCGCGAGGAGGATCGAGATGGTTCTTACACAGGAGAGAGGGTGGAGGTCTGATAAGAGGCCTCGTCAGTTTAGTGGTTTCAGTGGTGCCTCATCTGGAAGCAGGGGTAATTTTGGTAGGGTTCATCCTCTCAGATCATTTCATTCAACACTTCAGGCATCTCCCGGTGCTTCAGAGAGTCACGGTCCTGTTATGCCTTACTCTGGGCAGCCAACATTTAGTGCACATTTATCTGCTATCAGTGCACCACCACTCCAGAGTCACTACAACGGTTATTCGGCCCGTTCGGGTCAGTAGTCACAGCAGTCGAGGTCCTATTATACTTGTGGTGATCCAAGGCACATTGCTAGATTCTGCCCCTTGTCTCAGGGCAGCATGCAGCAGCAGGGTTCTCGTGCTATGGTTCCAGCACCGGTTGCTTCACCACCTGCTCAGCCATATAGAGGTAGGGGTCAAGCAGCTAGATGTGGAGGTCAAACCATTAGAGGTGGAGGTCAGGCCGTTAGAGGTGGAGGCCAGCCAGTTAGAGGCCGTAATAGGGATGCAGTTCAGAGTGTTGGGGCCCAGCCCCGATTTTATGCTTTTCCTACTAAGTCTGAGGCTGAATCATCCAATGCCATGATTACATGTATTGTTCTAGTTTTCCATAGAGATGCTTCAGTTCTATTTGATCTAGGATCTATTTAATCCTATGTGTCCTCTTATTTTGCTTCATATCTGGTGATTCCTCGTGACTCTCTGAGTGCTCTTGTGTGTGTGTCCACACCGGTGGGAGATTCTATCGTGATAGATCATGTCTATCATTCGTGTGTGGTTACTATTTGGAGTCTTGAGACTAGTATGGATCTTATACTTCTTGATATGGTATATGTTGATATCAACTTGGGAATGGATTGGTTGTCACCTTATCATGCTATATTGGATTGTCATGCCAAGACGATGACCCTAGCCATGCCGGGATTACCTCGATTAGAGTGGAAAGGAACTTTTGGTCATTCTACTAGCAGGGTTATTTCTTATATAAAGGCTTGGCATATGGTCGAGAAAGGGTGTCTAGCCCACCATACCGTATGGCCCCGCTAGAGTTGAAAGAATTAAAGGAAAAGTTACAAGACTTGCTTGATCATGGATTCATTAGACCCAGTGTCTTGCCCTGGGGTGCACCAGTATTATTTGTAAAGAAAAAAGATGGTTCAATGCGAATGTGTATAGATTATTGGCAGTTGAACAAGGCTACTATCAAGAACAAGTATCCACTGCCAAGAATTGATGACTTATTCCATAAGTTTCAGGGTGTCAAGGTTTTTTCAAAGATCGACTTGAGGTCCGGTTACCATCAGTTGAAGATTAGGGCATCTGATATCCCTAAGACAACTTTTCGGACTCGGTATGGGCATTACGAATTCTTAGTGATGTCATTTGGGTTGACAAATTCCCCAGCAGCATTCATGGATTTGATGAATTGGGTGTTCAAGCCCTATTTGGATTCTTTTGTAGTTGTATTTATTGATGATATCTTGATTTACTCCAGCAGTCGAGAAGAGCATGAGCAGTATCTTCGGAGTGTGCTTCATACTTTGAAGAATAATCAGTTATATACCAAATTTTCAAAATGTGAATTTTGGTTAGACGCAGTTACCTTTTTGGGGCATGTTGTATCGGCAGAAGGCATAAAAGTGGATCCTAATAAGATTAAGGTTGTTCATAATTGGCCTAGACCTACTTCAGTTACAGAGATCAGGAGTTTCCTAGGTTTGTCAGGTTATTATCGTCGGTTCATGGAGGGGTTTTCATCTATAACAAGCCCATTGACCAGACTGACCCAGAAAGGTGTTCCATTCGGATGGTCAGACGAGTGTGAGTTGAGCTTTCAGAAGCTCAAGACTGCTTTCACTAAGGCGCCAGTGTTGGTATTACCCACAGGTTCAGGATCTTATACGGTGTATTGTGGTACATCTCGCGTTGGGCTTGGTGCAGTATTGATGCAAGATGGCAGGGTGATTGCATATGCGTCGTGACAGATGAAAGTTCATGAGAAGAATTATCCTGTTCATGACTTAGAATTGGCAGCCATTGTCCACGCTTTGAAGATTTGGAGACATTACCTTTACGGTGTCTCGTGTGAGGTATTTACCGATCATCAAAGCCTGCAATATCTGTTCAGGAAAAAAGATCTCAATTTGAGGTATAGAAGATGGTTGGAGTTGTTGAAAGATTATGATATCACTATTTTGTATCACCCCGGAAAGGCCAATGTAGTGGCTGATGCTTTGAGTCAAAAGGCTGTGAGTATGGGCAGTCTTGCGTATATTCCGGTTGGTGAGAGACCGTTAGCTGCAAATGTTATGACTTTGGCTAATCCATTCTTGAGGTTAGATGTTTCAGAACCTAGTCGGGTTCTAACTTGCACAATCCTTCGGTCTTCTTTATATGAGCGCATCAGAGAGAGGCAGTTTGATGATCCTCATTTACTTGTCCTTAAGGACACGGTGCGGCACGGTGATGCCAAACAGGTTGTTGTGGGGGAAGATGGAGTTCTGGGAATGCAGGGTCGTATTTGTGTGCCTAATGTGGATGGGCTTCGTGAATTAATTCTTGAAGAGGCCCACAGTTCCAGGTATTCTATTCATCCAGGTACCGCCAAAATGTATAAAGATTTACGGCAACATTATTGGTGGAGGAGAATAAAGAAGGATATAGTTGCATTTGTAGCTCGGTGTCTGAATTGTCAGCAAGCTAAGTACGAGCATCAGAGACCTGGTGGTTTGCTTCACAAGTTAGAAATTCCTGAGTGTTAGTGGGAGCGTATCACCATGGATTTTGTTGTTGGGCTTCCACGGGCTCAGAGAAAATTCGACGCAGTTTGGGTCATTGTGGACAGATTGACCAAGTCAGCACATTTTATTTTAGTGGTATTTTCCTATTCTTCAGAGCGGTTAGCTGAAATTTACATTCGTAAGATTGTCCGCCTTCATGGTGTGCCCGTGTCTATTATTTCAGATTGAGCTACGCAATTTACCTCACATTTTTGGAGGGCTGTATAGCGTGAGTTAGACATGCGGGTTGAGTTGTGTATTGCATTTCATCCACAAACGGATGGACAGTTAGAGCGCACTATTCATATATTGGAAGATATGCTTCGCGCTTGTGTTATAGTCTTTAGAGGTTCTTGGGATCAGTTCTTGCCACTTGCAAAGTTTGCTTATAATAATAGCTACCAGTCGAGCATTCAGATAGCTCCATATGGGGCATTATATAGAAGGTGATACCGTTCGCCAGTTGGCTGGTTTGAACCGGAGAGGCTCGGTTGTTGGGTACCAATTTCGCACAACTCAGTCTAGGTGAAAGAGTTATGTTGACCGTGAAGTTCGTGATATTGCATTCATGGTTGTAGAAAGCATATTGCTCTGTGTTTCACCTGTGAAAGGTGTAATGAGGTTCGGAAAGAAGGGCAAGTTGAGCCTTAGGTATATTGGACCCTTCGAAGTTCTTGAAAAGGGTGGATGAAGTAGCCTACAGGCTTGCACTACCACCTAGTTTATCAGCGATTCATCTGGTGTTCCATGTGTCTATTCTTTGGAAATATCATGGTAATCCGTCCCATGTGTTAGATTTCAGCTCAGTCCAATTAGAAAGAGATTTGACTTATGAAGAAGAGCCGGTAGCTATGGAGAGGTAAGTCGGTAGAAGCATCTACCTGGGAGTCCGAGTCGGACATGCGGAGTAAATATCAACACCTTTTTACCATCTGAGGTACATTTCTAATTCCGTTCAAGGATGAACGTTTGTTTTAAAGGTGGAGAATGTGATGACCCAAAAGGTCATTTTTAAATTTAATAACTAATTATGTGTTCTAAAACCTCAAAAAGCACTATTCATCATTCCTCGACTTGTGTGCGCAGTCCGTATAATTTTCCGGAAAGCTTTTATGTGAAAAATGGATTAAAATGTGAAATAAAGCCTTAAAACTCAACTAAGTTGACTTTGGTCAACCTTTTGAGCAAACGAACCCGGATCAGTGTTTTGACAGTTTCGGTAAGTCTGTATCGTGATTTGGGACTTGGACCTGCTCGGAATTTAATTTGGAGGTCCCTAGCTCAAGTTATGGAAATTTAACGGAAACTAGAAATTTAAAGGCTAAAGATTTTCAAAAGTATGACCATGGATTTGACTTTTTGATATCGGAGTCGGAATTCGATTCCGAAAATTTTGAATAGCTATGTTGTGTCATTTATGACTTGTGTGCCGAATTTGAAGTCATTTCGGGTTCATTTAGAATGTTTCGGCACAAGTTTTGTAAATTAAAAAGTTTGAAACTCAAAAGTTCGAATCGAGGTATGAATTGTAATTTTGATGTTATTTGATGTGATTTGAGGACCCGAGTAAGTCCGTGTTATGTTTAAGGACTTGTTAGTATATTTGGTAGCGGTCCCGGGGGCCTCGAGTGCATTTTGGACAAGGTTCGGATCAATTTCGTTGTATATTGCATTGTTGAAGGTTGTTGGTTCTTGTATTTTTGCACCTGTGGAAATAGACTCACAGGTGCGATGTCGCAGAAGCGACGATGAGGTCGCAGAAACGAAAGGGAAGGGGTTGGGAAGTGTGCGTAGGTGTGGAACTTTTGTTGCATCTGCGAAGCCGCAGAAGTGGCTTCTTGTCCGCAGAACCACCCCATCCTGCAGAAGCGGCCCCATTTCCGCAAAAGCGGAAACCGTAGATGCGGTCAAGCGTCCGCAGATGCGGAAAGGTCCTGGACAGATCCCATAAAATAGGAAGTTAGCCATTTTTACTCATTTTGGAGTTTTGAGTCTTGGATTTAGGCGATTACAAGGGGATTTTTCACGACTTTGTATTGGGTAAGTGTTCTATAACCAAGAGTGATTATATTTCATAAATCCATGTCTATATTTATCGTTTATTTCGGATTTAGATGGAAGAAATTGGTATTTTTGTAAACTTTCCAAAAATGACAAAATTAAGATTTGAAGGTCTATTTGACATCGAAATTTGGTAATTTTTGTATGGTTAGACTCATCTCGGAACGGGTGTTCGTATTTCGTAAGTTTTTTTGAGATTCGAGACGTGGGCCTCACTGTTGATTTTCGAATTTTAATCCGAAAAATAGCAAATTCATATGGAATTAATTTCTATGATTTGTATTGAGTATATTGAATTGTTTATGACTAGATTTGAGGATTTCGGACACGAATTTGCACGACAAAGGTTTATTGGATTTGGTTGTAAGCGAGATAAGTGTTGTGGTTACCCTTGACCTGAGGGAGTAGGACGAATTTGTCTATTTGCTACATGATTTAATGTACGGGTAAAACGTATATGTGAGGTGATGAGTACTTATGCATTGTGGTTGAGTCAAAGCATGCGGGTGAAATTTGTTTATAGAGAAATATTGTCTATTTAATTAATATATTCCTGCTTAAGTTTATTATTGATTATTTCATCATTATTCGTTAAATTATTATTCATTTAATTATTGTTGAATACTTTGGGAAGGTGAAGTCGGTATTTTGGTATTGAATTGATTGATAAGTGTATATCCCCGCATTTAAATACTCTTTCGAATTTATAATATTATTGTCATGGTAAGGAAGAGTGTAAAAGCACGAAAGGTGATGTCGTGCCATTTTAATTATTCATAATATCATTGTCATAGTAAGGAAGAGTGTAAAAGCACGAAGGGTGTTGTCATGCCATTGGTGAGTGTAAAATCACGAAGGGAGTTGCCGTGCCATTTTTTAGGGTAAAAGCACGAAGGGAGATGCCGTGTCATTTTCAGAGAGTGTAAAAGCACGAAGGATGATGTCGTGTCAAATGAAAGTAAAAGCACGAAGGGTGATGCCGTGTCAAATAAGAGTAAAAGCACGAAGGGTGGTGCCGTGCCATTTTCATATTATCATTTCCTTATTTTATTGTTGATGAATTAATTGACTGCTAAGTGATACATCTCCTGCTGAAATTATTATATCTTTCCACTTTGCATGTTCCCTCCCAATTTAAAAATTGTTATTTATTGTATTATTGTTACTTCGTATTTGTATATACTTGTACAGGTTGTTTCTGTCTGTGTCTTGTCATAGCCTCGTCACTACTTCATCAAGGTTAGGTTCGGTACTTACCAGTACATGGGGTCGGTTGTACTAATACTGCACTCTGCATTTCTTGTGCATATTTCGGAGTTGGTCCCAGTGGCATACAGTAGATTTTCCTGAATACAACTACCATTGGAGACTTGAGGTATAACTGCACAGCGTTCGCAGTTCTGAAGTCTTCTTCTATCTTATCTCAGTTGTGTATTATATTTCAAACAGTATTCAGACTTTTAATTGTATTATTCTAAAAGTTCATGCACTTGTGACTCCCGTTCTGGGATGGTATTTAGATATCACGATTATTATGGATTACTCACTTTATTTCAGACTTTAATTCCGCATTTGTTTCCTTGTTATTAATAAATTTAAAATTTTGTTAAAATGGCTAATTATATTCTAACGTTGGCTTACCTAGCAAGTGAAGTGTTAGGCGCCATCACGGTCCCGAAAGTGGGAATTTCGGGTTGTGACACCTGCACTCACTAGGGGTGCGTACAGACTACAGAGGGGTTCCTTCATCTCAAGCGCTATATCAAGCCAATCATGTCATAAATAAATAAAACATGTTGTGGTATGCATCCCGATCCATAAATATCCTCACCATTAGGTCCTCTGCCTCACTCAGTCATTAACCTTTCCAGTCTCTCGGGCTCTCATTAAATCATGATAATCAGCCCAAAATTAATAATATGATATTTTAATAAATAGCAACAGAGACTGAGATATGATATGAAATGAATAAGCATGACTGAGTGTGAAATTACAATTTCAACATATAATTCAACCACAAAAATGACCCCAGTGGGTATCAATAATAACAACATTTGTCTAAGAATGTTTTTTAATACGAGTCCCAACTCAATTTTCCCTAACACGTAGAGAATGTACGGATATCAAAAGATAATTTAATTACACAGTTCCATGGAATTTGACCAAGTCACAATTCCTACGATGCACGCCCACACGCCCGTAACCTAGCATGTGCGTCACCTCAAAACTAATCACATAACACATGATCCGGGGTTTTCATACCCTCAGGAGTAAACTTAAAATTGTTACTTACCTAAAACCGTATAATTTCTTATTCCGATATGCCTTTGCCTCGTGAATTGGCCTCCAAACGCCTCGAATCTAGCCACAAATATTTTGATTCAGTCAATAAAAATTGTAGGAATTAATTCCATATGAAAATATAATTTTTCCATAAAAATCCAAAATTTCATCCAAACATTGCCCGTGGGGACCACGTCTCGGAATCTAACAAAAGTTACAAAATATGAATGCCCATCCAACCACGAGTCCAACCATACAAATTTCACCAAATTCCGACATCAACTCGACCCTCAAATCTTCAATTAAAGCCTTCAACAAGCCCAATTAACCCATACATATCCCTTTTATCCTTAATAGATATCCTTGGCATTTAAGACCCAATCTAGTTTATATGATTCAATATTTAATCATCATTAAGCTATTGAAGCACTAGAATCACCAACCATCCTAACAAGATTCAAAAATTCACTATTCATCTTCTTCATCATCCAAGACCCTAACTCACAATACCCATTACAAAGACTAGCATAATTCTTCAACCAATTAGTACTTTCTACTTCACAATACATTCCAAATACTTAATCCATAGTTGTATTTAAGTGTAGGGTGGAGAATTTACCTCTTGTAGCTCAAACTCTAACTTGAACCCTTTTGAATGATTCTTGAAGATTAGAGAAATCACTATGAATTTCAATCCATGTAGATGTTAATACTACCATTAACTAGTGTTAATCCATTATAAAAATATCATAAAACTCACATTTGATGTGTATTTGTGTTGAGGATGCTCCACCTTCTCTCTAGAACCCAAAACTTAGCAAAAAATATTATCTTTTTCTCTCTCCCTGAACCTCCCATGTTTTATAGAAAATGAGTTGCATAGGCTGGATGTGTAGCCTACGCTGAATGGCTACACTGCTTAACCCTCCCCTTCACTTCCATGCTGATTTTGCCTACGCAATGGTGCGTAGGCTACGCAAGACTCGCATAGCTGTTTTGTCACCCTTTAGTAAAAATGTCATAATTTCTTGTTGAAATCTTCATATGAGGAACGGTTTGATGCGTTGGAAACTAGACCCAAAAGGCTTTAATTGGATAGGTTATACACCATATAACTCTTCATATCTTGAGAGTTATGCTCATTTAAAGTTAGATCTTGTGCAAACTCACTTGAAATTTTATCCCATCATATAATTTTCAACTTGACTTAGCCTTAGGGCTCTTCTTAGACCCTAAATCATTTTTAATGCACCTCATACCTATATTATCATGATCAATTGATATCATTCAAATTACCATTCTTGTCCATACCCTAATTGATATAATTAGCACCACCAATCTTCTTAATGGTTCTAAAACACTTAAAACAAATTCCGGGGTGTTACAAAATATCAGCCAAAACGCAGCTGAAACAAGCCCAAAATCCAGCTGCGCCGCACCACAAAACTCCATTGTTTTCTCTCTCAAAATTAGCCATGCGAGGCAACAAAAAACCACCACCAAACAGCCCATAAATCAGATTGAAATCCGCTTTAAAAATAGTCCAACGCCATCCTTGAGCTTCATCAAAGTTCCAGTCGAGTTCGGCAAGGTGCGATGTTTCGGACTTGTGGAGGTCTTATTCGCTGGTCCTTCTTTGAGTTCGAATAGGCAGAAAACAGGAAAAGAAAGCGTTGCCAAATTAAGATCCATTTTCTTTCATTTTTGGTTCATTTATGCATCATGTTCTCTTCATAATGGTTTGAATATAAGTTTTTTTTTGTTTGTTTATTGATATGTGCTGAAATTTTCTTTTCCTTTACGTGATTGTCTGTATTTCACTTTTAGAAGTCTTTCACATTTTGTAATTTGATACTAGATGTGCGTACCTTTATCTGTATTCAAGAAAAGTGAAGCCTATTAGCATGTTCTCTTAAAAAGGGTTCTTCCCATGATTGGTTTAATGAAATTTGGTTTAAGATTACTAAAGATAAGTGAGTTGTGAATGTTAATCAGAAAAAGACAGTTTCTTATTGAAATGGAAGTTCATGTAAGGTATTGTTTATGTTTGATCATTGAGTTCCTCATGTGAATAATTAATGCATTAGTGGTTGACATTTCCTGTTCTTAAGTTAATTATCAATTACTTGAAGCATGAATTTTGATTGTTAAACAAGTGATTAGAAAGAATTGTTGGTAAACATCTGTTGAGGTCTTTGTATATAATAGGCGCATAGTGTCTTGTTTGTTTGTAATTGATAAGATTTGGGTGGACAAATTTTTGATTTTTAGAGATTTGTGGGTAATAACTCTTTCACGTGTTGGGTCGTGAGGGTGGCATAAAAAGAATTTGATTTGAGCCAATGAACATTGTTGGCCCAGTTTTAAGCGTCTAAGGCACGCCCTTTTATGTAAAAATTACATGGGGCACCCTATTTGGTCGCCCCTTTTTAACTTATACCCATTTTGTTTTTTCGTTTGCATCCGTACCCATTTTCTTGTTAAAAGCGTTATAAAAAGATGATTTTGCTCTTCTTTAATAAAAGACTATTGACAAACTGCAGGACAAAAACTTAAGCATGTTTAGGCTGAAGTTTTAGTATAACGACCCGGCCGGTAGTTTCGAGAGTTATAGCCCTGTTTTCCCCATTTCTACTTATTTTTGTGTTATTCAGCTATATTATGTTATATCGAGTTAGTGGGTTTGGGACCAGAGTAATTTCAGAGTGAATTGAGACACTTAGTCTCTTAAGTAGAAACTTAAGTTAGAAACGTCAACCGGATGTTGACCTATGGGTAAACGATCTCGGATTTGAATTATGATGGTTCTGTTAGCTCCGTTAGGTAATTTTGGGCTTAGGAGTGCGTCCAGAATGTGATTTGGAGGTCCGTGGTAGAATTAGGCTTGAATTGGCAAAATTGGAAATTTGGCGATTTCGGTCGGCAGTGGAAAATTTGGTATCGGGGTCGAAATGGAATTTCGGTCGGCAGTGCAAAATTTGAGGTCATTAGGACGTGGTTTGGTTGGTTTCGGCATCGGTTGCCGAATTTGGAAATTTAGAAGCTCTTAGACTTGAATCCGAGTGTAATTTGATAATTTGATGTTGTTTTGAGTGATTCGAAGGTTTGCCTAAGTTGGTATGTTGATATATGACTTGTTGGTATTTTTGTTTGAGGTCCCGAGGGCCTCGGGGTGATTCCGGGTGGTTAACGGATTTGTCGAATTTGGAAAATGCAGCTGAAGCTGCTGCTGCTATTTTCACACCTGCGGAAGAAAGAGTCGCAGGTGCGAGGCATGGGCGCAGGTGCGGAGGCTGAGAGTTTAAGTGATTCTCGAAGGTGCGAGGATTTTCGACCGCATGTGCGGTCCCGCAGGCGCGCGGAATAGGCCGCAGGTGCAAAAATCTGGGCAGAATGTATAGATAGCACTTCACGAATTTTGGTTCATTTCCACCATTTTTTCTATTCGGTTTTGGAGCTTTTGGGAGAGATTTGAAGAGGGAATCAAGGGGGTTTTATTGAGGTAAGTTACTTGAGCCCTAATACTTGTATATATGGTGATTTGTCATTGTTTAATTATTGTGATTAGTGAAAATGAGGGGATAGGGCTTGAGATTTTTGGAGAAGTAATTTAAGGATTTGAAGGACCAAACGATGTCGGATTTTGATGAATTTGGTTTGGTTAGACTTGTGAGTGAATGAGCTTTCTAGTTTAGTAAATTTTGTTAGATTTTGAGACGTGGGCTCGGGGGCCGGGTTTGAGCCAATTTCGGGTTTTGGTCTAATTTTGTAACTTTTCTTGTGGAATTCATTCCATTAGCATATATTGATGGTATTGTACTGATTGTGAATAGATTTGAAGCATTAGGAGGCCGAGTCCAGTGGCAAGAGCATTGCAGGGTAGAGATTTGACCGGTTTGAGGTAAGTAACGATTGTAAATCTATTCCTGAGGGTATGAAACCCCGGATTTCGTATCATTTTACTATTTTTAAGTGACGCACATGCTAGGTGACGGGCTTGTGGGCTTGCACTATTGGGGATTGTGATTTGGTCCGTCCCGTAGCAACTGGGAAGTTGAATATTTTGTTGAAACTATATGATACTTACATGTTTTAGAAAGAGTTTCTGTAAATTGGGCTGAATGCCATGTTTTGGGCCTTGTGCCAGTGCTGTTTGGACCCTTAGGAGCCTTTTCTTACTATCCTCTCACTGTTTTCGATTGAAAATCTATACTCACTCATGGTTATACTTATTTACTACATAACTCAGTTTTATGACTCTATTTTGATACATATAAATGTTGTTTTAGGCTGAATACCCTATTTTTTTACTGAAATGCCCGAGTGGCTTGAGAGGTTTATGACTGAGTGAGGCCGAGTGCCTGATTTGTGAGGATATTTATGGGATCGGGCTGCACACTGCAACATGTTTGATATCGGTCGAGGGCTTGAGTGATTTATGCCATGATTTGGCTTAGCGCTTGGGCTGAAGGAGCACCTCCGGAGTCTATACACACCCCCAGTGAGCGCATGTACCTACTGAGTGCGAGTGCCGAGTGCTGAGTAACTGGGAGGCATGATCGATTGTGAGGTATGCCCGAGTGGCAAGAGTGATTGTGAGGTATGCTCGAGTGGCAAGAGTGATTGTGAGGTTTTCCCGAGGGGTTGTATATGAGTGATGCTTTGCCCGAGGGGCTATTTATGATTTCATCATTTTTGCTCACCTTTGCATTTTTCCTCTGTTTGAAAATTGTTGAAAAATATATTTAAATGATATTTACTGGAACTGGTTTAAACGAGATATTTTGATTCAAATCCTGATTTTTAAAGCATGTAATATTTTACTGAGATTTCCTTATATGAACGTTATATGCTTTATTGCTCGTCACAACTGCTTAGTCTTTATTTTGTTGTTGTTTCTTACTGAGTTGGTGTACTCACGTTACTCCCCGCACCTTGTGTGCAGATCCAGGTGTAGCTGGACACGGTAGCAGTTGTTGATTATTGTGATTGCAAATTTTTCCGGCGATAGTAAGGTACCTGCCTGGCGCTCGCAGCCATGCTCTTCTCCCTCTTATCTTCCTCTAGTCGTATTTAGCATATTTTCTAGGCTGAGTTAGCCTTGATATTATTAGATAGATTGTAATAGATGCTCATGACTATTGACACCCCGATGTCGGGCTTTTCCTTCCGCACTTTTTTTTTTATTGGAACTCCTTTACGAAGGTTTTTATGTTAAATAACATTGAAATTATCTTTAAAATGAAAATATCAGTTTGTTTTGGAAATGAAACGGCTTGCCTAGTTCCACGATAGGCGCCATCACGTCAGGGGTTAGTTTGGGTCGTGACAGATTGGTATTAGAGCCTAGGTTACATTTGTCTCACGAGTCATGAGCGGGTTTAGTAGAGTCTTGCGGATCGGTATGGAGACGTCTGTACTTTTCTTCGAGAGGCTGCAGAACCTTTAGGAAGATTCCACATTCTTGAATTCTTGTCATGCGAATCTGTTGATTCTAGTAGCTAAACATTTGTTGTTTCATTCTCTCACAGATGGTGAGGAATCGTACTACCGGTCAGGAGGGCCAGCCACCAGTACCACCAGCCAGGGTCGCGAGAGGCCGATGCCGCGGTAGAGGCCGTGGTAGGTGCAGAGGTGCAGCCCGTACAACAGTTGGGGCAGTACCTGCAAATCCACCGGTTGTCCCAGATCAGGACCAGGTTTTGGTTGTTGATGCACCACCTCAGGCACCACATGTGCCTATTGTGATTCCAGGCCTTTAGGAGGCCCTAGCTTAGATTCTGACAGCGTGTACCGGCCTTGCTCAGGCGGTGTCTATCTCAACGGCCACAGCTACTTCTCAGGCCAGGGGAGGGACTCAGACTCCCGTTGCCTGCACACCAGAGCAGGTTATTCAGGGACTTCAGACATCGGTGGCACCACCAGCCCAGCCGGTTGCAATTGCTCAGGATTATGTGGTTCCTGCTATGCCTGAGGATGATCAACGTAGGTTTGAGTGGTTTGGGAGATTCCAACCACCACCTTTCAGTGGCACAGAGAGAGAGGATGCTCAGGACATTTTGGACAAGTGTCAGAAGATACTCCGTACTGCTAGTATTCTGGAGACTTGTGGGGTCTCCTTCACTACTTTTTAGTTTTTCGGGGCTGCACTCAGATGGTGCGAGACTTGCGAGAGGCGTAGGCCTGTTGGCGTAGCACCCCTAACTTGGCAGTAGTTCTCCTTGGTCTTTTTGGAGAAGTTCATGCCTCGATCCCGTAGAGAGGAGCTGCGCAGACAGTTTGAGCGGCTTCACCAGGGTGATATGTCTGTGACACAGTATGAGATGTGGTTCTACGATGTGGCCCGTCATGAGATCTGGTTGGTTCCCAATGACAGGGAGAGGATCATGAGGTCTATTGATGGTCTCACTTATCAGCTACAGTTGCTCATGACCAGAGAGAGGGTTTCGGGTGCTACTTTTGATGAGGTTGTCGACATTGCTCGACAGATTGAGATGGTTCGCGGTTAGGAGAGAGTTGAGAGGGAGGCCAAGAGGCCCCGTGGTCAGGGTGGATTCAGTGGTGCTCCTTTTGGGGGTCAGTTCCAGAACGGTGGAGGTCGTCATTTCAGAAAGGCTCAGTCAGCTCGGCCATTTCATCGGGGTGCATCATCTGGCCATGGTTCTCACAGTTCTTATCAGGGCCACTCATCACTTAGTGCCCTTCCAACTCAGAGTTTGTCTTGTGCTCCACCTGTTCAGGGTTCTTCCATGCCAAGTTCTTCTACCAGTCATCCCGGTGCTAGGGGTTCCCTTCATTTTCCGCCACCAACACCAGAGAGTTATTTTGAGTGTGGAGAGCTTGTGCATATATGGAGGCATTGTCCTCGTCGTCATAGAAGTCTATCTCAACAGAGGAGTCAGCCTCCGACTTCAGCACCAGTTACCTCACCACCCACCCAGTCAGCTGGGGGTGGAGTTCAGTCAGCTAGGGGTCACCCTAGAGGGGGAGGCAGATCAGGGGATAGCCAGGCCCTTTTCTATGCCCTTCCAGCCAGACCAAATGCTATTGCTTCGTATTTCTCCCATTTTATGGATATGACCCATGAGTCTTTAGTTTCATCTATACATGTATCTACTCATGTGGGCGATACTTTTATTATGGACAGCATATATCGGTCATGTGTGGTGACTATTGGGGGTCTGGAGACCCAAGTGGACCTTTTGTTGCTCAGTATGGTCGACTTTGATGTGATATTTGATATGGATTGATTATCTCCATGTCATGTTGTTCTAGATTGTCACGCTAAGATGGTAACCTTGGCTATGCCGGGAATTCCGAGGGTTGAGTAGAGCAATTCTGTAGATTATGTACCAAGTAGGGTGATTTCATATTTGAAGGCTCAACGCATGGTTGAGAAGGGTTGCCTATCTTATTTGGCTTTTGTGAGGGATGTGTTACACCCTATATTTTCGTACGTAAAAATGCGTCGTAAGCAAACTAATGTAGGACAAAAAATGAGATAATATTTAAAAGTATATAAAGTAAGTTAATCATGTTACCTCTGAGGTTACAAATATTGAAGATCATGAACAACAAGTACAAAGAGGGTTGGACAGTTCAGAAGCTAAAGCAATTAAATAAAACAATGTTTCATCGAAAGTCGACAAGTTGGAAATGTTATAACATGTACCTTTGGGGTGAGACTAGGGTGATTAACATGATAAGGAGATTATGTTATGATTTATATTATTTGTATGACATCCGTGTGTTATGTTTTGATGTCAAGCGAGTTGTGGAACAAAAGTCGATGAAAGTCATCACAAGTTACATTCATAAGTTTTACTGAAACTTTTGGTCAAATGTAACTGCGATTTTCTCCCAATATACTTAGATTTATGGGGTTTTCCACCCATCACATTAAAGATCTATGAGTCTATTTTCCAACGCATTAAACCATTTGTCAATACGACGTCGGAGTAGAGAGATATGTGTGTTTTTGCGATACTGCGCAAGCTGCTAGGTGACTAGTAGGTGTGTCACCTACTTGCTTAAATGAAAGCCCAAAAATGGGCCATTTCGGGTCGTCCAAAGAGGTCTTTTAAGGGACTATTTTCTTCATATATTAGACTTAAAATAGAGCATAATAACCAGACATAAGCTCTACAAATAATCCTCCCAAATATTTCCCACAAACCCTAATTGATTTTCTCTCCCTTTCAAGTTCCAATTGGAGGTAAAACTTAGAGTTTGAACAACCAAGATAGAAGCTGAGTTATCCAACAAATAAGGTGAGTTTACTGCTCTCTTTGATCCATTTTTTCTTCTGTAAATTCATGGTAAGTCGTTCTATACTTGTAAGAACTCACGGGACGGTGATCGGAAGCCGTGAGTTCGAGTTATTCACTTGTAGCGGACTGTTTTGTGGACTATTTTGTGTTGCTGTTGGGCTGCGTGTTTTACTACTATTTTGTAAAGTTTTGGAGGAGTAAGGGGGTTTATAAACACCATATAAATGTAGGGTGGTTGGCTGGTCGTTCGTCATAACATTTTCGGGTCGTTTGACACTACTACGGTGGTCGTTTTGTGTACGAAGAGATTGGGGTGTGTTGGGCTGTTTTGTAGTATTTGATGGTGTATATAGGGCTGGAAAATGATGTATATATGTTGTTATTGTTCTTTTACTTGTATTGTTGGTGTTATCTTGAAGTTGGAGGAAGGGCATATTATAGGGGAGATGCTGCCCGTTTTAATACAAAATAGGTTTGTCGTTCGTTGTGCGATAGTTGTACCTTTCGTAACTTAACGATAGTATTATTATCATTCTTGTAGATTAAGGTGCGAAGAGGTGAGTTCAACTTGGTGATTGGAAAGATTGTGATAAGGTATGTTAAGTCTAAGCCTTCCTTCATTTTGGCATGATCTCGTAGCTACATGTGTTAATAATGAGACATAAAGAGAAGTTCGTATTCATGAATTTATTCACATTATTCTAGTCTCATAAGTTACAATATTATTCCTTATCGGGACTTCATATTCAGTTTAGTTTTGTCTTTATTCAGTCAAGAGAGCAGAGGGTCTATATATATATATACAGTATTACACTATTTTCACCACCATCGAGCTATAATCGGTGGGCAGGCCCCTATTGGGCAACCTCTGATCAGATGGAAAGTTATATACCGAGCCTACTGTGGCCGAGCGCCTATGAGCGAGCCCAGCATGGTCGAGATACATAGCCTAGTATGGCCGAGCGCCTATGAGCGAGCCTACTATGGCAGAGCAGTTATATATATACCGAGCCTTATAAGGCCGTACAATTATTTTACTTACTATATTGAAGGAGTTGAGTCAGTATCAACAGGTAAGTATATCTCCAGATCATCTTTGACTCCCAGTTAATTTCAGTTATCATATTATCAGTTCAGTTTCAGATTTCAGTTATTTTATTGCCTTACATACTCGGTACATTATTTCGTACTGACGTCCCTTTTTTGGGGGCGCTGCATTTCATGCGTGCAGGTTCAGACAGACAGACGGGTAGACCTCCTCAGTAGGTGTTTCCCGAGTTCCGCCTGATCGGTAAGCTCCACGTCTTTCGGAGTTGCCAGGTCTAGAGTTTTGTGTACATCTTATGTATATCTGTATATATGTTATGGGTAGGTCGGGGCCCTGTTCCGATCACAGTACATCTATCAGTAGAGGCTTGTAGGCATATCCTGTTGGTTAGTGCAGTATGTTGGGTTTGTATAAATTGGTGGTTTGTCAGCTGTAGTAGCTATGACGGCCTTGTCGGCCTAGCTTTATATTGATATTTAGTTAGCGCTAGTTTCCATTCAGTTTTATATTTTGCTTCGCAAATTGTCTTGCAAGGTGGCCCCATGGCCAAAGTATGACATTATGTGTTCAGAGTCCCTTAGTCGCAATTTGGTACGCCAGGTTAGGTGAGGCATGGGGTGCTTGTCTCGCTCCTAGGGTCGGGGCGTGACAAACTTGGTATTAGAGCAGTTCTGTCCTAGGGAGTCTACAAGCCGTGTCTAGTAGGGTCTTGTTTATAGATGTGTTGTGAACCACATTATATAAGCAAGGAACTACAGGGCATTTAGGAGTTGGTTACACTTCTTTGAAATCTAAATTGTGCTATAGAACTGAGTTATAGGAAATTTGAATTAAACTTATGTGTTGGTGTTTGCATGCACAGATGACGGTGACTAGGAAGACTACGGCTAGCCAGAGTAGAGATACAGTAGTAAGTGAGGGGACCAACAGGGTACCCCCAGTAGATGGGGCCCAGTCTGAGGCTCAAGGGGAGACCCCTACTCAGCCATTACCGGCTCCTCCACCAACTACAGAGATTCCTAGGGAAACCGCACATCCAGTTCCCCCTCCACTTCCATCAGATCAGGACTTAAGGAGTGCGGTGCATTTGTTAACACAGTTGGTAGCTACCCAGCAACATGCTAGGGCATCAGCTAGTGCAGGAACTTCTGAGGGGTCTGGGAGTTCAAGGGTCCGAGAGTTTATTGCTTTGAGTCCCCTAGAGTTCACGAGGACAGATCAGAGGGAGGACCCGCAGGATTTCATAGATCAGTTTCACAGGATCTTTCGTGTTATGCATGCCACGGAGAAAGAGGCAGTTGAGCTAGCAGCTTTTCGACTCCGAGATATAGCCATCCTTTGGTATGAGGGATGGGAGAGGTCCAGGGGACGTGATACACCTCCAGCTATTTGGGAGAATTTTTCAGATGCTTTCCTTGACCAGTACTTACCGCGGGAGATCCGACAGGCTCGAGTCGATCAGTTTCTAGCCCTCAAGCAGGGTAATATGAGTGTTCGAGAGTATAGTCTCCATTTTGACTAATTGGCCAGATATGCACCATCCATAGTTTCTATTATGCGGGACAGGATTCACAGGTTTATAGCAGGGTTAGCCCCAGAGTTAACCGAGGCATGTGCCACCGCTGCATTGCAGGATAGTATGGATATCTCCCGGATTCAGGCATTCGCCCAGAATATAGAAAGGGGTAGGCGTCGGCAGCAGGGTACAGAGAGGGCTGAGCAAGGGCAACGTAAGAGGATGAGATTTCCCAGGTCTCAGGAGCAATCTCAGGGTAGTTATAGGACCCAGTACTTCGGACGGCCACCTAGGCCTCCGCCACCTCGATTATAGGGTTACAGGTATGACCGCTATATTCAGCCAGGACCAGGTGAGAGCTCACGGGTATCGGGTTTGCAGCGACAGCGAGGATCTGCGCAGACATGGTCATTTCCTCCACGGTGTGACATCTGTGGTAGAGGACACTTGGGCCAATGCCGAGCAGGTTCTGATGCTTGTTATATATGTGGGCGTCCGGGGCATATGATGCGAGATTGCCCAAATAGAGATTCGGGGGGAATGGCACAACCAGCGAGTTCAGCAACAGGATCATCTATGTCCGTGCATCCTTCAAGGCGCGAGTCTCAGTCTTCAGCTGGTAGAGGTCGAGGTAGAGGTAGAGGTTCCAGTTCAGGTGGTAATCAGAACCGTATCTATGCTTTAGCGGGTCGATAGGACCAGGAGTCTTCACCAGACGTTGTGACAGGTATATTAACCATTTGCTCTCACGATGCTTATGCTTTGATAGACCCAGGATCTACTTTATCGTATATTACCCCATTTGTCGCGAGGAAGTTTGGTATAGTGCCTGAAATACTAAGTGATCCTTTTGCGGTATCTACACCGGTCGGAGAATCGATTATTGCTAGACGGGTTTACCGAGGTTGTACGGTGACAATTTGTAGTCGTCAGACCTCAGCTGACCTAGTTGAGCTAGAGATGATGGATTTTGATGCTATCATGGGCATGGACTGGTTGGCAGCTTGCTATGCCACAGTTGATTGCCGAGCAAAGGCAGCCAAATTTCATTTTCCGGGTGAGCCAGTCCTTGAATGGGTAGGTAATACACCAACACCCAGAGGTAGGTTTATTTCCTATCTGAAGGCGAGGAAAATGATCGCAAAAGGGTGCATTTATCATATTGTGCGAGTTAGAGATGCAGATGCTGAGATACCTACACTTCAGTCTATTCCCATAGTCAAAGAGTATGCAGATGTGTTTCCAGATGAGCTTCCAGGTATTCCTCCAGAGCGAGAGATTGATTTTAGCATCGATTTGCTTCCAGGAACTCAACCAATATCCGTCCCTCCGTATAGAATGGCACCTGCCGAATTGAAGGAGTTGAAGGAGCAGTTAAAAGATTTGCTGGAGAAAGGTTACATTAGGCCCAGTACCTCACCTTGGGGTGCACCAGTACTATTTGTGCGGAAGAAAGACGGCTCGCTGAGGATGTGTATCGATTATAGGTAGCTGAACAAGGTAACTATTAAGAATAAGTATCCACTTCCAAGGATCGATGACTTGTTTGATCAGTTGCAGGGGGCTAGATGCTTTTCAAAGATAGATTTGAGGTCGGGGTACCACCAAGTCAGAGTTCGGGAAAAAGAAATTCCGAAGACAGCCTTCAGGACCCAATATGGCCACTTCGAGTTCCTTGTCATGTCCTTCGGGTTGACTAATGCACCCGCTGTATTTATGGACTTGATGAATAGCCTATTCCGACCATTTTTAGATTTGTTCATGATTGTATTTATTGATGATATTCTGGTTTATTCCCGTTCAGAGGATGAGCATGCGGACCACCTGCGAGCGATACTCCAAACCCTCCGTGATCATAAGTTGTATGCTAAGTTTTCTAAATGTGAGTTCTGGTTGAAGTCTGTAGCATTCTTGGGGCATATTGTATCAGATGAAGGGATAAAGGTGGACACTCAGAAGATTGAGGCCGTGAAATCTTGGCCTAGACCTACCACTCCGACAGAGGTTCGTAGCTTTCTAGGCTTAGCAGGATACTATCGGAGGTTCGTAGAGGGTTTTTCTTCCCTTTCGGCACCATTGACGAAGTTGACACAGAAAGAAACTAAGTTTCAATGGACAGAGGCTTGTGAGCGGAGTTTCCAAGAGCTTAAGAACAGGTTGACCTCAGCTCCAGTTCTAACACTTCCAGAGGGTTATGCCGTGCATTGTAATGCATCAGGTGTCGGGTTAGGATGTGTCTTGATGCAACATGGGAAGGTAATTGCGTATGCTTCAAGGCAGCTGAGGAAGCATGAGAGGAATTATCCGACCCACGACCTCGAGTTAGCTGCGGTTGTCCATGCACTTAAGATATGGCGGCATTATTTATATGGTGTTCATGTTGATATATTTACTGATCATAAAAGCCTACAATATATTTTCAAGCAGAAAGAGTTGAATTTGCGACAGAGGCGATGGCTTGAGTTATTGAAAGATTACGATGTTAACATTCTCTACCATCCAGGGAAAGCTAATGTTGTAGCAGATGCCTTAAGTCGCCGATCTATGGGTAGCTTAGCACATGTAGAGCCCGAGAAAAGACAATTAGCTAGAGAGATTCATCAATTGGCTTCGTTGGGGGTTCGGTTAGTAGATTCTGAGGATGGTGGAGTTGTAATCCAAAACACTGCAAAATCATCCCTCATAGCTGAAGTCAAGGAAAGGCAGTACGAGGACCCAGAGTTGGTCGAGTTGAGAGAGCGAGTTCCGCAGCAGAAGAAGCCATTGTTAGAGCTCAAGGGAGATGGGGTTCTCAGATACAAGGGTCGTTTGTGTGTTCCAGATGTAGCAGGGCTACGAGACAGGATTATGTCAGAGGCACATTATTCATGGTATTCCATCCACCCTGGATCGACGAAGATGTATCATGACATTAAGGATATGTACTGGTGGAATGATATGAAGAAGAACATTGCTGAGTTTGTCGCCCAATGTACTAGTTGCCAGCAAGTGAAGGTAGAACACCAGAAGCCCGGAGGGCTAATGCAGACTATAGAGATCCCGACATGGAAATGGGAGGCGATAAACATGGACTTTATCACGGGTTTACCTCGTTCTAATCGTAAGTTCGATTCCATATGGGTGATAGTCGATAGGCTCACGAAATCAGCTCACTTCCTACCAATCAGATCTACATATACAGCAAAAGATTATGCAAAGTTATATATTAAGGAGATAGTGCGGCTACACGGAGTACCAGTTTCTATTATATCTGATCGTGGGGCTCAGTTTACAGCACATTTTTGGAGGTCATTTCAAAGAGGTCTAGGGACTCAGGTGAATCTCAGCACAGCTTTTCATCCACAGACTTATGGACAAGCCGAGCGCACAATTCAGACACTCGAGGATATGTTACGAGTATGTGTGTTGGATTTTAAAAGAAGTTGGGATGAACATCTACCTCTTATCGAGTTTGCATATAATAACAGTTACCACTCCAGTATCCAGATGGCTCCGTACGAGGCTTTGTATGGGCGTAAGTGCAGATCTCCTATAGGGTGGTTTGATGTTGGAGAATCTGGGTTACATGGGCCAGACCTGGTTCAGCAGGCCATAGAGAAAGTAAAGGTTATCCGGGAGCGACTGTTGACAGCTCAGAGTCGTCAGAAGTCATATTCTAACGTGCGGCGACGAGACTTAGAGTTCAGGATTAATGACTGGGTATTCTTAAAGGTATCACCTATGAAGGGCGTGATGAGGTTTGGCAAGAAAGGAAAGCTTAGCCCACGGTATATTGGGCCTTATAGGATCATTCGGAGAGTGGGCCAAGTAGCTTATGAGTTAGAGTTGCCCTCAGAATTGGAGTCTGTCCATCCGGTTTTTCACGTATCTATGATACGGAAGTGCATTGGCGATCCTACCCGAGTGGTGCCCACGGATGATGTACATATTACAGAGGACTTGTCATACGAGGAAATTCCAGTTGCCATCCTAGACCGACAAATCCGCAATCTACGAAATAAGGAGGTAGCTTCCGTAAAGGTTTTATGGAGGAGCAAGAATGTAGAAGAGATGACGTGGGAATCGGAGGAAGAAATGAAGTCTAAATACCCCCACCTATTTCAAAATGAAGATATGGTTCGAGATGGGACGCTACAACATAGCTCTATGTAGGCTAGCAGGTCATCAGGTAAGCTTTTATTTTTCACTTTCAATATTTATGATTTACGGTCGGTGAGGCAAATTGCTGCTATTTATAAAGATTGGCCATGTGTGGCATGCATAGTATGTTTCTGGCTACGTGCAGGTTGGTTTTAACCTAGTGTACGAAGGATACTCTGGAAAAAGTTTCCAAAGTCTCCAAGAGTAAACATTCGAGGACGAATGTTCCCAAGGGGGGAGTGATGTTACACCCTATATTTTCGTATGTAAAAATGCGTCGTAAGCAAACTAATGTAGGACAAAAAAATGAGATAATATTTAAAAGTATATAAAGTAAGTTAATCATGTTACCTCTGAGGTTACAAATATTGAAGATCATGAACAACAAGTACAAAGAGGGTTGGACAGTTCAGAAGCTAAAGCAATTAAATAAAACAATGTTTCATCGAAAGTCGACAAGTTGGAAATGTTATAACATGTACCTTTGGGGTGAGACTAGGGTGATTAACATGATAAGGAGATTATGTTATGATTTATATTATTTGTATGACATCCGTGTGTTATGTTTTGATGTCAAGCGAGTTGTGGAACAAAAGTCGATGAAAGTCATCACAAGTTACATTCATAAGTTTTACTGAAACTTTGGGTCAAATGTAACTGCAATTTTCTCCCAATATACTTAGAGTTATGGGGTATTCCACCCATCAAATTAAAGATCTATGAGTCTATTTTCCAATTCATTAAACCATTTGTCAATACTACATCGGAGTAGAGAGATATGTGTATTTTTGCGATACTGCACAAGCTGCTAGGTGACAAGTAGGTGTGTCACCTACTTGCTTAAATGAAAGCCCAAAAATGGGCCATTTCGGGTCGTCCAAAGAGGCCTTTTAAGGGCATATTTTCTTCATATATTAGACTTAAAATAGAGCATAATAACCAGACATAAGCTCTACAAAGAATCCTCCCAAAAATTTCCCACAAACCCTAATTGATTTTCTCTCCCTTTCAAGTTCCAATTGGAGGTAAAACTTAGAGTTTGAAGAACCAAGATAGGAGCTGAGTTATCCAACAAATAAGGTGAGTTTACTCTCTCTTTCATCCATTTTTTCTTCTGTAAATTCATGGTAAGTCGTTCTATACTTGTAAGAACTCACGGGACGGTGATCGGAAGCCGTGAGTTCGAGTTATTTACTTGTAGCGGACTATTTTGTGGACTGTTTTGTGTTGCTCGCTGCGTGTTTTACTACTATTTTGTGGAGTTTTGGAGGAGTAAGGGGGTTTATAAACACCATATAAATGTAGGGTGGTTGGCTGGTCGTTCGTCATAACATTTTCGGGTCGTTTGACACTACTACGGTGGTCGTTTTGTGTACGAAGAGATTGGGGTGTGTTGGGCTATTTTGTAGTATTTGATGGTGTATATAGGGCTGGAAAATGATGTATATATGTTGTTATTGTTCTGTTCTTGTATTGTTGGTGTTATCTTGAAGTTGGAGGAAGGGCATATTATAGGGGAGATGCTGCCCGTTTTAATACAAAATAGGTTTGTCGTTCGTTGTGCAATAGTTGTACCTTTCGTAACTTAACGATAGTATTATTATCATTCTTGTAGATTAAGGTGCGAAGAGGTGAGTTCAACTTGGTGATTGGAAAGATTGTGATAAGGTATGTTAAGTCTAAGCCTTCCTTCATTTTGGCATGATCTCGTAGCTACATGTGTTAATAATGAAACATAAAGAGAAGTTCGTATTCATGAATTTATTCATATTATTCTAGTCTCATAAGTTACAATATTATTCCTTATCGGGACTTCATATTCCGTTTAGTTTTGTCTTTATTCAGTCAAGAGAGCAGAGGGTCTATATATATATACAGTATTACACTATTTTCACCACCATCGAGTTATAATCGGTGGGCAGGCCCCTATTGGGCAACCTCTGATCAGATGGAAAGTTATATACCGAGCGTACTATGGCCGAGCGCCTATGAGCGAGCCCAGCATGGTCGAGATACATAGCCTAGTATGGCCGAGCGCCTATGAGCGAGCCTACTATGGCAGAGCAGTTATATATATACCGAGCCTTATAAGGCCGTACAATTATTTTACTTACTATATTGAAGGAGTTGAGTCAGTATCAGCAGGTAAGTATATCTCCAGATCATCTTTGACTCCCAGTTAATTTCAGTTATCATATTATCAGTTCAGTTTCAGATTTCAGTTATTTTATTGCCTTACATACTCGGTACATTATTTCGTACTGACGTCCCTTTTTTGGGGGCGCTGCATTTCATGCGTGCAGGTTCAGACAGACAGACGGGTAGACCTCCTCAGTAGGTGTTTCCCGAGTTCCGCCTGATCGGTAAGCTCCACGTCTTTCGGAGTTGCCAGGTCTAGAGTTTTGTGTACATCTTATGTATATCTGTATATATGTTATGGGTAGGTCGGGGCCCTGTTCCGATCACAGTACATCTATCAGTAGAGGCTTGTAGGCATATCCTGTTGGTTAGTGCAGTATGTTGGGTTTGTATAAATTGGTGGTTTGTCAGCTGTAGTAGCTATGACGGCCTTGTCGGCCTAGCTTTATATTGATATTTAGTTAGCGCTAGTTTCCATTCAGTTTTATATTTTGCTTCGCAAATTATCTTGCAAGGTGGCCCCATGGCCAAAGTATGACATTATGTGTTCAGAGTCCCTTAGTCACAATTTGGTACGCCAGGTTAGGTGAGGCACGGGGTGCTTGTCTCGCTCCTAGGTTCGGGGCGTGACAGGATGTTAGTGCAGAGACTCATGTCATTGATTATGTTCCGGTGGTACGCGATTTTCCGAATGTGTTTCCTGCAGACCTGTCGGGCATGCCGCCTGACAGGGATATTGACTTTGGTATTGATTTGGTGCCGAGTACTCAGCCTATTTCTATTCCACCATATCGTATGGCACCGGCGGATTTGAAGGAATTGAAAGAACAGCTTCAGGAACTCGTTGATAAGGGGTTTATTCGGCCTAGTGTGCCACCTTCGGTTGCACCGGTTCTATTTGTAAAGAAGAAGGATGGTTCCATGAGAATGTGTATTGATTACAGGTAGTTGAACAAGGTCACAGTCAAGAACAAGTATCATTTGCCTCATATTGATGATTTATTTGACCAGCTTTAGGGAGCGAGGGTGTTCTCCAAGATTGATATGAGGTTCGGTTATCACCAGCTCAAGATTCGGGATTCAGATATTCTTAAGACAGCTTTCAGGACCCGATATGGCCATTATGAGTTATTGGTGATTTCTTTTGGGCTGACCAATGCCCTAGTAGTGTTCATACATTTGATGAACAGTGTATTCCAACCCTATTTGGACTCATTCATTGTTGTCAAGGTGGTCGGATGAGTGTGAGGAGAGCTTTCATAAGCTCAAGTCTGCTTTGACCATAGCTCTAGTGTTAGTTCTGCCATCAGCTTTAGGTTCTTACACCGTGTATTATGATGCCTCGAGGATATGCATTGGTTGTGTTTTGATGCAAGAGGGTAGGGTGATCGCCTATGCCTCGTGCCAGTCAAGACCCATGAGAAGAACTATCTTGTCCATGATCTTGGGTTAGCAGCCATTGTTCATGCCTTGAAGATTTGGCATCAATATTTGTATGGGGTTCATTGTGAGATCTATACTGATCACCGGAGTCTGCAGCATCTGTTCAAGCAGAAGGATCTTAATTTGCGTTAGCGGAGATGGTTGGAGCTTCTTAAGTACTATGATATCACTATCCTGTACCATCCGGGGAAGGCCAATGTGGTGACCGATGCTTTGAGTCGTCGAGCAGAGAGTTTGAGGAGTTTAGCATATCTTCCAGCAGCAGAGAGACCTTTGGCGTTTGATGTTCAGGCCTTAGCAGGCCAGCTTGTCAGATTGGATATTTCGGAGCCTAGTCGGGTATTGGCTTGTGTAGTCTCCAGGTCTTCTCTTTATGACTGTATCAGGGAGCGTCAGTATGATGACCCCCACTTGCCCGTTCTTCAGGACAGGGTTCAGAGAGGTGATGCTAGGGATGTGACTATTGGTGATGATGGCGTGCTGAGAATGCAGGGCCGGATATGTGTGCCTAATGTAGATGGGCTTCGAGAGTTGATTCTTGAGGAGGCCCACAACTTGCGGTATTCCATCCATCTGGGTGCCGCGAAGATGTACCAGGATTTGAGGCAGCACTTTTGGTGGAGGCGGATGAAGAAGGATATAGTTGGGTTTGTGGCTCGGTATCTCAACTGTCAGCAGGTTAAGTATGAGCATTAGAGACCGAGTAGCTTGCTTCAGAGATTAGAGATCCCAAAGTGGAAGTGGGAGCGAATCACCATGGACTTTGTGGTTGGGCTCCCACAGACTTCGAAGAAGTTCGATGCTATTTGGGTTATTGTGGATCGGCTAACCAAGTCCGCGCACTTCATTCCAGTAGGTACTACTTACTCTTCAGAGTGGTTGGATAAGATTTACATCCGAGAGACTGTTCGCCTGCATGGTGTTCCAGTTTCCATCATTCCAGATAGGGGCACTCAGTTTACATCGCAGTTTTGGAGGGAAGTACAGCAAGCTTTGCGTACTTAGGTTGAGTTGAGCATAGATTTTCACCCTCAGACGGACGGGCAGTCCGAGCGCACTATTCAGATATTGGAGGACATGTTGCGCGCTTGTGTTATTGACTTTGGGGGTTCATGGGACCAGTTTCTGCCACTCACGGAGTTTGCATATAACAATAGTTATCAATCGAGTATTCAGATGGCTCCGTACGAGGCTTTATATGGGAGGAGGTGTAGATCTACGGTTGGATGGTTTGAGCCGGGTGAAGCTAGGCTCTTAGGTACAGACTTGGTCCAGGACGCATTAGATAAGGTGAAATTGATTCATGAGCAACTTCGCACGTCGTAGTCTAGGCAGAAGAGCTACGCGGATAGGAAGGTCCGTGATGTGTCTTTTATGGTTGGGGAGAAGGTTTTGCTGAAGGTATCACCCATGAAGGGTGTTATGAGGTTTGGGAAGAGGAAAAAGTTAGGCCCCCGGTTCATTGGGCCTTTTGAGGTGCTTCAGAGGATAGGGGAGGTGGCTTATAAGCTTTCCTTGCCACCCAGCTTGTCGAGTGTGCATCCAGTGTTTTATGTTTCCATGCTCCGAAAGTATATTGAAGATCCATCCCATGTTTTGGATTTCAGCACGGTTCAATTGGAGGGTGATATGACTTATGATGTAGAGCCGGTGGCTATTTTGGATCGACATGTTCGAAGGTTGAGGTCAAAGGATATAACTTCAGTGAAGGTGAAATGGAGAGGTCAGCCTGTGGAGGAGGCCACCTGGGAGACTGAGCGGGAGATGCGGAGCAGATATCCACGCCTATTCGAGACTCCAGGTATGTTTCTAGACCAGTTCGAGGACGAACAGATGTTTAAGAGGGGGAGGATGTAATGACCTGGTTGGTCATTTCGAGAGTTAAAGCCCCGTTTTCCCCATTTCTACTTATTTTTGTGTTATTCAGCTATATTATGTTATATCGGGCTATTTGGTTTGGGACTGGAGTGGTTTCAGAGTGAATTGAGACACTTAGTCTCTTAAGTAGAAACTTAAGTTGGAAAAGTCAACCGGATGTTGACCTATGTGTAAACGATCTCATATTTGAATTCTGATTGTTCTGTTAGCTCCGTTAGCTGATTTTGTACATAGGAGTGCGTCAGGAATGTGATTTGAAGGGCCGTGGTAGAATTAGGCTTGAATTGGCGAAATTGGAAATTTGGCGATTTCAGTCGGCAGTGGAAAATTTGATATCGGGGTCGGAATGGAATTATGGAAGTTGGAGTAGGTTCGTAGTGTTATTTGTGATATGTGTTAAAAATATGAGGTCATTCGGACGTAGTTTGGTTGGTTTCAGCATCGGTTGCCAAATTTGAAAATTTAGAAGTTCTTAAGCCTGAATCCGGGGGTGATTTGATGATTTGATGTTGTTTTGAGTGATTCGAATGTTCGACTAAGTTGGTATGTTGATATATGACTTGTTGGTATTTTTGGTTGAGGTCCCGATGGCCTCGTGGTGATTTCGGGTAGTTAACGGATTTGTCGAAGTTGGAAAATGCAGCTGAAGCTGCTGCTACTGCTATTTTCGCACTTGCGGAAGAAAGAGTCGCAGGTGCGAGACCTGGGCGCAGGTGCAGAGGCTGAGATTTTAAGTGATTTTCGCAGGTGCGAGGATTTTCGACCGCATGTGCGGTCCCGCAAGCACGTGGAATAGGCCGCAGGTGCAAAAATCTGGGCAGAATGTATACATAGCACTTCGCGAATATTGGTTCATTTCCACCATTCTTTCTATTCGGTTTTGGAGATTTTGGGAGAGATTTGAAGAGGGAATCATTGAGGTAAGTTACTTGAGCCCTAATACTTGTATATATGGCGAGTTTTCGTTGTTTAATCATTGTAATTAGTGAAAATGAGGGGTTAGGGCTTGAGATTTTTGGAGAAGTAATTTAAGGATTTGAAGGACCAAACGATGCCGGATTTTGATGAATTTGGTATGGTTAGACTCGTGAGTGAATGAGCTTTCTAGTTTTGTAAATTTTATCAGATTTCGAGACTCGGGCTCGGGGGCCGGGTTTGAGCCAATTTCGGGTTTTGGTCTAATTTTGTAGCCTTTCTTGTGGAATTCATTCCATTAGTGCATATTGATGGTATTGTACTAATTATGAATAGATTTGGAGCATTTGGAGGCCGAGTCCAGAGGCAAGAGCATTGCGGGGTTGAGATTTGACCGGTTTGAGGTAAGTAACAATTGTAAATCTAGTCCTGAGGGTATGAAACCCCAGATTTCGTATCATTTTACTATTTTGAAGTGACGCACATGCTAGGTGGGCGTGCACTGTTGGGGATTGTGACTTGGTTCGTCACGTAGAAACTGTGAAGTTGCATATTTTGTTGAAACTATATGATACTTACATGTTTTAAAAAGTGTTTCTGTAAATTGGGTTGAATGCCATGTTTTTGGCTTTGTGCCAGTGCTGTTTGGACCCTTAGGGGCCTTTTCTTACTATCCTCTCACTGTTTTCGATTAAAAATATATACCCAGTAATGGTTACACTTGTTTACTGCATAACTCAGTTTTATGACTCTATTTTGATGCATATAAATGTTGTTTTCGGCCGAATGCCATATTTTCACTGAAATGCCCAAGTGGCTTAAGAGGTTTATGACTGAGTGAGGCCGAGGGCCTGATTTGTGAGGATATTTATGGGATCGGGCTGCACGCCGCAGCATGTTTGATATAGGCTGAGGGTGTGAGTGATTTATGCCATGATTTGGCTTGATATAGCGGTTGGGATGAAGGAGCCCCTCCGGAGTCTGTACACACCCCTAGTGAGCGCAGGTACCTACTGAGTGCGAGTGCCGAGTACTGAGTACTGAGTGACTGGGAGGCATGAGTGATTGTGAGGTATGCCCAAGTGGCAAGAGTGATTGTGAGTTATGCCCGAGCGGCAAGAGTGATTGTGAGGTTTGCCTGAGGGGCTGTATATGAGTGATGCTTTACCCGAGGGGTTGTTTATGATTTCATCATTTTTGCTCACCTTAGCATTTTTCCTCTGTTTGAAAACTGTTGTAAAGTATCTTTAAATGATTTTTACTAGAACTGGGTTTAAACGAGATGTTTTGATTCAAATCTTGATTTTTAAAGCATGTGGTATTTTACTGAGATTTCCTTATATGAACGTTATATGATTTATTGCTCGTCACTACTGCTCAGTCTTTATTTATTGTTGTTACTTACTGAGTTGGCGTACTTACGTTACTCCCTACACCTTGTGTGAAGATCCAGGTGTAGATGGACACGGTAGCGGTTGTTGATTGTTCTGATTGCAGATTTTCTCGGGGATAGCAAGGTAGCTGTCTGGCGATCGCATCTCTTCTCTTCTCCCTCTTATCTTCCTCTAGTCGTATTTAGCATATTTTCCAGGCTGAGTTAGCCTTGATATTATTAGACAGGTTATAGTAGATGCTCATGACTAGTGACACCCCGATGTCGGGCTTTTCCTTCCGCACTTTTATTTTGATTGGAACTCCTTTACGAAGGTTTTTATGTTAAATAACATTAAAATTATCTTTGAAATGAAAATATCAGTTTGTTTTGGAAATGTGTCGGCTTGCCTAGTTCCACGATAGGCGTCATCATGACAGGGGTTATTTTGGGTCATGACATTTAGCAAATAAACTAAAAAATTTCAGCTTGTTTAGACTGAAGTTTCGGATAAAACTCAGGACAAAACTGTAGACTGCATTACAAAACTTCAGCATGTTTTGGTATGAAGTTTTAGCAAATGAACTAAATAACTTCAGCATGCATTAGCAAAAATTCTTTAGAAAATTACATACTGCAAGACAAAAACTAAAGCATGTTTAGTTTGAAGTTTTATCAAATGATCTTAATAACTTCAGCATGTTTTGTCTGAAGTTTTAGCAAATGAACTAAATAACTTCAGCATGCATTAGCAAAAATGCATTAGAAAATTACATACTACAAGACAAAAACTTATGCATGTTTAATCTGAAGTTTTAGCAAATGAACTAAAAAACTTAAGCATGTTTAGTATGTTTAGTCTAAAGTTTTAGCAAATGAACTAAATAACTTAAGCATGTTTAGTCTGATATTTTAGCAAATGAACTAAATAACTTCAGCATGTTTAGACTGAAGGTTCGGATAGAATTCGTGACAAAACTGTAGACTGCAGGATAAATAACTTCAGCATGCATTAGCATAAAGTTTTAGCTTTAATGTGAAACAACTTCATGCTATATTAGCATGAAGTTTTAGCTTCAACATGAAAAAACTTTATGCTACATTAGCATGAAGTTTTAGCTTCAAGGTGAAACAACCTCATGCAAGTGTGATTCTGAAGATGATTCTGGACAAGTTTCTGATGTTTTTATAAAGTTGCTGAGAGGAGAGGAGGAGATCGTTTTATATCTTTTGTCAGGGGTGTAACTGTCATATTATTACGAATTTTTTGTGAGATGGCTACCAAATCAATAATTTTAAAAAATAGGGTACAAGTTAAAAGGTGGCACAAATATAGGGTACGGCTGCAAATTCCCCCTCCCCCCCCTTTTTTTACCCCTTAAATAAGCTAGCTCATATTTCCATGATTAATCTACTTTATCTCGTTCGCAATAACTTCCATAATTTATTTGTCCCACAACTAATCTCAAACTAGTTTAGAAAAATAACTCATGAACATCGTAGTTTGCTTTAGGCGCGATTTTAATTTACTATTGTGATTATGTATACGTTTACGTAACATAGTTATGATTCCCAAAATAAATCAAGGTACGCGTTCGCCCGACTTTGGCCAAACAATCTTAATTGTTCTTAATTGTGTACACGTACGCGTGACACCAAACAAACAATTACACACACGTGGTTCGTTTCAAGATAGTTCCTTAATTACGAATAATCAAGTAATAAAAGAGGATAGATAAAACATGGAAACCAATAAAACACAGTTTATCCAAAAACAATATAAGCCAAATATAGTCAATAAAGCGATCGTGCTAGAACCACGGAACTCGAGGAATGCCTTACGCCTTCTCCCTGGTCAACAGAATTCCTTACCCGGACTTCGTTTTTGCAGACCAATAATAACAGAGTCAAACCTTCCTTTGACTAGGGATTCAAATAAAGTTGATTTGGAACATCCAAAAACTTAATTCCAAGTGGCGACTTTGTAAATAAAATAATCCATACTCAAGTTTATCACTTTAATAGGGAAAACTCTTCAACCCACAATAATCCATAATACACATATCTTTTGGGGGGTAAAAAGGGGTGTGACAAATAAGCTTGTGTTGAAAGATATATGATCAATATGTATCCCAAATGCTTTTATCGTGTTATGTTATCATTTAAGAATGTGTTCAAAGTATGGGTTGTGCATTTGTGAAAAATCTCTATGTGCTTAATTCTTAATTGCTCACATGTGTACTGAAAACCTTGATATGAAACTTCTTGTTATTGATGATGATGATGATGATGATGATGTTTGAAAGTGAAAAAGGTGAGCATGAAATACTAAATACGGTCGACGTGCCAAGAATAATTTTATAATTATGGCTAATAGTGCCAATGAAATGAAAGAATGGGTGAAAGATTATGAGATGAGTTTTGACTCCTTTATATAATAATGCCATTAATGTTCTATGATCACCCGTGACTAGTACAAGTAAGTGGTAGTATGTACATGAACTGTGGTCGTTGCCAGAACAAAAATCATAAACTTAGTTAGTGCCCAAGATGACAAAGAGGTATATAATGAGGTGTAAAAGAGGCGTCATATGCTAAATGATGATGAACCTTAAGGGAAGAAATTGGGTCTATGTACCATTGAAATCTACTTAATGATTGGACATGCATGTGTTAATGTAATGAGCTATGTTTCTCTATGATGAGCATGAACATGAAGTGTTCCAATGATCCGGGAACTTACGACCTTAAAAGTAGCGTTAGTCATGTTGCTTGAGTTTATAATACTTATGTGCATAATGATGTGTTATGAACCCTATGGACGGTCTATGAAATGCATAGGTATAATGTGTTATGAACCCTATCGACGGTCTATGAAACACATAGGTATATTGTGTATGAAATCCTATGGACGATCTATGAAACCCATAGGTATATTGTGTTATGAATACTATGGATGGTCTATGAAACGCATAGGCATATTGTGTATGGAATCCTATGGACGGTCTACAAAATGCATAGGTATATTGTATTATGAATCCTATGGACGGTCTATGAAATGCATAGGCATATTGTGTATGGGATCCTATGAACGGTCTATGAAATGCATAGGTATATTGTGTTATGAATCCTATGGACGATCTATGAAATGCATAGGTATATTGTGTATGGAACACAATGGACGATCTATGAAATGCATAGGTGTATTATGTATGAAATGTATAGGTGTACGGTATGAATAAACACTATGGATGGTCTACGAGATGCATAGGTGTATAATATGACATGTGAACACTAATAATGGTCTATGAAATGTATGGTCGTAAAATAAGAGAGGGATATGGACGGTCTAGTGAGACGCATTATTAACGCATGAAATAGGTGCCACTTTCATTGGCGTTGTTTGTACATGTTGTTTCAATTACATTATATTATGTATTCCACGTATAGTTCATATGGCTCAGTTGATCCTAAAAGAGGTTTAAAATGATGTAAGTATAATAAGACTTGAAATTTGAATCTATGGGATGTTTCGTAGTTCCTTGATGTCCTTTATTTACCTCTTATTTGAGTTACCATATTTTCATATGTTGTTCTGTATGCCTTGCATACAAGTACTATCCTACATGTACTCATGTCCCTTTTGTCGGGGGCGCTGCATCTTTTAATGAATGCAGGTGATTCCATAGCATGCGGCATCGATCAGTGACAGCAGTATATCCTCCTCTCAGCTACTTGGTGAGCCAATTTCATATCGGGGTCATGTACATTTTATTTTCTCATGTATTGTATTTTGAGGTATAGTCGGGGCCTTGTTGCCGGCATTATCCTAGTACTCTCTTCTACCCATTAAAGGCTCCGTAGACATGGTGGAGGTTGTACGTTGGTATTGGGAAGATGAAGCTAATGATATTGTAATTGTATCACATGTTCCACTTCTAAACTAAAGATGTGTTAATGTGAGATTTTGAGGACTTTAAAATGAAGTAGCTAAAGGTAATGAATTGGTATTGTATACATGATCTCCTTATTATCTAATTAAAGAAAATAAGTATTCTCTTTATTCATAAGTGAGTTTGGGTAGAAAGAATCTAACAGGCTTACTCGACCGGGTTATCTCAGTTGAGCGCCGATCGCGCTCCTCGAGTTCGGGGTGTGACAGTTTGATGGCGCACTCGCCATATGCTTGGGGTCGGGAGACACCAAATATGTTTTGAGGAAAGTTCACGAAGGCACCTGTGAAAACCATTCGGGGGCAGAATCGTTGGCTCGTAAGATAATCAGAGCCGGCGATTACTGGATCGACATGGAGAAAGATGCGAAGGAGTTCGTGCGAAAATGCGACGGATATCAGAGGAACGTACCAATGATCCATCAGCCCGGGGAGTTACTACACTCGGTCCATCAGCCCGGGGAAAAAGAAGTCATCGACTTCATTTGTGACCACATCATATGCCGGTTCGGTATATCGGCCGAAATAGTATGTGATAACGGGAAGCAGTTCATCGGCAGCAAAGTAAGCAAACTTTTCGAGGACCATAAAATCAATAAGATCTTGTCAACACCCTATCACCCTAGTGGGAACGGGAAGGCGGAGTCGACGAACAAAACAGTCCTTCAAAACCTTAAGAAAAGGTTGGCCCGATGCCAAAGAAAAATGGAAGGAAATCCTGTCCGAAGTCTTGTAGGCATATCGCATAACCTCAAAAACCAGTACCGGGGCCACCCCGTTTTCGTTGATCTACGACACTGAAGTTGTAGCAACCCCCTAGGAGGATGCCATTTATAAATACTAATGTAATACTTATAAATTTAAACATTCTTTTAACAAAATAAAATAGCTAAAAGAAAAAAAAAATATGCCCATGAATAAACTTCAACATACGACATCTCAACTTAGACAACTCTTATAAAATCTCTTTAAAATTTCAAGATACAACTATAAAAAGGGGATAAGAAAATAGCAACATCTATTTAAGTTAAATCAATAATTTAAAATTTACCAAATACTTAGTAGAAGAATATATTTTTTTCATACACCATTCAAGACTCAAACTAAGCATAAAATCCAACTCTCAATCAAATATAAGCTAGTTAAGTCTCCAAAAGAAAATCACCGAAATTCAATTCAAGTATTAAATTTAATAAATTACAAGACTTGGGCATAAATACCCTCCAAAAAAGGGTCAAATCATTCACCAAGATTAAGTTACCAAAATAGTAGTATCATGACCTAATAATCATTCAAGAGTGCATATCTAAGTGTATCATATGGATCATGTACAAGTCCCCAAAAGTCTACAAAGAAAACCTAACATTTGCGTATGCAAGTGTGATCTGCATCTAATCTTCCAAAGAGTCTACTTCAAATGATATCATCAAACATCTCTCGGTACATCACCTACGATAGTAACAAACTATCGCTAAGCATAAAGCTTAGACACATAAACTTAACTAACATATCAAAATAAAAGAAAGGTAAATTATGAAATGGATACAAGGAATAAATTCTATATATGAGCTTATTAAAATCAGCATCAAGTACTTAATGAAGGTACAACCATCTCAAGAGGGCTAAATATAAAATCAGAACATAGTTCAAGATACCATTATTCAAAATCTCAAATGTCAAGAAGATTTCCGACTATAATTCGAGAAATTCCACCGATTAGTTGATTTTCCCAACACATGCGTCATGCAATTACATCAAAGCAAAATCAAGTAACAAGAAGGACAGGAGTCCTAGATCAAGTAGGGTCGTCACCCAATTATCAAGAGAATCAAGAGCCATATTAAAAGTGGCTTTCCCATCCATACTCAAAATGGACAAAGTCCATGATTAAGCTGAAATGTGAATCCAAAATCAAGATGGGTCAAGATCCAAACAAAAGGCATGCCAATAAAAGTGACAAAGTCACTATCACAAGAGGGATAAAATCCTAACAAGAATAAATGATGCTCAAGCAATCCGTATATGTGGGCGAGTTAAATTGTCTTTCAAAATTACTTCACATGACACCCATATGATTTTTATTATATTCATAACTCAATTATGAAATTATACCCTCAATGATCACTAATAAATCAAAATTCCTCAAGATATTCTTTCTCAAGCAACAACGCAAGTAAACTAGTAAAGTAGCAACCAAGTCAATATGACAACAAATTTAAAGTAAGGTAAAATTTCACCAAATCTTAACCACTTACAATATCTCAACAAATTAAATTAAAAGAAACACTCAAGTTTATGTGCAAACTTTAGAGCTTTAGTGTTTCTAAAGCTCAAACGACATCAAGGGATTTAAGATCTTCTAAGCCAAGAAAAGAGCGATTGTCCTAAGGTGTGCTCCTAAGCTTGAACAAATGTCTCTTGTACCTTAAACATGTAACCAACTGTGATGACCCGATAGGTCATCTTATATTTTAGAACCTAATTCTGCATTACGAGATCTCAAAAACCTCATCTTAGCCTTCCTCGATTTGCGTGCACAGTCCGAGTGTTCTTCCGGAAGGCTTATATGTTAAAACCTTATAAAAAGAGAATTTTTGCCTTAAAAATCAATTAAAGTTTACTTCGGTTAACATTTTCAGTAAACGGACCCGGATCCATATTTTGACGGTTTTGATAGGTCTGTATCGTAATTTGGGACCTGGGTGTATGCCCAGAATCGAATTCTGAGGTCCCTAGCTCGAGATATGGAATTTTGATGAAAAATTAAAAGTTTGAAAGTTTAAGGATTTTTAGAATTGACTGATATTTGGTCTTGTTGATACCGTGTCCGTATTTTGGTTTCGGAGCCCGATACAGGTCCACTACAATATTTAAGACTTGTCTGTGAAATTTGGTGAGAAACGGAGTTGGTTTGACGTGATTCGGACGTCCGGTTGCGAAAATAGAAGTTTTAATGTTTTCTTAAAAATTTTATTTGGTTTGGTATTCAATTCGTAGTTCTAGGTGTTATTTTAGCGATTTGATCACGCGAGCGAGTTCGTATGATATTTTAGGACTTGCGTGCATGTTTGGTTTGAGCCCCGAAGGCTCGAGTGAGTTTCGGATAGGCTTTGGGGTGTTTTGCACTTAGGAAAATCTAGTTTTTCTGCAGTTTCAGGTGCCTTCTAGTTTCCTTCTTCGCGTTCGCGAAGGCACTCTCTCGGACGTGAAGTAGAAACTGGGATGGTTGGGTTATTCTTCTTCACAAACGCGAAAGTTGGGTCGCGAACGCGAAGCGATGGGGGCTTTACCCTTCACGAACGCGTAGTTTTTGGGACATGGGAGAGGGGGTCAGTCACTCTTCATCGCAAACGTGAGCAAGGACTCGCGAACGCGAAGGCCAAGAAGGTGTAGCCTTCATGAACGTGATAAGAGTTTCGCGATCGCGTAAGCTTGGAAAGTTGTGCTCTTCGCGAACGTGACAGTGTCCTCGCGAACGCGTTGAACACTATCGCCCAGCAATTAAACAGTCCCATTAAGGGACTTAAGCCATTCTTTCAACTTTTCTAAAGCCAAACGGCCTAGAGACGATTCTCCCAAGCTAAATTCTTTCCCAAAGTGTTGGTAAGTGATTCTAAACCATTTTTTTTCAATTACCCATTACATTGCATGAATTTCCAACCTAAAATCTAGGATTTCCATGGTAGAAATTGGGGGTTTGGGTAGAATTAGGATTTTTTTAGAAATTAGGATTTAGACCTCAAATTGAGGTTTGATTCCAAAACTAATTACATATTCGGGCTCGGGGGTGAATGGGTAAATGGATTTGGTCCGAACCTCGGGTTTTGATCAAGCGGGCCCGGGGTCGATTTTTGACTTTTTGGGGAAAAGTTTGGTAAATCTAAATCTATGCAATGTAATTGATTCCTTTAGCAATATTTGATATTATTGAGTCATTTTTGAATAGATACGAGTAGTTTGGAGGTGGATTCTAGAGGAAAAGTTATGATTAAGTATTTAGTGGACTTCGGAGCGAGGTAAGTGTCGTGGTTAATCTTGGCTTTAGGGATTAGGCATTATTCGCTTATTTTCTACGTGTTCGTATGTTGAGTACAACGTATAGGTGAGGTGACGAGTATCTATGTGTTGTTGTCGAGTCATAACATGCGAGTGAGTCTTATTATTGTAATCGTGGTATTCCTTGATCATATTGTTCATGATTAGACTAGCTATTCGTTATGTTGAACAACTCTTATTATGTTTCATGGAAATTGGTATTGATTGGGTATTGACTCAAAGTTGAGGTTAGTAACATGGAATTGAATGTTGAAGTAAGACTTGTTCTTGATACTTCTATCTCCCTATTATTATTGTTCATTGTCTTGGTGAGGGAGAGTGTTAAAGCACGAAGGGTGATGTCGTGCAACATTTTGTGAGTGAGTGTTAATGCACGAAGAGTGATGTCGTGCCATGTTATGATAGAGAGTTAATGCACAAAGGGTGATGTTGTGCCCTTTCTATTGTTTCTTATGGTGAGGTTGAGAGTAAAAGCACGAAGGGTGATGCCGTGCAATTTCCCTTACTATGTTTACTTGTTTCTTTCTGTTAAAGATATATTGATTGATCATGTTCTCATTCCTGTTGTGATTCCTTGCCATGTAATCCCCTCAGCATGTCCCCTACCCAATATTTCTTTCCTTGTTTCTTTAGTTGTTATTATTATTGTATATATTGATATATATATTGCGCAGATTTATTTGTAGGTGTCTTGTCCTAGCCTCGTCACTACTTCGCCGAGGTTAGACTCGACACTTACCAGTACATGGCATCGGTTGTACTGATATTGCACTCTGCACTTTCTATGCAGATTTTGGTACCGGACCGAGTTGACCCTGAGTTTAGCTGCTGGATTGATCTGTTTGGAGACCCAAGGTAGTCCTGTTGGCATCCGCAGGACCTGGCGTCCCCTTCTATGCATTTCCTTTACTGTTTCATTTGTATCGAAAACAGTTGTATTTCCTTCAAGCACCTTACTTGTAGCTAAATCTTAGTAGTTCGTGGATTTTGACACCAGTTTCTAGGTAGTTGTGTATAAGCATTAAAGTTGTTATGGATTTCTGCGCTTTTCTTTTTACCTTGTTATAGCTTATTTACTGTTAATTATTGAAATGTATAAGAATTTGTCTTAATAATCTCTATCGTTGGCTTGCGTAGCAAATGAAATGTTAGGCGCCATCATGGTCCTGACGGTGGGAATCCCGGGTCGTGACAAGTTGGTATCAGAATACTAGGTTGCCTAGGTCTCACGATTCACGAGCGAGCTTAGTAGAGTTTGGAGAATCGGTACGAAGATGTCTATGCTTATCTTCCATAGGCTATGAAATTTAGGAACAAATTTCACTTCTATTCTTCTCTGTCGTGCGATTTTGTTTTCTCAATACTGATTGAACTCTTCTACTCTTATTCTCTCGTATATGGCGAGAACACTTACCGCTTCCTCAGTTGAGCAGCAGCTAGAGCCCTTAATGGCAGCTCCTACGAGGGGCAAAGATCGAGGTCGAGGCAGGGGTAGGGGCAGGTCTCAGCCTAGAGCTCATGCAGCAGTACCAACAGTGGAGCCTCAGGTAGAGTTGGGAGAGGAGGTTCCAGCCCAGACTGTTCCTGCCGGACCAGCTCAGGTTCCGGAGGGGTTCATTGACACCCCAGTACTTCAGGATGCTTTGGTCCATTTGGTGGGCCTTATGGAGAGTGTGTCCCATACTGGCACATTTCCCATGGCACCAGCCATCTCTCAGTCTGGAGGAGGAGCCCAAATTCCCACTACTCCCGCTCCGGAGCAGATAGCTCCCCAGCATCAGGCTCCAGCAGCTCCTCCAGTCAGAGTAGTTCAGTCGGTTGTTGCGGCACAGGCCGAAGATGGGTCAGCTATGTCTTCTAAGGTTTTATGGAGATTGGACAAGTTCACCAAGATCTTTCTAGTTCACTTCAGTGGTTCTCCTTCAAAGGATCCCTAGGAGTATCTCAATAGTTGTCACGAGGTTCTACGGAACATGGGTATAATGGAGACCAACGGGGTCGATTTTGCTGCATTTCAGATGAATGGTTCCGCCAAGAAATGGTGGAGAGATTATCTGTTGGCAAGACCAGCTGGGTCGTCTGCTCTTACTTGGGACCAGTTTTCTCAGCTCTTCCTAGAGAAGTTTCTCCTTATCACATAGAGAGAGGAGAATTGTCGTCAGTTTGAGCGTCTCAAGCAGGGCAGTATGACTGTTACTCAGTATGAGACCCGTTTTGTGGATTTGGCCCGTCATGCTCTTATTCCACTTCCTACCGAGAGAGAGAGGGTGAGGAGGTTTATAGATAGACTTGCTCAGCCTATCATATTGCAGATGGCTAAGGAGACTAGAAGTGAGATTTCTTTTCAGGCGGCTGCTAATGTTTCCAGGCGAGTCGAGATGGTTTTAGCTCAGGGGAGTGGTCAAGGGTCTGACAAGAGGCCTCGTCACTCCGGTGGATTCAGTGGAGCCTCATCTATAGGCCGAGGTACTTATGGCAAAGGCCATCCTCCCAGGACATTTCATTCAGCACTCCAGGCATCCCACGGTGCCTCAGGTGGTCGTGGCGCTCAGATGCATTATTCCGACCAGCTAGCCTACAGTGCACCACCAGCACCTATTAGTGCACCTCCACTCCAGAGTTATTAGGGTGGTTACTCAGGTCGACAGGGTTAGTTTCACGGCCAGCAGTAATAGTAGCCGAGGTCTTTCTATACTTGTCGTGATCCGAGGTACATTTCTAGATTTTGCCCTCGGACATCGGGCAGCTCACAGCATCAGGGTTCTCGTGCCATGGTTCCGGCACCAGTTGCTGCACCACCTGCTCAGCCAGCCAGAGACAGGGGTTAGGCAGCTAGAGGTAGGGAACAGACTGTTAGAGGTGGAGGTCAGGCCGTTAGAGGTGGAGACCAGTCAACTAGAGGTCGTCCCAGGGACATAGTTCAGGGTGGTGGGGCCCATCCCCAATGTTATGCTTTTCCAGCCAGGCCTGAGGCTGAGTCATCTAACGCCGTTATTACAGGTACTGTTTCAGTTTGCAGTAGCTGTCACGCCCCAAAATCGAGGAGCACGACCAGCGCTCAACCGAGTGAACCCGACCGAGCAAGCCTGCTAGATTTCATTCTACCCAATCTCATCCACGAATGGAGATAATGCATATTTTCCTTAATTAGACAAAAGGTGTTCACGTCTACAATACCAATTCATTTCCAATAGTTTCATCATTTTTAAAGTCTCAGTTGGACAAGTAATACAACCACAACATAATATATATATTTTGACTTTCCCAGCACCAATACACAACCCACACTATGTCTATGAAGCCTCTATAGATAAAGAAGAGTACAATGATAATACCGGCAACAAGGCCCCGGCTATACCTCAAACAGAATACACAAAGTACAAAAGATTCATGACCCCGGAATGAAGTGGGGCTCACCAAGTCAGGTGGGAAGAAGGTGCACTGCTATCACTGACCAATATCTCCTGTTGTGGAACCACCTGCATCCATTGAAAGATGTAGCTCCCCCGGTAAAAGGGACGTTAGTACTGTCGAATAACACTAGTATGTATAACTAAACACCCTCTCAGTAGAATGACAAATAATACAAATAAGATTATCATAATATCAATGAAAGCCTTAATTAACATCAAACCTCAATTTAGGATCAAGACAGTGTTCAAATTAATTTTCATATCTCACATTAGGAGATTTTTAGTATCGATATACCATTGTTCACAATACCAGTACCATTATTCACAATACCAATACCACTATTCACAATACCATTATTCACAAAACCAGTACCACCGTACTCTTAGCACGGAGTCCGATCATGACCCGATCGGCTAGGCTATCTCAGTAGAGACATCAACCACAATTTCTCTTAATATCAATACCATCATCTTTAACACGGAGTCCGATCATGACCCGATCGGCTAGGCTATCCACTAGGGACATCGACCACAATCACAATTTCAATTACAATTTCCAGCACGATCACCACCATGTGTGCGGCATGGTGTCCGATCACGACCCGACCGGCTAGGCTGCCTTATTTGAGACATCAACCTTTTTATATCAATCATCGCATTTCATAATACTTTCACATCTTTTCATCTCATTGGCACTAGTGGCCATGATTATAAGATCATTCTTGGCACGTTGGCCATATTCAGTATTTCATGCTCACATTATCAATTTCAAATATCATCCTCATCATCAACAACAAACACAATTCAAATCAAAGTGTGTAGTACACATGTGAGCAATTTAGAGTCTAATGCACATAGAGATATTTCACAAAATTTGGCATAATAGCCTTCATTTGAACAAGACTTAAAGTCGAAACATTATTAATGCACAACCCATATTTTAACACATCCTCAATTGGTAACATAACATGAATAGAGCATTTGGGATGCTTGTTAAACATATATCTTTCAACCCAATCTTACTCGGAATAGCCAATTTCATAATGAATCACTCGGGACTTACATAATTTACATGAATATCGTGGGATGCAATTCTAAGAGAAGAGTTTAGCCAACATACCTCACTTGAGCTTCCTTACACTCTAAATGTTTCGAAATTTTTAGCAACTTCAATCTATTGTAGAAATATAACAAATTGAATCAAAATTAGGAAGATGATCATGGTTCGAGCTCATTTGAGAATTTTATCAAACACTAAGTGTGCATTAAGGTTCCAAGGTCCTTTTATGGAGAATTCCATCATTCTACAACCCAATCTTTACCATTTTTAGCTCAACAATCTTCCTACACCCTTTGATAACACATTTATGTAAAATAAACTACTATCATGCCCAAATATTATCTTGCTAGTTACCCATTTTTAGAAAATTTTGAAATTAGGGTTTAAGGTGTAGAATCTTACCTCTAGGATGAAGACCTAGTGAACTTCCCTTCTTAATCTTCCAAACTTGAGCAATAATTGAAGAAAAATTATTGAAAAACACCTTCTCACTCTAGGGCACTCTCTCTCACTCTAAAATATCAGATTATGTCTCAAAAATGGCCCAAAGAGTATATTTAACGAAATAGGGTCAAGTTTTAAAAACCCAAAAATAGAGCTCCGGAATAAGGTATGCGATTGCATAACCGATATGCGGACTGCATATCGGTCGCATAATTGTTTACAAAATAGCCAAAAGAACTGTCTGTGTATGCGATCACTATGTGGTCTGCATAACTGTTATGCGGTCGCATAATGCACCATATAACAATTATGCGATCGCATAGTCGACCGCATAGTTGCTTCCAACTGACCCAATTAACTGCCTCACTTTGCGGCCATTATGCAGTCTGTATAGTGGTTCTGCGGTCGCATAATGGATCGCAGATATGCACTTTTCCGCCAAAATATTTTCTTTACTTTTCGGTGCATTGTTCAACCCAAAAAGTCTGAGCCGCGACAATCCCCAAACACGTAAGCCTAGTCCGTCACCATGAAACATTATTTTCTTTGCAAAATTTACCGGAATTTACACTAAAGTACTTCAAAAAATTTCGAGATGTTACAATAGGGATGCTTCAGTTCTATTTGATCAGGGATCTACTTACTCCTATGTGTCATCCTATTTTGCTTCCTATTTGGTCATGCCTCGTGATTCTATGAGTGCTCTTGTGTATTTGTCCACACTAGTGGGAGATGCTATTATTGTAGATCATGTTTATCCTTCATGTGTGGTTACCATTGGGAGCCTTGAGACTCGTGTAGATCTTTTACTTCTCGATATGGTTGATTTTGATGTCATTCTGGGTATGGATTGGATTTCACCTTATCATGCTATATTATATTGCCATGCCAAAATGGTGACCTTAGCCTTGTCGGGGTTGCCTCGATTAGAGTGGAGAGGGACTCCTGGCCATTCTACCAGCAAGGTTATCTCTTATGTGAAGGCTCGGCATATGGTCGAGAAGGGGTGTCTAGCTTATTTGGCTTATGTTCGTGATTCTAGTGCGGAGGTTCCTTCCATAGATTCAGTGCCGGTTGTTTGTGAGTTTTCAGAAGTGTTTCCTGTAGATCTATCGAGGATGCTACCCGATAGGGATATTGATTTATGTATTGATTTGGCTCTGGGCACTCATCCCATTTCCATTCCGCCATACCGCATGGCCCTGCTAGAGTTGAAAGAATTAAAGGAACAGTTGCAAGATCTGCTTGATAAGGGTTTCATTAGACCTAGTGTCTCGCCCTGGGGTGCACCTGTGTTGTTTGTGAAGAAGAAAGATGGATCGATGAGGATGTGTATAGATTATTGGCAATTGAACAAGGTCACCATCAAAAACAAATATCTATTGCTGAGGATTGATGATTTATTTGATCAACTTCAGGATGCCAAGGTGTTTTCGAAGAGTGATTTGCGATCTGGCTACCATCAGTTGAGGATTAGGGCATTCGATGTCCCTAACACAGCTTTTCGGACTCGGTATAGGCATTATGAGTTTCTAGTGATGTCATTTGGGCTGACAAATGCCCCAGCAGCATTCATAGATTTGATGAACAAGCCCTACTTGGATTCCTTCGTGATTGTGTTTATTGATGATATCTTGATCTACTCCCGCAGCCGAGAGGAGCATGAGAAGCATCTTCGGATCGTTCTTCAGACTCTGAGAGACAGCCAGTTATATGCTAAGTTCTCAAAATGTGAGTTTTGGTTGAGTTCAGTTGCTTTCTTAGGTCACGTTGTATCAGCAGAGGGAATTCAGGTGGATCCTAAGAAGATTGAGGCAGTTTAGAACTGGCCTAGACCTACAAAGATACGTAGTTTCATGGGATTGGCGGGTTATTATCGTCGGTTAGTGGAGGGGTTCTCATCTATAGCAGCCCCGTTGACCAGGTTAACCCAGAAGGGTGCCCCGTTCAGATGGTCGGACGAGTATGAGGCGAGCTTTCAGAAGCTCAAGACTACTTTGACTACCGCACCAGTATTGGTGTTACCCTCAGGTTCAAGATCTTATACAGTATATTGTGACACATCTCGTATTGGTCTGGGTGCGGTATTGATGCAGGGTGGGAAGGTTATTGCATATTCTTTGCGGTAGTTGAAGGTTCACGAGAACAATTACCATGTCCATGACTTAGAGTTGGCATCCATTGTTCATGCGCTGACGATTTGGAGGCACTATCTCTACGGCGTGTCATGTGAGGTTTTCACTGACCATCGGAGTTTACAGTACTTGTTCAAACTAAAGGAGCTCACTTTGAGGTAGAGGAGGTGGTTAGAGCTATTGAAAGATTATGATATCACCATGCTGTATCATTACGGGAAGGCCAACGTGGTGGCCAATGTCTTAAGTAGGAAGTCAGTGAGTATGGGCAGCCTTGCGTATATTCCAGTCGATTAGATTTCGATTGCATTAGATGTTCAGGATTTGGCTAATGAGTTCGTGAGGTTGGATGTATTTGAGCCCATTCGTGTTCTAGCTTGTACCGTCGCTCGATCTTCGTTGTTTGAGCGCATCAGGGAGCGGCAGTATAATGACCCTCATTTGCTTGTCCTTAGGGACATGGTGCGGCACGGTGATGCCAAGAAGGTTACGATCAGAGATGATGGAGTTTTGAGGATGCAGGATCGTGTTTTTGTGCCTAATGTGGATGGACTTCGTGAGTTGATTCTAGAGGAGGCCCACAGTACCTGGTATTCTAATTATCCGAGAACCACCAAGATGTATCAGGACTTACGGCAACATTATTGGTGGAGGAGGATGAAGAAGGATATAGTTGCATATGTAGCTCGATGTCTAAATTGTCAGCAAGTCAAGTACGAGCATCAGAGACCTGGTGGTTTGCTTCAGAAGATAGAGACTCCTGAGTGGAAGTGGGAGCGTATCACAATGGATTTCGTTGTTAGACTCCCATGGACTTAGAGGAAGTTCTATGTCATTTGGGTCATTGTGGACAGGCTGACTAAGTCAGCGCATTTCATTCCTGTGGCAGTTACCTATCCTTCAGAGCGGTTGGCAGATATTTACACCCGCGAGATCGTCCGTCTTCATGGTGTGCTCGTGTCTATCATTTCTGATCGAGGTACGCATTTCACCTCGCACTTCTGGAGAGCAGTACAGCGTGAGTTAGGCACACGTGTTGAGTTGAGGACAGCGTTTCATCCTCAGACAGACGGACAGTTCAAGCGCACTATTCAGATCTTGGAGGATATGCTCCACACATGTGTTATAGACTTTGGAGGATTGTGGGATCAGTTCTTTCCCCTTGCAGAGTTCGCCTATAACAATAGCTACCAGTCAAGCATTCAGATGGCTCCCTATGAGGCACTATATAGTAGACAGTATCGATCGCTGATCGGATGGTTTGAGCCGAGAGAGGCTCGGTTATTAGGTACAGATTTGGTACAGGATGCCTTGGACAAGGTCAAGATTATTCAGGATAGACTTCACACAACTCAGTCCAGGTGTAGAAGAGTTATGCCGACCGTAGAGTTCATGATGTTGCATTCATGGTCGGGGAGAGAGTGTTGCTTCGGGTATCACCCATGAAGGGTGTAATGAGGTTCGGAAAGAAGGGCAAGTTAGGCCCTAGGTATATCCGACCTTTTGAGATTTTGAAGAGAGTAGGAGAGGTGGCTTACAGGCTTTGCGTTGCCATCGGGGTTATCATCAGTTCATCCGGTGTTCCATGTGTCCATGCTTCAAAAGTATCACTGTGATCCGTCCCAATGATAGATTTCAGCTCTGTCCAGTTGGACAAGGATTTGACTTACGAGGAGGAGCCGGTGGCTATTCTATCCCGGTAGGTTCGCCAGTTGAGATCAAAGAGTTATCCTTCAGTTCGAGTGCAGTTGATAGGTAGCTACTTACGAGTCTGAGTCGTACATGCGGAGTAGATATCCACATCTTTTCACCAGCCTAGGTACTTTTCTATGTTCGTTCGAGGACGAACGGTTATTTTAGAGGTGGAGAATGCGATGACCCGATAGGTCATCTTATATTTTAGAACCTAATTCAGCGTTACAGGGTCTCAAAAACCTCATTTTAGCCTTCCTAGATTTGTGCAGTCCGAGTGTTCTTCTAGAAGGCTTATATGTTAAAAACTGATAAAAAGAGAATTTTTGCCTTGAAAATCAATTTAAGTTGACTTCCGTCAACATTTTTAGCAAACGGACCCAGATCCATATTTTGACGGTCCCGATAGGTCCGTATTGTAATTTGGAACCTGGGCGTATGCCCGGAATTTAATTCCGAGGTCCCTAGCTCAAGATATGGAATTTTGACAAAAAATTAAAAGTTTGGAAGTTTAAGGATTTTTAGAATTGACTGATGTTTGATCTTGTTGATACCGAGTCCGTATTTTAGTTTCGGAGCCCGGTACAGGTCCACTATAATATTTAAGACTTGTCTGTGAAATTTGGTGAGAAACGGAGTTGGTTTGACGTGATTCGGACGTCTGGTTGTGAAAATAGAAGTTTTAAATTTTCTTGAAAATTTCATTTGATTTGGTGTTCAATTCGTAGTTTTAGGTGTTATTTTGGCGATTTGATCATGCGAGCGAGTTCGTATGATATTTTAGGACTTGCGTGCATGTTTGATTTGGAGCCCCGAGGGCTTGGGTGAGTTTCGGATAGGCGAAAGCCAGGGAGGCGTAGCCTTCGCGAACGTGATAAGATTTTCGTGATCGCGTAAGCTTGGCAAGCTCTGCTCTTCGCGAACGTGAGGAACACTATCGCCCAGCTATTAAACAGTCCCATTACGGGACTTAAGCCATTCTTTCAAATTTTTAAAAGCCAAACGGCCTAGAGACGATTCTCTCAAGTAAATTCTTCCCCAAAGTGTTGGTAAGTGATTCTAAACCATTTTCTTTCAATTACCCATTACATTTCATGAATTTCCAACCAAAAATCTAGGATTTCCATGGTAGAAATTCGGGGTTTGGGTAGAATTAGGGATTTTTTGGAAATTGGGATTTAGACCTCAAATTGAGGTCGGATTCCAAAACTAATTGCATACTCGGGCTCAAGGGTGAATAGGATATTGGATTTTGGTCCGAACCTCAGGTTTTGATCTAGCGGGCCCGAGGTCGATTTTTGACTTTTTGGGGAAACATTTGGGAAATTTAAATCTATGCAATGTAATTGATTCCTTTAGTAATATTTGATATTATTGAGTCATTTTTGAATAGATACAAGTGGTTTGGAAGTGGATTCTAGAGGAAAAGTTATGATTGAGTATTGAGTGGCCTTCGGAGCGAGGTAAGTGTCGTGGTTAACCTTGGCTTGAGGGATTAGGCATTATTTGCTTATTTGCTACGTGTTTGTATGTTGAGTACAACGTATAGGTGAGGTGACGAGTACTTATGCTTTGTTGTCGAGTCATAAGATGCGAGTGAGTCTTATTATTGTAATCGTGGTATTCCTTGATCATATTGTTCATGATTAGACTAGCTATTTGTTATGTTGAACAACTCTTATTATGTTTCATGGAAATATGTATTGATTGGGTATTCACTCAAAGTTGAGGTTAGTAACATGGAATTGAATGTTGAAGTAAGACTTGTTCTTGATACTTCTATCTCCCTGTTGTTATTGTTCATTGTCTTGGTGGGGGAGAGTGTTAAAGCACGAAGGGTGATGTCGTGCAACATTTTGTGAGTGAGTGTTAATGCACGAAGGGTGATGTCGTGCCATGTTATGAGAGAGAGTTAATGCACGAAGGGTGATGTCGTGCCCTTTCTATTGTTTCTTATGGTGAGGTTGAGAGTAAAAGCACGAAGGGTGATACCGTGCACTTTTCTTTACTATGTTTACTTGTTTCTTTCTGTTAAAGATATATCGGTTGATCATATTCTCATTCCTCTTGTGATTCCTTGCCATGTAATCCCCTCAGCATGTCCCCTTCCCAATATTTCTTGCCTTGCTTCTTTAGTTGTTGTTATTGTTGTATATATTGATATATATTGCACAGGTTTATTTGTAGGTGTCTTTTCCTAGCCTCGTCACTACTTCACCGAGGTTAGACTCGACACTTACCAGTACATGGGGTCGGTTGTACTGATACTGCACTCTGCACTTTCTGTGCAGATTTTGGTACCGCACCGAGTTGACCCTGAGTCTAGCTGCTAGCTTGATCTGTTTGGAGACCCAAGGTAGTCTTGTTGGCATCCGCAGGCCCTAGTGTCCTCTTCTATGCATTTCCTTTACTGTTTCATTTATATCGAAAATAGTTGTATTTCCTTTGGACACCTTACTTGTAGCTAAATCTTAGTAGTTCGTGGATTGTGATACCAGTTTCAGGGTAGTTGTGTATAAGCAATAAAGTTGTTATGGATTTCCGCGCTTTTCTTTTTACCTTATTATAGCTTATTTACTGTTAATTATTGAAATGTATAAGAATTTGGCTTAATAATCTCTATTTTTGGCTAGCCTGGCAAGTGAAATGTTAGGCGTCATTACGGTCCTGACGGTGAGAATCCCGGGTCGTGACACCAAGACTCACTTAAGATCTGAAATTTAAAGATGTTTAAACCAAATCATGATGATTATCAAAAGGGGCACTAAATGGGTCACAGCTATTTTAATAAAACTCTGGAAGCAACTATGCCCTGTATTTCAGACCCCTTTTGACATAGTATACGGCAGCACTGGCCATTTTGATCTTCATAACAATTGTAGATCTCTGTCTTATCATTCTACAAAAGTTTGAACCACTACAATCCGAGTTTTAGAGAAAGAGTTACGCTCAAAATACTAACTTATGTCCAGTTCAAAAGTGGGATTAAATCTCTTACTTTCAAAATCTCAAATTCTCTAACAACAAACTTAATATTTTCACCAAAATATGTTTAACAAGAAGCTTACCATAAGTTTGAGAGAGTTTCTCCACAAATCCAACCTAGGGTTTCAAATAAGCTTAACCCATCTTGATTCTTGAAGATAATATTCTAACATATTCAAAAGATAAAGACTAAAACTTTTATGTAACCAAATGTGATCTTGATGGCAGTGGGAGAGTGGTACTTGTGTGGATTGAGCATTCTCCAGAAGAAGAAGAAGAAGAAGAATAAGAAGAAGAAGAATAAGAGGAGGAGGAGGAGGAGGAGGAGGAAGAAGGAAGAAGAAGAAGAAGAAGAAGAAGAAGAAGAAGAAGAAGAAGAAGAAGAAGATAAGATTCTAGCATATTCAAAAGATAAAGACTAAAACTGTGGGAGAATGGTACTTCTGTGGATTGAGAGTTCTCCAGAAGGACGTAAAAACTTACAACTTACTGAGAAGTCTTGAAGAACGGAGATAAAAATATTAGAGTGTGAAGAAGGGTAGTGATATCCTGAAAACTCAAAGGTAGAAGCTTGGCCAAAAGGAACAAGGGAGGAAAGTATTTATAGAGATTTCACGCCATTTTGCATTCAGGGATGATCTGCCGATGGCTAACGCGTATTTAAAATCATAACGACACGACTGATGGGACGTTTCGGATTCTTTGTCGTTACTGTCACGACGTATTGAAGAAAGAATCGAAGTGCATATGTCGTTTCTTGTCGTTTCAGTAAACTCACTCTCCGAGAAATGAGGGGACTATCTGTATACGGGTAAAACCAAGACCGTTGGACACCTCGGTTCTCGATGAAGTAAACGAATCAGAGACATAACCGTAAGGAACCGGAATAGGGACAAGGAGCCCCTCGAGTCAGGGTCCGAGCAAAGCACCTGCCCTCGAAAGAATCGGGGCCACGTCCCGCAGGTCCGATTCGAATCCCAAAACTTCGGAGAGCATTACTAGATAATCGAGCACGACTAACAAAGGGCAGTGATATCTGTGCCCAGACAGATGTCACGGCGTGAATCGCGGCACGTATCGGCAGAAAATCAGTGATTACTAAAACGGAAGATTTTTACCTTTTATAAAATTGTACTTAGGGTAAAACTCCTCTACTATATAATGGGGAGTCTAATTATTCATCAGAGGCATTGTAACACGCAAATCAAGGCAATATACTTTTATTTTCTCTGTTATTCAAAGTTCTTACTTTTGTTTATCAGTTTTTCATTAGTGCGAGCCCGGGATCGAAGGCAGGCATTTCATTAAGTTGTTACTGAGTCTGGGGTCATTCCTCTTAATTAGTTTGACAATTTATTACGTCTTTTATCTATTTAATCTAACGATTTAATAATTTGTATTGAATTAATTCACATATCCTTAAAACCACATACAAATTCAATTATTATCTGTTTTTTAGGGTAAACATGTAGGTAATCGTGGTTGATATAGTTTTCTGGTCGGAAAAGAGTTATTTTTAGAAGTGAATCGTGATACATTGTACTTTTTGAAGTAGTTGTTAATTTTTTGGTGCTTTGGATAGTCATTTGATGATAAAGAACAAAAGTGAAGTATAAAAAAATTAAACGAACAAGTAGTACATGCAAAATATACAAAGAAGCTATAATTGCAGAAATAGCATGCATTTGTTTGCAGTGACACAATTGAAGATAAAGTTCTTCTTCGTGTCAGCTTCATGTACACTATATTGATGAAGTTTTAAAACTAAATATGTTGACATAGAAAAAATGAAAGTTGGCAATCTTACACGTAAAGATGGTATATATGTAAAATTTTGATGACCAAATTAACGGCCTTTCTCATAAGCCCTTCTTTCTATCTAAAAGTTGTAAGACTTACCAAAGTGGAAAGTAAACCTACAATTGCAAAATGTGAGGCATAACTTGTTCAGAAAGCCCTCTATTCCATGGAATTATGCATTTTAGAGCTTACTGACACTATTTTATGCATCGGATTACTAATGTTAAGTTTCACATTTCACGGCTTATGCTTATATTTCTCACATTCACTTTTACGAGTTACACATTACAATCCCGCGCACCTTAATTATATATGCTACCTTTCATCTCCGTCTTACACCTTACTCATTGCTATTCCCGGTTATTAATTTGTTCTATTTCTCTATTGGATGTAAGTCATTTTGTTTATCCGAAAAATAGATAGAGTTAAATTTATACGTAGTTCCGAGGATATGTGGCGTAACTTGACATAAAATGTAAGGATCAATAGAAATGTAAATATAGATTGGAGAGAATGCGAAATAGGTAAGGTTGTCAGGAACAAAGAGTCTTAGGATTCAACAAATAGAATCAATGTAAGAAATATGAATGAACAATTCTTTACTGTATAAGAATATAGCATTTTTACTACAATGTAAGCCTGAAAAACTTGTCCTACAGAAATAGTAACCAAGCCCTTTTATAGTGGAGGGATTTGGCTCTAAGCATAATAAAATAAACATTCAGTGGGAGACACATGATAAGTCAGCTTTTCCATAATTTCTGCCAAGATTCTCTCTAGTGGGATTGCAACGGCTTTTGTCTGCAAGCTCGATCTTGCTTAGAACCCTCGATTTTGGTTTGAGCTTGATTTCGGCTCGAACTCATGATCTTGGTTCGAGCCCGATCCTGGCTCGAGCCCTCAAATTGATTCGAGGTCAATGTCGGTTGGTCTCTGGATTATCAGCATGGTAGATCTACTCTGCATCATGGTTTAATTTTGATTCGAGATCGGTAATGATATCGAACTTGACACGGATCGGCCTTCCCAGGTTCGAGGATAGTTTGTTCCTCCTTCGGGATCTCACTTTGATAAATTATCGTTTGAACTCGATCGGACATGCTAAGGCCGAAACTTATTTCGACCGTATACAGATAGTCCCCTCGTTTCTCAGAAAGAATGTAGCGAGAAACAATATAATTTTTTAACAGCTCGATCGGATTATATCCTGTCGTTTCCATCAGGTTTGACCATGATGCATCTAGTAGATGTCCCGTCGATTTAGTCTTTCAAGGAATTTAACGCATGTCAGGCGGTGGTCGGCCACTGTTGATATTGAACCGACATCGCTTGGACCTATAAATAACCCTTTCTTTTATCTTTTACCATTTTTACATCTTCTATCTTCCAAATTTCCCAAGTTCTTCTTTGTACTTTCCATCTTACCAGTAAATCTGTGATTTCTTTCCGCAAAAATCCCCCTTCAATTCTACCAAATCTTTGTCCCTTTCTTCTACTCCCCATCTTTGAATTCTAAAATGCTGAAAATATCGCAAACCATTCCTCAGAAAGAGAAAGCTTCATCTTCACAGTGTGCTGCCGATGAGACACCGGCAGAACCATGGCCTGAGGAGTGTGTTCCCGGGGAGTGTGTCCTTACTTCAGATTTTAAGGTCGATAAAGGTTCATCGGTCCCTGGCCGGTGTGAGTTTGTATCGAGGTACATGTGTTCGATAACCGAAAATCACCTCGAACAGCTAAAGAAAGATTGCAATTTGGGTGAGAAAGAAATAATAATTCCTACGCCCGACGAAGATATCACTTCTTACGTGAAAGGGTTTTTGAATGTGTATAATTACCCTTTAACTTTGGGTCCCCTTCATTCCGTTATTATTGACTTCTGTCGACAATACCAAGTAACCCTAGGCCAGGTCCATCCTTCTTTGTGGTGGATCGTTATCCTGATCCTATATTTTGTGAGCAAGATCGAGGGTATGTCGTTGACCCTCGATCATCTTATCCGATTGTACCGTCCTCGACTTTTTTGAGGGGGGTTAATAAAACTCCAGTGTTGGGCTACCAAGGCTCTGTTCTCGAGTATTGACGAGGACAGGGACTGGGGTTGGATGGGCAGGTTCGTTCGCGTAAGGACTTCGGACCTAATCGAGACTGAAAAGGTTCCCTTTCCCGAGGAGTGGAATATGAAACGTAAGTGTGATCTTGCTGTGACTTCTATTTTCTTCTTTCATTTATTCTATCATTGACACTCCCTTTTTTTTCTTTTTTTTTCCTTTTTGTTTTTTATGTAGCGGTTCCCTGGATGCCGGAGCAATCCCCGATCTCAAGAACTAGGTACGAGCCCTTGTTTCGACCGCCACATACGTCGAGCGCTCATGGCATGATTTGTCAAAGGGTCGGTGGGAGGCCAAAAATCACGGTAAGCACATTTCTCGGACTCTTTGATGATCTGAACGAGGTGGTTTTCAAAATATTTTATTAAGGTTTTCCATATGCAGGTTTGGGTGAAGACGCGGTTTTGAGGCCCGTGTCAAATGAGGAGGAAATTTCGGCCTCTGTCCCAAATCCGGTGAAGGAAAATAAAAGGAAAAGAGCCTCGGTTCCCGAAGATCCAAAACCGAAGAAGGTGACGGCTCGTAAGCCGAACAAGAATGTCATCCCTTTGATCGTGGAATCTATTATGCGTCTAAGGGATGAAGATGAAGAGGCAAAAGAAGAGAACGGTGAGTCCGCACTGGCGGTCCGAACTAATAGAACCACTGATGCATCGCCGGCTGGATCGATGATGCTCCATGAGGCTCTGCCTCGAACTGAAGGTATACCAGAGAAGGATTCGGGTAGAGTCCCCAAACTATTGGATATCGAAGACGCATCTCATCGGAGTCAACCGACAGGGGATATGACCGAAGATGCCCTTGAACCCCTTCGAACCGAGGAGGACGCTCCAAGTGATTCATTTGGGGCAGTAGCAATCGAGGATTCGCCTACCTTTCCCACTTTTTCCGCAGGGGTGATTCGGGAAGCTCAAGCTCTGGGTGCCCTCGATCTAGACATGCCTCACGATGAAGAAGATCCCTTTCGTGACCTGTTTACCGGCACTGAGGACGTTGCCGGTGCTGGTGATGAATCTGATCTTTTTAATGGATTGCGGCAAGCTTTGAATTAGGTGAGCTTTTAAAATTATTTTGTCGGTACTATCTTTATGTTCGTTTTTCGTTAACTCCGCTTCTTGTTTGTTTGTAGGCAGCGGCAGTTCATCGAGAACAATGTTCTCGATCCCAGAATGAGCTACATCAATACGTGTCCGACCTTCAACGGGCTACTGACTAGAGGAACTCTCTTAGACTTTCCCTAGGGCGGAGAGAAGATAAAATAAAAAACCTCCGAGCTGAGCTGGCCAAGGCTTATCGAGATCAGACCGATTTGTTTGAGCAGGTGATGATGCATTTGAAAGCCTATGGGCTTGATACTGGAACGATAGCTAACATTTCGATCTCACAGCTGCAGCGAAAAATCGAGATGATCGGGAAGCTTCGTGAGGAGGTCGACATGATAAGAACAGAGTCTTTGCGGTGGAAAGAAGGTATGGACCGCTTTGCTGCAGAAAAAGAGACTGCTTAAGCCCAGTTATCATCGTCCAAAACCCAACTTTAGAAAATGATGGATAAAGGCCTGGTTCAAGAAAGAAGAATTGAGGAGCTTGAGGCTCGGTTGGACTCTGTACTTGCCAAGGCCGAATCCGATGTCGAAAAGGCAAAGGTCGATGCGGATGCGCTCGTGGCCATCTATCGGGCCGATGCTGAAGCTGCCCAATTCCAGACAAGAGAGGCGGTCGAGTCCGCCGATATTCGAGCACATTGGGTCGCCGAACTTGCAAAGTGCCGATCCAGAAGGGAAACTCTCGAGCAGATCCATGCTCGTGGCTTCGATCTCTCTGAAGAGATTAAAAGGGCCAAAGAATTCGAAGCCGATGCTGAAGCTCTAGTTTCTGATGGTGATGACGATGACGATGGGAGCAAGAGTGGATCCGACAGAACCACGGCCTGAGGAGTGTGTTCCCGGGGCATGTGTCCTTACTTCAGATTTTAAGGTCGATAAAGGTTCATTGGTCCCTGGCCGGTGTGAGCCTTTATCGAGGTATATGTGTTCGATAACCGAAAAGCACCTCGAACAGCTAAAAAAAGATTGCAATTGGGGTGAGAATGAAATAATAATTCCTACGCCCGACGAAGATATCACTTCTTACGTGAAAGGGTTTTTGAATGTGTATACTTACCCTTTCACTTTGGGTCCCCTTGATTCCGTTATTATTGACTTCTGTCGACAATACCAAGTAACCCTAGGCCAGGTCCATCCTTCTTTGTGGCGGATCGTTATCCTGATCCTATATTTTGTGAGCAAGATCGAGGGTATGTCGTTGACCCTCGATCATCTTATCCGATTGTACCGTCCTCGACTTTTTTGAGGGGGGTTAATAAAACTCCAGTGTTGGGCTACCAAGGCTATGTTCTCGAGTATTGATGAGGACAGGGACCAGGGTTGGATGGGCAGGTTCGTTTGCGTAAGGACTTCGGACCTAATCGAGACTGAAAAGGTTCCCTTTCCCGAGGAGTGGAATATGAAACGTAAGTGTGATCTTGCTGTGACTTCTATTTTCTTCTTTCATTTATTCTATCATTGACACTCCCTTTTTTTCTTTTTTTTTCCTTTTTGTTTTTTATGTAGCGGTTCCCTGGATGCCGGAGCAATCCCCGATCTCAAGAACTGGGTACGAGCCCTTGTTTCGACCGCCACATACGTCGAGCGCTCATGGCATGATTTGTCAAAGGGTCGGTGGGAGGCCAAAAATCACGGTAAGCACATTTCTCGGACTCTTTGATGATCTGAACGAGGTGGTTTTCAAAATATTTTATTAAGGTTTTCCATATGCAGGTTTGGGTAAAAATGCGGTTTTGAGGCCCTTGTCTAATGAGGAGGAAATTTAGGCCTCTGTCCCAAATCCGGTGAAGGAAAATAAAAGGAAAAGAGCCTCGGTTCCCGAAGATCCAAAACCGTAGAAGAGGACGGCTCGTAAGCCGAACAAGAATGTCATCCCTTTGACCGTAGAATCCGTTCTGCGTCTAAGGGATGAAGATGAAGAGGCAAAAGAAGAGAACGGTGATTCCGCTCGGGTGGTCCGAACTAAGAGAACCACCAATGTATCGCCGGCTGGATCGATGAAGCTCCATGAGGCTCTGCCTCGAACTGAAAGTATACTGGAGAAGGATTCGGGGAGAGTCCCCGAACTATCGAATATCGAAGACGCATCTCATCGGAGTCAACCGGCAGGGGATATGACCGAAGAGGCCCTCGAACCCCTTCGAACCGAGGAGGACGCTCCAGGTGATTCATTTGGGGCAGTAGCAATCGAGGATTTTCCTACCTTTCCCGCTTTTTCCATAGGGGTGATTCGGGAAGATCAAGCTCTGGGAGCCCTCGATCTAGACAGGCCTCATGATGAAGAAGATCCCTTTCGTGACCTGTTTACCGGCACTGAGGACGTTGCCGGTGCTGGTGATAAATCTGATCTTTTTAATGGATTGCGGCAAGCTTTGAATCAGGTGCGCTTTTAAAATTATTTTGTCGGTACTATCTTTATGTTCGTTTTTCGTTAACTCCACTTCTTGTTTCTTTGTAGGCAGCGGCAGTTCATCAAGAAAAATGTTCTCGATCCCAGAATGAGTTGCATCGATACGCGGCCGACCTTCAACGGGCTACTGACGAGAGGAACTCTCTTAGACTTTCCCTAGGGCAGAGAGAAGATGAAATAAAAAACCTCCGAGCTGAGCTGGCCAAGGCTTAGCGAGATTAGACCGATTTGTCTGAGCAGGTAATGATGCTTTTGAAAGCCTATGGGCTTGATACCGGAACGATAGCTAACATTTTGGTCTCACAGCTGCAGCAAAAAATCGAGATGATCGGGAAACTTCGTGAGGTGGTCAACGTGATAAGAACTGAGTCTTTGCGGTGGAAAGAAGGTATGGACCGCTTTGCTGCAGAAAAAGAGATTGCTCGAGCCCAGTTATCATCGTCTGAAACCCAACTTTAGAAAATGATGGATAAAGGCCTGGTTCAAGCAAGAAGAATTGAGGAGCTTGAGGCTCGGTTAGCCTCTATACTTGCCGAGGCCGAATCCGATGTCGAAAAGGCAAAGGTCGATGCGGATGCGCTCGTGGCCATCTATCAGGCCGATGCTGAAGCTGCCCAATTCCAGACAAGAGAGGCAGCCGAGTCCGCCGATATTCAAGCGCATTGGGTTGTCGAACTTGCTAACTGTCGATCCAGAAGGGAAACTCTCGAGCAGATCCATGCTCGTGGCTTCGATCTCTCTGAAGATATAAAAAGGGCCAAAGAACTCGAAGTCGATGCTGAAGCTCTGGTTTCTGATGGAGATGACGATGACGATGGGAGCAAGAGTGGATCCAAAAACGGGGGGGGCTGATAAAGAAGTGATCGCTCCTAACCGAGAAGTTTAGTTCTTAGTGTTTACGTTGTAATGCAGATAAACTTGTATATAGACATATCTCCCTTTTCACAGACTTGCTTCCGTGTTTGTTTCCTGTCTTGTGAGGACTTTACTTACGCCTTATGAATGTTTTCACAATGATTGAAACAACTGGATCAAATTTGGACTTCGTAGCTTCTGCAACCGAACGAGCGCTTACTGAAACTTGGAGCGATGTAGCTTTTAGGCTTATTAGTTGTCAATGGTTTGATCTTGAAGAAACATAGCCTGTAGGCATAATGGTCGAGTGAGCGTTAGCTCGAACTCGAAATAAAAGTAGCCCATAGGCTTAATGGTCGAGTGAGTGTGCTCGAACTCGAAATAAAAATAGCCCGTAGGCTTAGTCGAGTGAATGATTCAAACTCGAAGTAGTGTAGCCCGTAGGCGTAATGGTCGAGTGAGTGTTAGCTCGAACTTGAAATAAAAGTATCTCGTAGGCTTAATGGTCGAGTGCGTGTGCTCGAACTCGAAATAAAAAGAGCCTGTAGGCTTAGTCGAGTGAATGATTCAAACTCCAAGTAGTGTAGCCCATAGGCATAATGGTCGAGTGAGTGTTAGCTCGAACTCGAAATAAAAGTAGCCCGTAGTCTTAATGGTCGAGTAAGTGTGCTCGAACTCAAAATAAAAAGAGCATGTAGGCTTAGTCGAGTGAATGATTCAAACTCTAAGTAGTGTAGCCCATAGGCATAATGGTCGAGTGAGTGTTAGCTCGAACTCGAAATAAAAGTAGCATGTAGGCTTAATGGTCGAGTGAGTGTGCTCGAACTCGAAATAAAAAGAGCCAGTAGGTTTAGTCGAGTGAATGATTCAAACTCGAAGTAGTGTAGCCTGTAGGCGTAATGGTCGAGTTTATCTTATTTCTGATTGCATAACAAATCTCAAAATAGAGGAATTTTCCTTGGATATAATAAGCCAATAAAGAAGAGAACTTTCTTCTCACGTTATTACACGCCTGGGTTCGGGCCAATCTATATGAGCATGGTTCGCTTAGACTATTTGTCTCTTATAATTTTTCCTATTGGAACCCTGTTGTTCTGAAGTAACTTCCTTGCGAGGCTCGGATATTGTTGTAAATGTTGTACGATCAACGGTTGCCTCATTAATAACCATACCGAAAAACCCATTTGGGATAAAACCGGTCTAAGGGAAAAGGAGTGCAACACGTGCTTTCAAGCGAGAAAGCCATCTTAGCCCTTGTTCGGACTTCTGCAGGGGTCAGTTTTGAGATATAAATGAATATGGAAAGGTTGTACTTTAGCAATAGTATCGTTTTAGATATGATACATTCCAGCTGCTTCATAGCTGTTTGCCGTTTATAATGTCGAGCATGTACGATCCCTTTCCGATGTTCTCGAGCACCCGATATGGTCCTTCCCAATTCGGTCCTAGTTTTCCTTTGTTCGGATTTCGGATATTGATGGTAATGTTTCTTAACACTAAGTCCCTAGGCTTGAAATGGCGGAGCTTGGTTCTTCGGTTATAATATCTTTCGACTAGGTGCTTTTGGGAAGCCAATTGGACGAGAGCAGCTTCTCGTCTTTCGTCTGATAGTTCGAACCTGGTATTTATGGCCTCGTTATTTGATTCTTCCATCGAGAATTGAAATTTGGCACTGGGTTCACCAACTTCGACTGGTATCAATGCTTCGGACCCATATACTAAAGAGAATGGGGTCGTCCCCATACTGGATTTTGACGTCGTCCGATATGCCCAAAGGACTTCGGGAAGGATTTCTCTCCATTTCCCTTTAGCGTCGTTCAACCTCTTCTTTAAGTTTTGAATGACAGTTTTGTTCGTTGATTCGGCCTGTCCATTCCCACTAGGGTGGTATGGCGTCGATAGTATCCTTTTTATCTTGTGGTCTTCGAGGAATCTCGTTACTTTACTGCCAACGAATTATTTTCCGTTCTCACACACTATTTTGGCGGGTATCCCGAATCGGCATATCATATGATCCCAAATAAAATCTATAACTTCTTTCTCTCTTATTTTTTCGAACGCCTGCGCTTTAACCCATTTAGAAAAATAGTCAGTCATAAATAAAATGAATTTGGCTTTACCTTGGGTCGATTGCAGAGGGCCGTCGATATCCATTCCCCGCTTCATGAACGGCCATGGGGATAGGACTGAGTGGAGTTGCTCTCCGGGTTGGTGGATCATTGGTGCAAACCTTTGACATTTATCACACTTACGAAAGAATTCCTTCGCATATTTGCCCATATCGACCTAATAATACCCTGCTCTGATTATTTTTTGATCTAATGTATCGGCTCCAGAGTGATTCCCGCAAGTACCCTCGTGCACTTCCCGTAGTGTATAATCGGTATCTCCCGGACCCAAGCATACTGCCAACGGTCCATCGAACATTCTTCGGTACAGGGTTCCGTCTGAAGCCAACGTGAATCGGGCAGCTTTAGTCCGTAGGGTTCTAGAATCTTTAGGGTCCGATGGGAATTTTCCGCTCTTCAAGTATTCAATATACTTGTTTCTCCAATCCCAGGTTCGGCGTGACCTTCTTCGATTACTGATCTCGAAAGTTGAACAACATTCCCCGAGCCCGAATCATCTACCTCGACCGACGATCCCAAATTTGCAAGTGCACCAGCCTCATTATTTTGTTCCCTCGGTACATGTCGTAAAGTCCATCGTTTGAAATGGTGCAAAGTGACAAGCAGTTTATCTAAATACCTTTGCATTCTACCTTTTCAAAATTTGAAGGTTTTGTTTACTTGACTCACCACCAGCAAGGAGTCGCAATTGGCTTCAATGACTTCTGCTCCCAAGTTTCTAGCTAGCTCGAGACCTGCAATCATGGCTTCATACTCGGCCTCGTTGTTATTCAACCTGATAGTTTTAATAGATTGCCTAATAGTGCTACCCGTGGATGGTTTCAAAACTATGCCCAGCCCGGACCCTTTTATGTTCGAAGCCCTGACCGTAAAAAGGATCCATACCCCTGATGATGTACCTGATTTCAACAATTCTTTTTCAACTTCGGGTACGAGGGTTGGCTTGAAATCGGCCACGAAGTCTGCTAAAATTTGAGACTTGATGGTCGTGCGGGGTTGATATTCGATATCGTACCCACTGAGTTCGACGTCCCATTTGGCCAGTCGGCCTGATAACTTGGGTTTGTGCAAAATATTACGAAGCGGGTAAGTGGTTAACACACATATAGGATGAAATTGAAAGTACGGCCTTAACTTTCTTGAGGCTCTTATTAGTGCAAGTGCCAATTTTTCTAGGAGCGGATATCTAGTTTCCGCTTCTCCTAAGGTTTGACTCGTATAATAAACGGGGAATTACGTACCTTGCTCCTCTCGAACTAGGACACCGCTTACGGCGACTTCCGATACTACCAAGTACAAACAAAGTGTTTTTGTCTGTTTTTGGAGTGTGAAGTAATGGTGGGCTTGATAGATATCGCTTTAGTTCCTCTAATGCTTGTTGGCACTCCGGGGTCCAAGCAAAATCGTTCTTCCTTTTAAGTAGAGAGAATAATTTGTGACTTCGGTCAGATGATCTTGAGATGAACCGGCTTAAAGCTGCAATCCGACTCGTTAGCCTTTGTACGGCCTTCACAATGTCCACAACGACGATGTCTTCGATGGCCTTGATTTTATCGGGGTTAATATCTATTCCCCGATATGACACCATGAAGCCGAGGAACTTGCCCGAACCGACCCCGAAAGCACATTTCTCGGGGTTGAGCTTCATGTTGTATTTCCTTAAAATCTCAAACATTTCCTGCAAATTAGTCAAATGGTCCTTTGCGCGCACGGACTTAACTAACATGTCATCAATATAAACTTCCATTGATTTTCCTATTTGTTCTTCGAACATTTTATTTACTAGTCATTGGTAAGTAGCCCCTGCGTTTTTTAGCCCGAAGGGCATCACATTATAACAATATGTTCCATATTTGGTGACAAATGAAGTCTTTTCCTGGTCCTCCAGGTTCATCTGGATTTGATTATACCCGGAATAGGCATCGAGAAAAGTGAGGATCTCGCGGCCGGCCATGGCATTGATCATGCGATCGATGTTGGGCAGCGAAAAGGAATCTTTGGGGCACACTTTATTCAAATCCTTATAGTCCACACACATTCTAAGTTTGTTCCCTTTTTTAGGGACTAAAACTACGTTGGCTAGCCATTCGGGATATTTCACCTCCCGAATGGACCCTACTTTGAGAAGCTTGGTTACCTCGCCTTTTATGAACGCGTGCTTTCTCTCGGACTGGGGTCTTCTCTTTTGCTTCACCGGTTTGAACCTGGGGTCCAAACTTAGCCGATACGTTGTTATGTCCGGCGGGATCCCTGTTATATCTAAATGGGACCAGGCAAAAAAATCGATGTTATAGATAAGAAATCGAATGAGTTTCTTCCTGAGTTCGGGGATCAACCCCGTTCCCAAGTATACCTTTCGCTCGGGCTAGTGTTCAATTAATATGACTTGCTCTAGTTCCTCGATTGTTGATTTGGTGGCGTCGGAGTCATCGGGAATCATGAAAGATTGAGGGACCCTTTGATCATCAACCTCTTCGATCTTCTGGTTGTTTGGTTGGGTCGAAGCCGATGTCTGTGATTGCTATTTGGTGTCTCGTTCTCCTTCCGGGCCCGATCCTTTTATCGGCGAAAGTGAGGACATTGGTTTAGCTTCGTTGACGGTGAACATTTCCTTTGTGGCTGGCTGTTCTCCGGACACATTTTGACATCTCCCGATGTCGGGAATTTGAGGGCCTCGTGTAGGGTCGAAGGTACAGCTCTCATGTTGTGGATCCATGGCCTTCCGAAAAGGGCGTTATATCTCATATCGCCTTCGATCACATGAAACTTTATTTCCTGGATGGTTCCGGCCACGTTTATTGGTAGGATTATCTCACCCTTGGTGGTTTCGCATGCCATATTGAACCCGTTTAGGACCAAAGTTGCGGGTACGATCTGATCCTGTAGGCCGAGTTGCTCTACTACCTTCAATCGGATGATGTTGGTCGAGCTACCTGGATCGATTAACACACGCTTAATTTTAGTTTTATTCATGAGTACGGATATTACCAGTGCATCGTTATGAGGTTGGATGACCCCCTCTGCATCTTCATCATCAAAGGACAAAGTCCCCAGGGGTGCGTAATCTTGAGTCCGAGATCATTTTCCCTCACCGTCGATGTTTTAATGTGTTTAAGTACTGGTCCATGAGGGGTATCGATGCCTCCAATGATCATGTGGATGACGTGTTGCGGTTCTTCTTGCTCGTTTTGCTTGCTGAAATCCCTGCTTTTAAAATAGTTCTTCGCCCTATCACTTAGAAATTCCCGAAGGTGCCCTTTGTTAAACAGGATCGGTTTGCATGGGTCGAGGCCATTTAGTGTCTTTGATGCGTTCGATGGCTGACACGAGAGCGGATGCACCAACGCTGAAGTTATATTCTGATAATCGAGGTGCTTCTATAGGATCAGCATATTTATCGAAGCTGCTCTTACTCATAATCCCCCGAGAATTTTGTCCTCGATCGATCCTTCGACTATTCCGAACTGTATTGCATGTTGAACCGTTGTTCATCTGATCTGCGACATACAGTCGATATCGGTCTCTGTTCGACCTTTGTTCTCTGTTGATCTCCTTTTGGTTTTTAGTAACTGTCCTGTTCTGATGAACGGGTCCGTACGGAGCTGCCAACTGATCATCCTCGACCCTAATTTTCGATTGGTATCGGTTATGTACATCTGCCCAGGTTATCGCCGGATACTCGATCAAATTTTGTTTCAGCCGATGTGATGTTGTCGAACTTAGCTCGTTCAACCCTTGGGTGAAAGCTTGTACGGCCCAATCGTCTGTGACCGGGGGTAATTACATGCGTTCCATTTGAAATCGGGATACGAATTCCCTCAGCATTTCATCATCCCTTTGCTTTACTTTGAAGAGGTATGATTTCCTTGTTGCAACCTTTATGGCACCAGCATGTGCCTTTACGAAGGAATCTGCTAACATGGAAAAAGAATCGATGGAATTCGGCGGTAAATTGTGGTACCAGATCATTGCTCCCTTCGAGAGGGTCTCCCTGAACTTTTTCAACAACACGGATTTGATCTCATCGTCTTCCAAATCGTTGCCTTTTATGGCACATGTGTAAGAGGTGACATGTTCGTTAGGATCGGTCGTACCGTTGTATTTGGGAATTTCGGAAATACGGAATTTTTTGGGGATTGGCTTCGGTGCCGCACTCGACGGAAAAGGCTTTTGTATGAATTTTTTCGAATCAAGCCCCCTTATCATTGGTGGAGCCCCCGGGATTTTATCGACCCTGGCATTGTACGTTTCCACCCTCTTGTTGTTGGCTTCGACTCGTTTTGTGAGTTCCTTGAGTAATTTAGTAATTTCGGGAGTAGTCCCCGATTCTTGCTCGTTAGATTTCACTATGGCGGGCTCTGTTCTGGGGATGACTTCCCGAAGTGGATTGGAATCCGGCCTGCTTTATGCGCGAGTTTGGCTCTGTAGCTGAGCTATCGCTACTTGTTAGGCTCGTAGCATATCGAAGATCATACGTAAGCTGGCCCCGATTTCTCCCGCATTTTGGGTATCTCGGGCTATAGATCGAGTACCGCCCTGAATGCTTCTTTCCGGTTCGGAGCGCTGATTTGCCACCAAAGCTATTTGTGAATTGACATCCAATGGTATTTCGGCTCGAATTTCAGGTACTTCGATTTGAGCCTTGGTGCCATCGTTAATTGGCCTTCCGGCCTCGGGTGCCAAGTTGTTGGTTTCATCTTGAAGGCCGGCTTCATAATCGATTGGTGAAGCCATTTGATTGGTGGTTATTCGTAGCTGATTCGAAATTCAAGATGTTTTCGCAAATGAGTGCAAGGCACAATGACGTGTTGTTTTTTAGATTTGAATCAAATAACCACTGTTATACTCTACCCCACGGTGGGCGCCAAACTGTTTACCCGAAAAATAGATAGAGTTAAATTTATACGCAGTTCCGAGGATATGTGGCGTAACTTGACACAAAATGTAAGGATCAATAGAAATGTAAATATAGATTGGAGAGAATGCAAAATAGGTAAGGTTGTCAGGAACAAAGAGTCTTAGGATTCAATAAATAGAATCAATGTAAGAAATCTGAATGAACAGTTCTTTACTGTAGAAGAATATAGCACTTTTATTACAATGTAAGCCTGAAAAACTTGTCCTACAGAAATAGTAACCAAGCCCTTTTATAGTGGAGGGATTTGGCTCTAAGCATAATAAAATAAATATTCAGTGGGAGACCCATAATAAGTCAGCTTTTCCATAATTTCTACCAAGATTCTCTTTAGTAGGATTGCAACGGCTTTTGTCTGCGAGCTCGATCTTGCTTAGAACGCTCGATTTTGGTTTGAGCTTGATTTCGGCTCGAACTCATGATCTTGGTCCGAGCCCGATCTTGGCTCGAGCCCTCGAATTGATTCGAGGTCAATGTCGGTTGGTCTCTGGATTATCAGCATGGTAGATCTACTCTACATCATGGTTTAATGCGCCATACTGTTTACCCGAAAAATGGATAGAGTTGAATTTATACGCAGTTCCGAGGATATGTGGCGTAACTTGACACAAAATGTAAGGATCAATAGAAATGTAAATATAGATTGGAGAGAATGCGAAATAGGTAAGGTTGTCAGGAACAAAAAATCTTAGGATTCAACAAATAGAATCAATGTAAGAAATCTGAATGAACAATTCTTTACTGTAGAAGAATATAGCACTTTTATTACAATGTAAGTTTGAAACACTTGTCTTACAGAAATAGTAACCAAGCCCTTTTGGATTTGGCTCTAAGCATAATAAAATAAACATTCAGTGGGAGACCCATCATAAATCAGCTTTTCCATAATTTCTGCCAAGATTCTCTCTAGTGGGATTGCAATGACTTTTGTCTGCGAGCTCGATCTTGCTTAGAACCCTCGATTTTGGTTTGAGCTTGATTTCGGCTCGAACTCATGATCTTGGTTAGAACCCGATCCTGGCTCGAGCCCTCGAATTGATTCGAGGTCAATGTCGGTTGGTCTTTGAACTAACAGCATGGTAGATCTACTCTGCATCATGGTTTAATGCGCCATACTGTTTACCCGAAAAATGGATAGAGTTGAATTTATACGCAGTTCCGAGGATATGTTGCGTAACTCGACACAAAATGTAAGGATCAATAGAAATGTAAATATAGATTTGAGAGAATGCGAAATAGGTAAGGTTGTCACGAACAAAGAGTCTTAGGATTCAACAAATAGAATCAATGTAAGAAATCTGAATGAACAATTCTTTACTGTAGAAGAATATAGCACTTTTATTACAATGTAAGCCTGAAAAACTTGTCCTACAGAAATAGTAACCAAGCCCTTTTGGATTTGGCTCTAAGCATAATAAAATAAACATTCAGTGGGAGACCCATCATAAATCAGCTTTTCCATAATTTCTGCCAAGATTCTCTCTAGTGGGATTGCAACGGCTTTTGTCTACGAGCTCGATCTTGCTTAGAACCCTCGATTTTGGTTTGAGCTTGATTTTGGCTCGAACTCATGATCTTGGTTCGAGCCCGATCCTGGCTCGAGCCCTCGAATTGATTCGAGGTCAATGTCGGTTGGTCTCTGGATTATCAGGATGGTAGATCTACTCTGAATCATGGTTTAATTTTGATTCGAGCTCGGTAATGATATCGAACTTGACACGGATCGGCCTCCCCAGGTTCGAGGATAGTTTGTTCCTCCTTCAGGATCTCACTTTGATAAATCATCGTTTGAACTCGATCGGACGTGCTAAGGCCGAAACCTATTTCGACCGTATACACATTTCCAAGAGTTGGATATTCTCTTCTTAATACCATTAATCCTTTCTCATGAGAACACGTAACTAGGTCATATCTTTGTTAATATGGTAAGCATCTAATGAAGTTGGAGTTTCTTATGTTTTTCTGTTACTTCTTTTTTAGGTATGCCCCTGATGGATTTTGTCGTTCATCCCAACTTCATCCCAACTTAAAGTTGTTGATTTCCATTCATCTCTCTTATTGGAAGCATACCAAAGTGCATGCTTGGTTACCTTATAAGTGTTGTTTTCTATTACCTTTTCTAATTTCTGATTCGCCTGTTATTTTGTGTTGACATAGATCTAGCTTTCAAGGAAATTGCCTTCACTATATGGTAAGTAATGCTGCTCGATCATTTCTCTCTTAAGCCAATAAACAATCTCTGGTTACAATTTTCCACAGAATGAATTATATTGTTTTTGCAGCTGTCAGTTTGATGTCTCTAACTTATTTTAGAGACCTGAGCATGTTTACTTTTCTTTTAGAAGTAGAAGTTGTAGTTAAGTGTTAGAAAACATGCCTTAGGTCTCAATGTTGCGATTGGAATTTAAAGTCTAATAATGAGAATTTTTGTATAATTCTTGTTGAGAGGTCATGTCCTGTAATGTCATGCTTGACTCATGTCCCTATTATTTTATAAATCTGTGATATCTGAACTCCTTCTCTTTCAGTATATTTAATCACCTAATTAATTGGCCTAAAGAACATATATAGTGTTTAACGTCTGCCTCAGGAACTATAAATAATACCTGCCTCTGCCTGTTTATGTGGTTCTAATCTTCACTGCCTGAATCTGGTCGAGTACCTAAATCACATAGATATTATGCTTTTAGGATATAACTAATGCCCTAATATACTTTAGGATTAATAAATCTACCTCTATAAAAAAATCAATAAGCATCCAGTGTTTGCCGCTTGTTTAAATGATGAAAGACCTCAATCAATATTTAAGGATTATGCCTATAGGAACTACACTTTCACTAGGTGACTAGCAATTGTGTTGTGTATGTTTCATGTGCTTGGGGCTAGTTTGAAGTTGGCGCAGTGAACAGAGATTAGTCAGTATTTATTTTGTCTAAAAAATTTAAACTAAAAATTTTAACTTCAAGACAATTTAGGATATTTTTGTCCTGAAAAATTAAATTAAAAAACTGAAAATCAGGACGTACTGGCTAATTCCTAAATACAAGCCCGTTAGAGTGGCTATCTGATTTCATTTCTACTTTGAAGTTGGGCAAAATACAAAATTAGTCGGTCGGTCGGCCGAAACTAATTGCATTCTCTAGCCAATTCTTTTTATAAAATATGTATATTTTATGTATATAAGTGTGGCAAGTGGGCCAGTCCGGGACCGGCCCGGGACCGCGGGCCAAACAGGCCAGGACCGGTAGGACCGGTATTAGTGGGCCTGGGCCAGTCTCGTGGTTCGGTCCTATGCTTTGGGACCGCCAGGGACCGGGACCGTTTGGATCGCCAGGGACCGGGACCGTTTGGATCGCCAGGGACCGAGACCGTTTGGACCGCCAGGGACCGAGACCGGACCGGTCCCTTGGCGGGCTTAACGGTCCCAACGGTAAAATTTTAAAAAATATTGAAAAATTTTAAAAACAGCAGTTTCGCTGTCAAAAATAATCGTTGGCTATTTACAAAATAGTCATTTAAAACCTCCCCAACTTTGTTTTAACCCCAAACTTTTTATAATTACACTTTTTCCTATTTTCAACTATAAATACCCTCTCATTCTTTCATTTTTCTTACAAAATCAATATCAATCTATCACAATCTCTCTCTAATTTTCTTCTATACTTGCTACTATTGCTTACTTTATTGTTACAATTTGTGAAAAAAAGTATGAAATTGGTGAATTGAAGTCTTTAAGTTTTCAACGATAATCAATTTTCAACAAGTTGTTCGTCAATTCGGTAAACTCGTTCCAACTCTTAAGTTTTAATATTATAGTTTTGTTTATTTTATTTATTTTCTATTACTTGATTAATTAAGATGGCTTCCTTAAAACAAATTTGGTAAAAATAAGAGAAAATCCAAGAGTGACGAATCTAGTGGTCATGTTGTCCCTCCTCCCCTGCCCCCGGCTCCCCGAACCAAATCCCATATCCGTTTAGTTTGTATTGCAGAACTTGCAAATTTGTTTGCTAATTTTTCAGAGGGTGTGGAAATTTATCAACTTGCTATTGATTCTATGAGAAAAAAGTTTAAAAAATAATTTTTTCCTATTCCCCCTATTTATGGTATTGCTGCTTTGTTAAATCTTTGTATGAAATTAGGAGGTCCTCAATTTTGGTACGAAACTATTTATAATGGTTTAGCACTTGAAGATGATGAGTTGTCTCAACTTCCGGAATCAATAGCCTCAATTAGAATAAATGTTCAAACTTTTTATAATGCTTATCAAGTTACATTAAATCATGCTAGACCAAATGTTCCAACTCTTTATTCTTTTGATTCTCAATCATCAAAAAGAACTGTGAGAGTAAGAGCACTTAGTGCTTGGGCGAGGTTTAGGGGTTCTCAATGTTCTAGTAGTAGTGATTTTTCACAATTAAATAAGCTTGAAGTTTATTTATCGCAGGGAATTGAGGAAGTGAATCCCGACGGCTCCTTTAATCTTTTGCAATGGTGGAAAGACAAAGAAAAATACTTTCTGGTTCTTTCAAGGATGGCCCGAGACATTTTAACTATTTAAGTTTCAACAGTGGCATCGAAGAGCACTTTCAGTCAAGCAAGACTTCAACTCGGTGATTATAGAGTGTTTATGAGGGAGAGCTTGAAAAATCAGTACTTTTCAGAGATTGGATCCGTTTGAAAAGAAGAAATTTTGGACTTGCTGAATCACAACTAGAGGAAGACGAATCTTACGAAGAACTGCTAGCTGAACTTGCGGAGGATGCTGCTTCACCCGACAATGGAAGCGGCAATGACTAAGCTACTTTTCCGCCACCACCAATAAAAATTCGTCCGAACCTTGAAGGATTTATGAAGTTTGTAAGAGATACCATGTAACTTGTATGAACAAAAATTAGTATGTATTATGTAACTTGTATTTTGACACATTTTGATTAGTTTCTTTTTCTTCTCAATGGTGGTATTAGCACCTTATTGTGCTCATTCCATAGAGGAGGAAGACTAAGAAAGATATTGCCATTTTTTTTTAATGCTATAATAAAATTACAAGGCATTGCTTTGAATATCTCTTTACAATATTTTTGTCTTTAAATTTTGAATTAAAAAGTTTAGGTCACAATTCTATAATAAAATTTACAAGGCATTGCCTTAGATATTTTTTTTTTACATCTTTTTGTCTCTAATTTCAATTCTAATTTTTTTTTAGAAAAAAATTAATATTTTAGCCGTTGGGCCTACTTAGCCCGTTATCTCGCGGGGCCAGCCCGTTTAGCCCGGGACCATGAGTTCACGGGCCCGATTCCCGGCCAGTTCCTAGAAAAGGATCGTTTAGCCCGGGACCGTTTGGCCCGTTTAGTGTGGGACCGTGACCGTTTGGACCGGCTCACTTGGCCCGATTAGGGCTCGGACCGGCTCACATGCCACCTTTATATATATATATATATATATATATATATATATATATATATATATATATATATATTAATATTGTCGGTTATTATTTTCGTAAGTGACTAAAAATATACTCTTTGAAGTTGAAGGGGCCTTAATTTGAGCATTTGGGCCAGAGTTTGGGGTCATGAGAATTGTTAAGTTTCTCAAACATAGAGGGTAGTTTAAAGCTTGAAGCTTACTAGCCAGTTTGGTTCAAAATCGAGATATTTCAAAATTATAATCCTGAAATTATAACCAGAACTATAACTTGAATAACTCATCCCATCTTTTATATGGGATAAGTTATATCAAAATTTTGATATAAAAATAATATTAATTTAGCTGCTATATTAACCAAACACGGAATAACTTTAATCCTAAAATATATATTGGGATAACTCATTAAATCCCTTGATCCAAACTGTCAAGGTTTAAGAATATAAACTTTGGCAGACTCAAAAGGCCTAAAAACATTGCCTGCTAGAACGTAGAAACATAGCTAAAGACTCATCTTGAACTATTGCAAATGGCACAAAAATCCTAAATCTCGGCTAATAGGAAACACTATAAATTTGAGCATTTGGGTCAGAGTTTGGGGTCATGAGAATTGTTAAGTTTCTCCAAACATAGAGGGTAGTTTAAAGCTTGAGAAGAGGAGGAAAGCTCATTTGTTGGGTATATATAGTTACACTTCTTCTATCTCTTAAAGAGTTAGAGAAGAAGTCAAGCCCCACGCTCTTTTACATGAAAGGTCATCTGGAAGAATTGCAACTCTTCGTTTGAACCCAACTTGTTGGCGATAAATATCAGGTCATTCACTTAGATTTTCCTTACGAACGGATAGGAGGAAATAATCCTAAACCTCGAATACAGGGAACACTATAAATTTAGTGAATTAATTTCTACTTCTTTTAAATTTCTGTTTTTCATTGATTCTGTTTCCAGAATTGTTTCATCGGACTTTCTATGAAGAAAAAGCTCAAAAACAAAAAAAAAAAAACAAAAAAAGATAGAGCCTTTCAATGAAAAGAATAGACACAATATATAAGAAAAAAGTGGAGTAACTTTTTTCAAGGTGGTGTCCATCTCACCAAAGAAATAAGTCCATTAACGGGATAAGGGCACAATTGGGCCAATTTAGTAACAACAACAGTATTTTTGCTCTATTTCTATAGTACAGGAGCATTTTTGGACCAAAAACACCAAACATTGGGAATTTTTATTCTATTTTCAATAGTTTAAAGACAATTTTGGCCTTTTGTGTTCTTTAAAAATAAATAAATATTTAAAATAATAATACAGCTTTTAATATAAGCTATTTATTAGTTTGTTTATTTTCATAAATAGGTATTCTTTTTTCTGACGAGGGGGAATTAGAGCTATGAGGTGCAGAGGTGGCTAAGGACGTTGATCAATTTCTCTGTAAGTTCAGCATAAATTATAGTATGTCGTTTGGTTGCAATTTTGCATCTTCTTATACATAATATACGTTGTATTATTGTATGTGAATAAAATATAAAACAAGAATGCTGTGTATTAGGAAATATGGGGATTAGATTATTTAATGACATAAATGTCCTTAAAATAAGTGGCTATTGTATAACAATAATCACGCATAACAATTCTATTATTAGTCCATACATAATTTGTCACCGAACTAAAAGACCCCTTAGCATATTGTCAACATTATATTTTAAGGTTGATGGCTTTTTTTTATCTTAATACATTTATCATGGTGAAAATTATTTGTCCTCCTGAACTTTTCTTTAGAAATCAACCTCACCCCCTAACTTTAACAATACGCATCTATTGACCGATAGCTTTAAAATATTTGACCGCTCACGAAATGAGTATTAATGCAATTTCACTATAATTTGCTCATTTAAGGGAGTTCCCCCACTAGTCATACTTGCTATTCCTCGTGTTCTCTCTAGTTTCTACACCGTACTACTTAATGCCCGTCCAATATTTTTTTTCTCTTCTTGTTTATTCCATAACTGTCTCTTTTTTAAACTAACGTATATGGGGTTAATTAGTGATATTATTTCTGCTATAATGTACCTTTTAAACTATTGTACCTCAGCATCAAAATTCAGCCCTTATTTCTTCAGTATCAACTCCCACACTTGGATCGATGGAGAAAAAAGCTCATTCCAACAATAAGGATTTTTCTTGCTCTTTCTGTTATAATTAGCCCCATAACTTTTTGTGGAATTCTTCTGAAGTTATAATTGATATGGACCAGATGGCCATGTGTCCCAATCACATCGTGACAGCACATTAAAAGATGAGACGACCACAGGTGATTCTGTTAGTCGCGGAGATAATTTTAGACCACAAGATAACGTTAAATATAGTTTCAGACCAATAGATGAACGGGGCACAATAGTAAACGATTTAGAATATGATAGGGATATTTTAGCCTTTTCCGAAAAAAGTATGACACTCTTACTTTTTAATACAAAATAATCAATGTCCTATGATAACCTTTTTATTTTGAATAATGTAATACATTAATATGTGTTTTAGCATCTTGGAGATTTATGCCGACGGAAACTCTATCGCTTGGTTATTTAGCCTCAAGATTTACTAATAGACTCAATACTCTGGAGCATCTTAAATTCAAGAATAATTCATGATCTAAGTTAGGGAAAACGTATAAGTATCCACTTATACTATGGCCAAAATTTCAACTACACACTTATTATTTGAGAGTTTTATTGCCCCCGATTTTTTTTAAATGAAATTAGTATCACCCTAAAATGTCACTATCACATTTGTGTTTAGTGGTGAAATACACGCATATGTATTTCCCGCTAAAACCATTTTTTTAAAAAACATTCTCATCTACGTTTTCTTCCAACTTTTGTCACCATTAAAACTGCATTCTTTTCTACCTCAATCCTTCTCTCCAGCACGTACACAACACACAAGTAGCTATAAAATATAAGTTGTTCAATTTAACCGAACCCGAGAAATAATTTTAATATGATAGTGAAAACCAAAATAACTCAATGCATATTTCTAAATTCTACTTCACCAAATAAAACTTTTTCGATAAATGATGACATCACGATTCCGTTGTGTGGGTAGTCAAATGACAAAAAAGAATTGCGTGGGCTTCTTCTGGGTTTAATAGGAAGTTGATATTGGGACTAGATTTTTCATTCCTTTCTGAGAAGCAACTGCAATTGAAAGCTTAAAACTGATGATCGAAGAGGTTAGAAGTAACAGTAATCCTCTATAAAGTGTAGTGAAATATAGAGATGAAAGAATAAAATCCGCAACTCGATCTTGCTAGAGAATATGGAGACTACCGGAACTAATTTCCTACCAAGTCTCTAAGTAACAAAACTGGAGAAAAGAAAAGGAAAAGAAAAAAGAAAACAAGAGAAAAGAAGGGGAAAAAAAGAAAATAGTATATTTTTAAAATAAAATTTCAATATTCTCTCTCTTGATTGTTGTCCCAGAAAAGGTGGCATACACCCTCTTCTGTCGTATCAGCACTAAGGGTATACTAAATTCATTTAAAAAAAATTTAGGGGTAATAGAATCTCAGCAAAAAATAGGTGTATAGTTGAAAATTCGGTCATATTATAAGAGAGTACTTTTGTATTTTTCCTTTAACTTAAATACAATGATTGAATGTAAATCAAAGTGCTTGTCAAAATGAGTCAAACGTCTCTTAATATTTAATTATATATTAATCTAGAATTTGTTTTTACCATAATCAATCAGTACATTTACCATAATCAATCAGTACATTTAATTTTATTTGGACCGAATATCATAAAACAAGACCGAATTTTTTTTTGACCAGACTCATAGATTGCGGTTGGAGTAGGGGTGGCCCGGTCCAAGTGGGTTTCGCGGGCCTGATCCTAAGTGGGCCGGTCCTGAGTGGTCTCGGGTTTCGCGGGCTTCTTGTTGGAACCGGTCCGGGACCGGGACCACGAATTAATGATTCCGGATTAAGTGGGCCGGTCTCGGGCCTAAATGGTCCTAAGCGAGCCCAACGGATACTTTCTATTTTTTAAATTATTTTTATGCAAGTTAGAGAAAAAAAATGGTAATAAAAATATCTAAGGCAATTCCTAGTAAATTATATTATAGAATTATCACCTAAATTTTTTAATTCAAATTTAAAGACAAAAATATTGTAAAGAGATATTCAAAGCAATGCGTTATAATATATATATTATACTATACTATACTATATATACATATTAAGATATATAAGCTATATTCGATTTACTATATATACATCTTAAGATTTATATATTAATATTTGATTTACTATATATACATCTTAAGATTTATATATTAATATTCGATTTATATACTATATATACATCTTAAGATATATATATATATACTATATATCTTACTATATTAAGATGTATATATAGTATATCGTAAGACGTATACTATCGAATATGGCTTATATAATATATTATACTATATGTATAGCTTAAGGTATATATAAAAAGACAAAATTATTGTAAAGAGATATTCAAAGTAATGCGTTATATTTTTATTATAACATTAAAAAATCATGGTAATATCTTTCTTAGTCTTCCTCCCCCCTATGAAATGAGCACAACAAGGTGCTAATACCACCATTGAGAAGAAAAAGAAACTAATCAAGATGTGCCAAAATACAAGTTACATATTAATTTACATGGTATCTCTTACAAATTTCATAAACCCTTCAAGGTCCGGAGGAATTTCCGTTGGTGGTGGCAGAAATGAAGTTTGGTCATCACCGCTTCCAGGCGAAGCATCATCCTCCGCAAGTTCAGCTAGCATTTCTTCATAAGCTTCGTCTACCTCTGGTTGTGATTCAGCAAGTCCAAAATTTCTTCTTTTCGAACGGATCCAATCTCTGAAAAGTACTGATTTTTCCAAGTTCTCCCTCATAGACGCTCTATAATCACTGAGTTGAAGTCTTGCTTGACTGAAAGCGTTCTCTGATGCCACTGTTGAAGCTTGAATAGTTAAAATGTCTCCGACCATCCTTGAAAGAATCGAAAAGTATTTTTCTTTGTCCTTCCACCATTCCAAAATATTAAAGGAGCCGTCGGAATTCACTTCCTCAATTCCCTGTGACAAATAAACTTCAAGCTCATTTAGTTGTGAAAAATTACTAGTACTAGAACCTTGAGAACCTCTGAACCCTGCCCAAGCACTAAGTGCTTTTACTCCAGCGTCCGCAAGTTTAGACAGCTCATCATCTTCAAGTGCTAAACTATTATAAATAGTTTCATACCAAAATTGAGGACCTCCTAATTTTATAGTAGGATTTAACATTGCAGCAACACCATAAATAGGGGGAATAGGGAAAAAATATTTTTAAAATTTTTTTCTCATGGAATCAATAGCAAGTTGATAAATTTCCCCACCCTCTGAAAAATGATCAAACAAATTTGCAAGTTCTGCAATATAAACTAAACAGTTAGAAATAGTAGGATAATATTGCCCAGAAAAATTCATTTGTCGCAATATGAATTTTTTCTAAAAAATCTACAAGCATTGTAACATTACCCCAATCCGCATTTGTAAGGTGCTCATCATCATCACTTACATGAGCATTAAACGTTGAGTTTATGGAGTTTCTATATTCATATGCAACAACTAAACTTTCATTAATGTAATTCCATCTAGTTGGACAAGGTTTAGGAACATTTCTTTCTCTTAGGCTAAATTCATCGCATCTTTTAAAATATTCTCTAAGTCTACTTCTACGGTTTGAATAAAAAGGCCAATTAAGAGCCATTTTAACCTTTTCAATTTCAACATTTAAAATTCACATACCATCTCCCACAATTAAATGGTAAATATGACAAATATATCTAACATGAAAAATGTTACTAAATGCAGGACTTAGTGTAGTGGTAAGCAAGGCTACAACATTTGTGTTACTAGTAGCATTATCCATTGAAACTAGCATTATTTTATCACTAATGCAAAAATATCTACAAATATCCGTAATCGTGCTAGAAATAAACTGCCTTGTATGACGTGAATTAATTATTCTATAAGTAATAATGCGTTTTTGTATTATCCAATCCTCATCAATCCAATGACTGGTAACAGTAAGATAATCACAGTGATTACCACTTCTACCAATATCAGTTGTAATAACAACACGACAATTTATATGACTAAATAAATAGCGCAAATTTTGTTGATATTCATGTTTATATTTATAAATATCACTCTTTACGGTTGTGCGAGGAAAACCTTTATAAGTAGGATTATAAACTTTTCTAATATAATGCACAAAGTGAGGGTTAGAAGGAAAACTATAGGGTAAGCACATAACAGTAACCATTTTTGCCAATTCTTCCCGATCGTTTTTTGGATCATAATATAAAATACCACCGGTAACAGTGTTAATTTCCGGTTGAAATTGATTTGACCCGGTACTAAGGTCAGCCTGACTAGGTGCACTTGTCCCATCGGCCAAAGCTTTTATACAAAAATATATAGCTTTATCTTGAGGGTGTAGCAATATGTGTCTAGTCAAACTTCCCGTCCCCTCCCCCCCCCTTCCCCCGCCTTCCCCCCTCCGACTTCCAACATATTTAAAAACTAACTCTTTGCCACAAGTTTTACACTTAGCCCTATTTTTTTTCTTGGTTGAGTAAAAAATGGCCAAACAAGAGATGTTTCTGCCCGTTTAGAAGGTTGTCTAGAAAATGTAGGGGCAGTAACAAGAGGGTCAGAATAGGAGCATTCATATATTTCATCAAAATCTATTTCTTCATCATCATTTTCATCAATAGTTGGATTACCATAAAGAGCATTCATATATTCATGGTTTAATTGTTCACCGGGTGCAAAACTATAATATTAAAACTTAAGAGTTGGAACGAGTTTACCGAATTGACGAACAACTTGTTGAAAAATAATTATCGTTGAATACTTCAATTCACCAACTTCACAATTTTGCACAAATTGTAACAACTAAGTAAGCAATTATAGAAGAATATTAGAGAGATTGATGATTTTGTGAGAAAAATGAAAGAATGAGGGGGTATTTATAGTTGAAAATAAGGAAAAAATATAATTATAAAAAGTTTGGGGTTAAAACAAAATTTGGGAGGTTAAATGGCTATTTTGGCAGATCAAACGGCTAGTTTTAAATGGCCAAACGGTCAAAAAAAAATTAAAAAACATTATCCGTTGGGCCCGTTTAGGACCGCTTGAACCGACCCACTTCTCAGTCGGTCCCGGTCCTAAACGGTCCCGGTCTCGCAGGCCTCCCCTATGAGACCAGCCCACCACCCCACGATCCCGATCCTATCCGGTTAGGGCCGTTTAGGCCCACCGTTCATGTAGGCTTGCGGTCTTGGGCTGGTCCCGGTCCTAACCGGCCCACATGCCACCCTTAGGTTGGAGATACCGATCAATTTCAGTCAATATCCTATACCAATCAATGCTTTACCGTCCTCCTGACTTCGATCGATTTTTGATTGAAAAACTGACTTTACTGATCAATATGGTTGATTTTTTTTCGATTGTCTTTGCCCTGTTTTTAGTAATGAAGATATATAATTAACCAAGGCCCCCCGCTAAATGAAAAAAACAAATGAAATTACATTATAACCATTTAGTGACTGCCAAAAATTTTAAAGCTACCGGTCAATGACTGCCTAATTCTTTTGATTAACCAAATATCTTCAAATGACAACTAATTCTATTTTATCTTTGTCACACCCCTTTTATACCCCCAAAAAAATAATGTATATAATGAATTGTTGTGGGTTAAAGAGTTTTTCTAATTAAAGTGACAAATTTGAGTAGAGATTATTTTATTTATAGAGTCGCCACTTAAAATTGATTTTTGGGTGTTCCAAGTCACATTTTATTTGAATCCCTAATCAAAGGAAGATTTGACTCCTTTATTATTGGTCTGCGAAATCAAGTAAGGAATTATGTTGACCAAGGAGAAGGCGTAAGGCATTCCCCGAGTCTCGTAGTTCTAGCACGGTCGCTTTATTGACTACATTTGGCTTATATTAATTTTGGACAAATTGTATTGTATTGGTTTTCATGTTTTACCTATCTCCGCTGTTATTACTTGATTAGATTTATGAAAATTATCTTGAAATAAGTCTCACATACGTACACTCACTTTATTTGGCGAGTCAAGAATCTTGTAATGCGTACGTACACAATCAATAACACATTTATTACTATTCAAAGTTGATTAGTCAAGTCTCGTGAACACGCACTATGTATTTGGGGTTACGTATCCCAGCTATGCTACAAGAAACGTACCTATAGCCATGATATTTAATTATTAATTGGAGCACGCCTAAAGCACCGATGTTAATTCTTGCTACATTTGGGATTCAGTGTGAGGCCAAAAGATTATGGATGTTTATTGGGAGAGTAGAGGATTCAATACTGAGGGTTATTAAACTTATTTAAAAGAGGAATTTGAAATTAGAGTTAGTGTTGCAACACATCAACTTTGTGCAAAGGCTTGCTAATGTTTCTATTATTTTTAAGTATAATTATTTAAAGACATGACAAATAGACGTGTTATAGGTAGACCCAACTACACTTAACAAGATTCATTCCCGTTATCATCCAAGAAGAAAGAACGCAAATTCCCTACCTACATTATTGAAATAATTTAATCAATAATTAATCCAAATCCAATTATCAATGTTTTAAGTCAAAAAGCACATGACCCATTAATATTAAAGAAATCTCTAATAAGAACATCTGAACTTAACGTTTTCGTATCATTTCCAATTCCAACAAAACGACTCATAAAGCAAAACGATAAAATATTAATGAAACAAAAAAAATGAACTCATTCAGATCTAGCTACTTACAACGCAGAGGAGCAAACATAACTTATTAACATTTAATAATTATACAAATTAACATTCTCATGCGGTCATTCATATAGAGAAAACAGAATAACATATTAAAAAAAAGTAACGAAATAGCCAATAATCTGTAAAGAGGAAGAAGGATGGACCTTTGTATTGACAAACTTTGTTTTGAATATTACATCTGTACTTCAAAGTCGGACAAAACAGAAAATTGACTGATCGGAGCTCGAAACCTCGCCATTCAACTAATTTAGCAAAAAGTAACTCGGCAACAGCAAAAATAGCAAACCCAGACCAAACAGAGGTCAAAACTCTAGGGTGGAACTCAAATGCTCGAATGGAGAAAAGCAGCCATCAGTTTGGATTCCACAGCTCTTTTGAAAAAAACCAGGAAATAGAATTAGCTTTCAGATCTCAATACAAAAATTAAAAAATTTCAATCAATGGGCGAGGTGAAAAGAGAAGAGTAAAGAAGGAGAAAGAGGCGGCTAGGGTTTTTTGTCTAGTCTGGATCTATTGTCTCTGTTCTCTTTTTTATGGGTAATAGGGTTGTTTCAATGAGTGGGGAGAGGGATATTGGGCCAGTCGGGTCGGGTATTTGGACTGACTGGGGCGGGTGTTTGGTTAAAGATTGGGCCTCAGTCCTTGGCCCAGTTCACTTGAAAACTTGGCAGCCCCTCTCCTTGACTTTGTTAAAAATTCACATTTTGGCCAATTAGTCAAATGACTTTTATTTTAATCATGCTTTTAACCTATGATTAATTCCTAAATGCAATTAACACACTAAATGTGAGATAAAATATTTTTTGATGATTTTTATGATTTAAAACATTTCTAAATATGCATGAACAATGCAAAAAATAAAAGAAAAACTAATAAAATTCCATAAAAATAATTATTTTTGGACTATTTTTAGGAGTAATTTCCTATGTGGAGCAAAAATTAGGTGTTTACAATCTTTTATTTTCTTTTGCTTGTTTTGAATGAGACAGATCTTAACAATGTGTTCTTGAATTCATCGTATCACATCAAAAGATGAAGAAGAATTTGAGGTTCTTGGACTCATTTCTACAGAGTTTAACGTGTTGGGAGTGGTCATACTTGTATTTTTTTCTTTTTTATAGTTGTTAGGGCGGCATGCTATTATATTAGGCACAATGCCGCTGTCAAACGAGTAGTCATTCGATTTCCATATGTGCAATATTTATTACTAGTACAAGACGACATAAACTTCACGGATGGTACTTGCCAAAGTTGTAACAAATTGACAACGCACAAAGTTGTAACAAATTAGAATAAAAGGGAAAAGAGTCAGAAATCGAGTTCATTCTTCCAAACATGACAAGCAAAAATATACTTCATATATATGTTTTTTGACATAAAAAGTAAATATCATGATGATAGTAAGTAATCAGATTTAGACTTGTTGACTCTCTCCAGATCCCCCATAAAGTACAAAATGTTGGAACTTTTCAGGTCTCGTATGATAATCACTAACACGATACAAATTAGGATCGTCAACATATGGGGTAGTCTTATCTACATCAAATGTCTCACCTTTATCATTTAAATCGACAGGTCTCCTACATAATAAGCATCATAACCGGTACTTCCGATAGGAAAAAAATTTGAGCCCATCGGAGGTTTAGGCACACCTGATGGGCTATATGTGACTCCTCCCCACTCAACGTTATCAGCAAAGCTTGTCAAGCTAGTGAAAATCTTTTGCGGCCAAAAACCTTGTTTATAGTCTTTTCCAGCTAAAAGCCACCAGTTTCCATTGGCTAGATCCTTTTGATTTTCCAGAAGGCAATGTTTATATTAGTATTTTGTAGCTTTCGAAAACTTGAAAATAATCCTACATAAAGAAATAAAATGTACCCGATCTATGTACATTCTGAACTCCCATGGGTTATATCCACGATGTGAAATCTTATCGAACGCCATATCGACAGGTATCTCACTATTTACTAGTACAAATCCCGGGCATAATGTATTGAAACAATGTGTATTACCAGCCTAGTAAAAGTAAAGTATACAAATGAACTCATTTCCATTGAAATAAATGACTAACTAAAGGAAATATTAATCTCAATAAAGGAAAAATACAAGTTATTAGAGTACATAAGACAACTTACTTGAAAATGCACAAAAAGCCTAGTCTTATTATCCCTATATAGAGTCGGATCCACCTGAAACAAGAAAATATGAGTATCATGATAGATTGAATGAGAGCTAACTGAGAGACATTCTAACGTTAAAATTTAAAACAAATAGAGCTATCGCAAGTAAAATAATTAAATTATTAAATGAACAAGTTGTTAAACTTACTCTCCAACCAACTTGTATAAGGTCTGACCCTTTTTGAATTTTCAATCGACATGCATTGTGTTGCTGACCTTCGACATGAGGATTAAATAAACTAGTTGACATTCCAGTGCCCGCAAACTTGTTGTTTGGTTTTTTAGAATTTGAACTATTGCAAGCTGAATATAGGAATGAATATATTTGTTAAATCATGACAGGTTATATCAAAATAAACCTATTTACATTCGCTTAATGTAATTTTTTTTATTTTGTGTACACCAATGAGGAGCATTAGAAAAGTGGGAAAAGGAGAGCCCAAGTTAGGACTTAATCTTTGCATATTGTTAGAGAAGTGAAACAAACCTATTTACATTCGCTTAATGTAATCTTTGCATATTTTTATATTTATGTACCTTGTATCCTTGCGAAGATATGTATCTTCTTTTCAACTCACTTTTGTTGTTAGTCTGCGTAGAAGCAATAAAATGTTGTATGAGATTTGCTGCAATGATGGACAGATATTAATTTGTTTACATAACCTAAATTTATACATTTAATGTTGATTAACATAATAGATTTTATGAATGAAATCATAATGATTCTATTATCCAAGGCAAAGTAGTGATTGGTGCAACGTTATCTTACAGTAGGCAACTCAATGTCATATGTGACATCTTTTGGTGGTGGCATATTTTTTAGTCTAACGAGATCTTCTTTAATAATTGGTTTAATAAGAACTGTTCCAAAAAGACAACCATCGGCTTTTGACCATATCCTCGATGACCAATTAGTTGATGAGGTACTTGAATTCTGCTTTGACCTAATTAGATTAGATTTCATCTGTTCATCCGAAACTTAAAGTGAAGAGAGTAGACGCATGGCTCAGGAAGAAAATCGTGATTCCTTAATAAAGGACGATCAAATGTTGGTTATTTAATTTGTAGAAATCCACACAATTGTATGTATCTCCATATTTACTCAGAGAGCCAAAACTTCATTAAATAAGTAATCTTGGTTACACTATCTTGTTATCTAATATTTAACTTCACTTATTGTGATGACCCTGTCACACCCCTTTTCCTACCCCCGAAAGATATTGGTTTGAGTTGTGGGTTAAAGAGTTTTTCCAATTAAAGTGACAATTTTCGAAATAGGGATTATTTTATTTACAGAGTCGTCACTTGGAATTGATTTTTTTTTTTGCCGGTGTTCCAAGTCACCTTTTATTTGAATCCCTAGTCAAAGGAAGGTTTGACTCCTTTATTATTGGTCTGCAAAAATAAAGTCCGGGTAAGGAATTTTATTGACCGGAGAGAAGGTGTAAGGCATTCCCCGAGTCCCGTGATTCTAGCACGGTCGCTCTATTGACTTAGACTTGGCTTGAATTAATGTTGGACAAACTGCGATTTATAGATATATTTTGTAATGTTTTTTTTTTCAATATCCGCTTTTATTTCTTGATTATTGGAATATTAAATAAAAACTTAGATAATATTATGTTGTCATAACCACACTACGCAAGCGAATGCATGATCGAAATGAAATTTATTAATTTTGTCATAACAACACTACGCAAGCGAATTTGCAGTCATGACAAAGGATTGGACCGGCTATCTTTGTTGGAACTGGGCTGCAGAAATTCGGATTTTATTTGGCCCATATGATTATTTTTTATATTAAAAAAAAAAGGACCAGCTAACATGCTTAACATCAAATGGGCCTAGCAGAAAATATTTACAAAAGAATAGGCGAGCTAAACTATTATTTTTCATGGGCCGCAAAAGATTAGCATGAATTCATCCACTATGCTAAGATGACGAACAAGGATAAAATAACACCGAAGAGCAACAATAAACAATATCATTCACTATGCTAGCAAAATCAAATTGAGATAATATAAGTGCAAAGAGTGGACCTTACCGCTGAGAACTTCCTTTTATATTGGAGAACCTTTGGTGAAGCAAAAATACAAGGAAATTGGAAACTAAAATTCAACCAAAACAGGGACCTTCCAACGGAACAGAACCAAACGGCCAAAACCTCAATGACAAACTCGAATCAAGACTCAGACGAAATCTATACAGACAATCGTTTCGAGTGTAAAAGGGGTCATTTCGACAGAGGTATTTTTTTTTTTTGCTGGTTTTAGACAGTATTTTCTCGAATTTATTGGTGTTGTTTTTGGGAGCTACTGTGGCTGATTTTTGGAGCTGCTGGTTATATATTTTCCCCTCCCCTTGGATTCATTTTTAACCTGCTTTTATAGAGTTTTTGGCCAATTTTTTTTTTTTTTTTGCTGTCTTTTTCTTTTGACCTCGTTTTTTGGGGTGGTTGTTGGCTTTTGTTTTGGCTGATTTTAGGCATGTGGGGGGGGACAAGGTATGGTGGGGAGGGGACAAGGTAAGGTGGGGAGGAGACAAGCATGGGGGACAAGGTATAGTGGGGAGGGGACAAGCATGGGGGGACAAGGTAGAGTGGGGACACGCGCGGGGGACAAGGTAAAGTGGGGACACACGTGGGGGACAAAGTAAAGTGGGGACACGCGTGGGAAGATGGGAGCGGGAAATATTCAAACACGGTAAAATATTAGGTGCTCACAGCATGCCCCTCTTTGCTTGGAAACATTAAAAGTTTTCAGACAAAGATAAAGTGAGCCGTGTGACTAAGTTTTGACCATATCGTTACTCAAAAGAGGACGAAAATAAAAGAAAAAGGTACAACCGAGTCTTGATTTTGGACAGCCTACATATCCCGGGTTATAAGGGAATCAGGTCGCGTGTAGTTCAAGGAAAGTGATGGAATGATGAGTTGGAGAGTCGAGTGAGGTTCCGTCGAGGCTCTGGTCTGTGGTCTTGCTATTACATCAAAATTGAAAGAAACTAAACAAGCCTATCAACTATGAGTTACAAGATTCCTATCTATAAGTCTTTTGGAGCTTGATCTTGAATTTTGACTGGTTGTTCATGCAAACTCTGATCTGAACCTTGATGTTTGCTAGCTGTAAGTGCTAGTTCATTCTTCTACGGCTTCTTCTGAGCAAAACGGGAAATATGAAGCTCGTAACTTCAGTCATGTCTTGAATAGTCTGTATCCCTTCCATCTGCTTCTGCATGTGGATTCCCTTTCTTTTCTTTATTTTTGATTGAGACTTTTTCTTTTGTTCATCTCGAATATTGTGCCTTGAGGTAAAACCTGCTCAGACATCACAACAAACAAACAAACGAAATTTTTTTGCCCCAGTTTTCACTAGGAAAATTTCGTGAGTTATTATAACAAAATTCTAAACTACTTCTTTATCGAAAGAAATAAAAGAACAAAAATAAAAATAAAACAGGAACGGTGTATCCTGAAAAGGTCATGATCCCAAAAGAATGTCTCAACTAGGTATTGGTGTACCTTATGTTGGGAAAATGTGGCAAGGTAATGGGATACCCTATATTGGCAATGATATCAGGGAGTGGTGTACCATGCATTTAAATTCAAATCAACTAGGGAATGAACTATCCTATGTTGGGTAACACAGCTAGGGATTGGTGTAGCCTATACTGGTAAGGATATCGAGGATTGGTGTACCCTATACTGAAAAGAAAATGTAACCAGGGGTTGGTGCCCTGTATTACTAAAAAGGAAATATAATCAGGGATTGGTGCCCTGTAGAACTGAGAAGGAAATGTAACCAGGGGTTGGCGCCCTGTATTACTGAAAAGCAAATGTAAACAGGGGTTGACGCCCTATATTACTGAAAAGGAAATGTAACCAAGAGTTGATGCCCTATATTACTGGGAAAAAGAATGTTGAATCCCCTTGGCGAAAAAAAAGTTCTACCTGGGTTAAACTATGAAAAACAAGACTGGACAAAGAGTACTTCTAACCGGATTAAACCAAATTATGCAAACATGGGCGAAGAGTACTTCTACCCGGAACTATGAACTGGATCCCCCTAGGCGAAAAGGTTCTACGTGGGTTAAACTATGAAAAACAACCTGGGCGAAGAGTACTTCTACCCGGAACTATGAACTGGATCCCCCTAGGCGAAAAGGTTCTACCTGGGTTAAGCTACGTAAAACAACCTGAGTGAAAAGTACTTCTACCCGAAACTATGAGATGGATCTCCCTAGGCGAAAAGGTTCTACCTGGGTTAAGCTACAAAAACAATCTCGGGCGAATAATACTTCTACCCGGAAACTATGAGATGGATCCCCTAGGCGAAAAGGTTCTACCTGGGTTAAGCTACGTAAAACAACTTGAGCGAAGGTACTTATACCCGGAACTATGAGTTGGATCCCCCTAGGCGAAAAAGGTTCTACCTGGGTTATGCTACGAAATGTAACCTGAGCGAAGAGTACTTCTACCCGAAACTATGAGATGGATCTCCCTAGGCGAAAAGGTTCTACCTGGGTTAAGCTATAAAAACAATCTGAGCGAAGAGTACTTCTATCCGGATTATGAGATGGATCCCCCAGGCGTAAAAGTTTTACCTGGGTTAAGTTACGTAAAATATCCTGAGCGAAGAGTACTTCTACCCGTAACTATGAACTGGATCCCCCTAGGCGTAAAAGTTTTACCTGGGTTAAGTTACGTAAAATATCCTGAGCGAAGAGTACTTCTACCCGTAACTATGAACTGGATCCCCCTAGGCGAAAAAGGTTCTACCTGGGTTAAGCTACGAAAAGCAACCTGAGCGAAGAGTACTTCTACCCGGAACTATGAGCTGGATCCTCTTAGGAGAAAAGGTTCTACCTGGGTTAAGCTACGAAAAGCAACATGAGCGAAGAGTACTTCTACCCGGAACTATGAGCTGGATCCCCCTAGGCGAAAAGGTTCTACCTGGGTTAAGCTACGAAAAGCAACCTGAGCGAAGAGTACTTCTACCCAGAACTATGAGCTGGATCCCCCTTGGCGAAAAGGTTCTACCTGGGTTAAGCTACGTAAAACATCATGAACGAAGAGTACTTCTACCCAAACTATGAGCTGGATCCCCCTAGGCGAAAATGTTCTACCGGGGTTAAGCTACGAAAAACAACCTGGGTGAAGAGTACTTCTACCCGGAAATATGAACTGGATCCCCCTAGGCGAAAAGGTTCTACCTGGGTTAAGCTACGTAAAACATCTTGAGCGAAGAGTACTTCTACCCGGAACCATGATCTGGATCCACCTAGGTTAAAATGTTCTACATGGGTTAAGCTACGAAAAAAATAACCTGGGCGAAGAGTACTTCTACCCGGAACTATGAGCTGGATCCCCCTAGGCGAAAAGGTTCTACCTAGGCTAAGTTACAAAAATGGGAGGTATGAACAGTAGTGATGCATGCTGCAAATAAAGGAAAGTGGAGATTTTGAGGAAACTTACCTTTTGTGATATTCATCCTTTAAGAATCGCCATTCTGCACTGCTTTGATCCTGCTTCAAACAAAGAAAGATTCGTGAGTTTTTAAAGTGGTGTTCGGTTTGTGGCCTTGATGCCCTTAGTAGTTTGAATTCACCCCTCCGCTGTCGAAGAACTGATTTTGTTAGTGTGATACCGAGGTTCCCGAATACTCTGTATCGCTTTCTAGAGACATTGTCTTTCTGACGGTGCCCCTGGTTGTTTCATACCCGGATGTCCATGGTACCGCTAATCCTTGTCCCTAAGGCAAGGCAATTTTCCTTTAAAATCAAACTTAGTGGTCTTTCACCTAGAACCAATGTTTGTCTGTAGTGCTTATCAACTTTTCCCATGAAGCAAGTCTTGCTTAAGCGACCTTTTCAATTTCTTTGAGACACTTTGTCCGCCTTATCAAAAGAGATCACATATGGATTCCTGCCTTCGTCAATGCCGTATATGCTCCAAATTATGCTTGGTATTACGGGGAAGCTATAGCCAGTTTTGCAGCCATCTTTGCTTTGCTTTTGATGTAAGATTAGACCGAAAGAGAATCTAAGAAAAATTATGGAAAAGAATAGAAGAGCAATTGGAAATGAAAAAGGAATTGTGTCTAAATAAAAGGTGTCCCTTTCGGGGAGAGAAATAAGGAGACTTATCTGGAGATATGTGCCGACTTCAATGAATCATGACATGCATTTTGGATTGGACGCCTGATCTGTCTGAGCTGTCTAATTCTCAAAACACGTTGCAAATGTTCATCTTGAAACTGTCTTAGTTGTGCTCATGCCGGAGCATCGAAGACCCCCATTCGGCTAGTAGCGCCCTTTATGGGTTTTCGCTAACTGACCTCTCTCATTTCTCTAATCAATGTCGCCTTACAGTGCCCATATGGGTTTTCACCGATAAGACTCTCTCTCTCTCTCTTTTTTTTTTTTTTTTAAAGATACGACACGCGGAAGGTTGGCCAATGCCCCTAGCAAGGGGACTTCAAGTATTCTCAAAGATCGATTAGAAGTTCTTAACAAGAAAAGGCAAAAGGAAACTTGAACTGAATTACAACTTTTGGAATTATTTCCACAGGAAAAACCGTAAGATAAAAACTAACTTCTGCCCCAGTTTTGGAGTATTGGGAATATGGATTTTTATTGCAATGGGACCGAACCCAGGGTAAGGCTGCCTACGTATCCTTTCGAAATCAGGTCGGACGTAGTTCAATGACTCAGGAAATTTGTTGTTTGACCTTTTTTTTTTTTTAAGTACACATGTTCCAAAAAGCGGAAAACAAGGAAGAAGAAAAATACAGCTTAAAAAAAAGGGTAACAAAAGAGCGAAACTTGCTTGGAATAGCAAGCAATGGTAGCATTCGTCATCTCGATCTAAGAAAATCATGCGCGAAAGTTCCACAGTGGGTATATATCAGATATAATATCTTTTGACTGCATCTGCATTAATAGTCATGTCTGGTACCCGTCCTTCTTCATCTACCAAGTGCAAGGCCCCTTTTGGTAACACTTTCTTGACGATGTAGGGTCCTTTCCAGTTTGGGGCGAACTTTCCTTTAGCTTCTACTTGGTGTGGAAGAATGCATTTCAGAACGAATTGGCCTACCTCGAAGTACCTTGGACGCACTTTCTTGTTGTAAGCGCGTGCCATTCTTTGCTGGTATAACTGGCCAAAGCACACTGCTGCTAGCCGTTTCTCATCAATCAACATTAGTTGTTCTAATCGAGTCTTTACCCATTTTGCATCTTTAATCTCCGACTCCACAATGATTCGAAGAGAGGGAATTTCGACTTCAGCCGGTATTACAGCTTCTGTCCCATATACTAACAGATAAGGAGTTGCACCAACAGATGTGCGAGCAGTCGTGCGGTATCCCAGAAGAGCAAAAGGCAAATTTTCATGCCATTGCCTCGAGCCTTGGATCATTTTCCTAAGAATCTTTTTGATGTTCTTATTTGCTGCTTCAACGGTTCCATTGGCTTTTGGCCGGTAAGGGGTAGAATGGCGATGCATAATTTTAAATTGCTCGCATACCTCCTTCATCAAATGACTATTGAGATTGGCTGCATTGTCAGTGATAATAGTATTTGAGATACCAAAGCGGCAGATGATGTTGGAATGAACAAAGTGTACCACTGCTTTCTTGGTGACTGCTTTGAAAGTGACAGCTTCCACCCACTTGGTGAAGTAATCAATTGCAACCAAAATGAATCTATGCCCATTTGAAGCCTTTGGCTCAATTGGCCCAATAACATCCATTCCCCAAGCAACGAAAGGCCAAGGAGAGGACATGGGATACAACTCTGAAGGTGGCGAGTGAATCAGGTCACCATGAATCTGGCATTGGTGACACTTGCGAACAAAACTGAAGCAATCTCGCTCCATTGTAAGCCAATAATACCCTGCCCGCAGAATCTTCTTCGCCAAAACATATCCATTCATGTGAGGTCCGCATACCCCCGAATGCACTTCACTCATGATCCACTCAGCTTTTGTTGCCTCTACGCATCTCAACAAGTTCAAATCTGGGGTCCTTTTGTATAAAATTTCCCCACTCAGGAAGAAACCGCTGGCGAGCCTCCTTATAGTTCTTTTTTGATCTCCCTTGGTGTGCTTTGGGTATTCTCTCGTTTTCAGGAATCGTTTTATGTCATGATACCATGGTTCACCATCTGGTTCTGTCTCAATTGTATTGCAGTAACCGTGTTGAATCCGAACTTAGATTTCTAGTGGATCGATATGGGTGTTTCCCGGATAAGGGAGCATCGAGGCTAAAGTAGCCAAAGCATCGGCTGACTCATTGTGAAACCTGGGAATGTACCTGAACTCGACGGATTTGAATCTTTTGCTCAAATATTGTACACATTGTTTGTATGGAATAAGCTTGATGTCTCGAGTCTCCCATTCACCTTGGGCTTGCCGGATAAGCAAGTCAGAATCTCCCATAACCAATAGTTCATGCACATCTAGATCGAGGGCCATTTTCAAACCCATGATACATGCTTCGTATTCTGCCGTATTATTGGTACAGAAGAACCGAAGCCGGGCTGTTGTAGGGTAATACTGTCCAATAGGTGAGATGAGTATTGCCCCGATCCCAACTCCTTTCATATTGACAGCTCCATCAAAATACATTTTCCATAGAGGGTTGTCGTCTGGAACTACTTCCTCTATTGAGTTGACCTCTTCGTCTGGGAAGTATGTGGTAAGTGGCCTGTACTCATCATCAACTGGATTCTCTGCCAAATGATCGGCCAAAGCCTGTGCTTTCATCGCAGTGCGAGTGACATAGATGATGTCGAACTCTGTGAGCAGGATTTGCCATTTTGCGAGCCTGCCGGTGGGCATTGGCTTTTGGAAAATATACTTCAGAGGATCCATTCTGGATATGAGGTAAGTAGTATAGGCCAAAAGATAATGTCTCAACTTCTGAGCGACCCAAGTCAAAGCACAACATGTCCTTTCTAAAAGGGTGTACTTAACCTCATAATTTGTGAACTTCTTGCTCAAATAATATATTGCTTGTTCCTTTTTGCCCGTCGCATCATTTTGCCCCAGAACGCATCCAAAAGAATTATCCATCACCGATAGATACAAAAACAAAGGCCTACCAGGTTCAGGTGGGACCGGTACAGGGGGTTTTGATAGATAATCTTTGATCCTGTCAAAAGCATTTTGGCTATCGTCTGTCCACTTGATTACAACATCCTTTTTCAGCAACTTAAAGATAGGCTCGCACGTGGTTGTGAGCTGAGCAATGAACCTACTGATGTAGTTCAACCTTCCGAGCAAACTCATGACCTCCTTTTTGTTCTTCGGGGGTGGCAGATCTCGAATGGACTTTATCTTAGATGGATCCAATTCGATGCCTCTTCGACTGACTATAAAATCGAGGAGTTTCCCAGATGGAACCCCAAACGCACATTTGGCTGGATTGAGCTTAAGGTCATACCTTCGAAGCCATTCGAAGAACTTTTTCAAATCATTCACGTGGTCAGCCTGTGTCTTTGATTTTATGATGACATCATCGACATATACTTCAATCTCTTTGTGCATCATGTCATGAAAAATGGTGGTCATGGCCCTCATGTAAGTTGCCCCTACATTCTTTAAACCGAATGACATGACCCTGTAACAATAAGTACCCCATGGAGTGGTGAAAGCGGTCTTTTCTGCATCACCCTCATCCATTAGAATCTGGTGGTACCCAGCATAACAATCCACAAATGATTGTATCTCATGCTTTGCGCAATTATCTACAAGAATATGGATGTTCGGCAAAGGAAAATTATCCTTCGGACTTGCTTTGTTCAGGTCTCTATAGTCAACACAGACTCTAGTTTTTCCATCTTTCTTTGGCACGGGCACAACATTTTCCACCCAAGTGGTGTATCGTACGGCTCTGACAACATTGGCGCTTAATTGCTTCATTATTTCCTCTTTGATTTTATCATACATGTCCGTTTTAAATTTTCACTGCTTCTGTTGGACTGGTGGAAAATCAGGATACGTGGGAAGTTTATGAACCACTAAATCGACGCTTAAACCAGGCATATCATCATAAGACCATGCAAACACATCTCTATACTCAAATAAAAGTTGAATCAAGGCATCTCTGGTTTTTTGTTCAGTGTGAATGCTTATCTTTGTTTCTCTGACTTCTTCATGACCTCCGATATTAATTGGCTCAGTTTCATTGAGGTTGGGCCTAGGCTTGTTTTCAAATTGTTCCAACTCTCTTTTTATTTCATCAAAAACCTTATCTTCATCACATTCGGCCTCTTGATGCATTATTTCAAAATTAGACAGCCTTTTGAGATCTGGGCGTGAATTCCGCATGCATGTCATATTATTAAAGCCGGCATTAACAAAACTAAAATGGAAATAAAATGGCAGGAATTAGGAAAAGGAAAATATACAAAATTTAATACGAAACTGAACTGCATTTCATTGAATTTGAAAGGATAGAAGGGTTAACGTCAAAATAAAACAATCATACTAAGATATTCGGATTACAACCCTGAAAGTAACCCAAAGTACAAAAGAAAGAAGCTGCAAAAGTCAACTACCAAAACTCCTTCCTTGTGGAGAGAGGAGTTGCTTCCCAGTTATTGAGCATGGTTTCTGGGCCAATTAGTTGCATATCGGCACGACTAGTGCCTTCACCCGCCTGGATCATGTTCACTTCAGAAAACATCTGCCTGAGGTCATGGCAAATTTCATCAATGTTTGCATGCGCCGCGGAATTTTGACCATGTTTGAATCGTGGCTTGACAAAAGTATAGAAAATGTGAGGGATAGGTTGCTGCAAGACTCACCCGTGCTTTTTGCAGTGCTTGGCTTTGTCTTTTTCTACTTGTGTTGGCCTGAAGCCTAAACCAAAAGTACCCTTGTTACTGACCGGAGAAATGGGTTCTGAAATTCCTTGCAATGATGCCCCCAAACCTTTTCCTGGCTCAGAACCTTGTCTCATCATAAGTGCAGCCACCATTACAGATGTGGCAGAGAGACGCGGATGTAGAATGGGTTTTCCTTCCTCAACATGGTCCACAACAACCACTTCGAAAGCCTGATAGACAATGGACTCACATCCTTCCTTGGCCTCAATACATGGGATTAACGGGTGTTTATAAATGGATGACTTGTCTTCTCCGTGAACAATAATTTCTTGCATGTTGTGCTCGAATTTGAGCATCTGATGCAAGGTGGATGGCACAGCTCGGGTCGTATGGATCCATGGCCTTCCAAGAAGAAAGTTATAAGAAGTTTATATGTCCAATACTTGGAAGACAATTTCAAAATCAACAGGCCCAATCGTCATAGTGAGGTCGATCGCTCCAATGGTATCTCTCGCTGAGCCATCAAAAGCCCGGATGAGAACATTGCTGGGTCGGATCCTGTCTGTATTGATCTTCATGCTTTGCAAGGTAGAGAGAGGGCATACATCTACACTCGAGCCTCCATCAACCATGACTCGCTTCACATAATGCCCCTCGCATTTGACAGCCATGTGCAAAGCCCTATTGTGACTGTCTCCCTCCTCAGGAAGTTCATCATCAGTAAAGGAAATTATGTTCACCTCAAAAAATCTATTGACCATCTTCTCTAATTGATTCACAGTGGTATTTTCTGAGACATGTGCCTCGTTCAGGATTTTGATTAGTATACGGGCATTCTCTCCTGAGTGTATAAGCAGAGATAACAGAGAGATTTGGGCAGGAGTCTTTCTCAGCTGGTCAATGATTGAGTAATCCTGAACTTTCATCTTTTTCAAAAACTCCTCCGCCTCTTCTTCAGTGACCGGTTTCTTTATTGGCATTTGGCCTTCTCTTATTTGCTTAGCCTTCCTAAACTCTTCTGGAGAGTAACACCTTCCTGATCGAGTCAAACCTCCAGTTTCCCCCACGTCTTCTATGATTTCCTTACCTTTGTAGGTTACTACAGTTTTGTTGTAGTTCCAAGGGATGGTTTTCATATTCGTTATACGGGGTTGTGTGGCAGGTTTGATTATGATCGGCTCTATTATACCCGTCGTACTGCCCTGATTCTCTTTTGTGATGGGGTGACCTCCAAGGATATATAACTTTGGGCTTGGAGCATTGGAGCGAACCTCGAACCTCGAGATTTTTGGAACAAATAAAATTGCCCCTTCTGTTCACGAACGCATCCAAGGCAACACGAACGCGAAGAAGAAAGGACGAGTTGGCGCTGAGGTCGTGTGACCTTCGCGAACGCGAAGCGCGGAACGCGAAAGAGCTGGTCAGCTGGTCATCGTGAACGCGACGAGGAGGTCGCGAACGCAAAGAGAAAATGATGGGGCAGGAACAGTTGGTTTTCGCGAACGCTCTGGGCACCTTTCACAATCAACGGTGCATCTAGGCTTGGACTTACTTCCAGTTTGGTGCCCTCTTGAATCGTTACCACTGCCATTTCTGCTCGACCAACCGGCTTGTATTCATGATCTCGGCCAATCATTCCCACAAAATAAACATCATTGTGTACTGGCAACGGGTTATTGGTCACATTAGGAGGGTCCTCGCCATTCGTGACTACAATCAATTTTTCAACAATGAGTCTTTCTACGGCTCTTTTCAGGGTCCAACAGTCATCAGTACTATGCCCCGGAGCACCTGAATGATATTCACATCTAGCGTTTTCTTGAAATCCATGTGAATCGGGATGCATATGGTGGGGAGCGATGGGTCCAATCACACCTATCTGCTTCAACTTCTGGAACAGACTAGAGTATGATTCCGCCAATGGAGTAAATTTTTCCACTGGCCTTTGCTCTCGACCATAATCCTGCCTAGGACGAGCGTTGTAGGGTGCCCAAAAATTTTGCTGTTGAGGTCGGGGTAATCTTGGAGCTGGTGCCCGTACCTGTTGATTGGGAGGATGAGCATATGATTGAGCATTAAACAATGTATATTATGGTGGTCCCACAGAGTACTGAGGAATTGGCAGGGGATAGTAATGTTGAGGGTAACTGGATTGCCCCTGCTGAATTTGCACATAAGGATGTGAGGCCCCTCTTTGAACTTCCCTGGACTCCGAAGTCATCATGGACCCTTCATCTCTCTTCTTCCTATTTGCCAAACTTCCCGACCCATTTTGGATAGCTTGGGTGGTGGCTTTGAGAGCATCTTGACTTACAATTCTGCCAGTCTTGAGGCCATTTTCGACCATTTCTCCTATTTTGATCGCTTCTGCAAAAGGTCTACCCATTGCGGACATCATGTTCTGAAAGTAATCAGGCTCTTGGGCCTCCGGAAAAATAGTGATCAACTCGTGGTTATCCATGGGTGGCTTAACTCAAGTTGTTGGCTCCCTCCACTTGATTGCATACTCCCTAAAGCTTTCAGTCGGCTTTTTCTTCATATTGGACAGGGAATTGCGATCCGGTGCAATATCTATGTTGTATTGAAATTGTTTGACGAAGGCTTGGGCCATGTCGTCCCAGACATGCCAGTGAGAGATATCTTGGTCAATGAACCATTCAGAGGCTACCCCCACAAGACTTTCTCCAAAATAAGCCATCAGCAATTCTTCTTTTCCACCTGCACCCCTCAGTTGGTTGCAGTACCTTTTCAAATGGGCAATAGGGTCGCCGTGCCCATCATATTTCTCGAATTTTGGGGTCTTGAACCCTGGTGGCAAATGGATGTGAGGGAACATGCATAAATCACTGAACGAAACACTTTTGTGACCCCCTAGTCCTTGCATGTTCTTTATGTTCTGTTCAAGACTTTTCATTTTCCTGGCCATCTCATCCGACTCAACCGTCTTGGCAGGCTTTTCATTTTCCACTGGTGACTCGTACTGAGGAGTCTGATTATATGGAGCCGAAACCCCGAAAGCCATGTTTGGAGAGTAGTATTGGCCATCATAAGCGTGAGATGGTGGCTCGTTGATTGGCCTCGTCACAGGATGTGGAGGCGGGATTGTGTATGCCGGTGCGCCAGACACGACTAGAGGAGTGTTCCTGACCGGTGCGACTGGAGGTCGCACATTAGAGGTACCGGGAGCAACGTGGAGGCTGTAGTTTGGCACATACCCTGGTGGTAGGATGTGGTCGCTCGTTGCATGGGGCGGTGGTTGAGTAGCCAGGGGTACGGTGGAAGTTCCCTCTGAGGGACCACGGGGTGAAGGCTGACCAGACACCCAAGCTTGATACACATCAGACAATTGTTGTCTCAATTTTCTTATTTCCTCTGACTCTTGTTCAACGGATTGACCCTGTGGATCGTCACTGATCAACTCGATCTCATCATCTTTGGCCATTACTACTGCTCCCTTAGATCTAGTGAAGTAATGGTGTGTTGCCAGTTTCACCACAAACCAACCACCCTAAGCTTACTAGATAAGAGACATCAAACGTGTTAGGGTTAAGCATTTTATAGATATGAATCACATAATGTGCCATGCTCCTATCATTGTCAATATTTCTAACATGCTTTTGGAGGCTTCATGTTTCATTCCGGCTTATGAGGTAGCTTCTTATTGACGCTCTTGTTTTTTTTTTCACTCACGCCTTATTTTGATCCATCATCTTAGAATCATTGAAAATATATTTTGATCGAACCTTTTGTGGGTTGCCTACGTATCATGTCGCCGTATGAATCAGATCATTACGTAGTTCAGGGGGAAATAATAACAATTTTTTTATTTTTTTATTTTTATTATTTATTTATTTTTTTTCAAATTGACTCTAAAGACATAAATATGACTGAAAATGCGACAAATATAAAATTAAAAATACGACAAATGCAAAATGAAACTAAAAACTAATTGACTGCACTAAAACTTTAATCTTCAATGGCATTCTTTCTTAAACTGATATCATCAATGATCTGCATCCCTTGGCCTCCACTCTCCCCCCAACATCTCGTACAAATTCTGAAACACTCCCGACAATTGTGGAACGAGGGCACGTGCCTGTTGACCAACTTGCTCATTGTTTAGATGACGATGATCATCATGGATATATGCTGCTTTCTCTGCCAATTGAAGTACTTGCTCTCTAGCTTGTCCCATATTCATGTGACAATTCTGCAACCATATCTGGGTAGTGTTGAGAGCGTTACCCATATCAGTCTCGCGTCCCTCATATTCTTCAATCCGGCGGTTTAGCACAGCTCTCTCGATCATCCACTGACGCCGCTCTACCTCAAAATCTGCATGTTGATGACTTTTCGTTTCTTCCAGTTGTGCAAGAAACTAACCCTTTGAACGTATCGAATGGGCCCTTTCTCTTGCAAACTGCTCTCTCTGCTGATCAAACTCTAATTGTTATTGGTGCGCATCCTCTTCAATGATACTCAAGTCTTCTTGCAGCTTACGCATTTCAACATTTTTATTTTCCTCAACTCTTCTAACTAAACCAATAGTGCTTGCCAATTCTTCTTCTAAGCGGGCCGCCTCATTTTTAGCATGCTTTAGATCTTTATCCATGCCCCGTAAGGCTGATTGATAATCTTTCTCAACATTTAAATGAATCTGAGCGACTCCGGCTTGCAGTTGGGCTTGTTGCTTAAATATGGTCATCCGGGAATGCTCCAATTCCTCTTTTAACCTTTCTATAGCTCTTTGATCGTTTCTCCTCCTGTTGGATCCTTCAATCCTATCTCTAAGAAACGAAGGGTTATGAAACCAGGTAATATATTCAGGGATCACCTTTCCACGATCGCGGTCTTCTACCATATCATTCAACTCCGAGACTTTACTTGCATACCAAATTTTCATAATTTCTTCTTCGTCATGAGGTTGATCTTTACCAAAATCATAACAGAACTTGCTCATATCTCGTGTTGGTGGCACCTCCTGTAGTCGTGAAAATTGGCTCATTACCCGAAGTGGAGCATAAGATTGAACACCATCCAATCCTATGAGTACCAAATAAGAGTGGTATGCAGACTCACAAATGACCTCTTTGGAGGAGAACCAATCGTAGTTCCAAGTGATCCGTTTGGCAGACAGAGTAAGAAGTAGTTCTTTCCAGGCGTCAATCCCCTCTGGTAAGTCACATTTATCAATTCTTTTCTGGTGATCGTAAGTATGATTGGGCCATAGCTCACTAAAATTAGTGATCGTAGGATGACGATAGAAATGCTCCAAAAACCATATCTGTAACAAAATGTTGGAACCATCGAAGTTTCGCGCGCCCATTTTACATCTAGTTAAAGCACGAAAAATGCAAGAAAGAATCATAAGAACAATATCTGTATCTTCCATGTTCCTTTATCTTCCTTCGATTTCAATTTTTCCACATTCCTTTTCGAAATTGCATTCTAGGCCATACAACTGAAACAAAAGGCCCAACTTAACCCATTTGCCTCCTAGACCTTCATATTGTCCGTAATTTATGTTCAAAAGCTTCAGAAACCTACCCTCATTCATATTTTTTGGTACTATGGGCCTTTGGCGGCGAAGGTTGCAGCCCCACCCCTGGAAATGGGAGATTTCCTACAAGGTCGGAGTCATTTCACAGTCGGTAAAACGGAACACATTATTTTCAGGATCCCAATGCGGAATCAAAGCTTCAATCACATCCCTCCTGGGTTTTATCGTAATCATGTGAACCAAATGTCCCAAGTATTTCTTTATCTGGTTCCGCTCATATTCCTTAAAGTCTCTCCACCAATCCCACAACAACTGTGGTATCTGATCGACAATCAGAAAATCTGGTATCCCTTCTGATCTGGGCCTCTTTTCAGACCTATCTCTTTCCCCACTCATGGTATACCTGCCGCTGACACGGGGTTAGGATTTGATTAAACATATTATTGACACACAAAAATTCCGATTTCTCGGGTTTTGACTCCATAAAAGAATATAAATAAAAAAAACTCAACTGTGGGACTATAAAAAATATTTTTGGGTTTAGTATTTTTTTTTTAATTTTTTTTTTTGGATTTTCTAAGGAAAGAATTGTAAACAGGGAATTAAGGAAAAGGAAAATATTTTTGAATTTTTTTTGAAAATTGGGCCGGAACCGATGAGGTTTGCCTACGTATCTCACATCCGGTGAGAATCAGACCCGCGTAGTTCGGTGAAAATACACTATGTTTTTTTATTTATGAAAATTAATCTTTAAAAACCATATGCACTAAACCACATCATTTTTTCTCTCTTGGTTCAACTGATATATGCTAAAGTCAGTCGACATGCAAGCCTCCCAAACAATGCAACAAGTAGCACATAACATGACATAATGGTCTCACCCAGGTACCTGTCCTAAAACAGAACTCGGCCCATGAGTCGACTGCTGCTAAGTCAAATGCACATGATGCAAATAAAGCGTAGCCTACTAGGGATATTCATTGCTTGTGGCTTGTTCTTCTAAGTTTATAAATCCTAAAGGAGATGGTATCTAGACCTGGCTTACCCGGGCGGACAACCCGAGCCGAGGAGCGTCAAGCATTACCAGTAGTAGAACAGCACTGGCTAGCTAACGGCTCTCCCGCCTAAACATGTGTGACTAAATCCTTCACCAGAAGCTGGTAGGCTAACTGGCTTTATCTCAAAACAGAAATTTTGTGATGCTGGTAGGCAAACACAACATAACTAATTATCAGAAGACTCAGTGGGATGCGAGAGAGGATACAATTTATATGTACAGTTCAACAATATCAAGACAGTAAAAAGTGGACAAGTAGCACATTAGTCCCAAATAAATCACAATATATATAAAAATTAATAAAGCCAAATAAAGTCAATGTACAAGCTCGAATTCTTGAAGGTCCCCAGCAGAGTCGCCAGATCTGTCACACCCCTTTTCCTACCCCCGAAAGATATTGGTTTGGGTTGTGGGTTAAAGAGTTTTTCCAATTAAAGTGACAATTTTCGAAATAGGGATTATTTTATTTACAGAGTCGCCACTTGGAATTGATTTTTTTTTTGCCGGTGTTCCAAGTCACCTTTTATTTGAATCCGTAGTCAAAGGAAGGTTTGACTCCTTTATTATTGGTCTGCGAAAACAAAGTCCGGATAAGAAATTCTATTGACCGGAGAGAAGGTGTAAGGCATTCCCCGAGTCCCGTGATTCTAGCACGGTCGCTCTATTGACTTAGACTTGGCTTGAATTAATGTTGGACAAACTGCGATTTATAGATATATTTTTTAATGTTTTTTTTTTTCAATATCCGCTTTTATTTCTTGATTATTGGAATATTACATAAAAACTTAGATAATATTATGTTGTCATAACCACACTACGCAAGCGAATGCATGATCGAAATGAAATTTATTAATTTTGTCATAACAACACTACGCAAGCGAATTTGCAGTCATGACAAAGGAATGGACCGGCTATCTTTGTTGGAACTGGGCTGCAGAAATTCGGATTTTATTTGGCCCATATGATTATTTTTTATATTAAAAAAAAAAGGACCAGCTAACATGCTTAACATCAAATGGGCCTAGCAGAAAATATTTACAAAAGAATAGGCGAGCTAAACTATTATTTTTCATGGGCCGCAAAAGATTAGCATGAATTCATCCACTATGCTAAGATGACGAACAAGGATAAAATAACACCGAAGAGCAACAATAAACAATATCATTCACTATGCTAGCAAAATCAAATCGAGATAATATAAGTGCAAAGAGTGGACCTTACCGCTGAGGACTTCCTTTTATATTGGAGAACCTATGGTGAAGCAAAAATACAAGGAAATTGGAAACTAAAATTCAACCAAAATAGGGACCTTCCAACGGAACAGAACCAAACGGCCAAAACCTCAATGACAAACTCGAATCAAGACCCGGACGAAATCTATACAGACAATCGTTTCGAGTGTAAAAGGGGTCATTTCGACAGAGGTATTTTTTTTTGCTGGTTTTGGACAGTATTTTCTCGGATTTATTGGTGTTGTTTTTGGGAGCTACTGTGGCTGATTTTTGGAGCTGCTGGTTATATATTTTTCCCTCCCCTTGGATTCATTTTTAACCTGCTTTTATAGAGTTTTGGCCGATTTTTTTTATTTTTTATTTTTTATTTTGGTGTCTTTTTCTTTTGACCTCGTTTTTTGGGGTGGTTGTTGGCTTTTGTTTTGGCTGATTTTAGGCATGTGGGGGGACAAGCATGGGGGGACAAGGTAGAGTGGGGACACGCGCGGGGGACAAGGTAAAGTGGGAACATACGCGGGGGACAAAGTAAAGTGGGGACACGCGTGGGAAGATGGGAGCGGGAAATATTCAAACACGGTAAAAAATTAGGTGCTCATAGACCCAAAAGCTTATCTTTAAATTTAATAATTATTTATGTGTTCTAAGACCTCAAAAAGCACTATTCATCATTCATCGACTTGCGTGCACAGTCCGTATAAGTTTCCGAAAAGTTTTTATATGAAAAAATGATTAAAATGTGAAATAGAGCCTTAAAACTCAACTGAGTTGACTTTGGTCAATATTTTGAGCAAACGAACTCGAATCAGTATTTTGACAGTTTCAGTAGGTCTGTATCGTGATTTGGGACTTGGGCGTATGCCCGAAATTTAATTTGGAGGTCCCTAGCTCAAGTTATGGCCATTTAACGGAAAATAGAAATTTAAAGGCTAAAGATTTCCAAAGTTTGATCACGGATTTGATTTTTTAATACCAGGGTCGGAATCTGATTCTGGAAATTGGAATAGCTCTACTATGTCATTTATGACTGGTTTGTCGAATTTGGTGAGAAACAGAGTTAATTTGACGTGATTCGGACGTTCGGTTGTGAAAATAGAAGTTTTAAAGTTTTCTTGAAAATTTCATTTGATATGGTGTCTGATTCATAATTCTAGGTGTTAAATTAGTGTTTTGATCGCGCGAGCAAGTTCGTATGATATTTTTGGACTTGTGTGCATGTACGGTTTAGAGCCCTGAGGGCTCGGGTGAGTTTTGGATAGCCTACGGACCATTTGAACTTTGGAAAAATCTGGTTTTTGAGCTTCTGTTGTCATCTGGTGCATGGTGCTTCACGATCGCGATGCCATTTCCACGATCGCGAAGAGAAAATTTTGAGCCGTGAGTTTTACCCTTCGCGTTCGCGAAGATAGGCACGCGATCGCGGAAGGTTAGTTCCCAGTGCACCGCGAACGCGTAGAATGGATCGCGTTCGCGAAGAAGGAATGAGGCAGAAGTTGAAGCACAAAACTTGTGCTACGCGATCGCACAGTGTGGTCCGCGATCGCGGAGGGCTGAGAAGTTGTGCTTCGTATTCGTGAGAGCATTCCCACGATCGTGTAGTGCAAATTGGCAGCCTGTGCAAATTGTGCTTCGCGATCGCGAAGCCATTCCCGTGACCGTGAAGAGTAAAATAGACCTAGGCAGAAATTGTTCTACGCGATCGCGAACGAATTTCCACGATCGCGATGAGTAAAAATCTAGGCAAATAGAACTTAAGTTATAGAAATGGGATTTCGTCTCATTTTTTATTTTGAGCTCAGGTAAGACGATTTTTGAGCGATTTTCACGGGGAAACATTGGGGTAAGTGTTCCTTATCCTATATTGATTATATTTCATGATTTCATACTCATTTATATCATGAATCCGTGAATTTATTGAAGTAAAATCAGATTTTTATAAAATCTTCTAAAAATATAAAATGAAGATTTGAAAGCCAATCTGATGTCAGAATTCTATAATTTTTGTATGGTTGAACTCGTATTGGAACGGGTGTTCGGATTTCGTAAATTTTTCAGAGATTCGAGATGTGGGTCCCACTGATGATTTTTGAGATAAATTTCGAATTTTAATCCGGAAAATTAGTAAATTCATATGGAATTAATTCCTATGATTTGTATTGAATATATTGAATTGTTTATGACTAGATTTGAGGATTTCAGACACTAATTCGCGAGGCAAGGGTGTATTGGAAACTTGAATTTGGTTGCGAAGCGAGGTAAGTGTCGGGGTTAACCTTGACTTGAGGGAATAGAACCCTTAAATTATTTGTTATGTGAAATGTATGTGAACGACGTATAAGTGAGGTAACGAGTGTCTATACGTCGTCAAATTAATTGTTTACATAATTACTTGAAAAATCATAAATCGTTTTAAATCATGAATTAATTATTGTATTAATTGTTTCTCTCGTGTTCTTTGCTCAATATCATGCCTTGAATCCACGCTATAATTGTTACATGCTTATTTGATTTATGTGACTTAATTGCCACTTGGCGTTTAGCATACTAATTATTAAAATGCCTATTACATCCTTAAATTCCACAATTAATTGCTACTTGTCATTGTTTGTTCATAATTAAATTATAATTATTGTATGCTTGTTGTCTTATAATTTTATGTTAATTGTTGCATTTATTGGAGTAATTTCTTTTATAAGAATTGGTAAATGAATATATTGGAGGAGCGGGTTGCACGCCGCAATAGAATTGAATATGAACATATTGGGGGATCGGGTTGCACGCTGCAACAGAGTTATTTAAAGTTTATATTGGGAGATCGGGATCGGGTTGCACGCCGCAACGAAAATTTATTGAGAAATTATATTATTGGGGCAGGTTGCACGCCGCAACGGAAGTTGATTGAAATAATAATTGGTTATGACTGCCGAGTCGACTTCAACTGTTAAAATGAGTTACCTGATTTATTTCTATTATTGTTGTTGTTATTATTATTATTATTATTATTATTATTATTATTATTATTATTATTGCGTACAGGTTAATGTAAGTGACTTGTCTTAGCCTCGTCACTACTTCGTCGAGGTTAGGCTCTGCACTTACCAGTACATGGGGTCGGTTGTACTGATACTACACTCTACACTTCTTGTGCAGATTTCGGAGTTGGTCCCAGCGGTGTACTATAGACTTGCTCGGATTTCAGCTACCCGGAAGAGACTTGAGGTATAACTGCACAACATCCGCAGTTCTGAAGTCTCCCGTCTAATTTATTTTAGCTGTGTGTTTTCTTTTTGACAGCTTTATTTTATCCAGACTCTTATTTGTATCATTCTAGAAGCTAGTGCACTTGTGACTCCAAATTCTGGGATGGTATTTAGATATCGCGTCTATTATGGATTATTCAGTTTATTTCCGCATTTATTTTTTTGTTTTTAATTAATTTAAATTTTTTGTTAAAATGACTAATTATATTCTAACGTTGGCTTGCCTAGCAAGTGAAATGTTAGGCGTCATCATGGTCCCGAAGGTGGGAATTTCGGGTCGTGACACTTACGAATAAAGAAAATTACAAAAGAGAAAAGGGAAAGAAAAGCTTGTAGGTTATTTTAACATAATTTATCAAAGTGATTCTTATGCCTTTTTTTTTAACTATTCAAAGATAAAATGTAAGAATCAGTGGTTACACTAAATTAAGTTAGATTATTTTAAAATCCTCGTGAACAAAAAGTATAGGATGGAAGGATAAATTTTATTACAAGTAATATTAGCATATGAATACAACAATCACTCACAAGACTTACGAATACAATTATTTTTTGCCCAAAATATATACCTTAATTGTTTTGACTGATGGCTTGTTGAAGAGTTTAAGTTGCTTCTCCAACTCTGATTCCTCTAATTTAGATAGCTTTGTTTTTCCTTGAACCCCGTCATAACTCAGAAGAAAATATAATACTAAGAAAATTTGTCGAATAATTCTTTGATGCATCAACATTGCCTAAATACAGTAATTTATTTATATAGGCATGGATATCATATATATGTATATACAATATTTCTTAAGCGACAAAATCACAAATTAACACAACATTAAAGAACCCAACAAGCTAATTTAAATTATTTAGCAAAATATGAAAGTACTAAGCAATGAACTTACTTGATTCACTAGATGTATGAGAGCTAAAGCTTTTGAACACCTATCACCTTTGCTAGCATGAGGAAAATATTATATAGAAGAGTTCTAAATTAGAGATCATACATGATATTAAATTAATGTAACCTTCCGAAATATGATTAACAGAATCTAAAGAAGATTTCGTATTAATAAATGTTGATGGCTCAGTATCAAGTAAAATCCGAAAGGACAATCTAACTATAGATTACCAATAGAATTAACATAATGCAGGGGGTTATGTAAATAAAGTTGATTTCTTTTTATTTCACATCCGATGTTCGGTACTTGTACTGGAGCCCAACTAAATTCAGATTCGCGTTATGGAAGTTTCACACTGGGGGTAAATATTGAAAAATAACTGACAATATTGACAATGAACAAAAGAGAATAAAAACGACTTATCACTGTGTCATGGCACAAGCCACTTTAGCTTGTGTAAATCGTTAAGAGTGGTCGCTCCCCAAGGTTCCATAGCGGGAGGGAAATGGACCTCTACGTTAAGACTCCGAGTCCTTTTTTTTTCCTAACACGCGTTTTAATTAAAGGGTAACTTGCCTCTTCGTCTCTTCTTTTAGTAATTTATCATTTTTGGTTTCACATGGTATCGATAGCATTACGTCCAGTATATCTCTCCTTATTCCCGACATACTATGGTACTCCAAGAGATACAGGAGCGAGTCGAGTCAGTATTGCTGCGGAGTAACGGCCATGGTCTGATCTATTTACTCGTCAATTCATCCAATGATTTTGTTTACTAAAGCATGACCTTGGCCAATCTGATTAGATCTTGAAAATGAAGAAATTCATCAACCAAAAAAAAAAAAGAAATCTAAAACTAAGTTCGGCACCATACATCACAATATATGCAGCTGGATGTACCCAACTGCATGATGGTTGACATTTGGAGTAATCTGAGTTACCAGTCAAACCACTGAACTCCGAACGATGTGATAACATCGTAATTGGCTCGAGCCAACTTTGAATATCGGATGGTATAGCCATAACAAAATAAAGTTCTACCCAAAATGAGCTTATTCGAACTCCAGGAGACATTACTCTTTAGATATCATAATCAAGGCTTATCATATATAGTATATAATATCATTAATAAAAGCAACTTGCCTAAATCCTTAACAAAAGGCAAATCAAATCCTATTTGCCACAAGTATAGACTGGAAAAACATGGTACATGAGAGGTGGGAAAATCTGTCTTGATTGGTTAAAATGAAAAGAAGTTGCACTAATTTGGCCAAAATTGTTGGAAATTGCAACTTTATGCCACAACAGAATATTACCTGTGGAAACTGTTCATAATTGCAGCAGCCTTCACTCTGCTTTCTATAATTTAACCTCTAAAACCTAAGACCTTCAACATCCTTTCTACATAATTTAAACCTCAAAAACAAAACTTTCTTTTACATTACAGCTGATTTGATTATCTATACTTCTTGGCTTTCGCCAACTTTTTCTTCTTCTTTTTCACAGCTTTTGGTACTTTGTGTTTCCGAGCCTCCCTTTTCTCTTCTTTAACTTTCTTCTTATTCTCTTTTCTAGCTGTTTTCTTTTCAGCAGCTGTTGGTTTTTCACCATCGGATGAAAAGCCCTCACTAGAATCACTTTCATCGTCATCATCTGACTCGGTCTCTGATTCACCATCAGATGGTTTGTCGAATTCAGCTGCAGCAGTGGCCTCTTGTCCCCGTTCACCATTTTGTTCGTGCTGCTGATTTTCTGCTGAAGGGTTTGTCCCTGAGAGCGCCTGCTTGAGGCCTGTAATAGTTTTGTAGTACATGTCTCCTGTGTCCTCGCCACTAATAATGCGTTGAACATCTGCTTCAGCGTCTTTCACATGATCAAGAGTTTTGGGAATAAATGACTGCAATAGAACATGATAGTGAGCGATTACTGGGACTAAAACATCCTAGGGAAACGGCGATCTTCAAAATTAAAGAAAATCCATTGAGGTACTTAAAACAATTTATCAAAATAAATAAGCCAAGTCCATGGACAAGTTTTGTGAGAATATACGGTTACTGATATGAATGCAGCTCCCAAAAACGACCCAATTTCTGGTCATCTTATTTAGAAGGGGGATAACACAACACTATTTCTTTTCAACATCCCAATTTAGGCACTTCGCTAAAACTTGCAAGCACAAATCTGACTTAGCATTGGAAAGTTTGCCTTAACTTGCCACGATTCAAACCGAGATTCATAAATAAGGAAGGTGTAGTGACTAGGTAGATATCATACCTGAATAAATACAGAGTCTGCAATTTCTTCTTCTGCAGTCATCTCACCTCTAGCCATAATTTTTTCTTGAACCTAGTACATTGTAGGGAAACAGCAATATTAGGGATCTCAAGTCATTTGAATGTAGACTAGTTGAATTGTCACTCGACAAGCATTTCACTATCCAATGCATGAATAAGCCATACCTTTTCCAAATAGTTATCCACTGATTCATCATCAATAGTAGGATCAACTATAAAATCAAACAACTCCCGAATTGTCATCACAGCCACACCATGTTTTTTAAAAAAGTCCTGCATGCCACCACACCAGCTTAATTAATATACGCATTTAGCGTGTGCCTAGCTATAAGTTAGCTTTAACATGAAATAGTCATATAAACTTTACACCTCTTCCCCCAAACCTTTCCCTATAAATTTTTAAAAAAAAGGCGAAATAGTGAAAGAAAAGTGAATGAGGCAAAAGAACTCACAGAAACATGGACACAATCCTCTCGGAGGAAATCAAGTGCATGAGGATGATCAAGATCAACTGATTGTGAAACATCAATAACATATAAGTGACCCTGTAAAGTGCGGAGCAATTACAAATTAGTGCTTTCAACTACAAGTATAGCTATAAATATAGGGATAAAGGCTTACCTCGTAATATAGGATATTATACTCGCTCAAGTCACCATGCACTAGCTTGCACTTCTGATATAGAGTTCGCATTGCCATAATGATCTGGCAAATACCAAGTAATTAATGTATCAAGTTTAGGTAGAATCGTCCATTCCAAAAGCCTGACAGCATGTCAAAATGTTCACCTTACATCACTAAGCAGTTGTATGTAGTTGGCAGAAAGTTTCGTAATCAGTGAATCTAGAGTTTTATAATTAGGATAAATGTGCTTACTGACACTTCGGCAACACTACCCACCAAATATTAAAGTCAATCAAAGACCTCTATTTGATGATGAAGGGCCCTGAGCACCTAAAGATCGAATAAGTGAAAGGATATTCGTATTTTGTTACATATTACATTATTTATTCCATCTTAGGAAGCTCAAATTAATTTTAGACTTAGCCTATATAAATGTCAATTATTATTCTCAATAGATCAAAGAAGTTGCCAAGAGAATCCCAGGTTTCATATTGACGTTGATGATATAAATATTAAGAGATGAAAACAAACCTCCACATAACATTCACGTAACTTGTCAAGGGATAAAGCAGCATCCTTTAGTCGAGGTGCAGCCCAACCTCCTTTCCCTATCATACAAAAATTTTACCGTTCGTTGAACCACAGAGAATAATGAATAAACAGAAGCACACACCAAGAAAAAGTTTGACACACTTTGTATTTGTTAATCTTATAAGTGACTCAAGATATCAATATCCTGCTGTTAGGATAAGGTTTAGGGCTTTAATGTTTATGGAAAAGAAATGTGAACGACTTGGTTATTTAGTTTGACGACTTTCTAGTGATTATACACTGCATACGCAACAGCACAAATAACTAATTGAAGTAATGTTCTCTTGGTAGCATAATCATAAGAACTCAAAAGCAACTTTGTTTTTTCATTCCTGAGGAAAGTTGGTCACTAGTGCTGCAGTTGTTCACTTCCCAAGGATGAAATTTTGTTTGATCAACACCTATATACGGATAGGCAGCAAATTGCAGTACAGAACTACAGTTGTAAACTTATAATTTCATATTTCATAACAACTATTACTCAAACTCAAACAAGTTGGAGTCGGCTATATGAATCCTCACTGACCACGTTACTCCATTTAAATCAACTCATGCCAATATATTTATATTTAATATTTCACTGAAAACTTTTTTTTAATAAAGGCAAGATAATGATAAAATTTTCATTTAACAAAAAAAAGGGTATCTTTCCTCTCAAACTGCTTTCTGCATTATATTGGGGCACAACAACGGATTTCAAGTTGATCATTTTGGAGACACAGAAGGAATATTTATATGGCTCATTCTATGGTTTCAGCAGTTTGAACTTGTTTTTCCTAACTCAGTGCAATGAATTCCAGCCGAGAGTGGTTTCCTCTAGTGGTAAGCACCCTCCACTTCCTACCAAAAGATTGTGAGTTCGAGTCACCCCAAGAGCAAGGTGGGGAGTTCTTGGAGGGAGGGAGCCGAGGGTCTATCGGAAACGGGCCTCTCTACCCCAGGGTAGAGGTAAGGTCTGCGTACACACTACCCTCCCCAGACCCCACTAGTGGGATTATACTGGGTTGTTGTTGTTGTTGTAGTGCAATGAATTCCAGCCAGGGCCTAGACCTAATACTCTATTTCTTTGAGCTTGTTGGGACGTCAAATTTGGCTCAAAAGTCGGTTCAACATAATTCCTTCCAGATGGATCATTAGATGCTGAGAGGCAAAAGCCCCTGGGGGCTATTTGTAGCAGGTCTCTAAAACAAAGACCTAAGACTAGCAATTCTACAAGAGGCTCTTTCTTCCTTTAACAAAGTGATCCTTCTCGGACATGTTGACACTTAGACACAGCCTTTTTGGTTAGAACCTTTTATGTTAGTGACCCATAAAATAATACGTAAACGAGTTGAAAAGAAAGAAGTAATTATTTCTTTTTATCTTTCATATAACTAATCATATAGAGTACTTATCAAAAGAAAAATATCAAGACACGCATGTCATGGACATTACCTATGAATTCCATCACAAGAACATGAAGCCTCAAGAGAATTGGAGCAGGACACCTGATTCCAGCTGCCCTCAGCCTGCAGTTCCAGAACCACTTTAGAATATGAATAACAAAAGAAATATAAGTTCCTCAGCTCAAGTGACGTTTTGATATACAACCCAGTTTCCACACATGAGATAAACTAGAAGGTTAACCACAACTTGAAATGAAAACTTTCTGTTTTATATGTAATTGTTTCTTCAAAAGAGATCAAAAGGAAGACACAGTTCTCCTGAACAAACACAAGCATGAAACGTCGATATGCCCAGAAACAAGGACAAGCGTAGAGCGAAATTCAAGGAGAAATTGCTCTCCCTTTTTTTCTTTTTAAGTAAAAGGATGAATTGCACTCAGAAATCATATAATGAAACTACTTTAGCAGGCAAAGATAGCTGCTTAACATCTTGGCAATTACACTATAATACTTCTACTTTTATGTGTTTCCTCTTTAAAGTACAGTTTTCATTGGGTCTTTCTCTTCCACCAGGAAGCCAAAAAACAGAAACGACGAAATTAATGGAAAATGAGGAGATAAAAGGGCAGGCGGAAAAAGACAAGGAGAAAGAGAGAGTAGCCTGTAAGGGAAAAGACTACAAGATCAAAGATTTGGGATGGAGAATTCATATACCTCATTAGATTCCTCATTTCTTTCTCAGCCCATGTTTTAACCATTTTCCGAGGATTGTGCTTGCAGTATCCATATCTGAAGCGATAGTCACCCTGTACATAGCGATCTCTATCCCTGAAGTTGCAAGGAACAAGTGCAGTGGTGAGCCAAGATGAAGAAAGAAATATTGTAGCACACAAATGAACGAAGAATATGTGACATTAGTGGCATCTAACTTATGTATTCAAACATTTTGTCGGTGAGCAAAATATGGATCTCAAAAAGTTAAACGATATGTATCTTTCTCGTACTACAAACCTTTTCACCTTAAATTGCTTGTGACTAACAGAAAGTTATAAATAGAAAAGAGAAGGCCACAGGGCATACTTGAATACAAGGACTGAAGTTTTGTATACTTTGATTGCCAGTTCCTGACCATCAGCTTTTGTTGCATGATAAACATTGGCCTGTTAAACAGTAAGAATAAAAAAGTTCCAAAGCAGCATTATTAATGAAAGAGAGAAACAAACAAACATCCCAAGAGAAACAGGTAGCAAAGTTATAGTTACCTCTTTCCCAGTTGAAATACAGCCGTTGATATCATGAAAGACACCGCGGTTCAGCATTTTAAACAAAACCATTCGTGTTCTTGGATCAATTGCCTGGAGAAAAAAGATAGAACTTTCCAAGAATTAATATTGTGAAGCCCTTCTATAAGCATATAGCAATTGATTGCATCAGCATGTGATATGGCCAACACAAAAACTACCTGAGAGAACAAGTGTACAAAACAAGTCACACTCAAGTTATTGGCCTCGGAAGTCTTATGTGGGGCCAAAATCCAGTTTTGAGAACCAACATTTGAAGCTTCCAGAGAAAAGGTAAGGGCAGTACCCAGAGGATGAGATTTTAGGTGGTAGACAGAAGGGAAGTTATCGATCACTTCAACTGGTGAACAGGAGATTCAGTGATTATTTTCATAAGGTGCAGTCAGCAACTCAAGAGTTGAGACAAAAATATTTAGACAGAAAACTTCAAGTCGCAGATTTACAAGAGAATGAATTATGTTGACAGCAAAATTTACTAAATCAATAAAGATACGGTACTTCATCAAGAATGTTTGGCCGCTCTTAACAAGGGAAAAATATAAGCTCACAAGATATTGATAGCTCTCACCAAGAATGATAGCTCACTATAGAATACCAATCAGTAGGCTGAGGAAACAAGAAATAGTCCACCAGTGCATTTCAGAGAAAAATTAAGAGTGGCGTAATTACCACTTTCAAAATTAAACTGATCAGCATAAATATAGTCAACTCTAATCAATTTCCTTTCGTAGAAGCCAAGAAAAAGGATATTTAACCTTCCCGATTGCCAAAAAGTTGCCAGTTATGGGTCTTACCTGTTCAACAGTGGCACGGTCTGCTTTCTCTGTAGTTTTAGTTCTACCAATGGCCATATCCCGAACACTTCCACGAATTGCAGTAGTCACGGAGTTTGACATGCCAACTTTGATCCTCCCTTCCCATTCCTGCAAATTGTCACTTCAGTGTATAAGCTATATGAGAAATAACAGAAGCCTGCTCATACATAATTGGAATTTTGAATTCTCAACTGCCCATGCCCAGCCAGACAATAAAAATTTAATATGATCTAGAACTTACTAAGTCTCATTCAACAAAACATGATTTCCTTAAGGAAATTATATTCCTTAAAATTCCAATTTCACTTAGAAACTAAACCATCTTATTCGAGGCCCATCATTAACATCTCCTAACAAAAGTTTAAAAAAATTGATTTAAAGTTGGAAATTTTGAATTTTCATCTCTCCTGAGGACATTAACTTATTATTTAAGAACATTTCTTGATAAGAGGCAATTTTGGTAGCTTGTGTTAGCTTTCCTTATATGTTTAAAGTCTTCCTTGTATCTTAACCTACTTATTCATTAAAACTTATGGGGCAAAGGGGTTCAAGATTATGCCTCAATTGAACAAAACCAACAGAATTAAGCTTAAAACAACGTTAGCACAATACAAAGAAAACAAGAAATAACAGAAACAAGATATTCATACTTTTCTTGTTTAACTAAGTTTCAGATTACCTCAACGGTTAAAGCTCTGATATGATTAAGCTTACTATTAACAATAGTATTATAATTGAATTCAAGGAAAACAAAAAAATAAACAACAAATACTCATACTTTTTTTGTTTAACTAAGCTTCAACTCACCAACAATATCAAATTTGAATTCAAAGGAAACAAAAAAAAAAAATCTTTATATTCTTGTTTAACTAAGTTTCAAAATTACCTCTAAAGGTGAATCTCTGATATGATTAAGCTCAACTGCTTAACTAACATACAATATAACATTTGAATTCAAAACAACACCAAAAAAAAAAAAAAAAAGATTCAAACTTTTAAAAGAATAAACAGAAAAGATCAAAACTTTCTTGTTTAAACGAAAGATATTAACTCTAATGTGAAGCACTCATATGATTATGCTTAAGTATTTAACTCAAATACAGTATTAGTACATTTGAATTCAAAACAAAACAAAAATAAAAAAAGATTCAAACTTCAAAAACAAACAAATAAAAAAGATCAAAACTTTCTTATTTAAACAAAAGATTACCTCTAATGGTGAAGCTCTAATATGATTAGAAAATTTCTGGGTACGATTAGAAAGAGGTTGTAAAGCAGAAGAATTGGGCCGAGAGTGAAGTCCTCCGTGAGCATTTGGGCGTCTTGTTTGGAGACTAAAGGCACCATTTATGGATTCAGAATCATCTTTTGTGTCCAAATAATCTAAAGCTTCACCAATTTCTGAGTCTGAAGACCATGATAATTCTCCCTCTTCTTCTTCTTCTTCTTCCTCTTCTAATTCTTCATCTACTACTGCTGCTTCTTTTTCGTTTTCAGCTTTTTGGGGTTTCTCTAATTTGTCAGCAGGTTCCGCCATTCTTGTTTTCTAGAAGATTTTTGGGCGGCTGTGAGAAGGGTGCTTTCAGTTGGTGGCGCTGCAATAGAGGCAAGGAGATGAGTTTATGTTGAAGGTCTAGACTCTAGACTACAAAAAATTCTCTCTCACGGTTTAACGGGTTGAATTGGCTTGTTTTGGATTATATCATTTTGGGCCGGGTATTATTTTAAACTTTTGGAAAAGGGGAAAAAGGGTTTTGAAAATAAAATTTAAATTTTGGTGCAAAAGAAAAAGATATGTGGTAGTGTAGTACTTTTTTTTAAAAAGGATTTGTCAATGCATTGTTTGTGGGAGAATAATTTATCTTGACAGAATAAAATCGAACCTTAAAAAAGATAATAGCAAAAAGTTCTTTAAAGTAATTATAACAAACATAATTGAATTTTCTATAAACAGGCACTAACTTTTTGTGTTAGTTGTGGCTAAATTAGGGGAAAATGAGTTCATTCTCATTTGTTTTTATCAAGGTTAAAATGTTTGAATCTTAATACATATCAAATTTTTAAATATTATTCTTAAATATGAACACCAAAGAATTAACACTATATATCTTTATTCAAAATAAATAAATAAATAAATAAATATAGAGTTTTAAAATATTAATAATTTAATATTGCATTCACAATATTCAAGAAAACATTATGTTACTATATGACTTTTTTAAAATCTATTTTTTTAGGAACATATGAAGCCAATTTTAAAAGCTAACGGTCTTGGTGATCAGGATCGATGGTTGTAAGGTAGTGGCTTGCAATAGTCATAGTTACTAGAGAAGGCTAGCCGTGGTGATTGTGCATTGGTAGATAAGGGTGGTTGAGTGTTGTACGAGGTAATACGACTGTTGATCAGTGATGTTAGCGTTTGATGGTGGTAGTTATGTTGTGGAGATGATCAGTGACGGTAAACGTGTGATGATAGGTGACATGACCAGTAAATGCTTCTATATGCCTTTGGAGTAATGTTACTACTACAATTGAATTTTACTGAGCAAACATTTACATTTTCAAGTTAGACATTACCAATAATTTTCACTTGAAATTCTCCTTCGGTATTTTAAAATTTCTTTGCCTCTTAATTACTTTTGTCCTACATAGTTAACCTTTAATGCAGGAATACTGTTTGATGATAAAATTAGAATACTTCTTCTGTCGTGTTTCAAAAGAGAATAATTTTCCTGTCAACTACAGAAGCTGCCCTTTTTGTTGGTTTAGTTGTTTCATTTAGACAAAGTTATTTTCTACTATTATGCTAAGATTGAAACTAGCCCATTTACAAGTTTAGCTCGCGTAATTGTACCAAGTAGCAACCATTCTAAAAAGGAACCTTCCAATTTCTCCATCACCTGAGTATTAATATTACGGACCATATTTCAAGACTGAAACAATGTCCATATATTCACCTTCAAGAAGTTTTAGGTAACTCCTCTTAGTTAATGTTAGTATCCACGCATCATTTTCTTGTTTATCGTTTCAGAATTAATCGAATTATTCGTTTATGATAAACATAAGGATCTCTCCAAATGCAGCGTTAAAATGCATGAAGGAGATGTTGAATGGGATTACTCAATATCGGAAACCATGGGAAAATTTGCACCATTAGTGAAGCAGGAGACATTAAAAGCCCAATGAGAATTGTTCCATTGTGTTCATCCAACATATTTTTGGCTATTCCAATTGCCATTCTATTTTGTTGATTTAAATCTAAGCCCCAATTGAATGACACAAAATAACTATGTCATGCTCCTTTTTTTTTTTCAACAATAAAAACGTTCAATGTGGTTTATTCACATATATAGAAAAGCTTTTACTTGTTCTCATATTGAACGTGTTTTCATTCAGGACTCCATTTGATGACTGATCAGCTGAAAAATCTCATCATGCAGCAAAATGATTGTTAATGAATTATCACATCTTATTTAAAAGCAATCACACATATGTACATCAAAACCGAAAGGCCAGTTCAGTGATGTATCTGCAGTTACTTCTCTACTAACTTGCAAAATAACATAGGCTAAGAACTAATTGTTATTATACTGTATTTGTAAAATAATTCTGGAGAAGAAAACAACGTATAGACATAAATGTAGAAGAAGTAGAAATTAATTCGAGCTCACTGAATTCATAGTGCATCCTTAAGAAACTTAATCCCCTCCTAGTACCCCGAGATTGTGGATTATTTCCTCCCAGGATAGAACGGATAATACACTGGTGTAGCGGTACTTCAAACCTCAGTGTTTCAACGAACACAAATGGCGGCTCCAAATCACACTTACTGTTGCTTTTTTGTAGTTAAAATAATGCAGAAAGAAAGAGGAGAATTCAGAATTTTCGTAAAGAAAATTTGAGGGAATGATCTTTTATTTATGGCCAACAGGTTGGGTTTAAATGAAGAGATGCAACTCTTCACAAGGTTTGTCATGACTGTTTACGTAAAATGGCCATAACATAAATGGCTATTTACGCAAAATAAAACGGGAATTCAAAACGCAAAGAAAAATTAATTTTTCGTTACAAAAACGGATAATTTGGATTAAATAATATTACATTAATATTTAATATTAACAAATAAATTTGGTCCAAAAAATTAATCAATCAATCGATCATTTGACCAAATCCGAAGCCGAAGCCGAGCAAGCGACGACGATGGCGTGAGGCTTGCTTTCTTCTTAACTCTTTTAGAGCTAGAAGAAGAGCAATTGTATATATACCCATCAAAAATCTTTTCCTCCTCCAATATGGGACAATGTCCCTTTGTCAAGGAGAGAAAATTAAATTTTTATTTTTCCCTCCATTTTCCATTCACCCTCTTTTAAGCTAAAATAAGCTTAAAACTCCAACAATCCCCCACATGAATGGAAAATGGCTATATCACGGAAATATGCATGAAAAACTGTGTGATTCTCAAGCAAGGATTAATCGCATCTGGATAAGTAGGTTTCCCTTTGAACTTTCCGTAGTGAACTTATGTCGGATATACTCGGTCAATCGGTAGATTTGATATCTTTGAACCGTCGAACTTTAGTGTATACTTAGACAACCATAAGTCACATAATCAACCATTAACCGTCTTTGGTTCTCATTGTTGTGTTCATTTCAGCCATGAACACCGCCTGGTTTCATAAGTGCGTAGAGAACTAGCCTTACAAAATTCTCCTTGAAGCGGCTAATACTTCACACTTACATAGGTGATTTCTAAATGTGTCATCCCGTAGATTCACTATTTGATATACCCCGTATCAAATTTAGAAACCATTAAAAAGTCTTAATACTTTATCCTCGGTACTGAACATTATCTCATCACGAGAATGGACCAAATTTTAGTTGACAATGTTGAACCGTCATTATTAACTTTGTTTGATCTCCTTGAACCTAGATCTTGGGATCTCGAGTCTTCTAGGTAGAGTTATCGCCACAATAACTTTTCCTCGGCCATAGTCCCATTCCCCTCGATGATTTCTCAACTACCTCTCTAGTTAGGCCTTTCGTAAGTGGATCCGACACATTATCACTTGACTTTACGTAGTCAATCGTGATAATTCCTCGAGAGAGTAAGTGCCTAATGGTTTTATGTCTTCGTCGAATATGACGAGATTTACTGTTATACATAATGCTCCCACCCCTTCCAATTGTTGCTTGACTATCGCAATGTATACATATTGGGGCCAATGGTTTGGACCAAAATGGAATATCTTCCAAGAAATTTCGAAGCCACTCAGCTTCTTCACTGGCTTTATCTAAGGCTATGAACACAGCCTCCATTGTAGAGCGGGCAATACACGTTTGTTTGGACGACTTTCAAGATACCGCTCCTCCACCAATAGTGAATACATATCTGCTTGTGGACTTAGAATCAGTTGAACCGGTGATCCAATTTGCATCACAGTATCCCTCAATCACTGCAGGATATTTACTGTAGTGCAAAGCAAAGTCCTGGGTATGTTCTAAATATCTCAAAACTCGTTTCATTGCCATCCAATGAAATTGACCTGGATTACTCATGTATCGACTCAATTTACTTATAACACAAGCTATATCTGGTCGTATACAATTCATGATATACATTAAACATCCTAACACACAAGCATAATCCAATTGTGATATGCTTTGGCCTTTGTTCTTTGCTAGTGCAAGATTCACGACAATTGGAGTCTTTGCAACTTTAAAATCTAAGTACTTGAATTTTCAAGTACTGTCTTAATATAATGAGATTGTGACAATGCCAGACCTTGAGGAGTCTTATGGATCTTAATACCCAAAATTAAATCAGCAACTCCCAAGTCCTTCATATCAAACTTGCTAGTTAGCATATGCTTAGTCGTATTTATGTTGGCAATGTCATTACTCATTATCAGCATCCCATCCACATATAAGCAAACAATGACTGTGTAATTTGGAACATTTTTAATGTACACACATTTATCACATTCATTTATCTTAAAACCATTTGACAACATTGTTTGGTCAAATTTTGCATCCCATTGTTTGAGTGCTTGTTTTAGTCCGTAAAGGAACTTAACAAGTTTACATACCTTCTTTTCTTACCTGGAACCACACACCCTTCAGGTTGTTCCATGTAGATTTATTCCTCCAAATCTCCATATAAGAAGGCTGTCTTAACGTCCATTTGATGAATTTCAAAACCATAAACCGCAACTAATGCTACTAATGTTCGTATGGACGTAATTCTTATAACTGGAGAATATGTATCAAAATAGTCAAGACCTTCTCGTTGTCTATACCCTTTGACCACAAGTCTTGCCTTATATTTATCAATAGTGCCATCATCTTCTTAAAAATTTATTTAGAATCCAACGATTTATTTCTAGGAGGAAAATCAACCAATTTTCATGTATGGTTGTTCAATATAGATTCTATTTCACTATTGACTGTCTCTTTCCAAAATAATGATTCCGAAGAAGACATAGCTTCTTTAAATCTTCGAGACTCATTTTCCAATAAGAAAGTCACAAAATCTGGTCCAAATGAAGTAGACATTCTTTGACGTTTACTACGTCTTGGATCCTCCTGATTAAATGTACTTTCTTTTGTTTCTTCCCGAGGTCGTTTAGATCCTTCACCAATCGACTCACATTCCTTTTTATACGGATATATATATTTTCGAAGAACTCAGCATTATCTGATTCTATAACCGTATTATTATAAATGTCGAAATTTTCTGATTTATGAACAGAAATCGATATGCTTTACTATTGGTCACATATCCTCCTATGAAAATACAATCAACGATTTTCGGTCCTATTTTTACCCTTTTGGGTTTAGGAACTTGTACTTTTGCCAAACACCTCTACACTTTAAGATAATTCATGTTGGGCTTCCTTCCTTTCCATTTTTCATATGGAATGGATTGCATTTTGCTATGGGGTACTCGATTTAGTATTCGGTTAGCCGTAAGAATTGCTTCCCACTACAAATTTTGTGGCAAACCAGAACTTATCAACAATGCGTTCATCATCTCCTTTAACGAATGATTCTTCATTTCCGCAATCCCATTGGATTGGGCATGTAAGGGGTCGTTGTTTGATGAATAATTTCATATTCTAAACATATTTCTTCAAAAGGAGATTCATATTCACCACCCCTATCACTTCTTATCATTTTGATTTTCTTGTTAAGTTGTGTTTCAACTTTATTTTTGTGTTGCTTAAATGCATCTATTGCTTCATATTTACTATTAAATAAGTAAACATAGCAATATCGAGTATTGTCGTCAATAAAAGTTATGAAATACCTTTTTTCACCGCGAAATGGTATTGACTTCATGTCGCAAATATCTGTGTGAATTAAGTCTAAAGGATTTGAATTCCTTTCAACTGACTTAGAAGGATGTTTAACATTCTTAGATTCCACACATATTTGATATTTTGATTTGTCGCATTCAAACTTAGGCAATACTTCCAAATTAATCATTTTTCGCAAGGTTTTATAATTGACATGTCCCAAACGTATATGCCATAAACTATTTAACTCAAGTAAGTAAGAAGAAGCTGAAATTTTATTATTCTCAACGACCATTACATTCAGTTTGAAAAGGCTCTCAGTGAGGTAACCTTTTCCAACAAACATCTCATTCTTATTTATTATAACCTTATCAGATACAAAAATGCACTTAAACCCGTTCTTAACGAGAAGTGCAGTAGAGACTAAGTTCTTCCTAATCTCAGAAATATGAAGGACGTTGTTCAGAGTCACCACCTTACCAGAAGTCATTTTCAGAAAAATATTTTGCTACATCCTTCAATTTTGGCCGTTACAGAATTTCCCATAGAAAGAGTCTCTTCGGGTCCAACAGGAGCATATGTAGCAAACGCTTCTCTAACAGCACAAACATGGCGAGTGGCTCCAGAATTAATCCACCACTCTTTATGATTTCCCATCAGGTTGCATTCATAAAGCATAGCACACAAGTCATCAATATCTTCATGCTTTTCAACCATGTTTGCTTGACCCTCCTTCTTGTCTTTCCTTGGAGCACGACAATCTGCAGATTTGTGCCCAGATTTCTCACAGTTTTAGCAATTTCTTTTGAACCGCTTCTTTCTTGGGTTACTTTTCGGTCCAAAAGCCTTCTTCCTCTTTCTATTATTTTGAGGAACATCCTCAACAATGTTTGCTCCCATTATTGTTGAGTTTCCACGACCTTTCTTTTTAGCATCTTTGTTGTCCTCTTCGATTCTCAACCGAACAATGAGATCTTTAAGCGACATCTCCTTGCGTTTGTGTTTCAAGTAATTTTTGAAGTCTTTCCACAAAGGAGACAATTTCTCAATCATCGTCGCTACTTGGAATGCTTCATTGATGACAAGACCTTCAATGAAAATTCTGTTAGTAATAATAATATAATTAATACTTTTAACATAAGTATTAATTCGACTTATACCTTCAGCAAGGAGACCGTGAATAATCACTTACAATTCCTGAACTTGGGTAATAATAGACTTGCTATCTACCATTTTGTAGTCCAAAAATTTAGCGGCAACAAATTTCTTCAAACCGGCATCCTCAGTTTTGTATTTCTTTTCAAGTGCAATCCATAGTTCTTTTGACGTCTTCACATTACTATTGACGTTATACAGATCGTCCTCCAGTCCGCTAAGAATGTAATTCTTGCACAGAAAATCAGAATGCTTCCACGCCTCAATTACGAGAAAACGTTCGTTGTCTGGAGTTTCGTCGGACAGAGCAGGAACATCTTCCTTAATGAACTTCTGTAGACTTAAAGTCTTCAAATAAAAGAACATCTTCTGCTGCCACCGCTTGAAATCAATCCCGAATTTTTTTCCGGGCTTTTGTGCCGGTGCCAATGTCGGAGTTGTTCGGCTTGTCGATGCATTGGCAGTCACCATAAAAACAGCCTAGTTGCCGTTCTCATTCGTCATTTCTGTAAAAGAATGACACGAACAAACGCTTAATAAACGGCGAAGTTTTTATATCTTCAAACCGAATAAAACTGGAGTAGAAAATCACGTAGATTTTAATCTCCAACGGAGTAGAAAATCTCTAGGATTTTAATCTCCGAATAACAAATAATAAACCAAAACAGAATATACGTTAAAGTAAACAAATGGAGTAAAAAATTACGAAGGCTTTAATCTCCAAAACGAGAGTAGAAAACCACGAAGGTTTTAGTCTCCAGAACAGTGATAACACAAATACAGAAAATAGTTAAGTTCCTTAAACTTGTTATTATACTGTATTTGTAAAATAATTCTGGAGAAGAAAACAACGTATAGACAGAAATGTAGAAGAAGTAGAAATTAATCCGAGCCCACTGAATTTACAGTGTATCCTTAAGGAACTTAATCCCCTCCTAGTACCCGAGGTTGTGGATTATTTTCTCCCAGGATAGAACGGATGACACACTGGTGTAGCGGTACTTCAAACCCGAGTGTTTCAACGAACAAAAATCATACTTACTGTTGCTTTGTTGTAGTTAAAATAATGCAGAAAGGAAGAGGAGAATTCAGAATTTTCGTAAGGAAAATCTGAGGGAATGGTGTTCTATTTATAGCCAATAGGTTGGGTTTAAATGAGGAGATGCAACTCTTCAGAAGGTCTGTCATGACTGTTTACGTAAAACGACTATAACATAAATGGCTATTTACGCAAAATAAAACGGGAATTCAAAACGCGGAGGAAAATTAATTTTCCGTTACAAAAACGGATAATTTGGATTAAATAATATTCGCAAGGCTCGCTTTCTTCTTAACTCTTTAAAAGCTAGAAGAAGAGCAATTGTATATATACCCATCAAAAGTCTTTTCCTCCTCCAATATGGGACAATGTCCCTTTGTCAAGGAGAGAAAATTAAATTTTTATTTTTTCATTCATTTCTCGTTCACCCTCTTTTAAGCTAAAATAAGCTTTAAAAACTCACACTGATTCATTAATAATTACTTGAAACATGCCTACAACTGGTGCATGAAAACTATGTGTAAATAAGTTTTTTGCATTGGCATCTTTGTGACTATTCAACAGTTATGCCTCCGGTCTCAAGATTGTGAAGCTTCTTTGGACTCATCCTAATGTAATTCTTCAGCAAAAAGCGAGTTGCAGACAACACTAATCGACAAATCAGCCATTGCAGCTCCTGCTACCCATGGTGGCAACCAAAATCCAGTATATGGGAAAAGTGCTCTGGCAGCAATTGGTATGCCAAGCACACGTTATAGTCAAATGCGCAAAAGTAGTTCAGGCGAATTCGACCAAAAGATTTCCTGGAAAAGTCGATAGCAATTATGATATCTTCAAGATTGCTTTTCATTAGGATAATATCAGCTGCCTCAATAGCTATATCGGTCCCTGGCCTGCCCCTATTGCCATTCTAACATCTGCTGTTACAAGCATTGGCGAGTCATTAATTCCATCCACACTACTACAAAAACTTTTTCAAGACCATGTTAATCAATTAAGAAGAATTGAACATCAACATAGGTAAAAAAGAAAATATTATGTTAGAAAACTAATCAACATAACAAAAGAAGCTAATTTAGTCAGTATATCAGACTGTACAACCCTAACTCAGACGAAGTTAAGCTAACAAGCTATCTAAAGTAAAATGTGTGCGTCTTATTTCAAATCCATGTAGCGATCAAACTTTTGCGAGCAGTTTCTTAACTTTTTTTTTTTGCTTTATCTTTAGGTTTGGCTTCTGCAATAACATAATCTATGCCAATCTCCTTGGCAATGGCATTAGTTGTTCCGCAATTGTCACTTGTTCCTAGCTTACTCTCAACTTCCATTGACTTAAGAAGAGAAAAGACTTCGCGAGCTCAGTGCTTCAATGCATTAGAAATAATTGACACGAGATGCATGTGTGATTTTTGAATTTTTTTTACTAATTGACACGAGATGCACGTGTGGCGCACGGAGATGCATGGGTGATGCGCGGGATACACGTGCGACGTACGTGAAAGCTAGTTTCATTAAATGTACTTAAGACCTCTTATTGAGTTTTTACTTTAGGGACAATTTTCATTTAACCGTCCTTAGCCCATTGTAAGAGTCTCGTCTTATCAAATATTGTGCAGTCCAGAGGCGGATCCAGGATTTTAATATCATGGGTGTACCATTAACTTTAACTAAAGTTGATACTTGTCATAGTGTTTTACAACTAATCAATTTTGCACATTATCTAAATAGATAAACTTCATACTTGATAAATCATAAATTTTATTTTATATCATTAACTTTATATACAATTATTGAATAATATGGTCTTAAATTGATTTGGTTCTTACTGTGTCAAAGCAAAGAGGAAGTTAAGGTACGTAGAATGTTAATGACAAAGTTATGCCGTAAAGATTTAAACTTTTGCATGTTTTAATTCAAAAAGAAACACAAAGATATCAAAAAGCTTTAAGAGCATATGGCTAATTCTTTGTATTTGCTTACCAAGAAAAAGTATTTTACTTATTTAAAAATTGAATACAAAACTTCAAAAATCTGATTGGAATAAAAAGATATGAAGCAAGTTTTATCATGTACTGCGTAACTAATCATTTAGTCACATAAATTACTTATTGTAAAACAAAGTTAGAGTAGTTCAAGATAAAACAAATATCAACTAGAAATAATCAATAGCTAATATCAGAATTCTTAATCTATTAGTATTTAGTATTTACCATGAAGAGAATTTATCAAATTGGATGAAGTCAAAGGGAAAAGAGAAATGAAAAGAAAGGGTAAGAGAAAGAGAAGAAAAGATGAGCTCAAAATAAAAATAGAATATGTGGCCATAGGGTCTGAAACCTGGGGACCCAACGCCCACTTTTGACCATGGGTTCACACTGCACTATACAACAAAATTTTCAGAAAATTATATTGAAAATCTAGCTTATAGCTCCAACCAGGATGGATAATTGTTGAGGTGGATCCGCCTCTGGTGGTCCACCTATAAAAGGAGATGATGATTTGTTGTCAAATTGAAATTTTTATGGTATAGTATTGCGACCGTGGTTGTGAATACTTATCAACCCAGTTTAATAATTTATGTGATGAAAAGGGAATAGTTCATCAGTTGACTATCCCAAATACTTCACAACAAAATGGTATTGCAGAGAGAAGAAACAGAACGCTCCTAGAAATAGTTAGGTCAATGATGGGACAAGCTAACCCCCAAATTAGTTATTGGGGTGATGCGTTGCTTACCGCCACCTTTGTACTTAACCGAGTGCCTACAAAATCAGTTACTACTACTCCGTATGAGTTATGGACTGGAAGACAACCCGACCTGAGTGTATTAAGACCTTGGGGTTGTGCTGCCTATACACATTATTCCTCTCACAAATATGACAAATTGGGCACGAAAGGAAAGAAAAGTATCTTTATAAGATTTTTTCAAACCTCAAAGGGTTATGTGTTTATAGGTCAGCAAGACAGTGGGAGTGTAATTGAGTTTGAATCACGATATGTCACATTCTTAGAGGATGAGTTCCCTAAGAAGGGAGAGGTAGGTCAAGACCTAACCTTATTTGAGATAATGGATCAAGAAGTACAAGGACCACTTCATTCGAGTGGGAGAATTTTAGCAGATGATGAATTAGTTTCTCATCAAAGACCTCCTTCATCATCAGATGCGAATGAAAGTAATCTTTTTACATTTAGTGGAAGTGACCAAATGGATCTCGTTCCAAGTAGGAGCGAGATGGTCACAGATCTTGTTTCAAGTGGGAGCAGGATAAATGATCTTAATCTGAGTGGGAGCAACATTGATCCAAACGGGAACAATGATGAATCACAAATAAGACGTGGTTCTCGTAAAAAGATTCCCCGCCAACGATTTGATGTTGAAGGCGATGAACTATTTATGATGCTCCTACAAGAAGAAACGAGCCTAAAAATGTAAAAGAGGCCCTCTCATGCCCTTCTAAGGATAAATAGACAAAAGCAATGGAAGATAAATTGGAGTCTATAAGAGTCAATAAAGTTTGGGAACTAGTTGACCTCCCTGAAAGACGCAAAGCAATTGGGAGCAAATGGGTTCTCAAAATTAAGCTCAAGGGTGATGGCACAGTTGAGAGATATAAGGCTCGACTGGTGGCAAAAGGGTATACACAACAGAAAGGAATAGACTACAAAGGGACTTTCTCGCCTGCTGTACGATTTACCTCACTTCGCCTGGTTCTAGCTATTGTTGCAAGCTTGGATCTTGAATTACATCAGATGGATGTAGAAACCGCCTTTCTCAATGGAGAACTAGATGAAGAAATCTATATGGAACAACCTGAGTATTTCATTGAAAAGCGCCATGAACAAAAGATTTGTAGACTTTTGAAGTCTATTTATGGCTTCAAACAATCTTCAAGGCAGTGGTATTTACGCTTTCAGAATGTTGTTGTATCCAATGGTTTTACCATGATGGATGAAGACCACTGCGTTTATACCAAAAGATCAAGGAACAAGCTTGTGATTTTAACATTGTATGTAGATGACATACTTAAAGATGAAAATGATAAGGAATTTATAACCAAGATAAAGTCATAGTTGTCATCTCAATTTGAGATGAAAGATATGGGTGAAGCTGCATATATTCTTGGAGTTAAGATTACAAGAGATCATCCAAAGAAACTATTATCTATCACAAGAGAATTACATTAGAAAAGTTCTTGAACGATTCAATATGAAAAATAGTAGCCCAGTTGAAACTCCTATCAGTAAAGGCCATACCTTGGGAAGTCAGATGTGTCCTAAGACTCCTGAGTAGACAGAAAGAATGAGCCGAGTTCCTTATATGAGCATAGACAGAAGTTTAATGTATGTTATAGTGTGCACTAGACCTGATATCTGTCAAGCAGTTGGCTTGGTAAGTAGATATCAAACCAACCCAGGTTTAGCACATTGGCAAGCAGTAAAGAGGATCATGAGATATCTGAAGGGAACTGCTGAATATGCCATTTGTTATCAAGGCGGCAAGGATCTGCGATTAGTTAGATACAATGATACTGATCATAGAGGAGATCTAGACGAAAGGAAGTCTACCTCAGGATATGTTTTCTTACTCAGTGATGGCGCCATATCATGGAGTAGTAAGAAACAATCATGTATCACTATCTATGATGGAAGCCGAATACGTGGCTCTCGCATCAGCAGCACAAGAAACTGTTTGGTTGAAAAAGTTCTTGGAACACTTGATGGATATTGCTAATACTGAACCAATATTAGTCTACTGTGACAGTGAGGCTACAATATCCTCCACCAAGGACCCTAAATTTTATTGTAAAACCAAACATATAGATATCAAGTATAACTATGCGAGAGACATGGTTTAAACGCAAGGTAGTGAATGTGAAGTATGTGTCTGCAAAAGATATGTTAGCAGATCCATTGACCAAGCCTTTGTCTAGAGATGCATTTGTGAGATACACTAGGTCTTAAGGCTTGCGTAGACTCTGAGATACTTTATTTTTTTAATTTATTTTTCCGTGTTCACAAACTGATATTCTTTGATTATCAATAAAGTTGATTTACATATATACATATTTTTATTGTTGAGTGTTATGTGCATTCTTTATTTTTTTAAAGTATATTTGGTAGACAAGAGGTTGGCCTTCTCACACAGGCAATCGCCTCCTTATCTTAGTGATGTGAGGAGATGAGACATGATTTTAATCAAAATTATCATAAGGGCAATTTGAGAGCTATTCGCTTAAAATCAGAATGTTGCTAAAAAATGACATAAGGTCAGTAAGGTGAAAAACATTCACCTAGTCTACTCTGTGAGCCAGATGTGAGTTAAATATGATTCTGTAGATCAAGGAACTCAAATTTAGATACTTATGGTGTCTAAATATCACCTGTACAACATTCTTTATGAGATAAAGACATACGCTCCTTGAGAAAAAAGAGAAAATATTGTAGCACGTGTTTCATACCAATTGGGTTAACATAAGTCCATTCTCAACTTATTGTTGTGTGAGAGCCAGAGCTTTTATGATGGCTCAAGATTTTGTACCCTCAGAGACTCCGATCAGATACTTGAGACTTAGTGTGATGTTAACTATCTTAGTGTATTTCCAAAAGACCATGTACACAGATTCGGTCTAGCGGAGCATGTCTAGAAAAAACAGTCAAACTAATGTTAAGGAGATCGTGAGAAGAGGTAGATCATTGATGCAATCTCATTTATTTGTATTCACTGGTGCACCAATTATAACTTATGAGTTATGATTGTAAATACAAGAAATAATGATATACGAGATTTTGAGACAATATCAAATATGATTTATATGATCTAGGGTACTGCATACTTTATGATCTACCTGCAGGTTTGACTTGACGAGAGGCTATATACTCCTAACAGATATATAACACTTAGCTCTCATAGTATGCTGGTCGCACAGTCTACTTCCCTGTATGAGTGATTGAGGAGATGAGAATATATTTCTTAGATTAGATGAGCACTCCCATTATGTATGAGTGAGAGATGTAGAAATTTGGGTCCACCCATAAGGTGTGTTTTAAGGCCCAATAAGGTTATTAGTTAACCCTATTATTTACTATATAAGTATACTTAATATGTACAATAAAATATACTCTAAGCCGTATTTTTTCACGCTCTCTCTCTCTCTCTCTCAATCCAAACAAGGGTTTAGACTGTTGAATTTGGGGTTACTCCAACACATCGTGACAACCATCGCCGGCCAGTAATTGCAGTCGCAGTTCATCTGTTCTTTCCGCTTCAGCTATACGAACAAGTAAATTTTTGTTTTACGATTTACGCGCTATCTAATATGTTTAGATTAACGCGTTCCAACATTGGTAGTATAGAAAAGAATTTCCGGTGCAAACCTTTTATGTGCCTTCTAAATCTTACCCACCTTTAACAAGGATACCTCGAGAAGCACCAACTCCCGTGCTAACCATTACAACATTCGAGTAGCAAGACCAAGGGCACATGGGCAAGCTATAACCATAACAAATATATCAAACTGCAGTGGTAGCTGAAAGCTATCCATAGAAAAAGGAATCCAGGATTTAGGATAGCCATTGTACTTCCCAGCTAAAAATAAGTCCAGTCAAGTGGAAAAGGAGGGAATAATGAGCTGAAATTGAAAAAGAATACAAACTCTCTGATATGTGCTTATAGGCAAGATGATAACATAAAATGAAGAAACCAATTCATACTTACAAGAGGCACAAAATACTTTGAAATTCGATCAACAAACTTTTGAACAGGAGCTTTAGCCATTTGTGCTAATTTGACCAGCATAACAATATGGGTAAGAGCACTCTCGGATCCGACTCTTAAAGCTCTAATATGCAGAACTCCATTCTTACTCAGAGTTCCTCCAATTACCATATCGCCCTTCCTCTTAACCACTGCCACGATTCTCCGGTTATCATGCTCTGATTCACGTGGCTTTGACCCCAGGTGACAAAACCATCAGAAGTCAGTTTTGAACCAGAAAGGATTTTGATTACATCATTCTACTGTATTAGTTGGCTATTGATTTATTGCTCATTCACCACATTCCCTCTGTTATCAAGCTATAACGATGTGGTTGTCTCAGTGGCCAAGTTCGCCTCTCAAAATGGCGACATTAACTTTTAGTTTGTTTATTATTAGTTTTTGTGGCAATCTAGTCCGGTACAAAAAGTAAAAATGAGTAGTAAAATAGATTTTAGGTAGGTCGCTCTTCAAAACGACGATATTAACTTTTGATAGCGGACTTTAGAGGTGGCCACAAAAGTTGAATTGTTTTAATGTTAGTTAGTCCGCTATAAAAATTTAATATGCACCCCCAAATAAACTTTAAGTAGGTTGCTTTTAAAACGGCGACATATAGGCATTAACTTTTGGGCGGTGACTATAGGATCGTCACTGAAAACTTTATTTCTTTGTAGTGTCTAATTTCTAGGCCAATAGTGAGCACCTCTTGGCCAAGGCAATTGTTGAATATGCTAGAAAGCTTAGAGAGGAATGAGGAGAACCCTGTGTGGCCAGAAGTCCAGGAATTCGAATCCATACTAACAATGGTGTGAATGCTGTTGTTCGAAACAGGAAACTAATAATTGGAAGTAAAGAGCTTGACGTTGAAATAAGACATTTCTGTTTCAGTCGATGCTAATGAAATATGAGCATAAACTGAAGAGAATTGGCTCAAACTGGAATTCTTGTATCGATCGATGGGAAGCTGACGGGAGTTCTGATCCATTAAAGCCCCGAGCTTGCAAAATTATTTCTATTTAATAGCATGTTTAGCCAAGCTTCTCCAAACATAGAAGCACTTTTCTTCTTATTATTATTTTTTTTTTTTTAAAGTTAAAGTGTTTGACGAAACTTTTGGAAGACAAAATAATGATTTTGAGGAGAATCGGAAGCAGTTTTGGAGAAACAGACCCAAAAGTAATTTTTTGAAAAGTATTTTTGAGAAAAATATACTTAGAAGTATTTTTTAAAAGTTTGGCCAAACACTAATTGTTAGGGTTGTGCATAATTTGGTAATACCGAATTACCGTACTGAAACTAAAAATTTTGGTATTTGGTATGGTATTTGGTTTAAAGTTTTAAAAAATTTGGTATGGTTTTTGGTTTAAGGATTTAAAAAATTTGGTATTTACTATTTAAAAAATAATACTGAAATATATACTAAGTTACATCAAACGTATATTATTAATTATAATTTACTAACTTACATAATACTTTTGTTTGGCATCATATAGAGTCTGATAGGGCTGCTTATCGGGCGGATTGGGCGGTTAATTTCTCTTAACGGTTATCGGCTTTTAAATGTATTAATCCGCTAGCCACCCGATAAGATATCGGGTGGATTGGTAACGGTTTAGCTCTTATCGGGCGGTTATTGGGCGGTTTATCGGCCTAATTCAAACATACATGTCTGTTAACGCCTACATAAGAATGATGTAGTGTTTCATGTGTTGTAGAGTGAAAAAAGTTGTGGCACAACACTGATGTTCTTCTATTAAACATAGACAACATGCATTAGTTTTAAAAAAACAAAAGCAGAGGTGAACCATAGACACCATCTTAAACAATCTTGTTGTAGGGTGGGAGAATAAGCTAAGCTAAGCCAAACCTGGGATCTTCTAATGCATAGTACGTGAGGGTTCTGATTATTTAGGAATTAAGCGTTAGAACTTAGAGATGGAGTACTGGAAGAAGTGGAAGGGTTTTTGATATTTAATATATATATATATATATATATATATATATATATATATATATATATATATATATATATACGGATAAAAATAAATTTTATATATATATTCTTAACGGGTTAACGGATTATCCGTTAAGAAAATTGAATAATCCGCCCCCAAACCGATAAGCCGTTAATAAAAATATTTCAATCCGTTCCCCGTCCGTTAAACCGTTAACCCGATACCAATAAGCCATTAAGGTTCGGTTTCGGTTCGGTTTTGAACACCCCTAGAGTCTGACAGTAAAATTCTCCTACTCCTTTAGGAAAATAGAGGAACAAGTGAGGTCGCAGATTTTGACTCTTTTTCTCCATGCTGCCAAGCAGGTTAATGTAATATTTATATGATTGTCGGGTATTTCTTACCCGTGTATTAATGTTGCATCTGTTGGATTAGTCCTTGTTGTATTCTGTAAGGTCAACAATTAGTTTTAAGTAAGTAACAAAATATTTTCAATGATCAAATTTATTCGTTTATGTACTTTTTTTCTCTCTACGGTTAATACTTGTTAATTTTGAACAAATATTTTGTCAAAAGGTTAGGTAAACTTAGAAAGTTTTTATTTTTGTATTTGTGACTACTTTACTTAAGAATATTACAGTCTGACTCGACGCGCTAGTTAATATTCAGGCCGAACAAACCGAAATGACCGTACCAATTAAATCGAATTTGAAAGGAGAAAAGTCGAACCATACCGAATTAAATTAGGTACGGTATTGGTATAGCATTCTAAATACCGTAGTACCGACTGGCGAACACCCCTACTAATTGCTGCTCAAAAGTGCTTTTCATATTAATTAGCCAAACACAAACTGTTTCTCATCAAAATTACTTTTGAGAAAAATACTTTTGAGAAAAATTACTTATCAAAATAAACTAATTTTAGAAACTTGGCCAAACAAGCTATAAGTCTATGAAAGTAGAGGGTAAACTAGCAAAGGTGACAATTAGCTTGATAATCTTGAGACTTAGAGGCATAACAGTTGAATAGTAAGGGAAAATAATGTTTGCATCTAGCTAGTTTCATGTACCAGATGAAGGCAAGTTTTAAGTATTCAATAGTGAGTTCTTTAGACTATGTTAATTAAAGCGGCGGCCGAACTAAAACTTTTACTGAGGGAAGTCAAAATATAAATAAGTAAATATGCAAGAAAATCAAGGAAAATAAACATATAGTATATATATATATATATAAAATAAAAATTTAATCTATCTACTCAATGTAATTTTTCTAGAAAGAGATGTTAATTGACTCCCTTTGCTAATGAGTTGCCCCACCGCTGAATTGCAAATCAGTAGAAGTAATTGTGAAATGGCCTTTCTATTTCCCATTATGTGATTGCTTTTGGATCAGAATTGCTAATCCCATTAACAGTCATTATGCTGCATGATTAGAAAAATTTAGTTCAAGTGATTTAGGTGATACCTTTGTGTTACTTAGTTGTTTATTGTGTATATAATCAAGAAAGTGAGTTAATTTCATTTTAACAAATGAATATGAAAGGAATTCCATTCTAATTCATCGTCCACAACTTATATTCATTTCACTTGATTCGTTAATTTCTTTTTAGTAATATTCTTCTTTATTGGCCTTCACTAATGTATAAGGTAAAATGCCCAATATTTTCAAATTAGTCCAACTTCGTACCTTTCTGGCATAAATCGTATATCTCAGAGAGGCGGGAGGCCCCACAGATAGTATTCAGATTTCTGAACGGGAAAGCATTTTTTGTCGGCCTATACGCTGACTCTGAGTCAAAGATTTACTCACTGCCAACAAAAACATACTATATTTACTAGTTTAAATCGATTCACTAAGCTAGTTAAAAGCCTTATTACTTACACAATTTCACCCGTGTGTAATATATCCAACATTCTCAATATTAAACGCTTTTGGCAAGCTAGAGCAAGACTTCTCTGTGGGAACCCCCGGTAAAGGATCAGAATGAGTCCTCGAGACCCCGGGACATTAGCTTCCGCCAAGGTCTCGTCGGTGTTTCCTGTAGGGCGTGATGTACCTTGAGATGGCCGTCTCCTGTCCCCCTTCAGTGGGGAACCCGCTCCCCGATCGTCGCTCTACTGCGTCTGGCCCGTCCTCTAGTCCTCTTGTAACGGATGATAAACCTCAACAATAGGCGCTGCGGGTTCACCAGGGTTGGGCGAGTCTAGGGTCGGTTGGTTAAGACTGGCTTCAGAATTACCAGGTCTCACGGTGGGATGGAAACAAGAGAGGTCAACTAGAGTGGAATCCAAAGGACGGGGCCGAGAATCTGTGATCGATCCGAAGAACCTGTCCTTTCCTTGCATTGACGAAGATTTTGACCTTGTTGGCCCAAAACGGTAGCATGATCTTCTATTTATCGAGTAATTCTCCACTCGTGGTCATCAACTCCTAGGTTGATGGGTCACGCGCCTGGCACACATGTTTTGGCCCCTGCAAAAGGCTGTTGGAAGTCTCGTTCTCGATCACGGAGCAAATTACTTATGTTTTAACATCTGCAATCTGGCACTTGAGGAGAATCTTGCCCATAGCTTTCTGAGACTCAGCGTTGTACCCTGGGTCTTAATGCTGTTCAGCTTCCTGGTGGGAATCCCTTGTAGAGCCGTATGCACGAAAGATGCATGTACGGTTGTTCAATTTGTTAGCTGGTTAAGGAAAGCTCAGGTTATGAAATCGCTTAGCCGTTAATTAATTTAAAAATAAAAGAAAAATGAAAGTAGTAGTGAGGCGTCGGTACGGTGGGAAAGATACTGTAATCACCGCCGAGAATAAATATGTTGTGACGGGTGACAGGAATCCTCTGAGGTCAGCTGAACAGGCTGACAATCGGCAGAAAATGTGAGCAAAGTTGATGGCCTGAAAAGTGAGGCTAATCCGTAACATCAACTGCAGAAGAAGGATAAGGCATTAAAAAACCGTTGATATGTGGAGTGATCGAACCGACTCATCTACAACTCATCTTTGAAAACTAGATGCACTCCTACATGAGGAGGGGGGAAAGCTCCTAGTCCGGCAAGACTAGCAAAGATGCTATCAGGCCTAGTTACCATAAGAATGGAAGGGAAAGTGAAGGACAGAGACCATTTCACAAGAGCTTCAAGAAGAGTGAATTGAATTAGCCGTAGGTGGTTGAACTACAGAGATTTCTATTATTGAGCCGCGTGAGCTAGGCTTCCCTCGCCTTTTTGAATTGGCTATGCGAAAACGAGATCGTCTAGTTCTACCGGATGGGCATAAGACCTTTTAACAACTCCTATGCATTTTCTTCCTACTATATGATACTTTCTCAGTAGCAACTGGGTCCGAGATAGAAAAGAAAGTTTGAGTTAAGTTCTTTCTTTCTTTGAAGGCCTTTGAAAGCCCCAAGACATATAGTTAGAACGGAATTGCCCTCTATTGTATAGGGCTACTATATTAATGGGCACTCGTCTACTAATGCCTAGCTAATTCGGATTGACTACTACCCCGAGGACTCCACTTCGATATTATCTAAAGAGTCAATGTTGATGAGCCTATCCTTTTTTCGAGTTCCCTAATCTTCTTTCTTCCCCTTACCTAAGATAAAAGGAGAAAGAAGCTCGTCAGGGAGTGGATGACCAGGCACAACACATGGTCGTCCAAAAAATGGATACGGGGAACCCAAGATGGGGGATGGCCAAAGACCGAAGGCAACTGTTTCGTTTGTCAACCGAAAGAATAACACTTATAATGATGTGATAAATGCTCTTCACCCGGTAGCATTTAATAGAGAATATTTCATGGCATTAAGATCAATTACCCGTTAGAGAGAATTTGGCATTTATGTTCACCGTTACATCTTCATCAATGCCCCTCATAATTGACATTAAATAAGAGCACGATCATAGGACCTCCTTCATAGCTATAAATAGTGAGCTCAGTTGTCATTGTAGAGGACACGAATTTTCTGGCAAACTTACATTACATTCTATACAAAGCTCAATACAATCTTATCTTCTTACTTTTTGATTTCGCTGTTGTTGTGCCCGAAAATCCTATTCCCGGAACTGTTGTTTCTGCTGTTTTGTCTATATCCTAAAGTTAAGTATTGCATAATTCTTTGATTATTACTTCAGGATCAAATTAATTCACTCGTCTAGAAACTACGTATAAATTCAACTGTACCATTTCACGGGTAAATAATTTGGCACCTACCGTGGGGCCTAGACAGTCATGTAATTAAATTTATCCTTGCTTTTTTTTTACTAACGTGTTTTGATTATTTTATCTTAGAAAAAATCATAAGAAATGGCAGATAACACTGTTAACGACATGCACAACCCCGAGATTCGAGGGGATCAGTCTCATTTCGAGGACTCAATCAATGACACCCATAATGAGGGGAATGACGCTACACCGGTGCATGGCGGGCAATATCCTCGATATGTTCGGGAGACCACTTCCGATGATGCTGATGAGGAACATGTCGTTGACACAGCAATGGTCTTGTAAGAGCAATATGCGATCATTCTAGGCCACATCACGCGACATGATAAGGTTATGACGGAGTTGAAACAAGCACTGTTGGGAGCTTCAAATAATGCAAATAGACGAGATCAGGTTCCTCCCAGCGTTCCCATGAATCAAACGATGCAGAAGGTTGACAAAAACACTCCCAGGGGTGAAATTGGCTCCGATGGGGCAGGGGGGAACATATCTGACCTCAACAAAGAGAATGATCCTTTTCAAGAATGAACTTTTACGGTTTATGAGGGAAGTGATCGCCCGCATGGACCAGATCCCGGGAGCACCACCAGTGTTGAAAGGTCCGAACTCGAAAAAGTATACTCAGTTGCCATACAAGCCAAGTGCGGCACTAGAGTTAATCCCTAAGCGGTTCAAAATGCCTGAAGTACCAAAGTATGATGAAACTTCAAACCACTGGAGCATATTACCACCTACACAACGGTGGTAAAGGGAAATGACTTAGCGCCTCATGAAATTGAATCTGTGTTGCTAAAGAAATTTGGAGAATCCCTCACAAGGGGAGCCTTGACGTGGTATTCATTGTTACCCGAGCATTCCATAAACTCCTTTGAAATGCTCGCGGATTCTTTCATCAAGGCTCATGTCGGGGCTAGAAAAGTACACGCCTGAAACATTGACATATTCAGGATTGCACAAAGAGAGTCCGAGCTGCTACGAGAGTTTGTTACCCGATTCCAAAGGGAGAAAATGTTGCTCCCGGCTGTCCTAGATGAATGGGCAGCTGAAGAATTCACCAAAGGATTAAATCCTAGAGGTTCAGTCGCTTCCCGAAAATTGAAGGAAAGCCTACTCGAGTTTCAAGCAACGACCTAGGCGGATGTCCACAACCAGTACGAATAAAAAATAAGGATCAAAGATGATTAGGTTGATTTTCCATCGTCGACCAAATGACGAGAAAACAACAGAGAAAAATCAAAGGATGATTATGACGCGGACAGACGGGCTTCGAGGGGCCGATTTTTGCCATACGAACGGACCGATGGCCGTAGCAAAAGTTTTCGAACAACGGATAGGTTCACCATTGACAGGAGGACTGATTGCAGTTGGAACAATCGATCACTGCAGGCTAAAGAAGTGTCAGGATCGCGGGATCCTTATTACTCCCCAGTTATCGGAATACAACTTCAACGTCAATATAGTGGAGTTGATGTCGGCCAGGAGAAGATCCCCTGTGTCAAACAATCAACATGATCTTCGGAGGGAACGAGATTAACGGTGTCACCTTTTTAGCAGCAAAGAAGATGAAAGTATCAATAACGCATAGCAAAAGGCTTCGGGAAGACGATATCAATTTTACGAAGGAAGACACATGCGGATTGCTGCTACCACACTAGCACTGGTAATTTCTTTAAATGTGCTAGATTTTAAGATTAAACATGTTCTAGTGGATCAGGGAAGTTCAACTAATATCATATAATGGAGAGTATTGGAGCAAGCTAAACTCACCGGAAGCATTATTCCGGCCACAAAGCTCCTCGCCGGATTCAACCTCGCAAGTATGACAACCTGGGGAGAAATTTTATTACTTACGAATGCTGAAGGAGTAATGAAAATAACTCTTTTCGAAGTAGGAGATGCTGATATGGGATACAACATCATTCTAGGAAGTCCATGGTTGCATGAGATGAAAGTTGTACTATCAACATATCACCAATTGCTGAAGTTTCCAACGCCCAAAGAAATTAAGCAGATAAGGGGTGATCAACCGGTGGCAAAGAAGATGAATGCAATTTCAGTCTCCAGTAACAAAAGAAAGGAACACATGGCATAGCAATTACAGGGACCGGCACCTACTCCTGAACTAGATGAAGTTAACCCGGGGGAAGAGGCATAGAAATCTTATCAGGTGCCTAGATAATTCCAAGTTCCAGAAGAGACCGATGCAACAAAGTCCACAGAGGAAGAGCTGGAGCAAGTGGCATTGTTCGAAGAATTCCTAGAAAGGAAATTCCACTTGGGGACATGACTGCACCCAAAACTCATGTCCCACTTTATTAAATTCCTTAAATCTAACGCTGATTGTTTTTCATGGTCGCATGAGGATATGGCAGGCATCCCGATAGAGGTAGCCATACACAAGTTAATCTTGGATCCCAGTTTACCTCTGGTAAGACAAAAGAGACGCCCGATTGCCGAAGCCAGGAATAAATTCATCAAAGAAGAGGTAACCCGCTTACTTGATATCGGTTCAATCCGAGAGGTAAGATATCCAGATTGGCTAGCCAATGTAGTAGTAGTTCCTAAGAAGAACAATAAGTTTCGCATGTGTGTAGATTATAAAGATATTAACAAGGCGTGCCCGAAAGACTCGTTCCCACTACCAAACATCGATCAAACAATTGATGCCATGGCCGGGCACGAGTTAATGAGTTTCCTCGATGCTTATTCCGGGTACAACCAAATTAAGATAAACCCGGAGGATCAGGAAAAATCTTTGTTTATAACAAATTTCGGTATATATTGCTACAATGTGATGCCCTTGAGGTTGAAAAACACCGGGGCCACTTATCAACGGCTCGTGAACAAGATGTTTGAAAATCAAATAAGAAAAACTATGGAAGTTTATATAGATGATATGCTCGTTAAGTCCTTAAATGCAGGTGATCATCTTAACCATCTGCAAGAAACTTTCGACATCCTAAGGAAGCATAATATGAAACTTAATCCCGAGAAATGCGCGTTAGGGGTCAGCTCTAGTAAGTTTCTGGGATTTCTAGTATCACAAAGGGAAATTGAGGTAAACCCCGATAAAATCAAGGCCATAGAAGATTTCCCGGACTAACTGTCAAACATGAAGGAAGTCCAAAGGATTATGGGGAGATAGGCAACTTTGAGCACGTTCATTTCCCGGTCATCAGAGAAGTGTCATCGTTTCTTCGCACTGCTCAAAAAGAAAAATAATTCGAATGGACCCTAGAGTGCCAGCAGGATTTGAGGGATTTAAAGAAATACTTGTCAAGCCCTCCATTGCTTTCAAAACCAAAATAAGGTGAAACGTTGTTGGTTTATCTCGCGGTCTGGGAAGTTGCGGTAAGTACGGTTTTAGTTCGAGAGAACGAAGGTACACAAATTTCCATTTATTATGTTAGTAAAGTTTTAACGGGAGCAGAAACTCATTACCCACATTTGGAGAAACTAGCCTTAGCCCTCGTAGTCGCCGCTCGAAAGCTGAAGCCCTACTTCCAATGCCACTTGATAGCCGTGGTGACTACTTTCCCTTTGCGAAACATCCTCCATAAACCTGAGCTTTTGGGTAGATTGGCCAAATGGGTCGTCGAAATGAGTGAATTCGACATAGAATATAAACTAAGGACTGCAATTAAGTCGCAAGTCTTGGCTAACTTCGTGGCCGATTTCAGTCCAGGATTATTTTCTATGGCAACCAAGGAGGCAGTAATGGTGTGAGAATCGACATCAGGGGTTTGGACCTTATTTACAGATGGAGCTTCCAATGTAAAAGGGTCCGGGCTCGGTATAGTCTTATTCACGCCTTCAAGGGAAAACCTATGGCAAGCCATCAGAATGGCCCATTTAACTAACAACGAAGCAGAGTATGAAGCTTTGATTGCAGGGCTCAAATTGGTCCGGGGACTTGACTCCGAGGTCATCAAAATCAAATGCGATTCACATTTGGTGGTAAATCAGGTCTACGAGATCTTCAAGAATAAAAAATTTATATTTATTAAAGTCTATTAAAAGGATAATAAGAAAGAAATTAATTTAATTATTAAGCTAATAAAAAAATTATATGATAGTATAATAATATTAAATAATAAATAATACAATAACTATAAGAAAAGAACAAAAATAAAAAAGAATTTGCGTAAAAATGATGTGATAAATAAGACATATTTGACTTTTAGATAAAAACAAAGTGATAGTAAGAATTTTTTTAAAATAATATTATCTAATGTGCTTAAACAAGACAAATCACAACATGACATGTTTAGTATTTTTTAATATTGACAGCGAAACGAATTGCAAGTACTAAAATTAAGGGGTTAGGCTACTACAAATATATCATCCGAGCGTAAACGGTCAAGCGGAGTCGACGAACAAAGTAATTATTCAAAACCTCAAGAAAAGGCTGGAAGCAGCTATGGGTAACTGGCCCGAAGAATTACCCGGAGTTCTATGGGCATACCGAACTATGGCCAAGTCAAGCACATGGGAACCCCCTTTTCCCCTCGTGAACGGTACAGAAGCTTTAATCCAAGTGGAAGTAGGGGAACCCACCTTGAGATATTTCCAGGCAGATGAAGAATCAATCAATGAAGCAATCTTAGTCAATTTGGAACTGCTCGATGAACGTAGGGACTTGGCACATGTAAGAATGGTAGCTCAAAAGCAAAGAATGGAGCGATATTATAATCGAAGAGCCAACCTCCGTTATTTCAAAGTAGGAGACTTGGTCCTATGAAAAGTAACTCAAAACACCCGGGAGCTCAACGCGGGGAAGCTAGGTCCAACGTGGGAAGGCCCCTACCGGGTTTCAACTATCACCGGGAAAGGTTTACACGAGTTGGAAAACCAAAATGGAGAAAAGTTCCCCAACAATTGGAACGTGACACACCTTAAAAGATATTATTGCTAATGAATGTTATCCCATAAGAAAGTATGTACTGCACTCTTTTTTCCTTCCTTCAGTTTTTGTCCCAATTGGGTTTTTCTAGCAAGGTTTTTAACGAGGCAGCAACAGAAAGCATACTACGAAGGCAACAACAATAAGACCTTTAGTAGCAAGGCATACAAGCAAATATCCACTCGGGGATGGTTAAATAATCTTTTGCTCTATAGCAGATTCCCATCGGGAAGTTAAGTTTGATATTGGGCAAAGGTTACCTGATCGTTCACGAGCACAAACCACAGGAGGGTTGTTAGATAGTCCTTCGCTCGATAGCATAAATTCCTAAGGGGAAGTAAAGTGTGTCACCAAGTTAACGATTATCTAGCAATACATTAGTGGAACCTTCAAAGATATGAGACTTCCAGTGTTCTAATTCGCACCCTTCACATTCGAATACTAGAGGGGGAATGATATGAGGATACAACACAATGACTACCACGTTAACCGAGAAACAAAAAACCGGAAGTATAATTGCATCATTGGGACCGGGGACTGCGTGGCCAGCCCCATAGAAACAAGTTGTACAAGCTAGTCACAAGTAATGGCAATTCTTTTCAGCATAGCAAATGCTTATGTACTTTTTGAAAATAGAAGAAATAAAATGAAATCCTTTTGTTTTTATCTTGTTTCTTGTGTGAACGATGAATTATATTTGTCATTTGAAAGTTAAACAAGTACTTCAAATGCTAGTGTCGTAATGAACGAGAGACGTACCCTTCAAGAGCACCGTAAACATAAGAGGGCCCTCTCTTATAAAAACCCTCATGTTAATGGGTTGGTTCCGTAAGAATTTATGTCCGGAATCAAAATGCCTTCAGGGAAAGATACACCCAAAGTCATAAACGAAAGGACGCAAAAAGTAAACTTGCACAAATACTTATCATAGCCCTCACGATAAAGGGCTGACGCTCAGAGCCAAAAATGCTTTTGGGGAGAATACACCAAATGCTTCACATAATAAGATGCAAAACAGAAAAGCTTGCACAAAATTCTTAAGCAAAAGGAAGAAAATGCAAAGACTAAAGACTTGCATGAATATTCAAATGAAAGGATGACTCAAACAATACTTGAGCAAAAGATGTTTTTATTTACAAAAACACGTTAAAATGACACAGGTACAAGAATTGGAAAAAGAAAAGAAAAGCTAAGCTGCAGTATCTATGGAACCAGGAGGAAGAGAAGTGTTCGCGCCCCCGGGAAAAGTAGACGGACCCACCGATGGCTCAACATTTTCACTAGTTTGGCCTTTAGCATCATCATCCTCTGATTTTCTTCAGTTCCCGAGAACTCGCAATCAGAACCAGAAGGACCAAGTGCATCAGACCTTACTGGGAGTCCACTTTTAGCAGCCAACTCAAACTTACGGGCCTTAGCAATTTCGGCATCAAAATAAATGACACCAGCTTTGGCCTCTTCCAAGCTTTTTCTCCTCATGTTGTACATAGCATAAGTTTTCTCAAAAACAAGGAAAGCCGCTCGGCGCTTAAGTTCTTCTTTGAGTTGGGTTACCTCGGCAGAAAGGTTTTCCCGGGCGGACTTAGAAGATTTGAGGCTAACATCAAGGTCGCGGACAGTTGAACTAAAAATCCTATTATGCTCGATAGTTTTCCTGTACTTTTCTTCCAGCTGGGCGTGTTTTGCCCCCGTAGCAGCAAGCTCTTCAATGTTGGAGTTCAAGACTGCCTCTAAGTTGATCACTCTTTCAGCGAAGGCAGCCCCACGTTCGTTTGCAGGAAGAGCGATGTTATGGACTTCAGCCCATTTGGCCCTGGCTTCGTCAAATCTAACCCTCAGTGGGCCAATTTCTTGGCTAAGGGTTACCACTTCTTGCTCACTTTTTCATAAATGAGCCTCCAATACAACAACCTCAACAGCTTTGGCCTTCCACCCGTATTTAGGGGCCAGTGCCAGTTCTTTCCACAAGCGAGTCTAGGGCGTCGTAACGTCCAAGATCTTTTGTACCCACAGGTCCAAACCTTCAACCATCGAGTTGCTGAAACAGACGAAGGATGTAGGATCAATACGGCTATAGAAAAATATTTAGTAAAAGGAAATACTAAACAAAGAGCTTACGAGTGCGGTTCCAAGTGGACGGAAAGGATGGAGCCGTTGCTGGAATAATGTCATTGATGGCAGCTGCAACGAGCCATTCCACCCATGTCACGACCCAAATTAACCCTCCGTAATGTGTCGTGATGACACCTAGTCTTTACGACTAGGTAAGCCTAATATTACGAAAAATGTAAAGAAAACACATTATTTTAAAGATAAACACCATATTGTGAATAACCAAAAGTAGTACCACTCGGCATATACAAAATAATTTCCTAAGACCCGGAATATCACTAAATCACAAGCTGCTATAATCTATGTAGCTCTATACAAAAGTCTAAAGATAATAAAGAAAGTCTCTAGGCGAGGGAGTAGAAGGGGACTCCGAAGATCTGCGGACGCAAGTAGAAGTACCTTGAAGTCTCCTAGAATCAGCAGCACGCACTAACCCCGAGGCTAATAGCTCGCACTTGGATCTACATATGAAAATATGTGCAGGAAAGGGCATGAGTACACCACAATGGTACCTAGTAAGTGCCATGCCTAACCTCGGTCGAGTAGTGAAGAGGTCAGGTGAAGGCCCTACTGGAGTAAATATAATAAATTAAACAGTAAAAGATATAAGTAAAGTTTACGGTAACACAGTCAAAGAAATTCTCGAAAATTTAACAGTTAAGGGAGCCCTCGGCTTAGAACAAGGTAAACACAATGGGGAATCTCCCGGGATACTGTCCCGCAGTTCCGAATGAATATGCAGTACAGGGGGATCTCCCGGAATACGTCCGTAGTCCCAAAGTAAATATGCAGTGATGGGGGATCTCCCGGAATACATCCGTAGTCCCAAAATAAATATGCAAGATAGGGAGATCTCCCGGAATACGTCCGTATTCCCAATTTAAATATGCAACGCAAGATGAAATGGTAGGTATGGCATCGAGTTATACAGTTTATACTGAACACAAATAAGGAAAGTAGGGACTTAACTAAGCATGGTGCACAGAAAATCAAATAGGCAGTTAAAAACACGTAAGCATACTTCTCTAGTCTAAGCTAAACAATTAAACGTATTAGTGCAATTTAATAAGGGAAAAATAGTTTATGATTTAGAAAGAAAAAAAAAACGGGATTTTTGCAATAATAGCCCGTGTACATACTCGTCACCTCATGTACACGGCGCCCACACATCAATTAATATCAAACATCCTAAGGGAAAAGTTTCCAACACAAGGTTAGGCAAGCCACTTACCTCGACCGCGCAAATCAACTTGATATCAAGCTCTTGCCATGAGTATCCGACTCCAAGCAACTAATTTAACTAATTAATTCGAAGCTAAAGCGCGAAACTAGGAAAAAGCCCAAAACGTCTCTACGAGCCCACGTCTCGGAATCGGGTAAAAACATTAGAAATTATGAACACTCATTCACTCACGAGTCTAACCATATCAATTTTACTAAAATCCAACACCAAATGGTTCTTCAAATCCCAATTCAATATTTCCAAATCCCTAGCCTCCAACTCCCAATTTTCACCTTAAATACACACTAAATACCTCAATAAATCTCTCGAAACATCTCTCACAAATCGCCCTAAACCGAGTTTGCCAAGTCCAAAATAATAAAAATCGCGAAACCCCTTCGGTTTTAACCACTGCCCAGGTTTTTCCGCACCTGCAGAGCCTGGGCTCGCACCTGCGGGTGCGCTTGTGCGGAAAAATGTGCACATCTGCGCAAATCTCTTACCTCATCTGCCTCCGCACCTGCGATGAAAGGGCCGCACCTGCGCGAGGGCGCCTGTGGAAATCCCTTCCGCTTCTGCGGACCTTGCGCACATGCGATGACCCTAACGCATCTGCGGGCATGCAGATGCAGAATTCACCTCACACCTGCGACCCCTGACACTCCTCCACTTTTCCGCTTCTGTTCTTGCCCCTCCGCACGTGCGATCCCGCACCTGCGGTCTCTCCACCGCAGGTGCGAAAATACCAGATGCCTAAAGACTTCAGCAGCAACACAAATCCAACTTTTTGATCCGTTAAGCACTCGAAACTCACCCGAGGCCCCCGAGACCTCAACCAAACATACCAACCAATCTTAAAATACCATACGAACTTAGTCGAGCTCTCAAATCATATGAACTAACGCAAAAATCACAAATCATCCTCCGATTCAAACTTAAAGAACTTGAAACTTCCAAATTCGACAACCGATGCCGAAACCAACCAAACCACGTCCGATTGATTCCAAATTTTGCACACAAGTCATATTCAACATTATGGACCTACTCCCATTTCCGAAATCGTATTCCGACCTCGATATCAAAAATTTCCACTACCGGTCCAAAACTCCAAAATTTCGACTTTCACCATTTCAAGCCTAAATGAGCTACAGGCCCCCAAAACACATTCTAGACGCGCTCCTAACCCCAAAATCACTCAACGGAGCTAACAGAGTCGACAAAATTCCATTTCGGATCTGTCTTTACATAGTTTTGACTACAGCCCAAACTCTAAGGCTTAAACTCACAACTAGGGACTAAGTGTCCCAAAACTCTCTGAATTCCATAACCAATCACTCCGGCAAGTCCAAATAGCGGAAACAAACATGGGGAAAATATTTATTAGGGGATCGAGGCTCTAATTCTCGAAACGACTGACCGAGCCGTTACATCTTTCCCCTCTAAAAACAATCATTCGTCCTCGAACGAGTATAAAGACATACCTGAACTGTGAAAAGATGAGGGTACTGGCTGCGCATATCCTGCTCGGTCTCCCAAGTCGCCTCCTCGACCGGCTGACCCCTCCATTGGACCTTTACTGAAGCAATATTCTTTGACCTGAGTTTTCTGACCTGTCTGTCCAAAATGGCTATTGGCTCCTCAACATAAGATAAATCCTTGTCCAACTGGACTGAGCTGAAATCCAATACATGAGTCAGATCACCGTGATACTTCAGAAGCATAGACACGTGGAATACCGGGTGGACTCCTACTAGGATAGGATGCAAGGCAAGCTCATAAGCAACCTCCCCAACTCGTCGCAATATCTCAAAAGGACCAATGAACCTCAGGCTCAGCTTGCCCTTCTTCCCGAATCTCATGACGCCCTTCATAGGCGATACCCGAAGCAAGACCCGCTCACCAACCACTAATGCCAAATCACGAACCTTCTGGTCCGCATAACTCTTTTGCCTGGACTGGGCTGCGCAAAGTCTCTCCTGAATCACCTTCACCTTATCCAGGGCATCCTGGACCAATCTCTCTTATATAAATCTCAGCCAACCTCTCGGGAGAATAAGTGGTCAACACTGGTATAAAATGAGCTAACTTGGTCAGCCGATCCATGATCAACCAAATAGCATCGAACTTTCTCAAAGTCCGTGAAAGTCTAACTACAAAGTCCATGGTGATCCGCTCCCACTTCCACTCAGGGATCTCTAAACTCTGAAGTAATCCACCCGGCCTCTGGTGCTCATATTTGACCTACTGACAGTTGAGACACTTGGCCACAAACCCAACTATATCCTTCTTCATCCTCCTCCACAGTAGTGCTATCGCAAATCCTGGTACATCTTCGCGACACCGGGATGAATGGAGTACCGCGAGCTGTGGGCCTCCTCGAGAATCAACTCCCGAAGCCCATCTACGTTAGGCACACAGATCTGGCCCTGCATCCTGTCATCACCAATAGTCACATCTCTGGCATCACCTCGCCGAACCCTATCCTGATGAACTAGAAGATTAGGATCATCATATTGGCGCTCCCTGATATGGTCATAAATAGAAGACCGAACAACCATACAAGCTAATACCCGGCTAGGCTCTGAAATATCCAATCTCACAAATTGGCTGGCTAAGGCCTGAACATCCAAGGCTAAGGGTCTCTCAACTGCCGGAATATATGCCAAAATCCCCAAACTCTCTGCCCGGTGACTCAAGGCGTCGACCATTACATTGGCCTTCCCCGGATGGTACAATATAGTGATGTCATAGTCTTTAAGTAGCTCCAACCACCTCCGCTGACGCAAATTAAGGTCCTTCTGCCTAAACAATTGCTGCAAACTCTGGTGATCAGTGTAGATCTCACAAGGAATACCGTACAAATAATAACGCCAAATCTTCAAGGCATGAATAAGAGCTGCTAACTCGAGATCATGGACCGGATAATTCTTCTCATGCACCTTCTGTCTAGAAGCATAGGCAATCACCCTACCGTCCTGCATCAATACCGCTCCAAGGCCAATCCTCGAGGCATCACAATAGACAGTGTAGGACCCCGAACCTGTAGGCAATACTAATACTAGGGCTGTAGTCAAAGCTGTCTTGAGCTTCTGAAAGCTCTCCTCACACTCCTCGGTCCACCTGAATGGAGCACCCTTCTGGGTCAGCCTAGTTATAGGTGCTGCAATGGATGAAAATCCCTCCACAAAGCGACGGTAATACCCCGCAAAACCAAGGAAACTGCGGATCTCCATAGCTGATAACGGTCTAGGCCAACTCTTCACTACCTCCACCTTCTTCGGATCTACCTTGATCCCATAACAAGACATTATGTGGCCCAAAAATGCCACTGAATCAAGCCAGAATTTACACTTAGAAAATTTTGCATACAACCTCTTCTCCCTCAAAGTCTGAAGCATGGTCCTCAGGTGCTGCTCATGATCTTCTCAAGACCGAGAATATACCAGGATGTCATCAATAAACACAATGACGAAAGAATCAAGATAAGGCCGGAACACATTATGCATCAAATGCATAAAGGCTGATGGGGCTTTGGTCAGCCCAAATGACATGACAAGAAACTCATAGTGACCATATATGGTCCTGAAAGCAGTCTTTGGGATATCCGGTTCCTGAATCTTCAACTGATGATAGCCGGAATGTAAGTCAATCTTGGAAAACACCCTGGCACCCTATAACTGATCAAATAAATCATCGATGAGAGGTAAAGGATACCCGTTCTTCACTGTAACCTTGTTCAACTGCCAATAATCAATACACATACTCATAGAACTATCCTTCTTCTTCACAAATAAGACCGGAGCACCCCAAGATGATACATTGGGCCTGATGAAACCCTTATCAAGCAACTCCTGCAACTGCTCCTTCAACTCAGGAGGATCCATACGGTAGGGAGGAATAGAAATGGGCTGAGTGCCCGGCAACAAATCAATGCCGAAATCAATATCTCTATAGGGTGGCATACCCGGAGGATCAGCTGGAAACACATCAGGGAAATCCCTCACTACTGGAACTGACTCAACTACAGGGGTATCAATACTGACATCTCTCACATAAGCCAAATACGCATCACACCCCTTCTCAACCATTCATTGAGCCTTAAGAAATGAAATGACCATGCAAGGAGTATACTCTAAGGTACCTCTCCACTCTAATCTTGGAAAGCCTGGCATAGCCAGCGTCACGGTCTTAGCGTGACAATCAAGAATAACATAATGAGGCGACAACTAATCCATGCCCAAGATAACATCAAAATATACCATACTGAGTAATAACAAATTAGCTCTGGTCTCAAAACCACTAAGAGTAATCAAACACGACTGATATATGTGGTCCACAACGAGAGAATCTCCCACGGGAGTAGATACATAAATAGGGGAACTCAAGGAATCCCAAGATATCCCCAAATGTGGAGGAAAATAAGAAGACACATATGAATACGTAGAGCCTGGGTCAAATAATACTGATGCATCCCTATGATAGACAGGGACGATACCTATGATGACTGAATCTGAAGCGACGGCCTCTGAACGGGCTGGAAGGGCATAGTACCTAGATTGGCCTCCCCCTCTAGGGTGACCTCTACCTCCCCGACCTCCGCCTCGAGCTGCTTGAGAAGGTGGAGTGGCAGCTGGGGCTGGAAGAATGGCCGGAGGACCCGGTGGAGCATGTGAAGGCTGATAAGTCTGTGGAGGTGCACCCCTCATGGCTCTGGGGCAACCTCTAACCATGTGACGAGTGTCACCACACTAAAAACAACCCTCGGAGGACGCGACGACTGAGATTGACTCGGACCTGGCCTGCTGGACTGGCCGGTAATAGCACCTCGAGTAGGAGGCATACTAGATACTAGCGGTGCATAATAGGGTTCCTGAGGTCTAGGAGGAGCTGGAATACCGCTGGCTGTTGGAAGAGCTGAATGAATAGGGAGACTTACAAAACCCCTACCATAGCGTGCTATTGGTGCACGAGCTCCTGAATAATGACCAGTCTCTCGAGACCTCTTGGCCTCTCTCTCCTCTCTGTCCCAGGTGAACATGCCCTCCACTCTCCTAGCAATGCTCACTGCCTGCTGATAAGTAATGTCCATCTCCAACTCCCTAGCCATACTGGTCCGAATACTGGGGTGGAGTCCCTCAATGAAATGATGAACCCTCTCTCTGACTGTAGAAACCAAAGCCGGTGCATGGCGAGCTAACTCACTGAAATGGACTGCATACTCCGACACAGTCATAGCACCCTGATGCAGCTGCTCAAACTCTGCGCGCCAAGCATCCCTGAGGCTCTAAGGAACATACTCACGCAGGAACATCTCTGAAAATTGAGTCCAAGTGAGTGAGGCTGCCTCGTCCAGACTACTCAACTCATAGGCATGCCACCACTGATATGCTGCTCCCCTCAGCTGGAAAGCGGTGAAAGAAACCCCACTCATCTCCACAATGCCCATAGTGCGGAGAATACGATGACACTCCTTAAGAAAATCCAGAGCATCATCTGAAGCTAGTCCGCTGAAAGTAGGTGGGTGGTACTTCTTGTACCTCTCAAGTTTGAGCTGCTCTACCTCAGAAGCAACTACCCTGGACTCATGCTGAATCGGAGCCACTGGGGGCATAGGAATATACTCTGGGGCCTGATCAACCTGGACCCTCTGCTCAGGAGTGCGGGCTGCGAGAGTCTGTGCCCCTTCCCCTGGTGTCACGGGGCCAAATTGGGTCAATTTTTTGCACCGCGCGGCAGTAACTTGACACTCAAGTTACTCAGCCTTTTCCAACACTTAGCCAAATTTTATCAAGTTTGGCAGCAACATAGAGAGAACACCAACAGTTACGGGAAAAACCCAACCTTTGTATTAATAACAAAATATACAAAGGACCCCTATTTGCCATGAACATAATCCGTTCATAGCCTACTTCATCCGGCCAAGATCATAAATAGATCTTGTCACACTAAGACCTGCCAACGCTCTAGCCTTAGCCCACTTTCGGAAACACTTAGAAACCCTTACGTTTCCCTCTTGGTTCCCATTTTGCTATGAACAGAAGTCGTTCATAACTACTAAGACCTCACCATGCCCAACCTTAGCCCACTTTTGAAAACACTTAGAAACCCTCACGTTTCTTTCTTGTTTTCCCACTTTGCAAAGATCACAAGTCTATCTTTTCACACTAAGACCTGCCCAAAGCCTAGCCTTAGCTCCCGTTTTGAAACACTTAGAAAGAATCACCTTCCTAACTTGTTTCCATTTCTTTGCTATGAACACAAGTCGTTCATAGCCCACTTAGTCAAGATCACAAGCCGATCTTAACATACTAAGACCTGCCCATGCCCAGCCTTAGTACCACTTCGTCTTCGTCTTGGAGACCATCTTCTTCATTTGAAGACCCTCTCCTTCTGCTCAAGAATTAGCCTCGATCTAAGACTCTCTCAGTCTTGATCCAAGACTCTCCCAATATTGATCCAAGACTCTCCTAGTCTTGATGCCCTCTTATTCATGAAATGCCCCCATATATATAGATATAGGGGCTTCCACTGGCAGATTTGAAGGGACAACATACAAAGGGGCAATTCCGTCATTATGCTTTGCCCATTCAAAGCACTAATAAGCACTTAACCATTTAATGGGGCACTTACCCACAAAATGGACCTCTTCAACACTTATTTCTATTTGTGGAGCACTCAGCCTTCATGGTGGAACACTCAGCTCTTCTGGTGGAGCACTTAGCCCACTGGTGGTGCACTGGTCCTACCTCCCACTAAACTAAGCCTTTAAACACAACATTGCTAAATCTGATCCTATCTTGTAGTTGACATCCCCCAAGTACATAGGCCATTATCTTACATGAAATGACATTAGCTACAAGCAGTAAACAGACATGGATACAAGTCATTACAAAAATACAACGGCCCACTGCTTTGGCATGTGCACTATATGTGCCCTTTTTCTTGGTCAGCTATTGCACGCCCCAAGTCTGGAATTACGCCCAGCCTTGGCTGATTCTGACATTGCTCTGCGCCAATGTCTCGTCCGCAATCTTCTTTCCATGATTTTACCGCACACGCCCGACGCCTATCGGCCGCACATTGCCTTAGCCGCATTTCTGCCTTGTCTTTGTCAACACTTGTTTCATCTGTGCCATAGCTTGTCTTTTGTCTCACATATCTTTGCCTTAGCTATTGAAACCCTTTGCCATCATTCCGTGCCTCCGTGATTTAGCTTAGCTTGTACTTGGCGCTCTCACAACTTGAACTTCCAGTACCTTTGTCTTTGGCGTGCATGCCGCTTCATGCCGCCCAAACTTGCCTGCACTGCCTCATCAAGACTTTGCCAAGCCCGTCTTGCCTATCCCAAGACCTTGGCCAATACTTTTTCTCATGACAATAATTCTCGTCCATTGTCCCGCATGATCGTTTTGCTCCCGTATAGGCCAAAAACAAGGTCATCACGCCCCAATCCTTGCCATAACCGCGCCACGTCCGATTGACAAAGAATCAGGCCCTAACAAATCACCCACACCCTTTGAAATCGACGTCCTCGTCGAGCCAACTTAATGGATCTGCCCCAAGAAGTTGTTGACAGACAACGCCCTTGTGGCTCCATTCCACAAGAGAGTTTCCCGAGCTTTGACACTTCTTGCTCTCATGAATTGTTCCACCCTTGGCGTAGTTCAGCATTTTTGCCACAAGCCATGTTCTCAACCAACAACATTCCGTATGCTATTGATCGTCTTACCACTACCATGAATATTGCTTTGCTCCGATACTCATCTATCAAAGCAGTTATACTAAGCACTCTGCTTCACTCTGATACTAGTCGTATCAGAGTAATTCCGTCTCAGCTCTGATACCAGGTGTCACAGGGCCAAATTGGGTCAAATTTTCGCACCTAACTTGACACCGCGCGGTAGTAACTTGACACTCAAGTTACTCAGCCTTTTCCAACACTTAGCCAAATTTTATCAAGTTTGGCTTCCCATAAGATTTGGCAGCAACATAGAGAGAACACCAACAGTTACGGGAAAAACCCGACCTTTGTATTAATAACAAAATATACAAAGGACCCCTCTTTGCCATGAACACAATCCGTTCACAGCCCACTTCGTCCGGCCAAGATCATAAATAGATCTTGTCACACTAAGACCTGCCAACGCTCCAGCCTTAGCCTACTTTCGAAAACACTTAGAAACCCTCAAGTTTCCCTCTTGGTTCCCATTTTGCTATGAACACAAGTCGTTCATAACTACTAAGACCTGCCCATGCCCAGCCTTAGCCCACTTTTGAAAACACTTAGATACCCTCATGTTTCTTTCTTGTTTTCCCACTTTGCAAAGATCACAATTCGATCTTTGCACACTAAGACCTGCCCAAAGCCTAGACTTAGCCCCCGTTTTGAAACACTTAGAAAGAATTACCTTCCTAACTTATTTGCGTTTCTTTGCTATGAACACAAGTCTTTCATAGCCCACTTAGTCAAGATCACAAGCCGATCTTAACACACTAAGACCTGCCCATGCCCAGCCTTAGTACCACTTCGTCTTCATCTTCGTCTTCGTCTTCGTCTTGGAGACCCTCTTCTTCATTTGAAGACCCTCTCCTTCCACTCAAGACTTAGCCTTGATCTAAGACTATCTCAGTCTTGATCCAAGACTCTCTCAGTCTTGATCCAAGACTCTCCTAGTCTTGATGCCCTCTTCTTCATGAAATGCCCCCATATATATAAATATAGGGGCTTCCACTGGCAGATTTGAAGGGACAACATACAAAGGGGAAATTCCGTCATTGTGCTTTGCCCAGTCAAAGCACTAATAAACACTTAACCATTTAATGGGGCACTTAACCATTTAATGGGGCACTTACCCACAAAATGGACCTCTTCAACACTTATTTCTGTTTGTGGAGCACTCAGCCTTCATGGTGGAACACTCAGCTCTTCTGGTGGAGCACTTAGCCCACTGGTGGTGCAGTGGTCCTACCTCCCACTAAACTAAAGCTTTAAACACAACATTGCTAAATCTGATCCTATCTTGTAGTTGACATCCCCCAACTACATAGGCCATTATCTTACATGAAATGACATTAGCTACAAGCACTAAACAGACATGGATACAAGTCATTACAAAAATACAACGGCCCACTGCTTTGGCTTGTGCACTACATGTGCCCTTTTTCTTGGTCAGTTATTGCATGCCCCAAGTCTGGCGTTGCGTCCAGCCTTGGATGATTCTGACATTACTCCGCACCAATGTCTTGTCCGCAACCTGCTTTCCATGATTTTACCGCACATGCCCGACGCCTATCGGCCGCATATTGCCTTAGCCGCATTTCTGCATTGTCTTTGTCAACACTTGTTTCATCTGTGCCATAGCTTGTCTTTTGTCTCACATATCTTTGCCTTAGCTATTGAAACCCTTTGCCATCATTACTTGCCTCCGTGATTTAGCTTAGCTTGTACTTGGCGCTCTCACAACTTGAACTGCCCGTACCTTTGTCTTTTGCGCGCATGCCGCTTCATGCCGCCCAAACTTGCCCGCACTGCCTCATCAAGACTTTGCCAAGCCCGTCTTGCCTGTCCCAAGACCTTGGCCAATACTTTTTCTCATGACAATAATTCTCGTCCATTGTCCCGCATGATCGTTTTGCTCCCGCATAGGCCAACAACAAGGTCATCATGCCCCAATCCTTGCCATAGTCGCGCCACGTCCGATTGATAAAGAATCAGGCCCTAACAAATCACCCGCACCCTTTGAAATTGACGTCCTCGCAGAGCCGACTTAATGGATCTTCTCCAAGGAGTTGTTGACAGACAACGCCCTTGTTGCTCCATTCCACAAGAGAGTTTCCCGAGCTTTGACACCTCTTACTCTCACGAACTGTTCCACCCTTGGCGCAGTTCAACATTTTTGCCACAAGCCATGTTGTCAAACAACAACATTCCGTCTGCTACTGATCGTCTTACCACTACCATGAATCTTGCTATGCTCTGATACTCGTCTATCAAAGCAGTTATGCTAAGCACTCTGCTTCACTCTGATACTAGTCGTATCAGAGTAATTCCGTCTCAGCTCTGATACCAGTTGTCACGGGGCCAAATTGGGTCAATATTTCGCACCTAACTTGACACCGCGCGGTAGTAATAGTTACGGGAAAAACCCAACCTTTGTATTAATAACAAAATATACAAAGGACCCCTATTTGCCATGAACACAATCCGTTCACAGCCCACTTCGTTCGGCCAAGATCATAAATAGATCTTGTCACACTAAGACCTGCCAACGCTCCAGCCTTAGCCCACTTTCGGAAACACTTAGAAACCCTCAAGTTTCCCTCTTGGTTCCCATTTTGCTATGAACACAAGTCGTTCATAACTACTAATACCTGCCCATGCCAAGCCTTAGCCCACTTTTGAAAACACTTAGAAACCCTCACGTTTCTTTCTTGTTTTCCCACTTTGCAAAGATCACAATTCGATCTTTGCACACTAAGACCTGCCCAAAGCCTAGCCTTAGCCCCCATTTTGAAACACTTAGAAAGAATTACCTTCCTAACTTATTTGCATTTCTTTGCTATGAACACAAGTCGTTCATAGCCCACTTAGTCAAGATCACAAGCCGATCTTGACACACTAAGACCTGCCCATGCCCAGCTTTAGTACCACTTCGTCTTCGTCTTCGTTTTGGAGACCCTCTACTTCATTTGAAGACCCTCTCCTTCCGCTCAAGACTTAGCCTTGATCTAAGACTCTCTCAGTCTTGATCCAAGACTCTCTCAATCTTGATCCAAGACTCTCCTAGTCTTGATGCCCTCTTCTTCATGAAATGCCCCCATATATTTAGATATAAGGGCTTCCACTGGCAGATTCGAAGGGACAACATACAAAGGGGCAATTCCGTCATTGTGCTTTGCCCAGTCAAAGCACTAATAAGCACTTAACCATTTAATGGGGCACTTACCCACAAAATGGCCCTCTTCAACACTTATTTCTGTTTGTGGAGCACTCAGCCTTCATGGTGGAACACTCAGCTCTTCTGGTGGAGCACTTAGCCCACTGGTGGAGCACTGGTCCCACCTCCCACTGAACCAAGCCTTTACACACAACATTGCTAAATCTGATCCTATCTTGTAGTTGACATCCCCCAACTACATAGGCCATTATCTTACACGAAATGACATTAGCTACAAGCACTAAACAGACATGGATACAAGTCATTACAAAAATACAACAGCCCACTGCTTTGGCATGTGACTACATGTGCCCTTTTTCTTGGTCAGCTATTGCACGCCCCAAGTCTGGCATTGCGCCCAGCCTTAGCTGATTCTGACATTGCTCCATGCCAATGTCTCATCCGCAATCTACTTTCGATGATTTTACCGCACACGCCCGACGCCTGTCGGCCGCACATTGCCTTAGCCGCATTTCTGCCTTGTCTTTGTCAACACTTGTTTCATCCGTGCCATTGCTTGTCTTTTGTCTCACATAGCTTTGCCTTAGCTATTGAAACCCTTTGCCATCATTCCGTGCCTCCATGATTTAGCTTAGCTTGTACTTGACGCTCCCACAACTTGAACTGCCCGTACCTTTGTCTTTGGCGTGCATGCCGCTTCATGCTACCCAAACTTGCCCGCACTGTCTCATCAAGACTTTGCCAAGCCCGTCTTGACTGTCCCAAGACCTTGGCCAATACTTGTTCTCATGACAATGTTTCTCGTCCATTGTCCCGCATGATCGTTTTGCTCCCGCATAGGCCAACAACAAGGCCATCACGCCCCAATCCTTGCCATAGCCGCACTACATACGATTGACAAAGAATCATGCCCTAACACCTGGCCTGAGATATAGCGGGATCTATCGGAAATAGTCCAGCCTGAGCCAGAGTGCTGAACATGCTCATGAACTGAGCTAAAGTCTCCTAGAGGGCTGGAGTAGTAATAGGGATCTTCGGTGCTGGCCCTCCAGCTGGAGCTGCTGGGGGCTCCTCTGACGCATCTCTTACAAGTGTTCGGCTACACCACATGGTCATCCTCTACCCCGACCCCGACCTCTGGTGGCTCTGGCAGGGGGCTCGGGTGCCTGATCGTTGGTCCTTCCGATACGGGTCCTCACCATCTGTGAGAAAGAATATAATAGAGTTTTAGAATTTTGATGTCAATAACTCGCACGACAAGGAAATCAAAGGAATATGATTGTTCTTAACAGTTACATAGCCTCCTGAAGATAAGTACGGATGTCTCTGCACCGATCCGCGAGACTCTAATAAACCGGCTTATGACTCGCGACTCCCATGAACCTAGTGCTTTGAAACCAACTTGTCACGACCCAAATTAACCCTCCGTAAGGTGTCGTGACGGCACCTAGTCTTTACGACTAGGTAAGCCTAATATTACGAAAAATGTAAAGAAAACACAATATTTTAAAGATAAGCAGCATATTGTGAATAACCAAAAGTAGTACCACTCGGCATATACAAAATAATTTCCCAAGACCCGGAATATCATTAAGTCACAAGCTGCTATAATCTATGTAGCTCTATACAAAAGTCTGAAGATAATAATGAAAGTCTCTAGGCGAGGGAGTAGAAGGGGACTCTGAAGATCTGCGGACGCATGCAGAAGTAACTTGAAGTCTCCTAGAATCAGCAGCACGCACTAACCCTGAGGCTGATAGCTCGCACCTGGATCTGCACATGAAAATATGTGCAAGAAAGGGCATGAGTACACCACAATGGTACCTAGTAAGTGCCAAGCCTAACCTCGGTCGAGTAGTGACGAGGTCAGGTCAAGGCCCTACTGGAGTAAATATAATAAATTAAATAGTAAAAGATATAAGTAACGTTTACGGTAACACAGTTAAAGAAATTCTCGAAAATTTAACAGTTAAGGGAGCCCTTGGCTCAGAACAAGGTAAACACAATGGGGAATCTCCCGGGATACTGTCTCGTAGTTCCGAATGAATATGCAGTACATGGGAATCTCCCGGAATATGTCCGTAGTCCCAAAGTAAATATGCAGTGCTGGGGGGATCTCCCGGAATACGTCCGTAGTCCCAAAGTAAATATGCAGTGCTGGGGGATCTCCCGGAATACGTCCGTAGTCCCAAAATAAATATGCAAGATAGGGGGATCTCCTGGAATACGTCCGTAGTCCCAATTTAAATATGCAACGCAAGATGAAATGGTAGGTATGGTATCGAGTTATATAGTTTATACTGAACACAGATAAGGAAAGTAGGTACTTAACTAAGCATGGCGCACAGAATGTCAAATAGGCAGTTAAAGGCACGTAAGCATGCTTCTCTAGTCTAAGCTAAACAATTAAACGTATTAGTGCAATTTAATAAAGGAAAAACAGTTTATGATTTAGAAAGGAAAAAAGGGATTTTTGCAATAATAGCCCGTGTACGTACTCGTCACCTCACATACACGACGCCCACACATCAATTAATATCAAACATCCTAAGGGGAAAGTACCCAACATAAGGTTAGGTAAGCCACTTACCTCGACCGCCCAAATCAACTTGATATCACGCTTTTGTCACGAGTATCCGACTCCAAATTGCCCGAATCTATTCAAATTAATTACATAATGTAAATATAACTACAAGTAACTAATTTAACTAATTAATTCGAGGCTAAAGCATGAAATTAGGAAAAATGCCCAAAATGTCTCCCCGATCCCACGTCTCGAAACCGGATAAAAAAATTACAAATTATGAACACTCATTCACTCACGAGTCTAACCATATCAATTTTACTAAAATCCGACACCAAATGGTCCTTCAAATTCCAATTCAATCTTTCTAAATCCCTAGCCTCCAACTCCCAATTTTCACCTTAAATATACACTAACTAGGTGGGAAAATAAATGGGGAAGCAAGATTAATGATCAAAATTAAGCACAAGGGACTTACCTCAAGAAATCTCTCGAAACTACTCTCACAAATCACCCTAAACCGAGTTTGCCAAGTCCAAAATAACAAAAATCGCGAAGCCCCTTCGGTTTTAACCACTGCCCAGGTTTTTCCGCACCTGCGGGTGTGCTTGTGCGGCAAAATGTGTGCATATGCACAAATCACTTACCTCCTCTACCTCTGCCTCCACACCTGCAATGAAAGGCTGCACTTGCGCGTGCGCGCCTGTGGAAATCCCTTCCGCTTCTGCGGACCTTGTGCACATACGATGACCCTAACGCATCTGCGGGCATCGAAGATGCGGAAATCACCTCGCACCTGCGACCCCTGGCACTCCTCCACTTTTCCTCTTCTGCGCTTGCCCCTCCGCACGTGCGATCTCGAACCTGCAGTCTTTCCACCGCAGGTGCAAAAATACCAGATGTATGAAGACTTTAGTAGCAGCACAAATCCAACTTTTTGATCTGTTAAGCACTCGAAACTCACCCGAGGCCCCCGGGACCTCAACCAAACATACCAACCAATCCTAAAATACCATACGAACTTAGTCGAGCCCTCAAATCATATGAACTAACGCAAAAATCACAAATCATCCTCCGATTCAAATTTAAAGAACTTGAAACTTCCAAATTCGACAACCGATGCCGAAACCAACCAAACCTCGTCTGATTGATCCCAAATTTTGCACACAAGTTATATTCAACATTATGGACCTACTCCCACTTCCGAAATCGGATTTCGACCCCGATATTAAAAATTTCCACTACCGGTCCAAAACTCCAAATTTTCGACTTTCGCCATTTCAAGCCTAAATGAGCTACAGGCCCCCAAAACACATTCTGGACGCACTCCTAACCCCAAAATCACTCAACGGAGCTAACAGAGTTGACAAAATTCCATTCCGAATCTGTCTTCATACAATTCCGATTACGGTCCAAACTCTAAGGCTAAAACTCACAACTAGGGACTAAGTGTCCCAAAACTCTCTGAATTCCATAACCAATCACTCTAGCAAGTCCCAATAGCGGAAACAAACGTGGGAAAAACAGTTATTAGGGGATCGGGGCTCTAATTTTCGAAACGACCGGCCGGGTCATTACAACCCATCCACGGTCGTTGTCATCATCCATGCTAGACAACAGAGCATGGTGGCCACCTTTACAGAGGTTTATCATTCCCCCATGGAAGATTTTGGGAGAATAGAGATTTATCATATGATCTAAAGTTAGCCCCTCTCCAGTCTCCTGGCACAAACGCCGAAGGCAAGTAGCCGTCCTCCACACAGAAGGACTTACTTGTGCCAAAGACACTTAGTAGCGGAGGCAAAACTCCGCAATCATGGGGTCAAGCTCTCCGCGCAAAGAGAACGCACCCAAAGTAAAGGGATACATATAAAAATAGGTAAAACCCTCCTTGGGTAGGGTGACTCGCTCCGATAGATCAGGAGAAGTAATATCCAAGTCATGGCACCGACAGTCTTCCTTCACAGCAGGAGTGCTAGAAGGACGTATGGAAGAAGGATACCTACTGACGGCTCATGTACGAGAGTTAGCAGTAGAGAATTTCTCTTCGAAGTCTTTTGTAGTAATAAGACTTCTAGGGATGATGGAGCCCACTGTTGGAGGAGCAGAGTCCTCGGCATTGTTCTTGCTTTTTGAAAAACCGGTACTCTTTGAGGAAGAGGCCATTGTATGGAAGAAGGAGAAGGTTTTTTGTTTGAAGATAATTGGAGAAAAGATGAAGAGCAAGATGCAAGTTAGATAAGGGAAGCTTGAAAAATTATGAAGTATAAGGGAGAAAGTTGATACGTATAAATAAAAGTTTTAGCGGCTAAATTCATGGCCATGATTACCTCGATAATCGGCAAACATTGTGCTGAATCATGAGATGATGCGTGTTCGGGGCATTAAATGCGGAGAGACGTGCGTCTAATCAACCGTCAGAAGCCTTCAGAGGGAATTATAGTAATTCCCGCCAAAAGAAGGTTTCTACTAACTTCCCGTTAACATAAAGTTATGTTATCGGAAAGCAGTGGGACTATCTGTATAGGGTAAAATATGCTATAACACGTGACCGTCTAGGGACATGTGGAACCCAAAACGAGGGGATGGCCAAAGACCGAAGGCAACTGTTTCATTTGTCACCGGAAAGAATAACGCTCATAATGATATGATAAATGCTCTTCGCCCGGTAGCATTTAATAGAGAATATTTCATGGCATTAAGAGCAATTACCCATTACAGGAAATTTGACATTTATGTTCACCGTTACATCTTCATCAATGCTCCTCATAATTGACATTAAAGAAGGGCACGATCTTAGGACCTCCTTCATAGCTATAAATAATGAGCTTAGTTGTCATTGTAGAGGACACGAATTTTCTGGCAAACTTACACTACATTCTATACAAATCTCAATGCAATCTTATCTTCTTACTTTTTGATTTCGCTGTTGTTATGCCCGCAAATCTTGTTCCCGGAACTGTTGTTTCTGCTATTTCGTCTATATCCTAAGGCTAAGTATTGCATAATTCTTCGATTATTTTACTATTTCATGATCAAATTAATTCACTTATCTAGAAATCACGTATAAATTCAACTGTACCTTTTTACGGGTAAACAATTAAGAATTCAAATTCATATTCGGCTAGTAATACATACAATAATATTTGTTTATTTTTTTTAATAAAAGAGGATAAACAGCTCGGTTGACTTTTTTTAATATGATTAAATATACATCATGAGACGTGGTCGAATTAAATTGTTAATGGAATGAAAATGTCTATACGCAAAACATAAAAGTCAAAATGCCCGCGAAAGCAACGGAAATGGACCCACCCCAAGCCGCTTAAGTTGGAGGCAAAGCTTAAAGTGAACTTGAAAAAAAAGAAGAAGTTGGGTATTATTACGCCCATGTGAGAAAATATCTAAGTTCAATAGTCGAAAAAGTGAATAAAATTTATATAATTTTTGTATATAATATATAAAATATATATACAAAATATATATATTTTTTCGGTTATTATTTTGAGAGTGACCGTAAAATTTTTACTGTCAGTAGAGTTTTGCCACATATTTGTGTTAGTTTTAGAGAACCTAAGCACCCGTTTCGCTGTAACTTTTGGCAGCTTTTTTTTTATTTAAAAAAAAAATATAGTTTGTTCATGAAATATTATCAGTATTTGAAAAAAATTCAAGTTCCCAAAAATTAGTTTAGGGTAATTTTTGGATGAAAATTTTTCTTCCACTCATAAAATTTTAATTTTTTTATAAATAAAAAATATGTCCAAATACAATTTTAACTTTCAAAAATTATTTTTTAACATAATTTTAAAAACCCGTTTTTCAAGTTTCAACCAAATCTATGTCGCTAGCTAAGTTTTCTTTTTTTTCTTTTCCGGAAAAAACTTGACTTTCGAATCAACATATATTTTTCAAATCAAACAACTTTGAGTTTTTTTTTTATCTTTTTAACCACATTCGGTTGATCAATTATCTATATTATCTTAAAATAAAGGTAGTATGCATTGTGGTTATGCCAAGTGGCAAGCTAAAATGAAGTCACTTGATAATTTTAGAAAACATTAATAATTAGAAATTATAAATGGAAACATAATTAATGAAAGTAGTTTAATGAATCTTACACATAATCTAAATTGATCTTACAAAAATTTAATCTATATATTTATATTTATATTTATATTTATATTTATATTTATATTTATATTTATATAGATATTTATATTTATATTTATATTTATATTTATATTTATATTTATATTTATATTTATATTTATATTTATATTTATATTTATATGTATATGTATATTTGTATCTATATCTATATCTATATTTATATCTATATATTGATCCACTCATAGATTTTCTTCTATATTAGCTAGAAATATGGAGGAAAATAATTAATTTAAAAACTATAATAGAAAAAAATAAAAAATATAAAAATACGTAAATTGAGATAACCTATGACTATTTATATTTTGGAGTATGTTAAAATATAAAATAAAAATAAAATTACTTAATATATTAAAGATTTATTGAGTTTAAAAATTAAATAAATCCAAGTAGCAAAATAAGATCTTACATAAAGTATACAAATTATTTATAAGGTAAGAAAAAAATTAAATAATCAGTAAAAAATATTTTAATAACAAGAATAATAAAGTCATATTAATATTGATAAATCGGACAAAAAAATATTTTATATGTACATATACTACAACATTTAGATATAATATGTTCAAACAATTAAGAAAATATTTTTTTATAATTAATATTTGAATTGAGTGCAGTTAGTTTAAGTTTGAAAGCATAACATAAATATTTGAAAATGAGGTCCAATTTAGAAAATAGAATGATAAAAATTATTTGAATTTGAGACGAGAAAGTTATTTAATTTTTATATATATTATATTAGAATGAGTGTGGTAGAAATATATATTAAATTCAAACAAACTAATAAAAATCACATGACAACGTAATAATATTAGGAATGGAATAATATAATATAAAAAATAAAGACTAAATAGAGAAAAAATAAAATACAGAATTTTTATCATAGAGAAAAAGGATAAAACTAATTTAAATTTGAGATGAGAAAGTTTTTTATATTGTGATAAGAAAAGTCATAATATGGATAAGTCCACGTAAGTCAAGTCTAGTAGATAAAATTAAAAACTAAAAATATTGAATAATAAAAATACATTAAAGATAATGTGAGGATATTTATAAATCATAAGTTTAGAAAATAAAATAAAGTAAATATACAATACTTAAAAATATTATTAAAATTTAAATAATTTACAATTTTCAAGCAATATTTTTAAAACAAAAAAAGAATTATTTTATGATTGAAAACAATTATATATTTATCTATATTTTGTTAAATAATAGTAGTTGATAATGATATTAAATAAAGTTACAAGTTAATGAAAAGTCACATAAAACAAAATAAGACTATATATTAGATAAAAAAAAGCATAATTACGTTAAATTATTAAAAAATTTCTATTAGAAATGAAAGGGAAAGACTATTTGAATTTGAGATTAGAAAGTTCTTAAAACTATGATGAGAATGCTCAAACTATGGATAATACCATGAAATTGAAGTCTTATTTATGAAAAAATAATAATATGAAAAATACAAAATAAATTTCTAATATAGGTAATTTTACTAATAAAAATTAAATTTATATCTTAAAACTAAAAAGAAAAACAATTACGTAAAGAAATAATATGACAGTGAAACTATTACTACAACATTCAGATATAATGTACTCAAATAATTAAGAAATATTTTTGTGATTAAAATAAAATTTTAAAAATACAAAATAAATTTCTAATATAGGTAATTTTACTAATGAAAATTAAAAATTTAATTTATATCTTAAAGCTAAAAAAGAAAGAAAATTTAATTGCATCTAACACAAATATATTTATAAGAGAACTCAATACGTTTGGAACATAATAATCAAATAACTTATGTATTAATATTTTAGACTAATTCAAAGTTACAATTTAAAATAAAAAATGATATTATTTTGGTTATAGGAAAAATATTAATATAAAAACTAATTAAAATTTATAGTAGGGAAGATAGTGTATAAAATTATAGAGGTAGTGTGAGGATACTTGTGCTTTAAATTAATTTAAAAATAAATAAATTAAATAATTAAATTATATTTTACATTAAAAAATTCCGAATAAGAGGTTACATGCATAAAAATATACCAAATTTCAAGAATAAAATATTTATATTTATTAAAGTCTATTAAAAGGATAATAAGCAAGACATTAATTTAATTATTAAGATAATAAAAAATTATATGATAGTATAATAACATTAAATAATAAATAATACAATAACTATAAGAAAAGAACAAAAAGAAAAAAGAATTTGTGTAAAAATGATGTGATAAATAAGACATATTTGACTTTTAGATAAAAACAAAGTGATAGTAAGAATTTTGTTAAAATAATATTATCTAATATGCTCAAACAAGATAGATCACAAGATGACATATTTAGTATTTTTTAATATTGATAGCGAAACGAATTGCAAGTACTAAAATTAAGGGGTTAGGCTACTACAAATATATCATCCGAGCAAACGGTCAAGTGGAGTCGACGAACAAAGTAATTATTCAAAACCTCAAAAAAAGTTTGGAAGAAGCTAAGGGTAACTGTCCCAAAGAATTACCCGGAGTTCTATGGGCATACCGAACTACAGCCAAGTCAAGCACACGGGAACCCTCTTTTCCCCTCGTGTACGGTGCAGAAGCTTTAATCCAAGTGGAAGTAAGGGAACCCTCCTTGAGATATTTCCAGGCAGATGAAGAATCGAACAATGAAGCAATGTTAGTCAACTTAGAACTGCTCGATGAACGCAGGGACTTGGCGCATGTAAGAATGGTAGCTCAAAAGCAGAGAATGGAGCGATATTATAATCGAAGAGCTAACCTCCGTTATTTCAAAGCATGAGACTTGGTCCTAAGAAAAGTAACTCAAAACACCCGGGAGCTCAATGCGGGGAAGCTAGGTCCAACGTGGGAAGGCCCCTACCGGGTTTCAGCTATCACCCGGAAAGGTTCACACGAGTTGGAAAACCAAAATGGAGAAAAATTGCCAAGCAATTGGAACATGGCACACCTCAAAAGATATTATTGCTGATGAATGTTATCCGATTAGAAAGTATGTGCTGCACTCTTTTTTCCTTCATTCAGATTTTGTCCCAATTGGGTTTTTCTCACAAGGTTTTTAACGAGGCAGTAACAGAAAGTATACTACGAAGACAGCAATAATAAGACCTTTAGTAGCAAAGCACACAAGCAAAGATTCACTCGGGGATGGTTAGATAATCTTTTGCTCTATAGCAAATTCCCACAGGGAAGTTAAGTTTGATATTGGGAAAAGGTTACTTGATCATTCACGAGCATAAACCACTAGAGGGTTTTTAGATAGTCCTTCGCTCGATAGTATAAATTCCTAAGGGGAAGTAAAGTGTGTTACCAAGTTAACGATTATCTACAATGCATTAGTGGAACCTTCGAAGATACAAAACCTCCAGTGTTCCAATTCGCACCTGTCACATTTGAATACTAGGGGGAAATGATATGAGGATACGGCACAATGACTTCCATGCTAACCGAGAAAAGAAAAATCGGAAGTATAATTGCATCATCGGTACTAGGGACTGCGCGGCCAGCCCCGTAGAAACAAGTTATACAAGTTAGCCACAAGTAATAGCAATTTCTTTTGAGCATAGAAAATGCTTATGTACTTTTTGAAAATAGAAGGAATAAAATGAAATCCTTTTGTTTTTATCTTGTTTCTTGTCTGAACGTTGAATTAACTTTGTCATTTAAAAGTTAAACAAGTACTTCAAATGCTAGTGTCGTAATGAACGGGAGACGTCATCTTCAAAAGCAGAGGGCCCTCTCTTATAAAAACCCTCATGTTAAAGGGTTGGTTCCTAAAGAATTTATGCCCGGAATCAAAATGCCTTCGGGGAAAGATACACCCGAAGCCGTATACGAAAGGACGCAAAAATAAACTTGCGCAAATACTTTTCAAAGCCATCACGAAAAAGGGCTGATGCTTAGAGCCAAAAATGCTTTTGGGAAGAATACACCCAAGGCTTCACATAATAAGACGCAAAACAGAAAATATGCAAAGATTAAAGACTTGCATGAATATTATCGAAGGAAGACTTGCAAAGATTAAAGACTTGCATGAATATTCAAATGAAAGGAAGACTCAATCAATACTTGAGCAAAAGATATTTTTATTTACAAAAACACGTTAAAATGACACAGGTACAAGAATTGGAAAAAGAAAAGAAAAGCTAAGCTGTAGTATCTCCAGAACCGGTAGGAAGAGAAGTGTTCGCGCCCCCTGGAGAAGTAAACGGACCCACCGATGGCTCAACATTTTCACCAGTTTGGCCTTCAGCATAATCATCCTCTAATTTTTCTTCAGTTCTCGAGAACTCGCAATCGGAACCAGAAGGACCATGTGCATCAGACCTTGCTGGGAGTCCACTTTTAGCAGCCAACTCAAGATCACGGGCCTTAGCAGTTTCGGCATCAAAGTCAATGACACCAGCTTTGGCCTTTTCCAAGGTTTTTCTCCTCATGTTATGCATAGCGTAAGTTTTCTCAAAAACAAAGAAAGCCGCTTGGCACTTATGTTCTTCTTTGAGTTGGGTCACCTCGGCAGAAAGGTTTTTTCGGGCGGACCTATCAGATTTGAGGCTAACATCAAGGTCGCGGACAGTTGAACTAAAAAGCCTATTATGCTCGATAGTTTTCCTGTACTTCTCTTCCAGCTGGGCGTGTTTCGCCCCCGTAGCAGCAAGCTCTTCAATTTTGGAGTTCAAGGCTGCCTCTAAGTTGATCACTCTTTCAGCAGAGGCAACCTCGCGTTCGGTTGCAGGAAGAACGACATTATAGACTTCAGCCCATTTGGCCTTGGCTTCGTCAAATCTAACCCTCAGCGGGCTAATTTCTTGGCTAAGGGTTACCACGTCTTGCTCGCTTTGCCATAAACGAGCCTCCAATACAACAGCTTCAGCAGCTTTGGCTTCCAGTTCCAAAAGGCGAGCGACATGTTGCTCCTGCTCTACCAAAAGCTGATCCCATGTGGAAGTAATCTCTTCCTTTTCACAAATCAACTTTTGAAGGCCCTCACAAGCAAGAAAGTTGGCCTACAAAGTAAGAAGGGTAAAATTCAGGATATGTTCATACCCAGAAATAGAAGGATTAATAAAGGAAGAAAGGAACATACTGCTGCGGCGTTGTGCATGGCGTTGTTCAACAAACACTCTCCTGAGAGTGCCTGAATCTTTTCCAAGTCTTTCTCTGAAGCCAAGGGCTTGAGATAATTAGAAAGCTCCACCGGCCGGGATAGCACCGAAAGAGTAACATTACTCCTCCTTTGCGGATCTTCAGAAAAGGCAGCATAATTTTGCCCCAAATTCCCATGAACTGGGGACTGTGGAAGAGGAACACCTTCTTCATAGTAAGGTGCGGCCGATGGAAATGATATAGCAATTGCTTGTGGAAGAGTGGATGAAGATGGAAGTGATGTAGCAGTTGCTAGGTAAAGATGGAGATGAAGCTGATGGAGTTGAAGAGGGAGAAGCAGCTGCATCAAATGCAATGCTGGTTGTAGGATGCTCGCCAAACAAAGATGGTAGGGACCCGAAATTCAGCCCCATAGTACCCGACATAGAAATTGGGGCCCGAAAATGGGAGTTGACATTATCTACCAAATCTTCCTGAAGTGCCGAGGCATCATCCTCGGTTGTTGTAACTGTAACGACCTGACCGGTTTTTTTGAGCTCTAGCACATCGTTCAGTGGTTTGAGACCCTGAGCAGCTTCACTTTAGGTATTATGACTTGTACGCATGGTCGGAATTTAATTTCGGAAAGTTCGAAGTTGATTTGGAAAGAAAATTCAAATTTCGGAAGCCTTAAGTTGGAGGAATTGACTAAAGTGTGATTTTTGAGTAGACTACCTGAGAATCGGGATTTGAAGGTTCTAACAGGTTCGTATGATGATTTTGGACTTAGGCGTATGCCCGTAGTGGATTTTGGATGGCTGGGAGCGTTTTGACGCCTATTATGGAAGTTGACATTTTTGGAAAAATTTCCTTAATTTGGGTTGAAGTGTATTTAAATGTTATTGATGTCCGTTTGGGATTCCAATTTTGGGAATAGCTTCGTATGGTGATTCTAGTATTGGTAGCGCGTCCGGATGTAGATTTGGAGGTCCGTAGGTCATTTTGAGGTCATTTAGCGAAAGCTAGAATTTGAAGTTTTTTAAGAAGATTGACCGGGAGTGGAATTTTCGATATCGGGGTCGGATTCCAATTCAGAAAGTTGGAATAGGTCCGTAATGTCAATTATGACTTGTGTGGAAAATTTGAGGTCAATCGAACGTGATTTGATAGGTTCCGGCATCGAATGTAGAAGTTTGAAGTTCTAAAGTACATTAAGCTTGGAATGAGGTACGATTCATGAATTCGAAGTTGTTTGATGTTATTTGAGGCCACGAGCAAGTTCGTATTATATTTTTAGACTTGTGTGGGTGTTTGGTTTGGAGCCTCGGGGGCTTGGGTGAGTTTCGGAGTGGCTTTGGAGTGTTTTGTTAAGAAGTTGGATTGCTGGTTCAGGTATGATCGCAATTGCGATGTTTTGGTCGCAAATGCGACCATCGCATTTGCGAGGCAGTGTTTGCATTTTCGAACTTGGGCTGCTGAGGGGATGGATCGCATTTGCGACAATATGGTCGCTTTTGCGAAGCCTGAAGAGATCGCATTTGCGAACTCTATATCGCATTTGCGATGAAGGCCAACTCTGTCAGGGGTCGCATTTGCGATGATTTCTTCGCATTTGCGAACCCCCTGTCGCAAATACGACATCTGCGACTGGAGGCAAGGACTTTTATTCTGAGACTTAGCTCATTTCCCACTTGGACTTAGGTTATTTTTGAGAGCATCTTGAGAGGGGGTTCCATCATAATCAAGAGGCAAGTGATTTCTTCTAGTTGTGAGTTAAATACAAGGTTTATACATGGATTAAGACATAAAAATTTGTAGAAATTTGAGATTTTGAAGAAAAATCTAGAAATTGGTATTCTTGGAATTTAATCAAGAATTTGGGCATGAAATTTAGAATAAATTATATATTGGAGTACGTAATTCCATGGGTAGTGTTTATTTTTAAATAAATTCAGAATTCGGGCACGTGGGCCAGAGGGTTGCTTTATCGATTTTTCGAGCGGACTTGAAAATTATTATAAATTGATTAATTATAAGTATTAGAGTATATTTTGATTGGGTTGCATCTTATTCGACTAGTTTTGGATAGGCGATCATCGGTTTGAGGTGTTAGAGCGGCGTTGGAGCAGGTTATGGAACTTCGGAGCGAGGTAAATCTCCTGTCTAACTCTATGAGGTGGAAAACTACTCCTAGGTGATGTATTTAATGTGTGCAACTTTTTGCAGGGACTACGTGCGCACGAGGTGACGAGAGTCCGTACATAGTTAGATTCATGTTATTGTCCGGGTAGACTTAGGTTCACCCCATACTGTACTTATACTATAGGGATTATCCTTGCTTGTTTAATTCCTTATTTTATATTTCTACTTGAGACTAGACTTGCTATTGTAGAGACTTAACGATTTCACGATTCGTCACCGAATAACTTCACTCCTCCTACGACATGTTTCCGTGATTTATATATATATACTTCATTGAAAGGTTTTTGTTAAAGAAATTTCAACTCACACGTTTATTCGTGAGTGGGGTCAAGAACCTGTCAAAGCTTCCTATTCTTATGGGATCGGTCCGTTCGCCTCTACAGTAATTTGTATTTCACTCTTATGGGATCGGGTCATTCACCTCGGCAGGATTTATGTACCACACTCTCATGAGAGCGGGTCGTTCACCTCGGCGGGTTAATTGATTTATCATATGGTTCGGGCCGTTCGACCCTCGACAGTGCATAATTTTATTATTATGTTGGATCGGGCCGTACGCCTCGGTATTTCCTATATCACATTCCCATGAAATCATGCGTAAAACCTTGGCAAGAAGCCAGTGTATCTGTAAATTCCGGATTTGATTTATGGTAGCCACTTGATGAGTTTCACTATACCTATATATATGCTCCGGTTCAGGAGGAAATTTCTAATAAAGAGCTTGGTTTCCTCGTAAAGAGAGAGGATTTGTACCACGTGATTTATATTTGTCTATTTCACTTACTTACTTTGCCTCATATTTGCTACCTCTTTACTGTACCTTATGTTGTTGGACCACTAGTGAGTGTCGATGTCGACCCCTCTTCATTACTTCTCTGGGATTAGGCTAGATACTTACTGGGTACACGTTGCTTACATACTCATGCTACACTTGCTGCACATTTTTGTATAGGTACATATGTGACTAGTGGCCTTGTGAGAGTAGAGGCGTGTATGCATACGGGGACTTACGTGAGCTGCATTCCACATTACGACCCGCAGCAGGCAGAGTCTCCTTCAGAGTATTTATATTTCTCCTGTCCAAATTTGTATTCCGGACAAATGTTGTATTTTATTTTACATTCCTAGTTGATGCTCATGTACTTATGACACCGGGTTTTGGGGTGACTATGAGTTATTTTGTATTGAAATTTGTTAAAAATATTATCATTTACTTTGTAAATTTCATCTTCTATTGTTTAATGGAAGGAAAAAAAAAATATGATTTCAAAATATTAAAATGAGAACCAAATTGAGTATTTATGGTTGGCTTGCCTGACAGCGGTGTCCGGCGCCATCACGATCTTTAATAGATTTTAGGTCGTGACAACATGGTATTAGAACGCTAGGTTCACTTAGGTCTCACGAGTCATGAACGAGTCTTGCGGATCGGTATAGAAATGTCTGTACTTATCTTCGAGAGTCTACAAGGCTGTTAGGAGCACTTCCCTTCTTGATTCCTCATCGTGCAAATTGATTCTTTTGAGGCTTGTACCTTTATTTCTTTCCTATTCAATCTTATGCGACGTGAAGCGCTTGTTATAGATTGGGAATCGAGGAATTGTCATGGTACTATGGAGGTGGTGCAGGATGTCTCTGCCTGCGTGTTTGATTGGCTATTGCCATCGCCTTGCGGAAGGTCGTCCTATCATTTCAGCTCATCATCGGTATTTCCTATGGTTCTGAGATTTGGCATTAATGGTTACGACAATTCATGTGTTGCTATCACAAACTATTTGTGTAATAGTGGGACGTTTGCCTATGCATCGAGGCAGCGAATAACTTGAAAAGAGGTTTTACTCAGTGCATGATTCAGAGATTCAGTATTTTATTTCCGGCGGAGGAAAGACAATCAGACTGAGAATATTCAGGTTTGGGTTGATGGAGTGACGAGAATTGGTATTTTTGAGCGTGGTGGAATTGTCATCTGTGATGTGGTGTCGTCGTCCATGTTGAACGTGTTAAGCTCGTCAGTGTTATGGTCTTCTTCAAATTGCCTTCAGGGTAGGGTGTTGTGAAATGGCACCTGAGATGCGGTTGTCAAAGATAATAGAGTGTAGCGGTTTCGGAATTGAAGGGGTATTTCTAATATTGATGGCTCAAGAAGGATGATCTTCTAGGAGGCTTGGGGTTGGTGGCAATTTATTAGTTCAAGCGTTACTGAGATGGATTTTTATTTAAGGCAACAACTGGGCAGCGAAGGATGAGGAAAGGCATGTGGGAGGTGTCTTGCGGTGGTTAAACCTCTGGAAGGCCAAGTGTAAGAAAAAAGAAGTCGAGTATTGCTTAAAGGAGGAGAGTTTGACCAAAGTGGGAGAGTGACAGAGTAGCATATGGGTTTCGTGGTACGATAGCCACTCGCCTTGAGGGAAGCTTAGAGCAATTTGGGAATCGTGATGGGCAATGACTAGGACCATGGATTTTATATGGATGCAACATGACTTCCAGTTTGGAATGCGTTGGAATTTTAGTTGATGTCAATGGGGAAGGAGGAACCTTGGCGAGTCCCAAGGTTATGTAATTGTAGTTTCAAGCTAAGTGGGAGAGCCCCACCGCCTATGATTGGACTGCGTAGTTGTCAACTTGTGCGGTTTCTGGTTATCGGTGTATTGATGGGTTATTACGACTAAGGAAAGAAGACATCAATGGTAACTTGAGAAAATGATTTGAGGAATATGTGCTATCTTTGGCCTTATCGGTTCATGTTCAGGTCTTGGGTAGACTCAGAGTCTATGCTTCGTGTGGATGCGATGTATAAGGAAAGGAATTCAACCGGTTGCTTCTTGAGAAAGTGTTCATATTCTAGCAGGGCCTTTGAGTTTGATCATAATTAGGAACAAGTCAGAGTGGGTGACTCTCAACAATGGTTTTAGTGGGTTCGAAAATTCAAAGTGCGGTGCCTAAAGATTTCGAGTCTGTGGTATGGTTAAGCATCGAGTTTTGGCAGCGGATTATGGAAAAGGGGACTTGGAATATTCTATGTTGTCTACAGTCTGCGGTGTGGCATCAGAGAAATGGGAGAAAATAACTTCAGATTCATAGATGAATTTTCAGAATGGGTGTACCAGTTGAAGATGTGAATATGCGCATAAGGAGGATATGAGATGGTTCATGGGTTTTGGAGACAACGTGGCCTCGTGATATAAGGTCACTCATGATGAGTGCGGATTTGGGTTCATGATATTTTGAATGGAGCTATCATTATTTCTAGGGCAAGTACCGAGTAAATTAGAAGAAGTGGCTCGGTTGGTAATGGTTGAATCAGCACGGTTATGGCAGTGGCCAGTTTCTCCAGCGTGAAGTTATACATGTAGTTTATGGTTGTACACTTGAGCTTTAGCGCCACCACAACTTGGTTGATTTGGGAGGTATTCGATTCGTATGGCTTTGTTATGTAAAGGGATATCCGGAAGAGTTATGGCAGTTTAGATTACAACACGAGGTTGTATTTTCTGTGGTTTGGGAATTAGGTTGCGTATTGCATTGGTTATTCCGAAATAAGCTAAGTAAAAGGTTTCTATATGATGAAGTGTTTATCCTATTAGTGGATCAGGGGTTATTATGGAATTCTGGTACTCTCACGTATTGGCATGTTAGGTGCAGTGAGAGGCATGGGAAATTGGAAGCTGAGGATCAAGGTTGCGGTTCCGTGTTGACAAGAATGTCACGAGCTCGGATAAGCAGAGAAGAATTCAGATGTTTAGAGTAAGCTGGTATTGTCTTTAGCGTCACCTGAGATCGGTGTCATCTGTAGGAGGCTTTGTCTACTGATTTGCAGCTTCTTGATTTTCTTTATAGTATTAGTGTGACCGGTGGTATGGATATGCAGACTTGTTACCTGGTGCGGAGGGTCGTGGGAGTGTATCCCACGGGAAGATTGTATAAGTGTGACATGTAGTCACTTGATTGGTTAAAGATTTAAAACCAAGTATGGAGATTGTGGTACTATCGCTAATGCGAGAATTTATGCCTGAAGGGCGCTCAATTTATTTGGTTATGGAATGTGGAAGTTTGTTCAGGATTTGACGGTTGTTCTTATGTGTCGTGAATAGGTCATTGTGGGTCCTTGAGGGGCTATTTAGCCAAGCATGGTATGATCAAAATTGGTTTGAGGTTCGTGGATGGATCTAAATGTGAATGTGGGCTCTATATCAGGTCGGATGTGCTTATCTCAGCATAGCGTTGTTTTCGGTAGGGTCTTCGGGCCTTGGATGTTATTCCTGTCGTCAGCTACTCCGTGTAATCTATTATACCAAGTGGGTTGTGAGGTGGTTTAATTATTCGCACTCATATTGAGATCCCGTATGGTTTGTGGTATTATGTGAGCAGGATGGCTCTCGACATGCAGGTCATATATCGCAACTTAGTGGTGCTTGAGTTTTGTAGCGCGTGACGCTACCCGTCTCCCCAGGATTTGTATTATTCACTTGGCATGCTTATGGTTGATATTTGGGCATTTCATGTGTATGAGCAGTACGGCTCGATGTGTGTTTTCTTTAGATTATTATGTGTGGATCGGGTGGCACGCCGCCACGGGTATATGGTTGGATCGGGTGGCACGCCGCCATAGATATGTTGATTGGATCGGGTGGCATGCCGCTGCGGGTATCATAGTTGGATCAGGTTGCACGTTGCAATGGTATCATGTGTGGATCAGGTTGCACGCCGCAAAAGTGTGTTATTGAGTACAGTTTCCCACATCTGTTATTGCGTGTTTTGCTTCTCATTTTCTGAGGAAGGGTCATAACATCCTTTCGGTTGTTTAATTAGTTACGTGGTTTGACTAGTTCTTTCCAGAGTTTGTTTTTCCTTATGTATCGCCTTCGAGTCTGTAGCTTGTTGGCACATTGTGGCATCATACGAGATTTTTGGTAGTGTCTGAGGTGGCTCATTGCCTGAGTAGCTTGTACTGGGTGAGACGAGATTATTGGATCTGGGATCAGTGCGATCAGATTTATATGAAGTATATTAAAGAGTAAATATTTTTATTCAATCCAGAATGAGGTAATGGTTCTTGTCAGGAGGAGAGACTCCATAAATTGTGATTTGGCAGGTGGTTATGAGTTCTACACATCTTCTCTGTCATGGCAGTATTGCAAGAGTTGGAACAAGACTTATATGGGTCATGAGATGTGTTGTGAGCATCAGATTCGTGGGATTTCGGTTGTTGTTATCAGGGGATGTTATTATGGTCATGTGAATTATGCGGTGCATGGTGTGGATTCCGCAAAGATATGCAAACATATATTGGTGCATTGTGTAGTGATTAATACAGTGTTCGTATGTTGGAAACACACCTGGTAGAGGATTTCAGATGTTGGAATTTGGCTCTAAGGCTTATTTGACTAGATAAAAAGGGAGGATTTTGAAGTTTGCTCGAGAAAATGTGCTCAACTGGGTTATGGTAGCATGGGTAGGTGCACGAGGTGTTAAACAACGATTTCAGACAACTCCAGAGCAGTTCTTAGCATGTTCGCGGACGAACGTATGTTTAAGTGGGAGAGAATGTAACGACCCGACCGGTCGTATTGAGCTCTAGCGCGTCATTCAGTGGTTTGAGACCCTGAGCAACATCACTTCAGGTATTATGACTTGTACGCGTGGTCGGAATTTAATTTCGGGAAGTTCAAAGTTAATTTGGAAAGAAAATTCAAATTTCGGAAGCCTTAAGTTGGAGGAATTGACTAAAATATGATTTTTGAGTAGACGACCTCGAAATCGGGATTTGAAGGTTCCAACATGTTTGTATGATGATTTTGGACTTAGGCGTATGCCTGGAGCGGGTTTTGGATGACTCGGGAGCGTTTCGACGCCTATTATGGAAGTTGGCATTTTTTGAAAAAATTTCCTAAATTTGGGTTGTAGAGAATTTCAATATTATTGATGTCTGTTTGGGATTCTGAGTCTGGGAATAGCTCCGTATGGTGATTCTGGTATTGTGAGAGCATCCGGATGTGGATTTGGAGGTCCGTAGGTCATTTTGAGGTCATTTGGCGAAAGCTAGAATTTGAAGGTTTTTTAGAAGTTTGACCGGGAGTGGACTTTTTGATATCGGGGTCGGATTCCGATTCCGGAAGTTGGAATAGGTCCGTAATGTCAATTATGACTTGTTAGAAAAATTTGAGGTTAATCGGACGTGATTTGATAGGTTCCGACATCGAATGTATAAGTTTGAAGTTCTAAAGTTCATTAAGCTTCGAATGGGGTGCGATTCATGAATTCGATGTTGTTTGATGTTATTTGAGGCCTCGAGCAAGTTCGTATTATGTTTTTAGACTTGTGTGGGTGTTTGGTTTGGAGCCCCGGGGGCTCGGGTGAGTTTCGGAGTGGCTTTGGAGTATTTTGTTAAGAAGTTGGATTGCTAGTTCAGGTATGATCGCAATTGCGATGTTTTGGTCGTAAATGCGACCATCGCATTTGCGAGGCAGTGTTCGCATTTTCGAACCTGGGCTGCTGAGGGAATGAATTGCATTTGCGACAATATGGTCACTTTTGCAAAGCCAGAAGAGTTCGCATTTACGAACTCTGTATCGCATTTGCGATGGAGGCCAGCTCTGTTATGGGTCGCATTTGCGCTGCTTTATTCACATTTGCGATGCTTTCTTCGCATTTGCAAACCCCCAGTCGCAAATGCGACATCTGCGACTGGAGCCAAGGGCTTTTATTCCGAGACTTAGCTCATTTCCCACTTGGACTTAGGCGATTTTTGAGAGCATCTTGAGAGGGGGTTTCATCATCATCAATAGGTAAGTAATTTCTTCTAGTTGTGAGTTAAATACAAGATTTATACATGAAAATTTATAGAAATTTGAGATTTTGAAGAAAAACCTAGAAATTGGTATTCTTGAAATTTGATCACGAATTTGGGCATGAAATTTAGAATAAATTATATATTGGGGTTTGTAATGCTATGTGTAGTGTTTACCTTCGAAAATTTTCGGAATCTAGGCACGTGGGCCCGAGGGTTGCTTTATCGATTTTTCGAGCGGAGTTGGAAATTGTTATAAATTGATTAATTATGAGTATTAGAGAATATTTTGATTGGGTTGCATCTTATTCGACTAGTTTTGGATCGGCGGTCATCGGTTTGAGGTGTTAGAGGGGCGTTGGAGCCGGTTATGGAACTTCGTAGCGAGGTAAGTCTCCTGTCTAACTCTATTAGGGGGAAAACTACCCCTAGGTGATGTATTTAATGTGTGCAACTTGTTGCAGGGACTACGTGCACACGAGGTGACGAGAGTCCGTACATAGTTAGATTCATGTTATTGTCCGGGTAGACTTAGGTTCACCCCATGCTGTACTTGTACTATAGGGATTATCCTTGCTTGTTTAATTCCTTATTTTACATTTCTACTTGAGACTAGACTTGCTATTGTAGAGACTTTACGATTTCACAATTCGTCACCGAATAACTTCACTCCTCCTACGACATGTTTCCGTGATTTATATATTTATACTTCATTGAAAGGTTTTTGTTAAAGAAATTTCAACTCACACGTTTATTTGTGAGTGGGGTCAAGGACCGGTTAAAGCTTCTTATTCTTATGGGATCGGGCCGTTCGACTCGGCAGGATTTTGTATTTCACTCTTATGGGATCGGGCCGTTCGCCTTAGCAGGATTTATGTACCACATTCTCATGGGAGCGGGCCGTTCGCTTTGAAGGGTTAATTGATTTATCATATGGTTCGGGCCGTTCGACCCTCGGCAGTGCACATTTTTATTATTATGTTGGATCGGGCCGTACGCCTTGGCATTTCCTACATCACATTCCCATGAAATCGTGCGTAAAACCTTGGCAAGAAGCTAATGTATCTGTAAATTCTGGATTTGAATTATGGAAGCCACTTGATGAGTTTCACTATACCTATATATATGCTCCGGTTAAGGAGGGAATTTCTAATAAAAAGCTTGAGTTCCTCGTAAAGAGAGAGGATTTGTACCACGTGATTTATATTTGTCTATTTCACTTACTTACTCTGCCTCATATTTTCTACTTCTTTACTGTACCTTATGTTGTTGGACCACTAGTGAGTGTCAATGTCGACCCCTCGTCACTACTTCTCTGGGGTTAGGCTAGATAGTTACTGGGTACACGTTGCTTATGTACTCATGCTACACTTGCTGCACATTTTTGTACAGGTACATATATGACTAGTGGCCTTGTAAGAGCAGAGGCATGTATGCATACGGGGACTTACGTGAGCTGCATTCCACATTACGACCCGCAGCCGGTAGAGTCTCCTTCAGAGTATTTATATTTCTCCTCTCCAAATTTGTATTCCGGACAGATGCTGTATTTTATTTTACATTCCTAGTTGATGCTCATGCACTTGTGACACCGGGTTTTGGGGTGACTATGAGTTGTTTTGTATTGAAATTTGTTAAAAATATAATTATTTACTTTATAAATTTCATTTTCTACTATTTAATGGAAGGAAAAAAATGATTTTAAAATATTAAAACGAGAACCAAATTGAGTATTTATAGTTAGCTTGTCTGACAGCGGTGTCCGGTGCCATCACGACCTTTAATAGATTTTGGGTCGTGACAGTAACTCTCTCAACAAGTCGAGCATCCTGTTGAGATGATGAGGATCGTTGTCTTCTATGAAGAGAAGTGTAACGACCCGACCGGTCATTTTGAGTATCAAAATCCCGTTCCCCTTTTTATTGCTCAATTCATGCCTTACAATTGATTTATGACTTATCGGGTTAGTTGGTTCGAGTCCGGAAGAATTTCGGAGTGAAATGAGACACTTAGTCTCATAATTGAAAACTTAAGTTGGAAAAGTTGACCGCATATTCACTTATGTGTAAACGACCTCGGAATTGAATTCTGATAATTCCAATAGCTCTGTATGTTTTTTTTGGACTTAGGAGCTTGTCCGAAAAGTATTTGGAGGTCCGTAGTAGAATTAGGCTTGAAATGGCGAAAGTTGAGTTTTTGGAAAGTTTGACCCGGGGTTGACGTTTTGATATCGGGGTCGGAATCTGATTCCGAAAATTGTAATAGGTCTGTTATATCATGTAAGACTTATGTGAAAAATTTGAGGTCAATCGGACTTGATTCGGTAGGTTTCGGTATCGAATGTAGAAGTTGGAAATTTTATAATAGACTAAAGTTTCAAGTGAGTTCGCACAAGACCCAACTTTGAACAAGAATATATATATATATATATATATATATATATGGAGTTATGTAATGATTTACCTATCAAATGAAAGATATTTGAGTCTAGTTTCTAATTATTCAAACCGTTCGTCATTTGGACATTCCTACAAGAAGTTATAACCAAATTACCAAAATCTAGAAAAGTGCGATTCTGTGACCAATTTTGAGATCGCAGAACCGTTATACGATCGCAGAAGTTGTTATGCGACCGCAAAACAGTCGCAGATCTGTCCAGTGAAGCCCATTTCTAGGCATCACTTTTGCGGTGCATTTTGTGATCTGCATACCCATTCTGCGGTCCATTATGCGACCACAGACTTGCTTTCGGAGGGTTAATTTTTCTATTTTTATAACCCGAACCCATCTTGATAAATAGACTTTGGGATTCATTTTGGAGCAAAAATCTGACTTTTTTTAGAGAGAAGGGAGAGTGTTCTAGAGAAAGGAAGAAGCTCAAGTGCTTTGTTCATCAAGATCTTGTTCAAGCTTTGAAATCCAACAAGGAAATATCACAAGAACTTCACCCAAAAGGTAAGGTTCTAACCCCTAGTCTTCAATTTCGAATTTGGGTAAAGATGGGTGATTAAGAGTATGATTCTTGGGTGTAATAGTATTATATATACATACCAATAAGGTTTGTGGAAAGATTGTTGAGTTCAAATTGGTAAATATTGTGTTGAAAATGGAAGAAATCTTCAAAGACTTTAACTTAAGATTTGAGGGTCGAGATGATTTCGGAATTCAGTGAAATTTGTATGGATGGACTCATGGTTGGATGAGCGTTCATATTTTGTAAATTTTGCCGGGTTCCGAGATATGGGTCCCACCAGTGATTTTTGAGTTAATTTCGGATTTTTATTGGAAAATTAGTATTTCTGTATGAAATTATTACAATAATTGGTATTGACTGAATCGAATTGATTGTGGCTAGATACGAGGTTTTTAGAGACCAATTCTCGTGGCAAGGGCAAAGTAGAATAAAGAATTACACAGTTTGAGATAAATAACACGTCTAAACTTAGTTCTGAGGGTATGAATCCCCGAATTTGGTATGATATAAATTATTTGGAGATGACACTCACAATAAGTGACGAGCATGTGGACATGCACCATATAAATTGTGTCTTGAATAAATTCTGTGCAATTGTAAAGATTAAAGAATCATGTTATTATCTCAACATGTTAGAGAAATTGAGCTGAGGTTTTAATTAAAGATCACGTGTAGGCTACGTGCCGATATTTTGGGACTCATGGGGTCGTATTGTTGTTGAATTAATTGTTTCAAAAATAAACATTTCACACTCAGTCATATTCATCTATTATGAGGATATTTATGGGATCGAGCTGCGCACTGCAGCAGGCCATATTGGCTTTATATATGTTATTATTAAATAGATCGGGGCTGCATGCCTGCAGCAGGCCAGAATGGCTTTATACATTATTATTATTCTGGATCGGAGCTGCCCGCCTGCAGCAGGCCTTGTTTGCTTTACTATTTTATGGATCGGGGCTGCCCGCCTGCAGCAGGACTTATAGGCTTTGTTATTATACGGATCGGGACTGCCTGCCTGCAGTAGGCCATATTGGCTTTATATCACGCTTGGGCTGAAGGAGCCCCTCCGAGAGTCTGTACACACCCCTAGTGAGTGCGGTTGACTTATAGCACTTGGGCTGAAGGAGCCCCTCCGGAGTCTATACACCCCTAGTGAGCGTAGATGATTATATATATTGGGGATGGACTTCCCAAGGAAGGGACTTGCCTTACTTGCTGCTATATATATATATATATATATATATATATATATATATATATATATATATATATATATATATATATATTTGGGATGTATTTTCCCAAGGCATGGACTTGCCTTACTTATTTATATTGTAATGAATTTACCTGGACATGGATCTTGTCCGTATCATTTGCAATTGGGGGATAAATTACCCAGGGCTGGATTGGCCTTATACGGTACTGAATGACTGACTGTTAGTCGATGTGTATATATATATGGGTTGGAACACCCCGGGGCTGGACTGGCCATAAACTCTATCGAGTGACCGAATAATTGGTGACTAGTATCTACAGGAGGTCTTGATACTGAGATGTGATATTCCTCATATCATGCAGTATTGATCTATTTCACTTGTACTAAGTTTAAGTGTTGAACTTGAAAGCATGCCTTCATTTCTGTACCATTATTTTTACTGGACTGTACCTGCGGAGCTCATCATTTCTTTCAGCCCAGAGGTTAGTCTTGTTACTTTTTGAGTTGGTTGTGCTCATACTACACTCTGCACCTCGTGTGCAGATCCAGGTGCTTTCGGACACAGAGATTGTTAGATTTTAGAGTACTATCAGTTGGAGACTATCAAGGTAGTTTCTTGGCGTCCGCTGACATTGTCTCTCTTTCCTTCAGTTATTGTACCGTTCTATACTTTTAGGCAATGGTTTTTATCAGTCAAACATTGTATTCACATTAGATGATCATGTACTCAGTGACACTGTGTTTTGGGAGTGATATATTTGAAATTTTGAGATTTCTTCTGCTGAATTTAATTATTTTGTTTTCAAATTTAAAAGAAATGGTGGTTTATTGGGATTTTTGGCTTGCCTAGTATTGAGATAGGCTCCATCACGATAGGTGAGATTTTTGGTCGTGACAAGTTGGTATCAGAGCTCTAGGTAACATAGGTCTCACGAGTCGTGAGCAGGTTTATTAGAGTCTTGCGAATCGGTACGGAGACGTCTGTACTTATTTTCGAGAGGTTGCCAAACCCTTAGGAAAATTTCAGTTTCTTGTATTCTATCGTGCAGAATTGATCTAGCTTGAAACATAACTCTTTGAATTCCTTCCACGCATTTGTATGCGCACATGAGCATTCAGTATCAACTGTGAATCGTCGGCTTGTGATTCCATGAATGATGTTTGAGATGTGTATTCCGTGTTCTGGTGATGGACCAGTCTGGAGGACTTGAGGCTAGGTTTAGACTGCAGCTTAGGCTCGATAGCTTCAATTGTAACCTGTACATTTGGACTCATATGTCCGGTAATGTCCCTACAAGTGGAATTTGTGGCTCGTTGAGCAGTGGAATGGCTTTATGATGAGTATGATGTAACTGCGGGATGTGTTAAGATGATTTGAATGTGACGAGCAGTGTTTCCCTGAAATGTAAAGGAAGGCCATGTGGTGCTGTATTTTCGTTTTAATGTGACGTACAATCTTGAGTGTGAATATTTTGAAAGATCTTTCACGTTGTTAAATTTTGGGAAAAATTAAATTCTCGTGTTTAGTTAATGAGTTTGGACTCAGAAAGATTAAGTAATTTCATAGTAATTTTGGCTGTGAAAGGGTATAACAAGATGCCAATTTGAGACTTAGAAGGTAGGTTATCTCCTACGCAGTAATCTATGTAGGGTTGTTCCTTATGATGTGAATATAGAGTTTATTTTCTCCCAGCGGGGTATATGTGTTGAGATTTGAGTTTGGAATTGTTGAGAAAGTTGACTTGACCATCACGAGAATGAAGGCGAGCTTAGCAGATGAATTGAAGTATTCTATAGTTTTGTGTTACCTAAGCTTGTGAAGACTTTTTGTTGAACTCACTGCAGTATTATGGCAGTAATAGAGTATGGATATTGTGAGTTATGGAATGTTTTGTTCTATGGTTTTGAGCCAAGTGGGGGAGCCTGCTATTGACAATTTGATTTCATGGTTATGTGTTAAATTTTAGTTTTGTTCGGAGATATACTTGTGGATCAGTTATGACTTGTAGAGATGGAGATCAAGGATGACTCAAATAAGGAAATTCCTGAATGCGGGTTACATGGCACTTTATATAAATACGGAAATCATGGAATGATTAAATTGTTATTTTGAAGAACGTAGTGCGCACGAAGTATGAATTTGATTGGTGGTGTTAAGGCATGGTTACTTGTTTAGGTGTTGTTGTGATAATGGGGCTTGTGCCTTTCGGCCCGTTTGGGCGGTGCAAATTAGATTTGAGCATAGTGGGTGACTTTCGAAAGAGTTCTAATGGATTCAAAAATGTATATGTGTCGATTAAAATTTTTTCAAAATTTGTATATTGCCAGAATCGGCTATATATTTAGATGAATGCTATAACTGCTCGGTAATCCCTAAGAAGGGTGCGCATTTCAAAAGGCGCATTGTGTTTTGATTTACAGATGTCATTGGTATTGCAGTACTCACCTGGTTGATAGACTGCTCATATTCTAATTACTTTTATGTGGTACGAATGAATTATGAAAGTATTCCTCATGGGAAGATCGTGAATGGAAGATGTGTTAGCCATTCTAGTGCTGGAGTTGGGATCATTTACGATGATTCATGTATTTGATAAATTTAGAGACTGGGAGTTCTCAGAAGTATAATGTTTCGAGTTGCGGCCTGTTTGAGGTGAATATTTTATTTTTTTACTCAGTGGAGGCACTAGTTGCGTTAATTATTTGTGATAGTTGCGCATAAGTGTGCATATATGTGAGGTTTGAGCTAATGTGCGGCCATCAGGGCAAATACTCATACTCGAAAGAATGCTTAGGCTATGATATGCCTAGATTTGACTGTTAAGCATAAAGTTATAATGTTTCTCGTGTTCGTACCTTTGTTGAGAACTATCTGGGCTACATTTGAGGTTACAAAGAGGTTAATTCCCCTGAATAAACGGGGTAGTTACTAATTTTGAGTTAACTTGTCAATTTGAAGTGTGACAGCAGACTTTGCACATGCTTACGCTTTGGCGTGTTATTTATACCAGTCTAGGAACATGTGAATCTTATTTCATTTATCATATACATGTGTACTTATTTGATTGCTCCTATATGATATGCTTGGACTGGAGTCCTGTGACCATGCCATGCGGATTATGTTTTTGGCACGTGGGTTGTCCGTGTGGATCCATATACTGATATTATTGGTACGTGAGTTGTCAGTGCAGGTCCAAATATTGATACTATAGCACGTGAGTTGTCCGTACGAGTGATGTTAATGTGAGCTCTAGAAGAGCTAGTTACTGTTATTAAATTTGTGTGTCTTGGTTCTACTATATATAACGCGCTTATAGCATTGCAGTTGTGGTGGTGCTTGTTGAACTCACAATACGGTTCTCTTCTTTGAGACATTTTCTATATTTGGGTACACAAATTGCGCAGTTGTGGGCTGAGTTATATTGGTGTGGCATGTCAATAGGATAGTTGTGTTTAATAATATAAGGTCATTGGACCTAGAGCGGATACTATGAGGTTTGATTCCGGTATAGTGGGAGGATATTATTGAAAGCCGGCTTAGGAGATGATTATGGTCTTGGTTGGGGCGAGAGGGATCCATGGCTAGTTGATATGATGAGTGGTTATGAGTTTTTGATTGTTTCTTTCATTATAAACAGTGTACGAAGGTGTTGGGATGAGGTTTTGTTCGATATGGGGTTTAATGCTAGTACTTGGTTGGTTTGAAGTAGTTATTGTGATCACGAATGGTGCTACGAGCGGGCGAGTTTTCTAATATTCTAGGTAAATAATATCCGTGATTATAGTTATAGCTCGATGTAGCTTGTTCAGACTCATACATCATATAAATGTAAGATTCGTGTCTTGAAAAGAAATTCTGAAGGTTGGGAATTGAATTTCAAGGTTTTTGGGCTAAGGTTAAATTAAGGATTTTCAGTTGTATTGTGTTGTCAGGACTATATAGAATAGGGTGACGTGAGATCACCCCCGGGTATATGCGTGGTAAGGTGGAATATAGATTTGAAGGTTAAGAATAACTCTTGGCACGTTCGAGGACCAACGTATGTTTAAGTAGCGGAGAATGTAGCGATCCGACCGGTCGTTTTGAGTATCACAATCTCGTTCCCCCATTTATTGCTCAATTTATGCCTTACAGTTAATTTACGACTAATCGGGTTAGTTGGTTCGGGTCCGAAAGGATTTCGGAGTAAAATGAGACACTTAGTCTCGTAATTGAAAACTTAAGTTGGAAAAGATGATCGTATATTCACTTATGTGTAAACGACCTCGGAATTGAATTCTGATGATTCCAATAGCTCCGTATGGATATTTTGGACTTAGGAGAGTGTCCGAAAAATTATTTGGAGGTTCGTAGTAGAATTAGGCTTGAAATGGCGAAAGTTGAATTTTTGGAAAGTTTAACCGGGGGGTTGACTTTTTAATATCAGGGTCGGAATCTGATTTCGGAAATTGGAATAGGTCTGTTATGTCATTTATGACTTATGTGCAAAATATGAGGTCAATCGGACTTGATTCGATAGGTTTTGGCATCGAATGTAGAAGTTGGAAATTTCATAATAGACTAAAGTTTCAAGTGAGTTCGCACGAGACCCAAATTTGAACGGGAATATCAATATATATATATATATATATATATATATATATATATATATATATATATATATATATATGGAGATATGTGATGATCTACCTATCAAATGAAAGATCCTCGAGTCTATTTTCTAACGCTTCAAACCGTTTGTCATTTGGACATTCCTACAAGCAGTTATGACCCAATTACCAAAGTTTGGAAAGGTGCAATTCTGCGATCGCAGAAGTTGTTATGCGACCGCAAAACAGTCGCAGATCTGTCCAGTGAAGCCCATTTCTAGGCATAGATTTTGCGGTGCATTTTGCGACCCGCATACCCATTCTGCGGTCCATTATGCGACCACAGACTTGCTTTCGGAGGGTTAAATTTTCTATTTTTATAACCCGAACCCATTTTGATAAATAGGCTTTGGGACTCATTTTGGAGCAAAAATCTGACATTGTTTAGAGAGAAAGGAGAGTGTTATAGAGAGAGGAAGAAGCTCAAGTTCTTTGTTCATCAAGATCTTGTTCAAGCTTTAAAATCCAACAAGGAAATATCACAAGATCTTTACCCAAGAGGTAAGGTTCTAACCCCTAGTCTTCAATTTCGAGTTTGGGTAAAGATGGGTGATTAAGAGTATAATTCTTGGGTGTAATAGTATTACTTATACATACCAATAAGGTTTGTGGAAAGATTGTTGAGTTCAAATGGATAAAGATTGAGTTAGAAATGGTAGAAATCTTCAAAGACTTTAACTTAAGATTTGAGGGTTGAGTTGATGTCGGAAATTTGGTAAAATTTATATGGTTGGACTCGTGGTTGGATGGGATTTCATATTTTCTAACTTTTGTCGGGTTCCGAGACATGATCCCCACAGGCGATATTTGAGTTAATTTAGGATTTTTATTGGAAAATTAGTATTTCCGTATGAAATTATTACAATAATTGGTATTAACTAAATCAAGTTGATTGTGGCTAGATACGAGGTTTTTGGAGACCAATTCTCGTGGCAAGGGCATAGTGAAATAAGGAATTACATGGTTTGAGGTAAGTAACACTTCTAAACTTGGTTCTGAGGGTATGAATCCCCGAATTTAGTATGATATAAATTATTTGGAGGTGACACTCACGATAGGTGACGAGCATGTGGACATGGACCATATAAATTGTGTCTTGAATAAATCCTGTGTAGTTGTAAAGATTAAAGAGTCATGTTATTATCTGAACATGTTAGAGAAATTGAGCTGCGATTTATTATTAAAGATCATGTGTAGGCTACGTGCCGATATTTTAGGACTCATGGGGTCGTATTGTTGTTGAATTAATTGTTTCAAAAATGTACATTTCACACTCAGTCATATTCCTTCATTGTGAGGATATTTATGGTATCGAGCTACGCGCTGCAGCATGCCATATTGGCTTTATATATTTTATGAGTAAATGGATCGAGACTGCCCGCCTGCAGCAAGTCAGAATGGCTTTATACATTATTATTGTTCTAGATCGGGGCTGCCCGCCTGCAGCAGGCCTTATTGGCTTTACTATTTTATGGATCGGGGCTGCTCGCCTGCAGCAGGCCTTATAGGCTTTGTTATTATACGGATCAGGACTGCCCGCCTGCAGTAGGCCATATTGGCTTTATATCACGCTTGGGCTGAAGGAGCCCCTCCGAGAGTCTGCACACACACCCAGTGAGCGCGGTCGACTTATAGCGCTTGGGCTGAAGGAGCCCCTCCGGAGTCTGTACACCCCTAGTGAGCGTAGATGATTATTTATATTCGGGATGGACTTCCCAGGGCATAGACTTGCCTTACTTACTGCTTACATATATATATTTGGGATGGATTTTCCCAGGGCATGGACTTGCCTTACTTATTTATATTGTAATGAATTTACCTGGACATGGATCTTGTCCGTATCATTTGCAATTGGGGGATAAATTACCCCAGGGCTGGATTGGCCTTATACGGTACTGAATGATTGACTGTCAGTCGATATGTATATATATATATGGGTTGGAACATCCCGGGGCTGGACTGGCCATAAACTGTACCGAGTGACCGAATAATTGGTGACCAGCATCTACATGAGGTCTTGATACTGAGATGTCATATTCCTCATATCATACAGTATTGATCTATTTCACTTGTACTGAGTTTTAGTGTTGAACTTGAAAGCATGCCTACATTTCTGTACCATTATTTTTACTGGACTGTACCTGCGGAGCTCATCATTTCTTTCAGCCCAGAGGTTAGTCTTGTTACTTTTTGAGTTGGTTGTGCTCATACTACACTCTGCACCTCGTGTGCAGATCCAGGTGCTTTCGGACACGGAGATTGTTAGATTTCAGAGTACTATCAGTTGGAGACTATCAAGGTAGCTGCTTGGCGTCCGCTGACATTGTCTCTCTTTCCTTCAGTTATTGTACCATTCTATACTTTTAGGCAATGGTTTTTATCAGTCAAACATTGTATTCACATTAGATGCTCATGTACTTAGTGACACTGTGTTTTGGGAGTGATATATTTGAAATTTTGAGATTTCTTCTGCTGAATTTAATTATTTTGTTTTCAAATTTAAAAGAAATGGTGGTTTATTGGGATTTTTGGCTTGCCTAGTATTGAGATAGGCTCCATCACGACAAGTGAGATTTTTGGTCGTGACAAGTTGGTATCAGAGCTCTAGGTAACATAGGTCTCACGAGTCATGAGCAGGTTTATTAGAGTCTTGCGGATCGGTACGGAGACGTCTGTACTTATTTTTGAGAGGTTGCCAAACCCTTAGGAAAATTTCACTTTCTTATATTCTATCATGCGGAATTGATCTAGCTTGAAACATAACTCTTTGAATTCCTTCCACACATTCGTATGCGCACATGAGCGCTCGGTATCAGCTATGAATCGCCGGCTTGTGATTCCATGAACGATGTTTGAGATGTGTATTCCATGTTCTGGTGATGGGCCAGTCTGGAGGACTTGAGGCCAGGTTTAGACTGTAGCTTAAGCTCGGTAGCTTCAGTTGTAACCTGTACATTTGGACTCATATATCCGGTAATGTCCCTACGAGTGGAATTTGTGGCTCGATGAGCGGTGAAATGGCTTTGTGATGAGTATGATGTAACTGCGGGATGTGTTAAGATGATTTGAATATGACGAGAAGTGTTTCCTTAAAATGTAAAGGAAGTCCATGGGGTGCTTTATTTTCGTTTTGATGTGACGTACAATCTTGAGTGTGAATATTTTGAAAGGTTTTTCACGTTGTTAAATTTTGGGGGAAATTAAATTCTCTTGTCTGGTTAATGAGTTTGGACTCAGAAAGATTAAGTGATTTCATAGTAATTGTGGCTGCGAAAGGGTATAACAAGATGCCAATTTGAGACTAAGCAGGTGGGTTATCTCCTGCGCAGTAATCTATGTAGGTGTGTTCCTTATGATGTGAATAGAGAGTTTTTTTTCTCCCAGTGGGGTATATGTTTTGAGATTTGAGTTTGGATTAGTTGAGAAAGTTGACTTGACCGTCACGAGAATGAAGGCGAGCTTAGCAAATGAATTGAAGTATTCTATGGTTTTGTGTTACCTAAGTTTTTGAAGAATTTTTGTTGAACTGACTGCAGTATTATGACAGTAATAGAGTATGAATTTTGTGAGTTATGGAATGTTTTGTTCTATGGTTTTGAGCCAAGTGGGGGAGCCTTCTATTGACAATTTGATTTCATGGTTATGTGTTAAATTTTAGTTTTGGTCGAAGACATACTTGTGGATCAGTTATGACTTGCAGAGATGGAGATCGAGGATGACTCGAGTAAGGAAATTCCTGAATGCGGGTTACATGACACTTTATATAAATACGAAAACCATGGAATGATTAAATTGTTATTTTGAAGAACATAGTGCGCACGAAGTCTGAATTTGATTGGTGGTGTTAAGGCATGGTTACTTCTTTAGGGGTTGTTATGATAATGTGTCTTGTGCCTTTAGGCCCATTTGGGTAGTGCAATTTAGATTTGAGCATAGTGGGTAACTTTCGAAAGAGTTCTAATGGATTCAAAAATATATATGTGTCGAATGAAATTTTTTCGAAATTTGTATATTTCCAGAATCGGCTATATATTTAGATGAATGTTATAACTGCTCGGTAATCCCTGAGAAGGGTGCGTATTTCAAAAGGCGCATTGTCTTTTGATTTACGGATGTCATTTGTATTGCAGTTCTCACCTGGTTGATAGATTGCTAATATTCAAATTATTTCTATGTGGCATGAATGAATTATGAATGTATTCCTTATGGGAAGATCATGAATGGAAGATGTGTTAGTCATTCTAGTGCTGGAGTTGGGATCAGTTACGATGATTCATGTGTTTGATGAATTTAGAGACATCGAGTTCTCAGAAGTATATTGTTTCGAGTTGCGGCCTGTTTGAGGTGAGTATTTTATTTTTTTACTCAGTGGAGGCACTAGTTCCGTTAATTATTTATGATAGTTGCGCGCTATAAGTATGCATATATGTGAGGTTTGAGCTAATGTGCGGCCATCCGGGCAAATACTCATACTCGAAAGAATTCTTAGGCTATGATATGCCTAGAGTTAACTGTTAAGTGTAAAGTTATAATGTTTCTCGTGTTCGTACCTTTGTTGAGAACTATCTGGGCGACATTTGAAGTTACAAAGAGGTTAATTCCCCTGAATAAATGGGGTAGTTACGATTTTTGCATTACTTGCCAATTTGAAGTGTGACAACAGACTTTGCACATGCTTACGCTATGGCATGTTATTATACCAGTCTAGGAACATGTGAATATTATTTCATTTATCATATACATGTGTGCTTATTTGATTACTCTTATATGATATGCTTGGACTGGAGGCCTGTGACCATGCCAGGCGGATTATATTATTGGCACGTGAGTTGTCCGTGCGGATCCATATACTGATATTATTGGCATGTGAGTTATCCGTGCGGGTCCAGATATTGATACTATAGCACGTGAGTTGTCCGTGCGAGTGATGTTAATGTGAGCTATGGAAGAGCTGGTTACTGTTATTAAATTTGTGTGTCTTGGTTCTACTATATATAACGAGCTTATAGCATTGCAGTTGTGGTGGTGCTTGTTGAACTCACAATACGGTTCTCTTCTTTGAAACATTTTCCATATTTGGGTACACAAATTGCGCAGTTGTGGCCTGAATTATATTGGTGTGGCTTGTCAATAGGATAGTTGTGTTTAATAATATAAGGTCATTGGACCTAGAACGAATACTATCAGGTTTGATTCCGGTATATTGGGAGGATAATATTGAAAGCCGGCTTAGGAGAGGATTATGGTCTTGGTTGGGGCGAGAGGGCTCTATGGCTAGTTGATATGATGAGTGGTTATGAGTTTTTGATTGTTTCTTTCATTATTAATAGTGTACGAAGGTGTTGGGATGAGGTTTTGTTCGATATGGGGTTTAATGCCAGTACTTGGTTGGTTTGAAGTTGTTATTGTGATCAAGAATAGTGCTACGAGTGGGCGAGTTGTCTAATATTCTAGGTAAATTATATCCATGATTATAGTTATAGATTGATGTAGCTTGTTCAGATTCATACAGCTTGTAAATGTAAGATTCGTGTCTTGAAAAGAAATTCTGAAGGTTAGGAATTGAATTCCAAGGTTTCTGGGCTTAGGTTAAATTAAGGATTTTCAGTTGTATTGTGTTGTCTGGCCTATATAGAATAGGGTGACGTGAGATCACCCCCGGGTATATGCGTGATAAGGTGGAATAGAGATTTGAAGGTTAAGAACAACTCTTGGCACGTTCGAGGACCAACATATGTTTAAGTGGAAGAGAATGTAACGACCCGACCGGTCGTTTGGAGTATCACAACCCCATTTTCCCATTTACTGATCAATTTATTCCTTACAGTTGATTTATGACTTATATGGTTAGTTGGTTAGGGCCCGAAATGATTTCGTAGTGAAATGAGACACTTAGTCTCATAATTGAAAACTTAAGTTGGAAAAATTGTCTGTATATTCACTTATGTGTAAATGACCTCGGAATGGAATTTTGATGATTCCAATAGCTCCGTATGGTTATTTTGGACTTAGGAGCGTATCCGAAAAATTATTTGGAGGTCCGTAGTTGAATTAGGTTTGAAATGACGAAAGTTAATTTTTTGAAAAGTTTGATCATGGGGTTGACTTTTTGATATCGGGGTCGGAATCCGATTTCGGAAATTGAAATAGGTCCATTATATCATTTATGACTTATGTGCAAAATGTGAGGTCAATCGGACTTAATTCGATAGGTTTCGGCATCGAATGTAGAAGTTGAAAATTTCATAAGAGACTAAAGTTTCAAGTGAGTTCGCACAAGACTCAACTTTGAACGAGCATATCTACATATATATATATATGGAGTTATGTGATGATCTACCTATCAAATGAAAGATCTTAGAGTATAATTTCTAACGCTTCAAACCGTTCTTCATTTGGACACTCCTACAAGAAGTTATGACCCAATTACCAAAGCTTGGAAAAGTACGATTTTGCGACCTATTCTGCGATCGCAGAACCATTATGCGATCGTAGAAGTAGTTATGCGATCGAAAAATGGTCGCAGACCTGTCCAGTGAATCCATTTCTGGGCATCGATTTTGTGTTGCATTTTGCGACCCGCATACCCATTCTGCGGTCCATTTATGCGACCGCAGACCTGCTTTCGGAGGGTTAGTTTTTCTATTTTCATTACCCGAACCAAATTTGATAAATAGGCTTTGGGACTCATTTTGGAGCAAAAATCTGACATTGTTTAGAGAGAAGGGAGAGTGTTCTAGAGAGAGGAAGAAGCTCAAGTGCTTTGTTCATCAAGATCTTGTTCAAGCTTTGAAATCCAACAAGGAAATATCACAAGATCTTCACTCAAGAGGTAAGGTTCTAACCCCTAGTCTTTAATTTTGAGTTTAGGTAAAGATGGGTGATTAAGAGTATAATTCTTGGGTGTAATAGTATTATTTATACATACTAATAAGGTTTGTGGATTATTGAGTTCAGATGGGTAAAGATTGAGTTGAAAATGGTAGAAAATTTCAAAAACTTTAACTTAAGATTTGAGGGTCGAGTTGATGTCGGAATTTGGTGAAATTTTTATGATTGGACTCGTGGTTGGATCGGCGTTCATATTTTATAACTTTTGTCGGGTTCCTAGATGTGGGCCTCACAGGCAAGTTTTGAGTTAATTTCGGATTTTTATTAGAAAATCAGTATTTCCGTATGAAATTATTACAATAATTGGTATTGACTGAATCAAATTGATTGTGGCTAGATACGAGGTTTTTGGAGACCAATTCTCGTGGAAAGAGTATAGCGGAATACAGAATTACACGGTTTGAGGTAAGTAACACTTCTAAACTTGGTTTTGAGGTATGAATCCCTGAATTTGGTATGATATAAATTGCTTGGAGGTGACACTCACGATAGGTGACGAGCATGTGGACATGCACCATATAAATTGTGTCTTGAATAAATCCTGTGCAGTTGTAAAGATTAAAGAATCATGTTATTATCTGAACATGTTAGAGAAATTGAGCTGAGGTTTTTATTAAAGATCATGTGTAGGCTACGTGTCTATATTTTGGGACTCATGGGGTCGTATTGTTGTTGAATTAATTGTTTCAAAAATACACATTTTACACTCAGTCATATTCGTCCATTGTGAGGATATTTATGGGGTCGAGTTGCGCGCCGCAGAAGGCCATATTGGCTTTATGTATGTTATTATTAAATGGATTGGGGATGCCCGCCTGCAGCAGACCAGAATGGCTTTATACATTTCTATTGTTCTGGATCGGGGCTGCCCGCCTACAGCAGGCCTTATAAGCTTTGTTATTATACGGATCGAGACTGCCCGCCTGCAGTAGACCATATTGGCTTTATATCACGCTTGGCCTGAAGAAGCCCTTCTGAGAGTCTGCACGCACCCCAGTCAGCGCAGTCTATTTATAGCGCTTGGGCTGAAGAAGCCCCTCCGGAGTTTGTATACCCTTAGTGAGCGTAGATGATTATATATATTCGGGATGGACTTCCCAGGGCATGGACTTGCCTTACTTACTGCTTACATATATATATTTGGGATGGATTTTCCCAGTGCATGGACTTGCCTTACTTATTTATATTGTAATGAATTTACCTGGACATGGATCTTGTCCGTATCATTTGCAATTGGGGGATAAATTATCCCAGGGTTGGATTGGCCTTAAACGGTACTGAATGACTGACTGTCAGTCGATGTGTATATATATACGGGTTGGAACACCCCGGGGCTGGACTGGCCATAAACTGTACCGAGTGACTGAATAATTGGTGACTAGTATCTACAGGAGGTCTTGATACTGAGATGTCATATTCCTCATATCATGCATCATTGATCTATTTCACTTGTACTGAGTTTAAGTGTTGAACTTGAAAGCATGCCTACATTTTTGTACCATTATTTTTACTGGACTGTACCTGCGGAGCTCATCATTTCTTTCAGCCCATAGGTTAGTCTTGTTACTTATTGAGTTAGTTTTGCTCATACTACACTCTGCACCTCGTGTGCTGATCCAGGTGCTTTCGGACATAGAGATTGTTAGATTTCAGAGTACTATCAATTGGAGACTATCAAGGTAGCTGCTTGGCATCTGATGACCTTGTCTCTCTTTCCTTCAATTATTGTACTGTTTTATACTTTCACGCAGTGGTTTTTATCAGTCAAACATTGTATTCACATTAGATGCTCATGTACTCAGTGACACCGGGTTTTGAGAGTGATATATTTGAAATTTTGAGATCTCTTCCGCTGAATTTAATTATTTTATTTTCAAATTTAAAAGAAATGGTGGTTTATTGGGATTTTTGGCTTGCCTAGTATTGAGATAGGCGCCATCACAACATGTGAGCTTTTGGGTCATGACAAGAAGCTCCCCCAGCTACCGTAAATGACTGGGGGCATCGGTCCTTGACCTCTTATTCTTTTCCCCGGCTGCAGAGGAGCGTCTTCTCTTTGGTTGTTTGTCTTTCGGCTGGGGACTCCATAAATAAACATTTGTTCTCGAAGCAGGCCCGGAGCCACCTGTTCGAGTAAGCGCCTCTTGCAGCAACCTCGCTGCATCAGCAGGATCAGCCAGATCATCCTACTCGGGAATAGTAACAGAGCCCGCGGGTAGACCTAATTTCATAGACAAGTTAGAAGGGATCAATCAAGTTCTTCATATGAAAAATTGAAACAAGGTGAGTTTGAATTACCATGATTCTTGGCCTTCCACCCGTATTTAGGGGCCAGTTCTTTCCACAAGCGAGTCTTGGGCGTCGTAACGTCCAAGATCTTTTGTACCCACCGGTCCAAACCTTCAACCCCTAGTGGGATCCATCGAGTTGCTGAAAGAGACAAAGGATGGAGGATCAATACGGCTATAGAAAACTATTTAGTAAAAGGAAATACTAAACAAAGAGCTTACGAGTGCGGTTCCAAGTGGCCGAAAAGGATGGAGCCGTTGCTGGAATAATGCCATTGGTGGTAGTTGCAATGATCCGTTTCATCCACCCACAGTCGTTGTCATCATCCATGCTAGACAACAGAGCATGGTGGCCACCTTTTGCAGAGGTTTATTATTCCCCCACGGAAGATTTTGGGAGAATAGAGATTCATCATATGAGCTAAAGTTAGCCCATCTCCAGTCTCTTGGCACAAATGCCGAAGGCAAGTAACAGTTCCCCACACAGAAGGACTTACTTGTTCCAAACACACTTGGTAACGGAGGCAAAACTCCGCAATCACGGGGTCAAGCTTTCCGCGCAAAGAGAACGCACCCAAAGTAAAGGGATACGTGTAAAAATAGGTAAAACCCTCCTTGGGTAGGGTGACTCGCTCCGATAGATCAGGAGCTGTAATATCCAAGTCATGGCAGCAACAGTCTTCCTTCACAACAGGAATGTTAGAAGGACGTATGGAAGAAGGATACCTACTGACGACCCATGTATGAGAGTTAGTAGTAGGGAATTTCTCTTCGAAGTCTTTTGTGATAATAAGACTTCTAGGGATAATGGAGCCCACTGTTGGAGGAGCAGAGTCCTCATCATTGTTCTTGCTTTTTGAAAAACCGGTACGCTTTGAGGAAGAAGCCATTGTATGGAAGAAGGAGAAGGTTTTTTGTTTGAAGATAATTGGAGAAAAGATGAAGAGCAAGATTCAAGTTAGACGAGGGAAGCTTGAAAAATTATGAAGTATAAGGGAGAAAGTTGATACGTATAAGTAAAAGTTTTGGCGGCTAAATTCATGGCCATGATTACCTCGATAATCGGCAAACGTTGTGCTGAATCATGAGATGACGCGTGTTCGGGGCATTAAATGCGGAGAGACGTACGTCTAATCAATCGTCAGAAGCTTTCAGAGGGAATTATAGTAATTCCCGCCAAAAGATAGTTTCTACAAACTTCTCGTTAACACAAAGTTATGTCACCGGAAAGCAAGGGGACTATCTGTATATGGTAAAATATGTTATGACACGTGGCCGTCCAAAAAAGGAACATGCGGAACCCAAGACGGGGGGATGACCAAAGACCGAAGATAACTGTTTTGTTTGTCACCGGAAAGAATAACGCTCATAAAGATGTGATAAATGCTCTTCGCCCGGTAGTATTTAATAGAGAATATTTCATGGCATTAAGAACAATTACCCGTTACAGGAAATTTGGCATTTATGTTCATCGTAACATCTTCATCAATGCCCCTCATAATTGACATTAAAGAAGGGCACGATCTTAGGACATCCTTCATAGCTATAAATAGTGAGTTCAGTTGTCATTGTAGATGACACAAATTTTCTGGCAAACTTACACTACATTCTATAAAAAGTTCAATGCAATCTTATCTTCTTACTTTTTGATTTTGCTGTTGTTGTGCCCAGAAATCATGTTCCCGGAATTGTTGTTTCTGCTGTTTCGTCTATATTCTAAGGCTAAGTATTGCATAATTCTTCGATTATTTTACTATTTCAGGATCAAATTAATTCACTTGTATAGAAATTACATATAAATTCAACTGTACCGTTTTACGGGTAAACAACTAAGAATTCAAATTCATATGCGGCTAGTAATACATACAATAATATTTGTTTATTTAAAAAAGAAAAGAGGATAAAAAGCTCGGTTGACATTTTTTTAATATGATTAAATATACATCATGAGACGTGGTTGAATTAAATTATTAATGGAATGAAAATGTCTATACGCAAAACATAAAAGTCAAAGTCCCCGCGAAAGCAACGGAAATGGACCCAACCCAAGCCGCTTAACTTGGAGGCAAAGCTTAAAGCGAACTTGAATAAAAAGGAAGTTTGGGTATTATCACTTTTATTCCCGGTCAAAAACCATCGACATTCAATAGCCGAAAATATGTATAAAATTTGTATAACTTTTATATATAACATATAAAAAATATATATATATATATACAAAAAATATACATTTTCGACTATTATTTAAGAGCGGCCGTAAAAATTTTATATTGTCAGTAGAGTTTTGCCACATATTTGTGTTAGTTTTAGAGAACCTAAGCTCCCGTTTCGCCGTAACTTTTGGCAACTTTTTTTCTTATTATACTTTTTAAAAGTATTATTTGTTCATGAAATATTATCAGTATTTGAAAAAAAATTCAAGTCCCAAAAATTGGTTTAGGGCAGTTTTTGGATTAAAATTTTTCTTTCACTCATAAAACTTTAATTTTTTTAAAATAAAAAATATGTCCAAATACAACTTTAACTTTCAAAAATTATTTTTTAACATAATTTCAAAAACTCGTTTTTCAAGTTTCAACCAAATCTATGTCGCTAACTAAGTTTCCTTTTTCGAAAAAAACTTGACTTTCGAATCAGCATATATTTTTCAAATCAAACTACTTTGAGTTTTTTTAAAATCTTTTTAACCACAGTCAGTTGATCATTTATCTATATTATATTAAAATAAGGGTAGTATGCATTGTGGTTAAGCCAAGTGGCAAGCTAAAATAAAGGCACTTGGTAATTTTAGAAAAATATTAATAATTAAAAATTATAAATAAAAATATAATTAATGAAAGTAGTTTAATGAATCTTACACATAATCTAAATAGATCTTAGAAAAATCTAATCTATATATCTATATTTATATTTATATGTATATGTATATTTGTATTTATATCTATATCTATATTTATATCTATATATTGATCCACTCATAGATTTTCTTCTATATTAACTAGAAATATGGAGGTAAAAAATTAATTAAAAATCTATAATAGAAAAAAATAAAAAAAATATAGAAATACGTAAATTAGGATAACCTATGACTATTTATATTTTGGAGTATTTTAAAATATAAAATAAAACTAAAATTTACTTAAGATATTTAAGATTTATTGAGTTTAAAAATTAAATAAATCCAAGCAGCAAAATAAGATCTTACATAAAGTATACAAAGTATTTATAAGGTAAGAGAAAAATTAAATAATCAGTAAAAAATATTTTAATAACAAGAATAATAAAGTCATATTAATATTGATAAATCGGGCAAATAAATATTTTATACGTAAATATTACTTCAACATTTAGTTATAATGTGTTCAAACAACTAAGAAAATATTTTTGTATGATTAATATTTGAATTGAGTGCAGTTAGTTTAAGTTTGAAAGTATAACATAAATTTTTGAAAATGCGGTCCAATTTAGAAAATAGAATGATAAAAATTATTTGAATTTGAGATGAGAAAGTTATTTAATTTTTATATGTATTATATTAGAGTGAGAGTGGTAGAAATAGATATTAAATTCAAACAAACTAATAAAAATCCACATGACAATGTAATAATATTAGTAATTGAATAATATAATATCAAAAATAAAGACTAAATAGAGAAAAAATAAAATTCAGAATTTTTATCATAGAGGAAAAGGGTAAAACTAATTTAAATTTGAGATGAGAAAGTTTTTTATATTGTGATAAGAAAAGTCATAATATGGATAAGTCCATGTAACTCAAGTCTAGTAGATAAAATTAAAAACTAAAAATAGTGAATAATAAAAATAAATTAGAGATAATGTGAGGTTATTTATAAATCATAAGTTTAGAAAATGAAATAAAGTAAATATACAATACTTAAAAATATTATTAAAATTTAAAAAATTTAAAATTTTCAAGCAATATTTTTAAAACAAAAAAATATTTATTTTATGATTGAAAACAATTATATATTTATCTATATTATGTTAAAGAATAGTAATTGATAATGATATTAAATAAAGTTACAAGTTAATGAAAAGCCACATAAAACATAATAAGACTATATATTAGATAAAAAAAAATAGTAAAATTACGTTAAATTATTAAAAAATTTCTATTAGAAATGAAAGGGAAAGACTATTTGAATTTGAGATTAGAAAGTTCTTAAAATTATGATGAGAATGCTCAAACTATGGATAATACCACGAAATTGAAGTCTTATTTATGAAAAAATAAATTAAATATGAAAAATACAAAATAAATTTCTACTATAGGTAATTTTACTAATAAAAATTAAAAATTAAATTTGTATCTTAAAACTAAAAAGGAAAAAAATGAATTACGTAAAGAAATAATATGACAGTGAAAATATTACTACAACATTTAGATATAATGTGTTCAAATAATTAAGAAATATATTTTTATGATTAAAATAAAATTTTAAAAATACAAAATAAATTTGTAATATAGGTAATTTTACTAATGAAAATTAAAAATTAAATTTGTATCTTAAAGCTAAAAAAGAAAGAAAATTTAATTGCATCTAACACAAAAATATTTATAAGAGAACTCAATACGTTTGGAACATAATAATCAAATAACTTATGTATTAATATTTTAGACTAATTCAAAGTTACAATTTAAAATAAAATATGATATTATTTTGGTTATAGGAAAAACATTAATATAAAAACTAATTAAAATTTATAGTAGGGAAGATAATGTATAAAATAATAGAGGTAGTGTGAGGATACTTATACTTTAAATTAATTTAAAAATAAATAAATTAAATAATTAAATTATATTTTACATTAAAAAATTCCGAATAAGAGGTTACAAGCATAAAAATATACCAAATTTCAAGAATAAAACATTTATATTTATTGAAGTTTATTAAAAGGATAATAAGTAAGACATCAATTTAATTATTAAGCTAATAAAAAATTATATGATAGTATAATAATATTAAATAATAAATAATACAATAACTATAAGAAAAGAACAAAAAGAAAAAAGAATTTGCGTAAAAATGATGTGATAAATAAGATATATTTGACTTTTAGATAAAAACAAAGTGACAGTAAGAATTTTGTTAAAATAATATTATCTAATGTGCTCAAACAAGATAGATCACAACATGACATATTTATTATTTTTTAATATTGACCGCAAAACGAAATGCAAGTACTAAAATTAAGGGTTTAGGCTACCACAAATATATAAAAAATAATAGGTTGTCTACTACGAGATTTGAACAATAATTTCATATCATACTTCATAATTAATATCTAATGTTATATAATTTTTATCTTAGAGGTTTATATTTTCAGTTTATTCGCACATGATTCAAACAAATTTGACATAATTTGTGTCTGCATATCGCGCGGGTACTAATACTAGTTAGACATTAAATACGCATCTTTATCATACATTAACCCTGTGTTGTCCTAAAATATTTCAACATCCAACTAAGTAGCCCTCAACATTATAACACCAACCAAATAAATTAAAGTTGCATAGCATAATTTACAAGCAAACAAAATCCATTTTTTATTCATCATTCAATATATAACACCAACTGTTATTTCACGAGAAAGCAATTCAAGATTTGAACACAGAAAATAAAACCTCTGCAATCATGGCGACTGCTAAGTTTTTTTCATTTGCGTGTCTACGAAATGAGAGCAGTAATTATGGAGAATTATCACCAAAACCACATTATCCATCAATGCCAAAATATCCAAAGGGTGTTTCTGTATCTTCTGATGAAGAGAAAAGTATTCATGGAACAGAATCAAAGGCAGTTTTTTCAGTTAATGGGATGAGTTGTTCTGCATGTGCAGGATCTGTTGAAAAGGCAATTAAAAGACTTCCTGGGATTAAAGAAGCTGTTGTTGATGTACTGAATAACAAAGCTCAAGTTATTTTTTATCCCTCCTTTGTGAATGTGAGTCTAATTTTATTTTCCTCCAATTATTTGTTTCATAGTAGTACTATTTATTTTTGCAAGAATTTTCTGGGATTTTTAATTCGTTAAAGAATGTAAAAATATAGTAATTCTTTTTCTTGGTAGTTTTAGTGGATTCTGTTAATCTTATAGGCTATGTCATCATCTAGGTTTAACATTCTTGAATAACAGAGTTCGAGCTATCTTTTACCCTAGATAGTAGATATGCCATTGTCAATGTGAGACATTTATTTTTAACTTCAATTGCTTATATCAAACTACTTTGCTTGTTATTACTTCAAAAAACAATGTTTGTTTTAGTTGTTTCTTAAATTTTATCCTATTGTATTGTTAGATCCGTTGTTACGTAATAATGAAAAGGGTCATTTTATGTGACAAACGATTTGGTGTGTTTCTGCTGATCATATAGACTTATACATAGAGTTTCTATGGGGTCATCAAGGTTTATGATTTTTATAGAAGTGAGGTACTCCATTGAATATGTTTTTTATGTTCTAAGCAACTTGGTTGCTTGTTTAGAAGTGAGGTATTCTATTGAATATGTTATGTATGTTCTAAGCAACTTGGTAAAATTCCAGTTTCTTTAATCCTTTTCGCTCTTCCTTAAAGTTTTAGTTTTGGCTAAATGTTGGTTGCATCAGACGAAGTAGAATTCTGTTATCTTATTGAATTACTCACCAAATTGTCAATTTCTTAAAAGGATGAAGAATCAAGATTGTCGTTACGAATTGTTCTCCAAGTTTTTGAGCTCCAGAAGCTTTGCTCATCCGTAGGCTAGTTTCACTTGGGAGTTGGTATTTATCAATGTCTATATGTCGGATTCTTGAATTTAGCATGATTGCAGTTACTTTGAGCAATGAGCGTTTCTGGGGTCAGATTCATCTGTTTTCAGTTAGTATTAAAACTAATGACGTTGGTAAAAAAATTATGCATAGTACTACGATAAAGCTGCATTGACATATCAGTAACCAGTACCCTGCATCATACAGCAGTAATTCTAGAAGTAAAAGTTAGTAATTGGTTTTCCAGACTTCTTAGCTATGCAGTTCATTAATATTAATATTCAATGCTAGCTACACGCAGATATACTTCTACTTCTCGAAGAAATGCTAGAGCTACCGTTCTTTAAGTTGTTAGATGTTTGGACAAAGCGGTTGCTAAGAATAATTGCCCAAATGTGCAGGAGGAAATGATCCGCGAGACCATAGAAGATGTTGGATTCCAGGCAACACTGATTATAGAGGAGACAAATGAAAAGACATCCCAAGTCTGTCGGATACGTATAAAAGGAATGACCTGCACTTCTTGCTCGACAACTGTTGAATCTGCTTTTCTGTTGATCCCTGGCATACAGAAAGCACAAGTTGCATTAGCAACTGAAGAGGCTGAAATCCAATATGATCCGAGGATATTAACTTACAGTCGGCTTTTAGAAGCCATAGAAGATACTGGATTTGAAGCCATATTAATTAGCACAGGAGAAGATAGGAGCAAAATATTGCTGAAAGTTGATGGAGTATATACTGAAGATTCAATGAGGATTATTGAAAGTTCTCTTAGAGCACTCCCGGGCGTTGAAGACATTGATATTGATCTTGAGCTCAAGAAGCTATCCGTTTCTTATAAATCAGATATAATAGGACCTAGAGATTTTATTCAAGTAATTGAGTCAACTGGTTCTGGACGGTTCAAGGCAATGATATTTCCGGAAGGAGACGGGAAACAATCCCATAGACAAGAAGAAATCGAACACTATCGTCACTCCTTTCTGTGGAGCTTGGTTTTTACCATTCCGGTTTTCTTGACTTCCATGGTCTTTATGTATATTCCAGGTCTGAAGGATGGATTGGATATTAAAGTTGTTAACATGCTTAGCATTGGAGAGATTTTGCGGTGGGTGCTTTCTACTCCCGTGCAATTCATCATTGGCCGACATTTCTACTCTGGTTCTTACAAAGCACTACGTCATGGTTCTGCAAACATGGATGTTTTAATTGCTTTGGGAACAAATGCAGCCTACTTTTATTCTGTCTACTCGGTGTTGAGAGCTGCAACTTCTCCAAGCTTCAAGTCTACTGATTTTTTTGAGACCAGCTCGATGCTCATTTCCTTCATTCTACTTGGGAAGTATCTTGAAGTTTTGGCCAAAGGAAAGACATCCGAGGCCATTGCTAAGCTTATGAATTTGGCCCCTGAAACAGCAACATTATTACAGTTTGATGAAGAAGGGAATGTGATGAAAGAGGAAGAAATTGATAGCCGACTGATACAGAAGAACGATGCGATCAGAATCCTTCCTGGTGCAAAAGTAGCCTGTGATGGTTTTGTCATATGGGGACAAAGCCACGTGAATGAGAGCATGATAACCGGAGAATCTCGGCCAGTGGCCAAAAGGAAAGGCGATACGGTGATTGGAGGAACTGTGAATGAGAATGGTGTTCTGCATATTAGAGCTACTAAAGTTGGATCAGAGAGTGCTCTTTCACAGATTGTTAGGCTGGTTGAATCAGCACAAATGGCTAAAGCTCCTGTTCAAAAATTTGCTGATCGTATTTCTAAATATTTTGTGCCTCTTGTGAGTATTAACTGGCTTCCTGTTGAGATTTATGTTATCATCTTATGACTCTCAGAGAGTTGATGATCTTTTTGCTATTTCAGGTTATTATTCTCTCCTTTTCCACTTGGCTGGCCTGGTATTTATCTGGGAAGTACAACAGCTATCCTAAATCCTGGATTCCGTCTTCTATGGATAGTTTTCAGCTTGCCCTTCAATTTGGTATATCTGTTATGGTTATAGCTTGCCCATGTGCTCTTGGTCTTGCTACTCCAACTGCTGTAATGGTTGGCACAGGAGTTGGTGCTTCTCGAGGTGTTCTGATTAAAGGTGGGCAGGCCTTGGAAAGCGCACAAAAGGTATACATCGATATTTCTTAACTATGCTTCCAGCAATACCATATCTTAAAAATTTAACTTGACAAGAAAATCATCATATGTTTCTGTAGGTGAACTGTATAGTGTTTGATAAGACGGGGACTCTTACAATGGGCAAACCAGTCGTTGTAAATACAAAGCTTTTCAGATCTATGGTACTTCGAGAATTTTACGAATTGGTTGCTGCAGCTGAGGTAAATCTTAGTCTGGTTTGGACTTGTTGAGTGGCATTATCACAACTGCAAGCCCCCGTTGTTGAGTATTCTTTTGTTGCCCTACAAGTTCTATCACCCTTGTTAACTTAGTCATGTTACCATCCTCCTGCTAGTTTCAAAAGCATTTAGAAATGATGTTCTTTGAGCCTTGCATTTGTTACATAATATTAGTGCTGTTAAAGTTGTAGCACAAGATAGTCTTCAGAGCAGTTTATGCTTTTTAAACTAGATTCTGCTTAAGCAGACAATATGAGGTATCATTTTTGAAGTCAATGGATTGGGATGAAACTCTATCCTGTTAATTTGTTCTGGTTCAAGAGTTCCTTGAACACCATCATGGTCAAACATTTTTCTAATATAATGAACATAAGCGTTTGTCCTTGCCAAATCTAAAAAGGATATCTTACACTTGAATTTCAGGTAAATAGTGAGCACCCCTTGGCCAAGGCAATTGTTGAATATGCTAAAAAGTTTAGAGAGGATGAGGAGAATTCTGTGTGGCCTGAAGCCGAGGACTTTGAGTCTATAACTGGCCACGGTGTGAAGGCCGTTGTCCACAACAAAAAAGTAATAGTTGGAAACAAGAGGTTGATGTTAGAGCAAGGCATTTCTGTTCCAGTTGATGCCGATGAAGTACTAGCAGAAGCAGAAGAATTGGCTCAAACTGGAATTCTTGTATCAATTGATGGTGTACTGATTGGTGTTGTTGCTATATCTGATCCAGTGAAGCCTGGAGCTCGTGAAGTCATTTCTCTTCTTAAGTCTATGAATGTTGAGAGTAAGCTAGTGACAGGTGACAATTGGGGAACAGCTAATGCTGTTGCCAAGGAAGTTGGCATTTGTGATGTCATTGCAGAAGCAAAACCTGAAGACAAAGCAGAAAAAGTTAAGGAACTGCAGGTAAAATTTTGATTCCATGTAAAGATAAACACATTTTGCTTTTAAAATAAATAAATTGTGTGACCATTTCATCTAAAATCTTAAGCTATTAGAGAGAACACACTTTTATTTACTTACTTATGTCTTCAAAGCTTAATTGATCTTAGTCGATTAACAGAGTTTAGGAAACATTGTTGCAATGGTGGGAGATGGAATTAATGACTCACCAGCGCTTGTAGCAGCGGATGTTGGAATGGCAATAGGTGCAGGCACAGATATAGCTATTGAGGCAGCTGATATTGTCCTAATGAAAAGCAATCTTGAAGATGTCATAACTGCTATTGATCTTTCCAGGAAAACTTTTGGCCGAATTCGCCTGAACTACTTTTGGGCATTTGGCTATAACCTTCTTGGCATCCCTATTGCTGCCGGAGCTCTTTTCCCGTTTACTGGATTTCGGTTGCCACCATGGGTAGCAGGAGCTGCAATGGCTGCCTCTTCAGTAAGTGTTGTCTGCAGCTCCCTTTTGCTGAAGAATTACAGGAGGCCAAAGAGGCTTGATAATCTTGAGATTGGAGGGATAACTGTTGAGTCATAAAGTAAATATGTTGTATATTTGACTTTTCTTTGATGACTAAAACATGTAAATTTGTTGATTAATCACATATGCATAACAACTTACGCCTTAATTCCAAGCAAGTTGGGGTCGACTATATGAATTTTCACTGTTTATATCTGTATTGTTCGGATCATCATGAATTGGCTAGTTTTTACGTTGACTTTGAGACTACCCAACCCTCCGTTAATCCGTTAATTGGTGGTTGAGACCGAATAGGAGCAAGCTCACATAGGTGGAGTTAATTACATATGCATGTAGGAACAAAAGGTAAAGAGGAATTGCACGGAGTTTCCATGTACTAGTTGTAGGCAAGATTCAAGTACTAGTGATTAAGTTCTTAGACTGTTATTGCAAGTTCATAAAAGTAAATTGTAGGTATAGCTAGTGAAGTGGCCTTTCTATCATCATGTATACTAAATATGTGGTTGCTTTTGACCAGAAGTGCTAATCCCATTAATTTTCATGTTGCTTCTTATTGCATAATTACCTTTATTTTTTGAATATTTTGCTTGATATATACTTTTGTGTTTATTGTTTATTACGTGTATAACTCGTTAAAAACTTTTGATAAAAGCAGTTCTTATAAAGTTATTTTACCTCGAGTAGTCTTCTGGAACACTGGATCTTTGGGATATTCCAAAAAAAAGCAGAGGAAAAAAAAAGATTAGATCTAGTAGTTATTTTTAACTTTTACTATTCCTTAGAATTTATGTTCAGTCAAATATTCTAATGTAGTATGTTTTAAGTAGGTGGAAAATGTATCCTTTTTGTTAAAAAACATTTCCACCCCTCTCCCACAATTTTGCTCACTTAGTAGCTTTCGACATGGATTTACAATATTTCTCAAAGTGGAGAGAATTGTGATTCCATATTTACATATACTTTATCTGATTGCAATTCCATTTGGAGAAGAAACATAATCAGACTCCACCATATTCCTTCGATCATAAACTTTCTTTTGTTAGAAAAAGTTTGTAGGGTTGGTCGGAAATAAAGATTTATATAAAAAATAAAAGTATGCAATAATAGTTTTAGCACTCATTCTGTCATTCATCAAACAGTCTTAACACATCCACGTATAGTGTAAATAATTCAACCCTTACAATGGGGCAGAACGTGGCGCATATGCTACGAATTTAATCTCTATTTTAGGCCAATTTGTAATCATCATTACTTAGAAGTACTTAGTATATTTTAGTGAAGAAAAAGGACACCTTAACTTAGTAGAATAATTAACAACTCGATACTTTTGTGGGGAAAAAAAGAACCATAAAAGGAGTTTGGTATTTGCATAATCTACTAAAACGACAAAGAAAACACGTCCTCATAGCACATCAACAAAAAGTTGAATTTCTTCGCCACAACTTTTGTCACGACCCAATTCCCGCTATAGGTCGTGAAGGCGTCCAACGTCGGCGTTAGGCAAGCCAACCGTGAACTATCTCATTAGTTGTTCATTTTATTACTTTTGAAATCATAAATTTTAATAAGGAAGGAAATTTACACTTTTAAATTCACGAACGTACAAAATTAGTAGTTTATAAAAGAAATGAAAGGCGACGATAATATACAGAACCGTAAGTATCAACTAGTATATCCCAAAATCCGGTGTCACAGGTGCATGAGCATTTACTAAGGAGTACAATAATAATAAAATATCTATCTGAAATGTAAATAAGACAGGACAACGTGAATAGTACGATGGGGATTCTGTGGACTGTGATGCGTAGCTTGGAATGTAGCTCACATAGAGTCTCCTCAATAGTTGCGCCTACGCGCCAGGATGATCACCAAATGAACTTGTCAGATCATGCATATTTAGTGCAGAAGTGCAACATGAGTACGTAAATCAACGCGTACCCAATAAGTATCTAGCCTAACCCCGGAGAAGTAATGACGAGGGGTCGACATCGACACTTACTAATGGTCCAATAAATCAATATGGTAAATCATAAACAGATAAGAAGCACAAACAATAGTAGTGAGGCAAATTTGTAACTAACACAATCTTCCAAAATTTCATTTAACGATATCAATCTCTCAATCTCGTATTATATCTCAACAACTCAAAAATATACAGTGCCAATATCAAACGGATAAGGAAATACCATATAAAGTACCGGGCATCAGTGGAAGGATAATCTCGTGAACATTCTGATGGCTAGCGATATAACGCACGATTATGCCGAGGTCGTACGGCCCGATCCTAGAAGGAATATGATACTGCCGAGGCGAACGACCCGATCCCATCATAATGTGTACATTGCCGAGGGTCGAGCGGCACGAACCATAGATGCATCTATTATACTGCCAAGGCGAACTGCTTGCTCCCATAAGAGTGTGGTACATGATCCTGCCGAGGCGTTCAGCCCGCTCCACAAGAAAGGAAAGAAAATTTTCAAATTACGAGGCACGTGCTTGCGATACAGTCTATGAACATAAAGTGAGTATAACCTTTACCGATTCTCAAATAACTTGTCAACAACTCAAGGTGATAAGACTCGGCCTAATATATATGTAATTTCTAAATCAAGTTCAATTAATTAAGCCAACAGAATACGTTTAAATAATTCAAATATTACATGACAAAGTCCTAAGTCTACCCGAACATAAACATGTTTTAACTATATACGGACTCTCGTCACCTCATGCGTACGTAGCACCCGCAACTAATAGCACATAACAATCACGTCACATATGGGTAGTTTTCCCTATCAAAGGGTTAAATAGGAGACTTACCTTAACGAAGTTAGGCCGATATTCCAAAATATCCTTCTCGCGTGAAATGACCTCCGGACGGCTCAAATCTAGCCTTAATTACATAACATCATTAAAATTTATTAGAAATAATTTCAGATAATAAAACGTCAACTTTGAATTTTACTTTAAAAAGTCAACCCGGGGCCCGCATCTTGAAACTCGTTAAAAAATTACGAAATTCGAATACCCATTCCGATATGAGTTCAACCATACCAATTTTATCAAATTCCGATAACGAATCGACCTCCAAATCTTCATTTTTCATTTTTGAAAGATTTTGCCAAAAATCTCATTTTCTTCCAATTGATTCACTAATAATTGATGAATATAACCATGGAATCATGAATATAATCACTTTCGGATATAGAACACTTACCCAAGTCAAAGTCGTGAACAATGCCTCACCAGAAACCAGAAAATCCAAACTTCTTCGAAATGATTCGAAACCACCCTGAAACTCATCTGGAACCTCCCGGACACAAACCATATATGAATTTCAATCATAACACATGCTACGGATCTGCTCGCGCACTTAAAACACTGAAAAGAGGTTGTCTTGGCCCGATATTGACCATGGTCAAACTTCAATTTTCTTAACTCTACTAGTCTCTCAACTAGTGATCCAAAATATACCTAAGCCTCTCGGGACCCCGTCAAATCATACCAACAAGTCCCAAAATATGATATGAACTTAGTCGAGGCCTCAAATCAGATTAAATAACACCGGAACTACGAATCGCACCTCGAATCAGATTATGAGTTATGGAATTTCTAAATTCTATAATTTGCGCCGAAGCGTATCAAATCAATCCGGAATGACTTCAAATTTTGCACACAAGTCATAAATGACATAATGGACATGTTTCAATTTTCGGAATTGAAATCCGAGCTTGATATTAGCCAAGTCAACTTCTGGTCAAATTTATGAATATTTCAAAACTTCAACTTTCCAACTTTTCGCCAAAATGCGCCGAATTGTCCTACGAACTTCCAAATCCAAATCCGTACATACACCTAAGTCCAAAATCTCTATACGAAGCTATTAAAATCATAAATATTCTATTCCGGAGTCATTTTCTTAAAAGTCAAACCTTAGTCAACTCTTCCAACTTAAAGCTTCCGAATTGAGAATTTTGCTTCCGAAATAACTCCGAACTTCCCGAAATTCAATTTCGACCATACGTACAAGTCATAAAACATGAAGTGAAGCTACTCGAGGCCTCAAATCGCCGAACGACGCGCTAGAGCTCAAAACAACCAGTCGTGTCGTTACAACTTTTGGGACATAATTTGATTTAGAACATCTCATAATAAAAAGAAAAAAAGTATAGCACCATGTTAATTATTGATACTCTCCAATTTTAAGATTGAAATAACATACAGTTAATTTAATTTTAAAGCTTATGTAATATTCTAGTAACTCGTAATGCTTTTCTTCTTCTTCTAGTATTACGAATATAAATACGTAAGCCATCTCTTAAAAAATATGCATTACAATCCGTACTTGAATGAAAATTGTTGGCCCAAGTAAAGAATAGTTTTGAAGATTGACAAAGGAACTCAGGGATGAACCAGGTCCATCACTGGTAGGCATAGACACAAGCAAATTAAAAGCACGTGAGATGCACATGCAGGAGATAAACAAAATTTGGCATAATAATAGATATCTCCTGATAAAAAAGATTGCATAATTGATAAGGAGAAGGTCTCCTTACTCAACGAGAATATTATCCAAGATAAGGAAGGAGTTAGGAGTTGAGATTAACTAGAACTCTTCCACCAAGGAAGAGTAGCATTAGAACTCTAGTTATTTTCTACTCTACTAACTATATAAATTGCAGGATATTCTCACTCTACAGGTGACGCACAAAAGCAGAAGTTAAACGTGAATTGAGAGCAAAATAACAAGGCATTTTGCAAGCAGTTCGTGTGTGATTCAAGTGTGCGAACCTGAAGCTACATGAACCAAATAGAAGAACTAGTTCCAAGTGTCTGTCTTTTATTCTAGTTCAATTGTAGTAGGTATTTTCATATTGTACCTTTCAGCTTTATCTAGAGGCAATTGTAATAGGTACTCAGAGTATTCAAGTTAGAGTTAAATTGAAGTTGTCGCAGCACTTAGAGGCTGGTTGCCACAATGGGGTTAGAGTTAATCCTAGGTTTACAAAAGTATTTTATAAATGCAGTTTTTGGCTTAGTGATTTAGTGGAGAGTTTGGGAAAATCCTACTGGGAAGTAGGTCGTGGTTTTTTCACCTTTTGAGCCAGGTGTTTTCCACGTAAAATACTTGTGTTTTTTAATTTCTGCATTTATTATTACGCAACAGTAGTATAAGGAACACATAGAAGAACCAGGTCCTTCTATAATATGTGCACGCGAAAAATTGGACACCACACAAATCACCCCCTCTTGTGTGGTATTGAAGTTAAAACATCAATTGGTATCATAGTAGATTATCCTTGAAGAGGCTAACACCTTAGGAGAATATCAAGATGAGTGCACCACCTGGAAACTGGGAAGGGCAATCCACTTCTAGGCCACCACTCTTCAACGGCCAGTATCACTCTTGGTGGAAAAACAGGATGAGAGATCACATCATAGGAGAAGACTATGAGCTATGGGACATTGTCACAGATGGTCCACTGGCTACCATGAAGATAAATGCTGAAGGAGAAGAGGTGTCAAAAACAAGAGCTGACTGCACTGCTGACGACTTGAGGAAATGGGAGAAGAATGTTAAAGCCAAAAAATGGCTTGTTTGTGGACTGGTCCAGATGAGTACAGTAGAATCCAAAGCTGTACCACTGCTAAGGAAATCTGGGATACTTTGCAAGTGGCCCATGAAGGAACACCTCAAGTGAAGAGGTCCAGAGGAACACTACTATATTCTAAATACGAGAATTTCACCATGAAGTAAGGGGAAACCATCCAAGAGATGTATAGAAGGTTCACCACACTGACAAATGAACTTAAGTCTCTTGGAACGATTATTTCTAAAGAAGACAGAGTTGAGAAGATTATGGCAAGGGTTCTGTCAGTTACTTGGGAGAGCAAAATTACTTCCATTCAGGAATCAAAGAACATTGCCACTCTTAGGTTAGGTGAGCTAATTGGAAATCTCACTGCTTATGAACTTAGAAGGAAAACCATGAAGATGGATGTACCCAAGAAGGAAAGGAGCCTGGCACTCAGAATCACTGAAGGTTATGATCTAGAAGATGATGAAATGGGTATGATCACAAAGGACTTCAAGAAGTACCTAATGAGAGGAAATGGTTCTTCAAGAAGTGGAGGCTACAACAAACCAAGGGTTCCTGAAAAACAGACCAATGAGGGCTGCTACAAGTGTGGGAAGAATGATCACCACATCAAAAACTGTCCTCAATAGGAAATTGAATGGAAGAAGGAAAGAGCTGAACGAAGAAACAGAAAGAAGGAACAGGTTCATCCCAAGAAGAACAAAAGATCAACAAAGGCTATGGTTGCTACTTGGGGAGAAAGCTCAAATGAGGACTCAAATGATAAAGATGAAGATGAACAAGCACTTATGGAAATTGGAGAATCCGATGAGGAATCTGAAGTTTGATCAATCACCGTTGTCTTGCCTAATAGTGGTGTTAGGCGCCATCACGACCTATAGTGGATTTTGGGTCGTGACAGGTTGATATCAGAGCCTTAGGTTCACTTAGGTCTCACAAGTCATGAGCAAGTCTAGTAGAGTCTTGCGGATCGGTACGGAGACGTCTGTACTTATCTTCGAGAGGCTATAGGGATGTTAGGTGCACTTCCCTTCCTTATTCCTCTTCGTGCGATTTGATTCCTTTGAGGCTTATGCCCTTATTTCCTTCCTACTCAATCTTATGCGACATGGAGCGTTTGTTATCAATTGGCCATCGAGGAGTTGTAGTGGTACTGCAGACGTGGTGCAGGATATTTTTCCCTGCGTATTCGGGCAGGCTATTATCGTCACCTTGCGGAAGGATGTTCTGTCATTTCAGCTCAGTAGCTGTATTTCCAATGGTTTCGAGGCTATGCACAAATTGCTATGATGTTCATGCGTTGTTATCGCACAGTGTTGATGTAATGGTGGGGTGCTCGTTTATGTGTAGGCAGTGAATGACTTGAATGGAGGATTTCTCGGTGCATGATTTAGAGGTTCGGCATTTAATTCTAGCGAAGGAAAGGCAATCAGATATCACGACCCGAAATCCGCTAGTCGTGATGGCACCTAACCCAACCCGCTAGGTAAGCCAATTAACAATTATCCATTTTCAATTAACTTAATAAAACAATTAAACAAAGGAATTATCTGAGTCTTATACATCCCCAAGGATTGATAGTACAAATCATGAGCTCCTAAGAATAGAATTTACAAGCTGATATGAAGTAAATACATCTTCTGTTTGAAAAGTACATAAACAGAGGTTTTTTATATATAAATCTAAGGTTACCATGAAGAAGAGGAAGCTACAATAGGAACGCAGGTACATCTTTAATCCCGGCAACTATCGAGCACAGCAACGACAACAACCAACATCTGCACGCAATGTGCAGAAGTGTAGTATCAGTACAACCGACCCCATGTACTGAGTAAGTATCTTGTCTAACCTTGTCAAAGTAGTGACGAGGCTGTTAAAAGATGCTCATTGATAAAACATGTAATGTAAACTAACAATAGAACTATACTACAATACAACAGAGTAGCGCACACGAAATGATTATACAAAGCAATAACGGAGTACTAAAAGAAAACACAATCTCACCCAATCCTTTCCTGAGAGCGAAAGCCAATAAATCACAACAATTAACTCAAATCTTTTATAATGTGAGAGATATACTAAATACATCAAATCCAATGGCACAACAACACCCTTCGTGCATTTATCTCATCCTGACCAATTATGCGTAAAACAATACCAACCAAATGACATAAATGCCGATAACAGAAATGACAGAGTGGGAAATACGCAAATAGCTATGGAGGATGAGAATGTACATGAAAACATCCGTAACAGACTGAACAGAAAGCATAGAGATAATGACAATGATTAGGAAAAAGGAATGTAACTTTGACTAACTAGCAAGCTGAAGGCATGAAGACAAATATGACAAATAAGGAATCGGTCACATGATCTTTATAAGTTAGCAAGTAGGGACATGAACGACTAGTATGGAAGAAGACCTACACTTAAGTGCAACAAAATAGATGACATGGATAAAATCATAACAACAGGAAATAGGCATGATATTAGCAAGTTTAAACAACTAGAAGGCATGATAGTACGACAATAAAGGTGATAGAGGATAAAGACAAAATAGTAACGACATATCACATAAGAACCATAAACACGACAATAACAATTCCAGGTAAAGACGTGAAGGTATCTGCAAGAAAGAAATATCACAACATAATGCATGTCTCTCATCCTCACTTGCACGGAAACACCCTTCGTGCCATGAACTCACCATAACATGAAAGCGTAATAGTATAAATATAATAGCACGACATCACCCTTCGTGCTTTTACTCACATAATATGGCACGGCATCACCCTTGGTGATTTTACTCACAATGATATGTCACGGCATCACCCTTCGTGCTATTACTCTCAATAATATGGTACGACATCACCTTTCGTGCTTTTACTCTCAATAATATGGCACGGCATCACCCTTCGTGCTTTACACTCTCCCTCACATGATAATGTATAAACAAAGGCACGACATCACCCTTCGTGCTTTACACTCTCCCTTACCAAGCATATGTATATCAATGACAAACAAGGCAGGAAGCATAAATAACGTCAAGGAGAGTGTTTAAATGGATATTTCAAATGAATCCCAATCACAACTTTCCAAGCCAACAATAGTTCAATAAACCCACAAGAACCTTATTATTCAAGTATTCCAACAAATTTCACAAATGATTTACAACACAAGAATAGAATCTGGTATCTCAAGAATATCCGCCGTAGCAATGTATTAATGATTATGCATATTGATGACCGAATTAAACACACCAATGTATTCTCAGAATTTCCATCAAATTTGATCAAGTTATAATAAGCTAAGTCTTAGTTTCTAATATTTAATACTATATTCTTAGTATCTAGGAGCCAAGTAACGCATGAGGCAAGAAAATCAGGTGATTCTACAAGACGCAATTTATAACATAATTTACCCCCGAGCATGGTTACCCTGGCACATGAATATATACTCGTCACCTCATATATGTATCACCCCCACATGTAGCAAACAATGTCATATAGTAGGAAAAATTCTCTCAACAAAGTTAAGCAAAACGCTTACCTCAAAGAAGGCAAACCGATACTCAAAAATGAACTCCTCGGGTGATATGACCTCCGGGCGGCTCAAATATCATCACAATAACTTCAAAGCACAAATAAAACTCGTAAGAGACTATTCCGGATCATAAATCCTCAATTTTTAACAAAGTCTAAAAATCGATCCAAAAGTCGACCCCCGGGCCTGCACCTCGAAACCCGACAAATTTCATAAAATACGGCCACCCATTCAAGTACGAGTTTAACCATACTAGTTTCACTCAAATCCGACTCCAATTTAATGTTCAAAACTCAAAAATTCATATTATTAACTTTAGGCCAAAACCTCCAATTTTCTCTATAAAATTCATAATCCTATTACCAAAAACGAGGGTAGATTCGTGATATAAGATCAAAAATGAGTAGAGAACACTTACCCTATTCCACAAGATGAAAATTGCTCCAAGAATTGCCTCAATCCGAGCTTGGCAATGTTAAAATGAAGTCAAAATCGCGATTTTTAAAAGAACACTGCCCAGGTCTTTTATGCATCGCGAATGCGGAAGAACTATCGCGTTCGCGAAGAAGAAAACAAAAGCTGCCCAGAATAACCTTCGGGAATGCGAGAAACGGGATGCGAATGCGGTGAACAAGGGATAGGACTTACACGAACGCGTAAGAGACACGCGAATGCGAATGAGGAAAATGATCACCAGTGCCCGGGGCCTGGTTTGCACTTTCCGAACGCGACATATGGACTGCGAACGCGAAGAAGGAGGTGGCAGAACTTCGCGAACATGAGAGGGTAGATGCGGACGCGAAGAGGAAATATTCCACCCTCCAAAACCACATTACCCGAATGCGAGTGCAAGGACACGAACGCAATGAAAGAAAACCAGATGACAGATTCAACATTTCAAAGTAGGAGGAAAATGACCCGTAGCCCACCCGGAACACACCCGAGGCCCCCGGGACCACGTCCAAACATACCAATAAGTCCCATAACATGACACGGACCTACTTGAGGCCTCAAAACACATATAACAACATCAGAACGGCGAATCACAACTCAATTCGAATTCAATAAACTTGAAACTTCAAACTTCCATAACTGATGCTGAAACCTATCAAATCATGCCCGATTGACCTCAAATTTTTCACACAAGTCACATTTGACATTACAGACCTTCTCCAACTTCCGGAATTGGATTCCGACCTCGATATCAAAAAGTCCACTTCCGGTCAAACTTCTCAAAAACCTTCAAATTTCTAACTTTTGCCAAACGACTCCAAAATGACCTACGGACCTCCAAATCCATTTTTAGATGCTCTCCCAATACCATAATCACCATACATAGCTATTCTTAGACTCGAAATCCCAAACGGACATCGAAAACATTGAAATGCACTTCAACCCAAATATGATGAAATCTTTCCAAAATGCCAACTTCCACAATAGGCGCCAAAATGCTCCCGGGTTATCCAAAACCTGATCCGAACATACGCCCAAGTCCAAAATCATCATAGAAACCTGCTGGAACCTTCAAATCCCTATTCCAAGATTATTTACCCAAAAATCCAACCTTAGTCAATTCTTCTAACTTAGAACTTGATTATTGAAGTTCATCCTTCCAAATCGATTCCAGATAACTTGAAAACCAACATCGATGATTTACGCAAGTCATAATATATCATGCAAAGATGATTGAGCTCTCAAAACACCGAGCAAAGTGTTTATTTTCAAAATGACCAGTCGGGTCGTTACATCGGACTAAGGATCTTCAGGCCTTGGTTGATGGAGTAACGAGACTTGATATTTTCTAGCATGGGGGAATTCTCATTTGTGATGTGGTGTCGTCATCCTTGTTTGAGAACATTTAGGTTCTCCGGTGTTATGGTCTTCTTCAATTTGCCTTCGGGCAAGAGTGTTGTGAAATAATGCTTGAGAAGCGGTTGTCGGAGATAGTAGAGTGTAGCGGTTTCAGAATCAAATTGGTATTTCTAATGTGATGGCTCGAAAAGATGATCTTCTAGGAGATTTAGAGTTGGTAGAAATTCATTATTTCAGGTGCTACAAGGATGGATTTGATTTGAGGCAACATTTGGGCAGCGAAGTATGAGGAAGGACATGGCGGGAGGTGTCTCGCGGTGGTTGAATTACTAGCAGTTCAAGTATGAAAAGCAAAGGTCGAGAAGTTTCTTAAAGGTGATGGTTTAACCGAAGTGAGAGTGGCAGGGTAGCATGTGGATTCTGTGGTAGGATAGCCACATTCTTTGAGAAAGGTTTAGAGCGATTTGGGGAATCGAAGTGACTAGGTCCATGAATTTTTATTTAAGATGGAGGCTACTGTACTGAGGAAGTTTGAATATGGCCGAGAGGAGTTTTCTTGAAATGAAGAGGGGTGTAAAAACTTGATTATCGTTTTGGGATGCAACATGACTTCGAGTTTGGAGCATATTTTCGGACTTTCAGTCGATGTCAATGGGGAGTGAACATACTTGTATAGTTGGTAGACGAGTATGGGCTCAGGAGGGTCTACTGAATTCGTAGTAGTGGTACCCAATGTAGTGTCGTTAGAAGTTGTCAGTATGGAATCCCACAGGTGGGTTATCTTATAGGAACAGGTTAGCTGTTGCGTGATTTTGATGAGGTTTCTATGAAGAGTTCTACTTACTACCCAACAGAAGTTCGAGTATGTGATTGTGGCTGATAATTCGTAATGTTTCATGAAAAGCTTAACAAAAGTTTTCAAGAAATTTGGCGGGTTAACGGTACGAGATCATAATAATTGAGAAGGAGGAATCGTTGTGGGCTCTAAATTATGTTATGATAGCTTAAAGCTATGTGGGGGAGCCCACTGTCTACGATTGGATCGCGTGGTTGTGTGCTTGTGCGGTTTCTGGTTATCAGTGAACTGATGGATTATTTATGACTAAGAAAAGAAAATAGCAGGGGTAATTCGAGCTAGGAACTTGTTGAATGTGTGCTATACTTCGCCTTATCGATTCAGGTGCAGGTTTTGGGAGGAATCAGAGTTTATGCTTCTTGTGGATGTGATGTACAAGGAAAAGAATCTAGCTGGTTGCTTCTTTGAAAAGGTGTTAATGTGCTAGCAGAGTGTTGGAGTTTGGTTATGTTCGGGACCAGGTCAGAGTGGGTGACTCTCAACAACAGTCCTAGAGGGTTCAAGAATTAAAGTGCAGTGGATTATGAACGGGACTTGGAGTGTTCAATGTTATCATTGGGTATGTGGTGCAATATTGGAGGAAAGGAAGAAATAACTTCGGATTCGCGAAAGGTCTTGCAAAATGGGTGTACCAGTTGGAGATGCTATTGAGCGCATAAGGAGGGTATGAGATGGTTTATGAGTATTGAGATGATGTGGTCTCGTGATACGGATCTCTCAGAATGAGTGCAGATGTAGTTCGTTATGTGTTTGAATGGAGCTATTGTTATTTCTAAGGCAAGTCAAGAGTAAATTGGAATAAGTTGGGTCAGTTAGAAATGGTTGAATCAGCATGATTGTGGCAATGATCAGTTCCTTTAGCGTGTGAAGTTACACATGTGGTTTGTTGTTGTACGTGCGGGCTTGACAGCCACCATAACTTGATTGTTTTGGGAGGTATTTGATTCAAATGGCCTTGTTGTGTAAATGGATTCCGAAAGAGTTATGGCGGTTTACATCACGACTTGAGGTTTGTATTTTCTGCGGTTTGGGAATTCAGTTGCGTATTGCATTAGTTCTTCTGAAATGAGCTAAGTGAAAGGTTTCTAGCCAATGAAGTGTTTATTCTACTAGTAGTTCAGAGGTTATGATGAATTCATGTACTCTCACGTAGAGGCATGATATGTATATTGAGCGGCATGGGAATTGAAAGTGGAGGATCAAGATTGTGGTTCGGTGTTGACAGGAATGTCACGAGCTCGGATGGGCAGGGAGGAATTCTGATGTTTAGAGTAAGCTAGCATTAACTTAGTGTCGCATGGTAATGATGTCCTGTAGAAGAGGCATTATGTGTTGATTTGCGGATTCGTGATTTGCTTTATAGAATTAATACAATTGGTGGTATGGAAGTGCAGACATTGCTACCTGGTGCGGAATGTCGTGAGAGCGTATCCCACAGGAGAATTGTGTAAGTGTGACATGTTAGTCACTGGATTGTTAAGGATTGAAATCAAGTATGGAGATTATAGTAATATCGCAAATGTGAGAGTTTATGCCTGAGAGGTGTTCTATTACTTGGGTTGTGGACTATGTGAGTTTGTTCCGAGTTTGACGGTTGTTCTTACGTGTCATGAAAAAGGTTATTGTGGATTCTTGAAATGTTATTAGCCCGGTATGGTATGCTCAAAATTGGTTTGGGGTCCGTTGGTGGGTCTAATGTGTATGGGTTCTCTACGTCAGGTCGGATGTGTTCATTCGTCATAGCATTGCTTACAGAGGAGTCGTCGGGCATTAGATGTTATTTTCGTCGTCAGTTATTCCATGTAATACTCTATTGTGCCGTGTGGGTTGTGAGATGACTTGATTATTCGCACATGTGTTATGGTCCCATGTAGCTTGTGGTGTTCTATGAGCAGGATGGCTCTTGAGATGCAGGTCATTTATCGCACCTTAGTTATGCTTGGGTTTTGTAGCGTATGGCGCTATCCATCTCCCTAAGGCTGTATTTTTGCACTTGGCGTGCTTGTGGTCGATATTCGGTACTTTGTAGGTATAAGAATTATGGATTGATGGGTATTTATTTATTTCTTGTTATGTGTGGATCTGGTGACACGCCTCTACGAGTATGTTGTTTGGATCGGGTTGCACGCCGCAATGTTATCATGTGAGGATCGGGTGGCACACCGCAACAGTGGGATGTTGATTATGATTCCCTATATCTATTCTTGTGTATTTTGTCGCTCTTTCCCTGAGAAGGGTTTGTAGGGTCTGTTCGACCATCTGATTTGTTACGCGGGTTGGGTAGTTCCTTTCCAGAGTCCTCTTTTCCTTATGTATCGCATTCAAGTTTGTAGCTTGTTGGCGCATTGTTTGAGATGGATTATTGCCTGAGCAACTTGTACTAGGTGAGACGAGGTTGTTGGACCTGGATCAGTGCGATCAGAGTTATGTAGGGTATATTAATGAGAAAATATCGTTATTCAGTTCAGAATGAGGTAATGGTCCTTATCAGGAGGAGAGACTCCATGATTTGTTGATTCGGTAGGTGGTTATTAGTTTCTATGCATCTCTTCCGCCGTGACAGCTTGGAACAGGACTTATATGCATCATGAGGTGTGTTGTGGGCACCAGATTCGTGGAATTACAGCTATTGTTGTCAGAGGATGTTGTTATGGTCAAGCGACTTATGTGGTGCATGGTGTGAATTTAGCGGAGCATGTTCATGTTGGGTGCAGTGTGTAAGGATTTATATGGTGCTCGTATGTTAGAATCAGGTCTTGTAGAGAAGTTCGGAGGTTGGAATTTGGTTCTAAAGCTTATTGACTAAATAAAAGGGAGAATCTTTAGTCTGCCTCGAGCTAATGTGCTCACATGGGTTGTAGTGGCACGGGTAGGTGCACGAGGTGTTAAATAGGGATTTTGGACAACTCCAGAGTAGTTCTTGGGATGTTCGAGGACGAACGTATGTTTAAGTGGGAGAGACTGTAATGACCCGACCAGTCGTTTTGAGCCCTAACGTATCGTTCGGCAGATTGAGGCCTTGATTAACTTCACTTCATGTTTTATGACTTGTACGTGTGGTTGAAATTGAATTTCGGGAAGTTCAGAGTTAATTCTAATGGAAAATTCTTATTTCGAAAGCTTTAAGTTGGAAGAATTGACTAAGGTTTGAATTTTGAGTAAATGACCTCGGAATTAGGATTTGAAGGTTCCCATAGGTTCATATGATGATTTCGGACTTGGGCGTATGTTCGGGTTAAGTGTCAGGTGGTCCGGGAGCATTTCGACACTTATTGTAGAAAGTTGGTATTTTTGAAAGTTTTAGAATTTCATAAATTTGGTTTGAAGAGGATTTTGATGCTATCGATGTCCGTTTGGGGGTTCCGAGCCTTGGAATAGGTTCGTATCATGATTTGTGAATTGCACGCAAAGTTTGGCATCATTCCGGAATGTTTAAGTATGAATCGGACGCTTTCGTCAAAGTTTGAATGTTTGAAAGTTGAAAGAAAGGTTTTGGCCGTCGATTCATAATTTTGATGTTGTTTGACATGATTCGAGACTTCGACTAAGTCAGTATCGTGTTTTGGAATGTGTTGGTATGTTTGGACGGGGTCCCGGGGGCCTCGGGTGCGAATCAGATTGGGAACGGATCGAGTTTGGACTTGGAGGAACTGCTGAAGCTTAAGGCTTCTGGTCCGATTGCACATGCGAGGTTATGGCCGCAGGTGCGAGACTGCAAAAGCGGACCACGGGTCGCATAAGCAATAGGGAGTGAGTTTGTTGGATTCACAGGTGCTAGGAATTACCGCACTTGCGGGCTCGCAGATGCGGGCGGAGGATCACACAGAAGCAGAAGTGGTCTAGGACTGGAAGGGCGCAGGTGCGGGTGTTGTAGCGCACCTGTTGAGCTGCATGTGCAGTCATGGGCGCGGAGGTGCCGAATGCTGCTCGAGCTGGGGAGTACGCAGATGTGGGTGATTTCCGCAGAAGCGGATGCGCACCTGTGATTGAATGTCTGTAGAAGCGAAAAAAGCTCGCACCTTGGGGAAGCCGTATTTGCGAGGTAGCTTCCGCAGAAGCGCTAGGGGTTTCGCAGGTGCGGAAAATTGACTGGCCAGATTGTTTAAAAATCGGGGTTTTGCTCATTTCACTCATTTCTCTCTTGGTTTGGGCGATTTTGGAAAGCTTTATGGGGAGATTTTCATCATCTATGGCAAGATATGTTATTCCCACCTATTGTAAGTTAAATACATGGATTCTACAAGGATTTAAGCATGAAAATTAGTAGAAATTGTGGGATTTTGGTAGAAATCCTAGAATTTGGTATTTTTGGATTTTGACCACGAAATTGGACATGGAATTAGGAATAAATTATATATTTGAGTTCGTGGTGTTATGGGTAATGATTATCTTTGAAATATTTTGAAATCCGGGCACGTGTGCCCGAGGGTTGACTTTATTGACTTTTCAATCGAAGTTGGAAATATTTATAAATTGGTTAATTATGGGTAATATAGTATATATTTATGGATTTGCACATTGTTTAACTAGTTTTGGATCGACGGGAATCGGTTTGAGGTGTTAGAGAGATTTTGGAGCCGGTTATGGAACTCCGGAGCGAGGTAAGTCTCTTGTCTAATTCTTTGTGGGGAAAACTACCCCTAGGTGATGTATTTGATATGTGCTACTTGCTGCGAGGGCTACGTACGCATTAGGTGACGAGTGTCCATACGTAGCTAAATTCATGTTGTTGTCCGGGTAGACTTAGGTTCACACCATGCTATAATTGTACTATAGAGGTTATCTTTTCTCGGTTAATTCCTTTATTTCGTATTACGACTTGAGATTAGACTTGCTATTGTAGATATTTAATGGGCTTCATGATTAGCCGTGGAATAATTGTACTCCTCTTACGAATTTCTCCCGTGCTATGCGTTTTCATCGAAGGTTTTTCTTAAAATTTATAACTCACACGTCAATTAGTGAGTGGGGTCAATGACCCGTTAAAGCTCCTTATTCTAATGGGATCGTGTCATTCGCCTCGGCAGGATTATGTACCACACTCTCATGGGAGCGGGCCGTTCGCATCGGCAGTATAATAGATGCATCTATGGTTCATGTCGTTTGACTCTCAGCAATGCACACAGTATGATGGGATCGGTCCGTATGCCTCGACATTTCCATAAATACTCTTATGTAATCGTGCGCAATATTTGACAAGAAGCCAGTGTATCCGTGAGTTTTTCATGATTTGAATTGTGACGACCTATCTGGTAGGTCCATTATATATATACTCCGATTGAAGAGGTAACAACTAACTGGGAGCTTGAATTTATTGTTGAGAGGAGGATTGTACCACATATTTATACTTGTTTATTTCATTGATTTACTCTGCCTCACATCTGTTTACTTCTTATTGTACATGATTTATTGGACCACTAGTAAGTGTCGATGTCGACCCCTCGTCACTACTTCTGTGGGGTTAGGCTAGATACTTACTGGGTACGCATTGATTTACGTACTCATGTTGCACTTGCTGCACGTATTGTGTAGGTACATATATGTCTGGTGGTCTCTTGGGCGCAGAGGTGCAACTATTGCGAGGACTTTACGGTGAGCTGCATTCTATATTGCGATCTGCAACATACAGAGTTTCCATCAGCGTTATTTATATTCTCCTGTCTAACTTATATTCCAGATATATGTTGTATTTTATTATATTTCTTAGTTGATGCTCATGCACTTGTGACATCGAATTTTGGGGGTTCCTACTGGATGTTTAGTTTGGTAGTTCACATAATTATTATCATTTCACCCTGGAATCTTCATTTAATACTATTTAATTAATGGGAATTATGATTTCAAGTAATAAAATTGAGTAATTAAGTTGATCAATTACTGTTGGCTTGCCTGACGACGGTGTTAGGCGCCATCACGGCCTATAGTGGATTTTGGGCCGTGACATAGTTTATGTAGATCTAATATTTTTTTGTTCTTTAAATAAAAGTTACTTGAAGTAATTAAACTTTATGATACATTGCGTGCCGAATGTGATGAAATCCATCCTGACTAGGGGTGGAAAATGGACGGGTCGGATCAGATATGGGCAGGTAAAAATAAATAAAATATTTGATCCGACCCATATTTAATATGGATAGAAAATGAATTAACTGACAAATAATATGAATATTCATATTATCTATGGCTTCTTGAATATGATCACTTTCGGGAGAATTCCTAGTCTATGAAACTTGAGAAATCCTTAGTTTGAGTTCTTGCAAATATAAAAATTAAACCCATTGGTTATCCATTTTTAAGTGGACCGATATCTATGAACGTGCGTTGCACGTTAATAATGACACATGATGATTTGAATATTTATTTATATGAAGGAATAATAAAATTTAATAAATGAGAGAAATATTATGTATAATAATACAACAATCGTCTAAATGCCAAAAAATATTATTACATTAGCATAATACATGAATTTAAAAATAAAAGGACATCATTAAAACTTACACAAATGATCAATTTTGTCATGTTAGTTGTATAATTGTGTATTATAGTTTTTAAATATTTAATATGATGGTATCTTAACGAACACTTATTTGTGGACAATATTTGTTTGTGTATGTTTCCTCCTAATGCTTTGGTTTCTCTGCCTTAACCAAAACTCTTGTTGTCGATCTTGATATCTCTCTTGAAAGTGAAACATACAGTTGTTCGTGCAAGAAAATATATTGCGGTAAATATAGTCCAGTATTAGAATGTTTGTCTTTGTGCTTTATTTATTATATTTACAAAACATAAACATACTGCAAATTATTTTCACACAAATTTAAAAGGATATTCCTTAGTTTCGGAAGACGAAAGTTGAATCCAGGGATAAGAATATACTTAGAAGCACATTGACCAGTATCATGATTTTTGCATGTATGGTGTTATTGTCAAAACTTCTATATACCATATCTGTGCTATTACATAAGCTATTCGGCGTATCTAAGTTTTTCAGTAGCATGACAAGCATATTTTTCTTCTAAATCAACCTATATACAATGTAATATCAATTTTAACTTAGTATATTATATAAATTGTGACACTAACATATGTAAGAAATAATAAACTTGATAACAAACATGTATGGTGGAAGGCCATTTGGTATTAAAGTATTAAAATATTCTTCTTGGTAATAATTATTGGTATCAGAGTCAAAAATAGAAAAATATTTTGTTTTTACAATTGGGATTGATAACCAAGTGTTCAAGAAGAACCAAATCATCTTTTATTGGATGTTGTTCTTCGTTTCTTACACAAAGCAAGAAGACACTGAATACCAGATATGTTTTTATTTTATATTTCTTGTCAGTTGATTTTTTTTTATTTGAGGCCATAAGTATAACTTTGACAAGCTAGCTTTTATAGTGTAAGGACCCGACTTGTCATTTTGAGAATTAGCGTCCCGTTCAGCGGCTTAAGATCTCGAGCAGCTTCGTAATACGTATTATGAATTGCGTGTGTGGTTGAGTTTGGTTTTCGGATGATTCAGGATAAAATTGGGAGAACAATTCTTTTTTTAAGAAGCTTAAAAGAAAAGAGTTGACCGAAGATTTGACTTTTGAGCAAACGACTCTGGAATAGAATTTTTATGATTTCAATAGCTTCGTATGGCAATTTCGGACTTAGGCATATGCCCGGATTTGGATTTGGAAGTTCGTAGGACAATTCGGCGCATCTTGGCGAAAATTAGAAAAGTTGAAGTTTTAAAATATTTATAGCTTTGGCCAAATGTTGATTTGTTGATAACGGGGTCGGATTTAGATTTTGGAAATTGGAATAGTTCCATTACGTCATTTATGACTTGTGTGCAAAATTTGAAGTCATTCCGGATTGATTTGATACGTTTCGGCGTAAATTATAGTATTTGGAAAATTCATAAACTCATAATTCGATTCGAGGCACGATTCGTAATTTCGACGTTGTTCGAGGCCTCGACTAAGTTCATATTGTATAATGGATTGGGTTTTGGACAATTGGAGGTGTTGGAAATTTGACTGCTGGTGTAATCGCTTTTGCGTTGTCTTGGTTGCAGAAGCGACCTCGCAAAAGCTAGGTTGAGCTCGCGGAAGTGACTGGAAGGGGGGACTGGACATAGGTCGCAGGTGCGGAGAATTTCCCGCACCTTCGTGATCGTAGAAGCGGGTGAAGAAGGCGCAGAAGCGCAACTCCAGTCGCACCTGCAGTTGCGCAAAAGCGGAGGTAATGTCCGCAGGAGCGAGGTTTTGGTTGGCAGTGGTCTTTCACAAAAGCGAGATTGGTTTGCAAACGAGGCTTCACAGAAGTGAAAATTCCCTCCGCAGAAGCGAAACTTGGCAGAAACATAAGGATCGAACTTGGTCATATTTCCATTTTCGTTTTGAGATTTTTGGAGCTCGGTTCTTGGGCGATTTTGAGGATTTCTTCATGACTTCGACTTGGGTAAGTGTTATATATCCTTAAGTGGTTATATTTCATAAATCTATGATTATATTAATCATTTAATTCGAGTTTTAATTGAAGAAATTAGGAGTTTTGTAAAACTCTTCAAAAGCGGTAATTCAAGATTTTGAGGTCGATTTGTTATCGAAATTTGATAAAATTGGTATGGTTGACCTCGTATCGGAATGAGTTTTCGAATTTCATGAATTTTTGTCGGGTTCCAAGATGTGGGCCTTGGGGTTGACTTTTAGAATAAAAATTGGAAATCTACGTATTATTATCCGGAATTGTTTTCCATGAATTGTTATTATTTTATAAAACTATTTTGACTAGATTGGAGTTGTCCGAAGGTCGTTTCACGCAAGAAGATTATTTTGGAATATCAGCCTAACTTCGTTAAGGTAAGTGTCTTGTCTAACTTTGTGCGGGGGAAACCACCCATTAGGATTTGAGATGATTGTATCATTCGTGTTATGTGAAGGTCGTGTATGCGAGGTGACGAGTGGGTACATGACCTGTATGTGGTATTTAACCAGTTTGGAGTGTTAGGCTTCCTTCATGTAATTAATTGTAGTTATCGTTGCATGATTATATCCTTTGTTGTTAGAATTGTTTGTACGTGCTTTACTTGAAATTGTTAGTACATGTTCCATCTTTGTTGTCAAGATCACCTTAAATGCTAATTGTTGATTGTAACCACTTGTTGAATTTATGCTTTATCTGCTACATGCCTTAATTGTTGATTGATGCTCATAAATTGTGTGTTGGCTTATGGATTTTCATTTCCTTGCTATTTGATTTCGTGAGCTATCGTGTAGCCTTTTCCATTAGTTGTGACTTCTTTGTGTAGCCTTGTTATTCCTTTAGATTTTGTGGTATACCGTAGTTGGTTGTAAATTGGTTGCTTAAGAGCGGGTTGCACACCGCAGCAGATGTGTTTAATGTTTATTTTGAGGAGCGGGTTGCACGCCGCAACAGATTTGTTAATATTTATATTGGGGAGCGGGTTGCACGCCGCAACAGAAATGAAAAATGATAAATGAGAAATGATTATCATTGTATGGGATCGGGTTGCACACCGCATTAGATATTATTATCATTGTTGGGATCGGGTTGCACGCCACAACAAATATGATTTTTATTGTATGGGATCGGGTTACACACCGCAAAAAATATGATTATTATTGTGATATTAAGGTTAATCCCGATTTTGATTATCATGATGCATTTCATGCTAGGACAGTTATTGTAGTTTCTTAAATCTCTTCATTATATTTTTAACTAAATTAATTAACGGTCAATATATTAAAAATGGAACAATATGGACTTCTTGTGTGAGTCATGCATCCTATGTGATATGTTAAGTTATGGAGAATTTAGCAGAGGTAAATGAAAGAATTTTCAAGTTGTTCCACTTGTGTGTCTTTCAAAATTAAAACTTATATCTTATTCAGAGATTTACTAAATTAAATGGTGATTATATTTTTACTCGTATTGATACCTCTACATTCTCATTATCTCATTGTCGTGTAATTTGCATGAAAAACTATTATTACGCTTTACTTTAATAAATCTCATATTTATCTCGTTAAAACTTGATTGAATGTCTTATTTTGTATAAATACAATATTTTATTTGTCACGACCCAAAACTAGCCTGTCGTGATGGCACCTAACATGGTACTAGGCAAGTCGACACTTTAAAATACGTCCAACACTTTTAATTGAAAAATAAATAACACAGGTTTAAAACATCAAAACTCTCAAAACCTGGATAGAAGTGCAATACGCAAATTCCCAACATCGGGGTGTCACAAAGTACATGAGCGTCTATACAGCACAAATCTAGAAATACTGTCTATGAAAGACTAAAACTAAATGCATAAAGCTGAAAGATAGGGAAGAAGAGACAAGGTCTGGGAACGCGAGACAGCTACCTTGAAATTTCCAAAACGATCAAGCTGTGCAATGAACTCAACACCCATCATGTCTGGAAACACCTGGATCTGCACACGAAGTGCAGGATGTAGCGTGAGTACAACCAACTCTGTAAGTAACAAGACTAAATAATGAGCTGAAAGTATTGGCGAGCTTCACGGATATAGTTCAATTACAGAAATTACAACATAGAAGGATAGACATGCTTTCAAATTCGACGATTAAGGCCAACATAGTTAATTCATGTTAAGTTCAATTGAAAACAAGATATAATATCTTTTAGAAGTTACATGACAATGATAAATGTCACTTGATGTACAACAATAATGAAATCAAGTGCAAAGTCTCAGAAAAACAGTCACTCAGTCCTCCCATACACTCCAGGCTCACAGTCACTCATTCCTCACAGTCTCTCATTCCTCTCAGTCGCTCGGCACCCGACGCTTGCACTTAGTAGGTACATGTGCTCATTGGGTGTGTGTACAGACTCCAGAGGGGCTCTTTTAGCCCAAGCACTATAACAAGCCAATCATGGCATAAATCAGTGAAACATGCTGGGTCGTGCAGCCTGATCCCATAATTATCCTGACAATCAGTCCCTCGGTCTCACTCAGTCATCAACCTCTCCAATCTCTTGGGCTCTCAATTATCATGAAAATCAGCACAAACAGAAATGATATAATGTATCAACAAGGAACAATAGAGACTGAGATATGATATGCAAGCAAAACTATGACTGAGTACAAAACAACAATTTAGCAGATAATTCAACATGTACGCGACCTTTGTGGGTCCCTATAGTGCCAACACATAGTCTAAACATGATTTCTAACATGATTTGCAGTTCAATTTCTTTAATACATGGAGAATGTTTGGATAACGACAGATAATTCAACTACACAGTTCCATGGAATGGACCAAGTCACAATTCTTACGGTGCACGCCCACACGCCCGTTACCTAGCATGCGCGTCACCTCAAAACCAAACACATGACACATAATACGGGGTTTTATACCCTCTGAACCAAATTTAAAATTGTTACTTACCTCACACCATGCCAATCTCTACTCCAACACACCTTTGCCTCGCAAAAAAGCATCTGAATGCCTCGAATCTAGCCACAAATAGTTCGATACAATCAACATGGGCTAAAGGAATCAACTCCATAAGAAAATATTAAGTTATTAATCAAAAATAAAAAATCGACTCAAAAGTCGGCCCCTGGGCCCACGTCTCGAAATCCATTAAAAGTCACAAAACCCGAAAGCCCATTCAACCACTAGTCCAACCATACCAAATTTACCAAAATCCGACACTAAATCGTCCCCCAAATCCCCAAATTCAACTCCCAAATTCCACCTTAAATACACACAAATTAGGTGAGAAAATCAATGGGGAAACACAATTATTGAATAAATTAGACCACAAGTGACATACCTCAAGAAATTCCCTGAACACCCTCTCAAGAATCGCCAAATCCCCGAGCTTGAAATGTTAAAAATGGTAAAAATCTCGAAACCCTCGTTTTAAATAATCTGCCCAACATTCTCGCTTCTGTGACCAATTTAGCCACCTTTGCGGCACCGCTTTTGCGGTCCACCATCCGTATCTGCGGAATCCACTAAGCCGACCAACAACTTATGGGGTCAAAATCCCCGCTTCTGCGGGTCCGCATCTTGTGCGAACAATCCGCTTCTGCGGACCAGCCTCCTTAATCCTTTTCCACTTCTGCGATCCTCCACACTCAGGTGCAAGTCCGCACCTTCGGAATTCCTTCCGCATCTGCGCTTCACAGTCTTCAGTCCAACCTCCGCTTATGCGCTTCCCAGCTCGCACCAGCGATCAAAGCTCGGCAGGTGAGATTACACCAGCAGACCCCCAGCTTCAGCAAAGTGCTAAGTCTCATTTTCGATACGTTAACCATCCGAAATCAACCCGAGTCCCCCGGGACCTCAACCAGGCATACCAACAAGTCTTAAAACACGATACGAACTTAGTCGGGCACTCAAATCACCTTAAACAACATCATAAACATGAATCGCACCTCAATTCAAGCCTATTGAAACTAAGGAATTCCAACTTCTACAAACGACGACGAAACCTATCAAATCACGTCCAATTGACCCCAAATTTTGCACACAAATCACAATGACACCACATACCTGCTCCAACTTCCGGAACACCAATCCAAGCCCGGTAGCCACAAAGTCCACTCTCAGTCAAATTTCCAACTTTTGTCATTTCAAGCTTAATTCAACTACGGACCTCCAAATCACAATCCGGACACGCTCCTAAGTCCAAATTCACTCAACGGAGCTAATGGAACCATCAAAACTCCATTCCAGAGTCGTTTACACAGAAGTCAACATCCGGTCAATCTTTTCAATTTAAGCTTCCAACTTTGAGACTTAGTGTCTCAATTCATTTTGAAATCTCTTCGGACCCTAACCGACTACCCCGACAAGTAACATAACAACTATAAAGTACAAAATGAGCAGTAAATGGGGGAACAAGGCTACAACTCTCAAAACTACCGGTCGAGTCGTTACATCCTCCCCTTCTTAAACAAACGTTTTCCCTCGAACGGGTCTAGAAACGTACCTGAAGTCTCAAATAGGTGTGGATATCTGCTTCGTATCTCTCTCTCGGTCTCCCAAGTAGCCTCCTCAACTGGCTGACCTCTCCACTACACCTTCACTGAAGCTATGTCCTTTGACCTCAACTTTCAAACCTGCCGATCCAAAATGGCCACCGGCTCCACATCATAAGTCAAATCACCATCCAACTGAACCGTGATGAAATCCAAAACATGAGACGAATCACCGACATACTTCCGAAGCATAAAAACATGAAATGCTGGATGCATATTCGACAAACTAGGTGGCAAGTCAAGATTGTAAGCCACCTCTCCAATCCTTTGAAGTACCTCAAACTACCCAATATCCTGAGGTCTCAACTTGCCCTTCTTGCCGAACCTCATAACACCCTTCATGGGTGAAACCTTGAGCAATACCTTTTCCCCAACCATGAAAGCAACATCACAAACCTTCCTATCGGCATAACTCTTCTGTCTAGACTGCGCCGTGCGAAGCCGATCCTAAATCAATTTAACCTTGTCCAAAGAATCCTGAACCAAGTCAGTACCCAATAGCCTAGCCTCACCCGGTGTCACGACCCAAAATCCTTTAAAGGTCGTGATGACGCCTAACACCACTGTCAGACAAGCCAACAATAAAAGTTTAACTTAATTACTCATTTTAGTATTTTTAAAATCGTAAATTTCCTTCAATTAAATAATCAATTTTTTTTACAGAGTAAATGATAATATTTTCCCAACTACAATACTGAACAACTCATAAGTACCCCCAAAACCCGGTGCCACAAGTGCATTAGCATTTACTAGGAAGTACATTAAAATACAACATCTGTCCGGAATACAAATTAGACAGGAAAAAATACAAATAACCTTGGAGGAGACTCTGTTGGCTGCGGATCGTAACCTGAAATGCAGCTCGCGGCAAGTCCCCGCATCATCCGTGCCTCCGTGCCCAAAGGACCACCGGACATAAAAGTACTTGCACAAAAATGTGCAGTAAGTGTAGTATGAGTAAGTAAGTCAACGTGTACCTAGTAAGTATCTAGCCTAACCCCGGAGGAGTAGTGACGAGGGGTCGACATCGATACTCACTAATGATCCAATAATATCAGGTATAGTAAAGAGGTGAACAAATATGAGGCAGAGTAAAAAAATAAAATAAACAAGTATAAATACGTGGTACAATTCTCCTCTTTACAATAGGCTCAAGCTCTCAATTAGTAAATTTCCTCCTCAACCGGAGCATATATATAAATATATAGTGGACCTCACCAAAATGGGTCCTTATACTTCAAATCAGGAAGAACTCACATATACACTGGCTTCTTGCCAAATGTTACGCACGATTTCATGAGGATATTTTATAGAATTGTCGAGGCGTACGACCCGATCCCATCATAATCTGTGCACTACCGACAGTCGAATGACACAAACCATAGATGCATCTATTAACCTGCCGAGGCGAACGGCCCGCTCCCATGAGAGTATGATATATAAATCCTGTCGAGGCAAACGACCCGATCCTATTAGAGTGTGGTACATGAATCCTGCCAAGGCGAATAGCCTGATTCCATTAGAGTAAGAAGCTTTAACGGGTCCTTGACCCCACTCATGAATAAATGTGTGAGTTATAATTTCTTTAACGAAAAACCTTTCAATGAAACATAAATATATATATATCGCAGATACAATTACATAAGAGGAGTACAATTGTTTCGTGACTAATCATGAAACTCGTGAAGTCTCTACAATAACGAGTCTATCACTCTACGCATGTCTAGTCTCAAGTCATAATGCAAAATAAAAGAAATAAACGAGCAAAGATAATCTCTATAGTGCAAGTATAGCATGGTGTGAACCTAAGTGTACCCGGACAATAACATGAATCAAGCTACGTACGGACTCTCGTCACCTCGTACATACGTAGCCCCCGCATCAAGTTACACATATTAAATATATCACCTAGGAGTAGTTTCCCCCTCACAAGGTTAGACAGGAGACTTACCTCGTTCCGAAGTTCCATAATCGGATCCAACGCCGCTCTATCACCTCAAACCGGTGCCCGTCGCTCCAAAACTCATGCTTGGTGATGAAAGTGGTGCTCCAAAATAGCTCCTAGGTCGGCTCCCCTGGAGGAAAATGAAATGAAAATGGCCAAACTTCCATATTTTAAAACCTCACTTCCCAGGCAACCTTCTTCGCAAATGCGGCAAGCCCCTCGCGTTCGCGAAGCAATACCAGCTCCAGCTCCAAAATTACCCTTCGCGAATGCGAGACCCAGCTCGCAAATGCGTTGCTAAACCGGGCGACCTATCGCTAATGCGTTGCACCCTTCGCGAACACGAAGGTCAAAACTCCCATGGGCCAGTTCCCCTTCGCGAACGTGATGACCCAATCGCGAACGCATGAACTCCTTTGCGTTCGCGAAGAACGAAACCAGAACCAGATATCAGCAGCAACAACTCAGCCCAACTTGGTCCAAAACCATCCCGAAACATACCCGGGGCCCCCCGGAACCTCGTCCAATCACATCAACCAGTCCCATAAAATAACACGAACCTGCTCGAGGCCTAAAATCACATCAAACATCATCGAAATCATGAATCGCACCCCAATTCGAGCTTAATGAACTTTAGAACTTCGAACTTCCATATTCGATGCCGAAACCTATCAAATCATGTCCGATTGACCTCAAATTTTGTACACAAGTCACATTCGATACTACAGACCTACTCCAACTTCCGGAATCAGAATCGGACCTCGATATCAAAAAGTCCACTCCCGGTCAAACTTCTCAAAAACCTTCAAATTTCTAACTTTCGCCAAATGACCTACGGACCTCCAAATCCACATCCGGACGTGCTCCCAATAACAGAATCACCATACAGAGCTATTCCCAGACTTGGAATCCCAAATGGACATTAATATCATTGAAATGCACTTCAACCCAAATTTATGAAATGCTTCCAAAATGACAACTTTCCACAGTAGGCGCTGAAACGCTCCCGGGTCATCCAAAACCCGATCCGAACATATTCCTATGTCCAAAATCATCATACGAACATGTTGAAACCTTCCAATCCTGATTACGAGGTCGTTTACTAAAAAATCAAACCTTAGCCAACTCTTCCAACTTAAAGCTTATGGAATTAGAATTTTCTCTCCAAATCAACTCTGAACTTCCCGGATTTCAATTCCGACCACACGTACAAGTCATAATACCTGAAGTGAAACTACTCAAGGCCTTAAACTGCTGAACGACGCGCTAGAGCTCAAAACGACCGGATGGTCGTTATACCCGGCTCATACCAACCCACCGGAGATCGACACTGTCTCCCATACAAAGCCTCATACGGAGCCATATGAATGCTTGAATGGTAGTTGTTGTTATAGGAAAACTCCACGAGCGGCAGAAAGTGATCCCAAGAACCCCCAAAATCAATGACACAAGCACATAGCATGTCCTCCAATATCTAGATAGTGCGCCCAGACAGTCCGTCTATCTGAGGGTGAAATGTTGTACTTAACTCAACTTGTGTGCCCAACTCTCGCTGCACGACTCTCCAAAACTGCAATGTAAATTGCGTGCCCCGATCTGAAATGATGGACTCCGGCTCATCGTGAAGGTGAACGATCTCGCGGATGTAAATCTTAGCCAACAACTCTGAAGAATAAGTAGTCTCAAATGGAATGAAGTGCGCGGACTTGATCAGCTGATCCACAATCACCCAAACAACATCAAACTGCCTCAAAGTCTGTGGGAGCCCAACTACAAAATCCTTGGTGATCTGCTCCAATTTCCAGTCTAGAATCTCTAGCCTCTAAAGCAATCCACTCGGTCTCTGATGTTCATACTTTACCTGCTGACAGTTAAGGCACCGAGCTACAAACCCTACTATATCCTTATTCATTCTCCTCCACCAATAGTGCTGCCTCAAGTTCTAATACATCTTTGTGCCCCCGGATGAATGGAATACTGCAAACTATGGGCCTCTTCAAGAATCAACTCACGTAACCCATCTACATTAGGCATACAAATACGATTGTGCATCCTCAACACCCCATCATCCCCAATAGTAATGTCTCTGGCATCACCGTGTTGAACTGTGTCCTTAAGGACAAGCAAATGAGGATCATCATACTGGCACTCTCTGATGCAATCATATAAGGAAGACCGAGAAACCACACAGGCTAGAACCTGACTCGGCTCCGAAACATCTAGTCTCACGAACTGGTTGGCCAAGGCCTGAACATAAACTGTAAGAGATCTCTCACCAACAAGAATGAATGGAAGGCTACCCATACTCACAGCTAGGGGTGTACAAACCAAACCGAAAAACCGTACCACACCGAAAACTCAAACCAATATGATTAAAAAACTTGACATGGTTTGGTATTGAATAAAAAAACCTGAACCAACCCGACATATAAATATATAATTTTTATATATACTTTTAAGATTTTATATAGAATTTTCTTTAAACAATGTCTAGAAATATTTGGGATTATCTTGCGGGATATAAATTTTATTAGAATATGAAGTGCTCCATATTTATTGACCTTAAATAATGGGTTTTTTGATCACTTTATTATCAAGTGTTACTGAAATGCGTCTATCTCTTTGTTCTTCCATATTCATATCATATGTTAAGATCTATTAAATTCTTATATCTTTTTTGAATGTGAAGTGATTATTAATATTTATGTATCATATTGATTTTTATGTTTAATTACTAAATTCGGTTAACCTGAAAGTGTACATCAACAAAAAATTATTGTCAGATGACTAAACAAATAACTATTATGTGTTACGAATAGAATTTTCCTATAAGAATACTTTAATCGATAATATGTTTGTCAATTTTTTATATTTTTACTAAATATATATTTACTTATCAAATATTTAACAAAGTAAGATTGAAATAATATTTAAGTAACAAAAAACCCGAAAAACTCGACAAAACCGAATCAATCCAAACCGATATATTTGTGTTGGTTTGGTTTTGATAAAAATCAAACCAACCCGGTCCAAGTAGACCCGTCACGACCTTTCTACTCAAGGCATCGACCACCACATTGGCCTTTTCGGGATGATACATAATGGTGATATCATAATCCTTTAGTAGCTCCAACCACCTCAGCTACCTCAAATTTAGATCCTTTTCTTTGAACAAGTGCTGGAGACTCCGGTGATCCGTAAATACTTCACGAGACACACCATAGAGGTAATGCCTTCAAATCTTCAATGCATGAACGATGGCAGCCAACTCCAAATCATGAATATGGTAGTTCTTCTTATGTGGCTTCAACTGACGCGAAGTATAAGCAATCACTCTACTTGCCTACATCAATACGCACCCAATACCAATCCGAGAAGCATCACAATACAGTGTATAAGAACCAGAAGCTGATGGTAGAACTAGAATTGGAGTTGTGGTCAAGGCAGTCTTGAGCTTCTGAAAGCTCTCCTCACACTCATCCGACCACCTGAAAGGAGCACCCTTTTGGGTTAATTTTGTCAAGGGCGATGCAATAGATGAGAAACCCTCCATGAAGTGACGATAATAACCGGCCAAGCCGAGAAAGCTCCGAATCTCTGTAGCTGAGGATAGTCTGGGCCAACTCTGAACCACCTCAATCTTCTTCGGTTCCACCTGAATCCCCTCACCGGACACCACGTGTCCCAAGAACGCCACTGAACTAAGCCAAAACTCACATTTGTAGAACTTGGCATAAAGCTTCTCCTCCCTCAATTGTTGTAACACAATCCTCAAATGATGGCCATGCTCCTCCTGGCTACGAGAGTACACCAGGATATCATCAATGAATACTATGACAAACGAGTTGAGATAAGGTTGAAATACATTGTTCATCAGATGCATGAATGCTGCTGGGGCATTGGTCAGCCCAAAAGACATCACAAGGAACTCATAATGACCATAACGGGTTCTGAATGTCGTCTTTAGAATATCCGAGTCTCGAATCTTCAACTGGTGATACCCAGACCTCAAATCAATTTTAGAGATCACCCTCGCTCCCTGAAGCTGGTCAAATAGATCATCGATGCGCGACAAAGGATACTTGTTCTTGATTGTTACTTTGTTCAGCTGCCTATAGTCGATGGACATCCGCAAAGTACCATCCTTCTTCTTCACAAACAGAACCGGTGCACCCCAAGGTGACACACTAGGCCTGATAAACCCCTTATCAAGAAGTTCCCGAAGCTTCTGTTTCAATTCCTTCAACTCAGCTGGTGTCATACGATACAGAGGAATAGAAATGGGCTGAGTGCCGGACACCAAGTCAATACTAAAGTCAATATCCCTGTTGGGCGGCATGCCAGGAAGGTCTGTAAGAAACACATTCGGAAAGTCTCGCACCACCGGAACAAAATCAATAATAGGAGTATCAGCACCAACATCCCTCACAAAGGCCAAATAAGATAAATAACCCTTTCTTACCATCCGCTGGGCCTTCAAATATGAAATCACTTTGCTAGGAACATAGTCTAGAGAACCTCTCTACTCAATCCTTGGAAACCCCAGCATCACCAACATCACGGTCTTAGCGTGACAATACAAAACAATATGACATGGATACAACCAATCCATACCCAAGATCATGTCGAAATCAACCATACTAAGCAATAAGAGATTAACTCTAGTCTCCAATCCCCCAATAGTCACTACACGTGACCGATATATACGGTTCACAATAATGGTATTGCCCACTGGCATAGATACATGCACAAATGAAACTAAGGACTCACGGGGCATATCCAGATAATGAGAAAAATACGATGATACATACGAATAAGTAGAACCAGGGTCAAATAATATAGCGGCATCCCTGTGGCATATTGAGCCAATACCTGTGATCACTGCATCTGAAGAAACAACATCTGATCTGGAAGGAATAGCATAGAATCGGGCCTGGCCACCACTTGATCGGCCTCCCCCTCTTAGGCGACCCTTAGCTGACAGACCCCCACCCCGAGTTGGCTGGGTAGGTGGTGAAGTAACTGGTGCAAAAGTCACAGCTTGACTCCTCTGCTGCACTGGACCTCCCGAGCAACGAGGACACTGCCTCCACATATGCCCAAACTCCCCGCACTCAAATAAACATCCCAAAAGTGGTGGTGGTGGGGACTGAAGTGGGCCTCGAGAACCAAAATACCCGCTAGAAGCACCCGGTGCAGATGAACCCTGAGCTGAAAGAGCACGGGACGAACTCTGGGCTGGAAGGAAACTGAAAGATGACTGACCCTAATGAGTACTGTAGGAACTATGGTTGGATGATGCATCATGGTGAACTGGACGAGTCATCAAAGCATGCCTATAAGGACGTCCCCAGCCGTGGTAGAACTGACCCCTAGAAGGAACACCGCTGAAACCACTCGATCCACGAGGCCTCTTGTCCTCCTACAAACCACGCTTCTGACTGTAGACCATCTCTATCTGCTGAGCAATATCGACCACCTCGTCAAAAGTAGCACCAAATACCTTCTCCCTAGTCATAAGCAACCACGGCTGATATGTGAGGCCATCAATGAACCTCCTAATCCTCTCCCTATCAGTGGGGACCAACCAAACTGCATGACGACCAACTCCGAAAATATCATCTCATACTGTGTCACAGACATGCCCTCCTGATGTAGCGGCTCAAACTGTGTGCGTAGCTCCTCCCTGCGAGACTGCGGTTTGAACTTCTCCAAGAAGAGAACGGAGAACTCCTGCCATATAAGTGGTGCTGCATCGATTGGTCTGCACCTCTCATAAGCCTCCCACCATCTGAAGGCAGCCCCAGTAAATTGAAAAGTAGTGAACGAGACCTTACTGGTCTCCAGAATACCCTTCATGCGAAGAATCCGCTGACACTTATCCAAGAAGCCTTGGGCGTCCTCTGACTCGGCCCCGCTAAATGATGGAGGCTGAAGCCTCCCAAGTCTCTCTAGTTTTCTCTACTCATCATGAGTCATAACAGGGACCACCTGGGCCTGAGAAGCTGCAACCGGTGGGGCTGGTATTACCACTCCTAGAAATTCGCTAAAAACCGACCAAAAAAACCAACCAAAGTTGGTCGGTTATGGCCAATTACCGACCAAAACGTGACTATTACGGTGTGGATGGGGTTTTGATGGTCGGAATGGCTTACCGACCAAAGTTGGTCGGAGATTACCGACCAACTTTGGTCGGTAGCTTAAAACGACCATCTGACAAGTTTAATTACTTACCGACCAACTTTGGTCAGAAACATATTTTATTAATTTAATTTTACCGACCAACTTTGGTCGGTTATTGAAAAAATATATATTTTTTAAATAATTAAATTAAACATTAACGACCAACTATGGTCGGTAATCTCAACAGTGCAGGCAAAATACCGACCAAAGTTGGTCGGTAATGTTGAATTCTGGGAATTGAATGTTCATTAACCGACCAACTTTGGTCGGTATTTTGGAATAATTTATTTTTTTATTAAAAACCGACCAACTTTGGTCGGTTTTTCTGGGTTTAATTTTGGCATAAAATGCCTGTTTTGGCAGCTACACCACCTGCTAGCATACCAATACATCTAATAACAACAACAACAACACAAAAACAACAACAACACAAAAACAACAACAACAACAACACAAATATTCAATAAATACTTTAAAACAAACAAATTAAAGTTCAATTGAACATAAAAATTCAAAACCAAGTTAAAACTAATTACAACTAGTTCACAACTGGTTCTATTTGTCTAGTTCAAAGTATATAAAAGTCAAGGGTTGTTTTCTACAACATCATCATCACCGTCTGATGAACTTTCATTTACAAGATGATATAGAGAACGGTCTTGTGGAGGACGGGAAGCACGATCATGGGGAGGATGGGAGGAACGATCACGAGCAGGATGGGAGGAATGATCATGTGGAGGTCGACCCTCTGGAGATGACTCACGAGATCGGGGCAACGGAAAAGCTCCACTAGATAGGAGAGTTCTGATCTAAGCTTGCATGAAAAGGAACTGAGCATCTCTAAGCCTTTCTCTTTCCTTGGCCGCTTCTAGCTCTGATGCGAGCTTTGTCACTGTCTCCCGCATAGCGGAGAGGCTCTTCCTATTAAGTTGCTCGCCTTGCGAGGAAGTACCTAATTCCTCGCATTCCACACTTATAGCGATGAAAGTTTTTAGTAGGAAGACCGTATACCTTCCCCCATTTTGGACCGCCAACAGACTCCAACTATATTCTTTCAGCATCCTCGTCCGAAGGTTGGGTTGGTTCACCCGATTCACTAGCTGGATGACTACGGATGAATTCCTCCATGTTACTTTGGTAGCGACCCTATATTATTTTAAATTAAATCAGTATTTTAAATTTTTTATAAAAGTAAATTATAATACTTAAAGAAAATTGAAAGCTTACATATGCAGTCGAGGCCCGGTCCTCGACCCACCTATCTTGATCCCTCTCTTTCTTCTTCTTCACAATAGGTGTCTCCTTGAATAACTGATAATGACTCATTGGACGCCCATACTTCTTTTCCTGAAAACAAATTAATTTAGTTAATAAACAGAATAGATATACTTAGAAAAGTAAAATAATTTAAGCAATTACGTACCAATCTTCTTTTTATTGTCCCTAGGCTGATCGCACCTCCAGTGTGCAAGGAGCCTCCCTTTTCGGATGCGCGGGCTTTTTTTCCTTTTTCGCTCCTCTCTAAGAACTATGCGGTAAGCCATTGCCTTTGCAAATCATTCCACAAATTCTCAAGTAACCAGCTAGGCCTCTTGTTCTTCTTTCTAGCATCCGAGAAAGCATCTACCAATCTCTTGAGAGCTTTATGATGAAAATTTGTAGCCATTTCAGTGCTATAGCGGTCTTCCCATACACACTTGCTCTGTATTTCAAAAGTTAAATATTGGATGGAAACATCATAAATATAAATTATTAAACTGTTTAAAAGAATATTTATACCTTAAATTGAATGAAAATTTGCTCCTTCAGTGAGAATGGGCAATCAGTCCAAGTCGCATAAGGGCCATCATAAAGCTTTCTGATGGCATTGGTGATTATCCTGGTAGTCTTATTACCCGGCCTGAACCTGCAATTTAACAATAAAAACACATTAATATCTTAGTAAAAATGTTACAAATCAATAGACACAAAAATAATGAATAACACTTACCCATCACCCTCAGGGACTATGATGATCCTACCATATCGATCATAATGCACTACCTCGTCATCACCATCCGAAGCATGTGTATCATAGGCATGTGAAGACGGTGTAGGCGGGTCAGAGCTGCTGCCTCGCAGGTGAAGGCCTGCAATATATGGAGTCAATGATGAAGATGGTTATGATCCCTGTGACTGCGACATAGCTGGATGCGACCCAAGTGGATGTGATACCGATGGCTATGACCCGAGTGGCTGTGACCCGAGTGGCTATAACTCGAGTGGATGTGACCCGAGTGGCTGTGACATGGATGGATGCCATCCATGTGGCTACGATATGTAGGGATGTAATCCATATGGATGTGATGCAGATGGTTGTGAGGCAGCTGGACTGTATGTCGGACGTATAGTCCTATGGCCCTGTGATGGAAGACTTGGTGTCTGAATGAAGGTGTACGGCTAGTGATACTGTGGCAGCTCAGTATAGCCGTGTGGTGGAGGATAAGACATAGGCATCTCTGAAAAGGGTGGACAAGAGGGAGTATTATTTTCTACCCTCCTCTTTCCCTTCCTACCCTTTTCTCGACCCCTAGAACTAGTAGGGTCATTGTTACCTTGACCCTTGCCTGCCATCTGCATAATATAATACACATTTAGATTGAAACATATAAGAAACTAGCTATAAAATGAGAGTGCTTTAAAAACCAACTTTTTAATCCTCATCGACGTATTGTTCCTCGTCCGAGAATTCTTCGTCCTCACTTGTTTGAGCTTCATCAGTTGATTCTTCGACCTCATTTTCTATAATTGTTACTTCATTTATATCAACTTCTTCCAATATGCGTTCAGGATGTTCCAAATCATTTTCTAACTGATCGTCCACTATTTGGTGAACATTGGATTTATTTTTTTGATATGCAACATCTAACGCATTCTTGACTTCCACCCTACCTACAGGCTTAGTTTTTATTACAACCCACCAATCGGACTTATTCCGCCGCAATGGATAAGGAGCATAATACACTTGCCTAACGTTATGTGCAATTATTAATGGATAATAGCGATCATACTCCCTCGTATGATTAATCTCAATTATGTTGTATTGGTTGTGTACTCTTGTACCTTTTGTTGGATTTGGGTCAAACCACTTGCATCTAAAGAGTATCAATTTCTTATATGGCCAACCTGTATATTCTAGTTGTAATATTTCTTTGACCACACCATAATAATCAATATCTCCAACTTGGTTGCCATCACCACCTTGAACCCACACCCCACTGTTGTTGCTATTTTTATTTTTAAAGCAATCCTCTGTATGAAACTTATAACCATTCACTACGTACTTAGACAACAGTCACTCAAGTCCCCAAGACATATCTTTCAAAAATTGATTTACACCATTATTTGGATTATTTACCTACATAGAGTTAAAAAAATTCATAAGTTAGCACAACTTATGAATCAATTTTTATACATTCACTAATATATATATATATATATATATATATATATATATATACACTTACAAATTGTTTGAACCACGTATCAAATCTCGTATATACAGCATCATGGCCAAATTGACCCACAAAGTGACTGTGACATATCAAATATTTTTAGTAGTTGCATAAATATGTAGTCACAGTAAATTTTACATTTTGATAACTAATAAATCAATACTTACTTGAGAAATGGTACAACTTCGGGACAATTTAGCAACACATGAAGTGTAGCTGACTTGTACTCCATATCACTCAAACTTCTCTTTCTAACATCCTTAGAACATCGGCCTGGTTGATTGAATATGGACATTGGTGGATATAATGGATCATTCACACATTCGACCGTGTGCCTATTGGGCCTATTCCTAGAACATGGCACGTTACTCTCAAAATAATAAGAACAAAAATGTGCAGTTTCCTTTGCAAGATAGGCTTCGCATATAGATCCTTTAATCTTATTCCTCTGCTTAACAAATTGTTTGCATTTGCCAATTGTCCTACATAATCTCATGTTAGCCAAGAACAATCAAATAAAATAGAATATTACATCAAACTTATAATATTACCTCTCAAAGGGATACATCCATCTTCATTGAACAGGCCATCCAAGTCGTGCCTCGTGTACAAGGTGTATTGGAAGGTGTTCCATCACATCAAAGAAACCACATAGGAATATCTTTTTCCATCTTACTAGAAATTACACGGATGTTCTGGTCCATCCGAAGTAGGTTTTTCTTCCCTTGATGTGGTAGAACACAAGTCTTTGAAAAACAAACTAATCTCTGTGATGGGTTTCTATATTCTTTCAGGCAAACCACAAAATGCAATAGGCACTAAGGTCTCCATGAAAACATGGCAGTCATGACTTTTCAAATGGCTCAACTTCCCTACCTCCATATCTACTTTTTTCCAAGATTCGACGCATAACCCTCAGGCATCTTCAATTTCGTAACCCAATCACAAATTTGTCATCTTTCCTCCAAAGTGAATGTGTAACTTGCTTTGGGCTTGAACACCTTACCATTGTTTGCTGTCTGCAAGTATAATTCAGGCCGCCTGCAATATTCTTGTAAGTCTATTCTAGCCTTCGGGTTATCTTTTGTCTTACCTTTAACATCCAACACTGTGTTGAACAAATTATCAAAATAATTTTTCTCAATATGCATGACATCAAGGTTGTGTCGGAGAAGATTATACTTCCAATAAGGCAACTCCCAAAATAAACTCTGTTTCGTCCAATTATGATTAACACCATATCCGGGAAATCTATAAGGTGGAGCCTCAGTAACTTTACTGAAGTTCTGGACCCTCTCCCAAATTTCCTCACCTGAAAGTATCGGAGGTGGAGAATCATATTCCACTTTATTCTTTTTGAATGCATTTTTCATCCTTCTAAACTCATGATCATCAGGCAAGAATTGACGGTGACAATCAAACCATGATTGCTTTCGGCCATGTTTCAAAGTGAACGCTTTACTATTTTCCATGCAGTAAGGACAAGCTAACTTCCCAGCAGTCATCCACCCAGACAACATTCCATACTGAGGAAAATCATTAATAGTCCACATTAAATTAGCACGCAAATTAAAATTCTACTTGGTTGATATGTCATATGTTTCAACACCATCATACCACAATTGTTTTAGCTCATCAATCAAAAGTTGCAAATATACATCAATCAAACTTTTCGGATTACGTGGACCGGGGATAATACAATTTAAGAATATATATGAACTAGTCATACACAACTCAGGTGGTAGATTATAAGGTGTAAGAAAGACAGGCCAACATGAATATGGTGTCGCAGATATAGAAAAAGGCGTGAAGCCATCCGCACACAGACCTAACCGAATGTTCCTTGGTTCACTAGCAAAATCTTGATATGTCCTATCAAAGTGCTTCCAAGCTTCTCCATCTGAAGGATGACACATAACACCAGGTGGTCTTCTATTTTCAAAGTGTCATCTCATATGAGGAGCAGAACTCATCGACGCATATAACCTCTTTAACCTAGGTATAAGAGGTAAATAATGCATCGCCTTGACAACGACCATATTCCCGCTGGAAAGCCTCTTGAAACGAGGCTTTTCGCAAAATTTACAACTGTCTAAAGTTGCATCATCTTTATAATATAACATGCAACCATCTTCACAACAATCAATTCTCATTGACGAAAGTCCTAACTTAGAAACCAATCTCTTTGCCTTATAGAAATCACCAGGTAAGTTGATATTAGGGTCAACTAGTTCACTCATAAGGTCAATGAAAGAGTCCATGGATGCTTGAGAAATATTCCAATTAGATTTGATACTTAGTAATCTAACTGCAACAGATAGCTCAGAGTGCGGACTTCCTTCACGTAGTGGATGACTAGCTTCCTCTAATTGTTCATAAAAACATTTTGCGTCATCATTAGGAGTTTGTTCAACATTTTCATTGGGCTCACCCCCGAAGTGCATCCCAAAAGCATCTGCAACCATATCCTGAATTCTAGAATCAAGATTTGTATTCTCCACCGACCTACTACTTTCACCAACAACCATGTTATAAAATATCCCACGGCTACCATCTATCTCTCCATGATTAGTCCACACAAAGTAATTCTCTATAAATCCCTTCCTATAAAGATGAAGCTTAACTTCCTCCGATTTTTTAAACTTCATACAATCGCACCTAACACAAGGGCACCTAATTACTCCTTCACTTTAGTATGGTGAAAGTGACATTGCATGTCTAATAAAGTCATCAACCCCTTCTACAAAATCTTCCCGCAATCCCCGCCGATTAGGATAATTTCTATTGTACATCCAAGTACGATGTTCCATCTATACAAATAAAACAAGAACAAATTAATTTATTCTACAATTATAAACTAATTATATCTTTTTTAGTTAATTCAAGATAATAATTGGCTCATAATTACACCAATTTATATCCTAAAACTTTAATTCATATCCAAAAGGTCCAATTCATATCTTTAAAGTTCAATTCATATACTAAAAGTTCAATTCACAAGAACAAATCCTAAAAACTAAAATTTCAATTCATATCCTACGAGTTTAAACATAAACTAACTAAACTAAAGAAATTCAATCTATACCCTAAAAGTTCGATTCACAAGAATAAATTAATTTATTCTACAATTATAAATTAATTATATATTTTTTAGTTAATTCAAGATAATTATTTTTTCCTAATTACACCAATTTATATCCTAAAAGTTCAATTCATATCCAAAAGGTCCAATTCATATCCTAAAAGTTCAATTCACAAGAACAAATCCTAAAAACTAAAATTTTAATTCATATCCTACGAGTTTAAACATAAACTAACTAAACTAAAGAAATTCAACCCATACCCTAAAAGTTCGATTCACAAGAACAAATTAATTTATTCTACAATTATAAATTAATTATATCTTTTTTAGTTAATTCAAGATAATTATTTTTTTCTAATTACACCAATTTATATCCTAAAAGTTCAATTCATATCCAAAAGGTCCAATTCATATCTTAAAAGTTCAATTCATATCCTAAAAGTTCAATTCACAAGAACAAATCCTAAAAACTAAAATAAACTAACTAAACTAAAGAAATTCAACTCATACCCTAAAAGTTCGATTCACAAGAATAAATTAATTTATTCTACAATTATAAATTAATTATATCTTTTTAGTTAATTCAAGATAAT